>NC_059105.1:10240000-10865000 GCF_020740685.1 Jaculus jaculus
AAGGTAGTTTGATTCTTCTAAATGGGAAGCCAGAGAAAAGATGAATACAACATAGACTACAAGTCTCAAAACTGATGCTAATACCTTTTAAAAATACATAAATTCACAAGACGAACTGAAGGTCTGAATGTTAAGTGGGTTGACCTAGTCAGGTGTGGATTACAAGTCACAGAAGACCCCATCAAGCATACTTTACTGAACGCCCAAAGATTCTATATTCTTAGTGGTACTATGGGTGTTGCTTTCGTTAGCTACTTTCTTGTCCTTGACAAGAAGGAAGGGTTTACTTTAGCTTACAGTTTGCGGCTACTGCTCACCATGGTGAAGGCACGGGGGCAGAAGCGGAGGCAGCTTGTCACACGCAGTGCATGGTGAGGAAGCAGAGAGCAGGGCACGCTGGTGCTCAGCCAGCTTCCCCTTTCCATTCAGTTGAGGACCTCGGCCCATGAAACTGGGTGGTGGTTTGATTCAGTTGTATTCCATAAACGTATGTGCTCTGAGTCCCCAGCTGGTGGAAATTGGGGAATGGGAGCCTCCTACAGGCAGTGTATTATTGGGGGCAGTTTTATGGGTGCCATAGCCAGTTTCCCCTTGCCAAAGTTCAGCACCCTCTCCTGCTGTTGTTGTCCACCTGATGTTGGCTAGGAGGTGGTGTCCACCCTCTGCTCATGCCATCATTGTCCTCTGCCATTCTAGAGCTTCCCCTCGAGTCTGTAAGCCAATATAAATCCTCTCTTCCCACAAGCTGCTCTTGGTCAGGTGTTTTCTGCCAGCAGTGAACTCAACCAAGATCATCCACTGCAGTGTGTCAGAGGCTAACCTAATCTAGATAACCACTCACAGGCATGCCCAGAGGCTGAATTTCTAGATTCTATCAAGTTGGCAACACATTTAAACTATCACATTGCCTCTCACTATGTGGTTTTTTTTTTTTTTTTCAAGGTAGGATCTCACTGTAGTCCCAGGCTGACCTCAAACTCACAGGGATCCTCCTACCTCTGCTCCTGGGTACTGAAATTAAAGGCATGTACCAACATATCCCGCATCTCACTAGTTTTTTTTTTTTTTCTTGGTTTTTCAAGGTAGGGTCTTGCTCTAGTCCATGCTGACCAAGAATTCACTATGGAGTCTCAAGGTGGCCTTGAACTCACAGCAACCTTCCTACCTCTGCCTCCCAAGTGTTGGGATTAAAGGTGTGTGCCACTATACCTGGCTTAATACTTTAATTATTTATTTATTTAAGAGAGAGGGATAAAAAGGCACAAACACAGAGAGAATAGGTATGCCAGGTCCTCTAGCCACTGCAACAAACAAACTCCAGATACATGTGCCTCCTTGTGTATCTGGCTTTATGTGGGTGCTGTGGAATTGAACCAGGGTCCTTGGGCTTTGCAGGCAAGCATCTTAACCCCTGAACCATCTGTCCAGCTCCTCACTATTTTTTGAAATCTGCTCCACAGGGGGGGAATTCCTGCCTGGTACAAAAAATCGAATCAAAAGCCTGTGGCTGTGGAGGTCATAAGTGGCTAGAAGGAGAAGTACTTTTGTTGTCTGGCTAGGTGGATACATTATACTCATCACACTGCCCTCTAAATTTTTATATTTATACCCATATATTCATGCTTCTCTCAGTCTTGGTTAGAGAAGCTTCTCTTTTCAGATGGCAGTGACCACTGAGGTGACTCAAAACTTACCACAGTGCTGAGAAGTGGAAGTAGAGTGTTCAGCACTGAGGCATCTCTCTCACACGCTCCAAGGCTCAAAAGAGGTAGCGGAGCCAAAGGAAGAGGAGAGCTTACAGTATCCTCTTCTAGACACACAGGGGCCAAGGGTTCAAGACCTCACAGTGGCTGATGCCACCTACATAAGACCTGAGTAATAGAAGGAAAAGATAATATCAAAATAGAAGAGAGATTAGTTAGAACGAAGGGATTCAGTGGAGGAGAGGCTGGGGAGGAAGAGAAGGGAAGGTGGCGGCAGGGGATTATGATCATGACATACTGTTTATATTTATGGAAGTTGTCAGTGAAAAAGTTTTTAAAAAGAACAATAGGGATGTAGAAGATAAACTCAACTTCTCCATCAGGAGCACATATAGACTACAATAAACAGAGAAATAGGCTAATAGTAGGGAGGAATATTTATGTCTTCTGGGAGTGGGCTGAGATTTTAGGGAAACTCAGACAATGCCCCTATTATGGTTCCTCCTGGCCATTCTCAACTGTTATTGAGGGTGTGTGTCTTTTAGCAATATCAAGGGGGTTATAGTGAATTTTGAGGTCATCTGGCATTCACACTGGCTACAAGTTTCAGCTAAACCACCTGAAGAAGGACTTCTGGGACCCAGACCTCAAAGATAAAACAAGATTATAGGAGAAAAGAAATACAGGTAGGCTACCCCAGGCAGTACTCAGGGTAACAAGAACAATCAGGATATTGTGTGGCTTTTCCTGGAGACACATGACAAACATCTACTCACCTCACACAAGGCAATGAGCATAGACCAAAGAAATTCCACTCAAGTCAAGCGTGGTGTACCAATAAGTTTATTGAGGTTGTTTACAGAAGCATGGGTGAGGGGTCACTTAGCAGGACATGGGTAACTCAAAGGTGGCTGCATTACACAAGGCCATCCCAGTACTGGTGATGATGTACGAAAGCTACATTTCTGGAGCTAGCTCTCTGTACAACTTGTAGGCAGCTCCACTGAAGAGTCTCCTTCCTTACAGCAATTGTTCACTGCTTACATAACCTCAGGCAAGGGCTTCCTCCATAGCTTCCTGAGTTTCTCTCCTCCCTTTAGGAGGGAATGTTTCAATTTTGAAAGAAATAGCATGCAATATATGGCTTCATAAGAAATTCTCAGTATTAATCAGTTATTAGTTATCAGCCACCACTGACTGCTTGAGACTTTAAAAAAATACCCATTTCTATGGCTCAAATAAATATGTTATTTGACTTGCTCTCTGGTGGATATTTATTTGGGTAAAAAATTTAAAAATTATGGTTGGAGAGATGGCTTAGAAGTTAAGATGCTTGCCTGCAAAGCCAGCCTAATGGCCTGGGGTGGATTCTCTAGGCCTACTGTGTCCATCTTCTCTTGGTCTCTCTCTCTCTCTCTCTCTCTCCTTGTAAATAAATAAATAAAACTTTAGAAATCAGGGTCTAGAGAGATAGTTTAGTGGTTAAGGCACTCACCTGCAAAGCCTAAGGACACAGGTTCAATTCCCTAGTACCCATGTAAACCAGATACACATAGTGGTGCATGTATCTGGAGTTGGTAGTGGCCAGAGGCCCTGGTGTGCCCATTCTCTCTTTTTCTCTCTCTCTCATAAATAAAAATAAAATATAAAAAAATTAAAATAGGTAAACAGGAGGAAAAAATGCAGTAAAATTGTAATGATGGCTGAATGGAATTTTTCTCCTCCCTTCCAAAAGCTCATGAACATTTTTTTGACTTTTCTAATAATAAGAATGAATTTTCTTACAATCAAAAACACATTCTTGCCAGGCATGGCGGTACACACCTTTAATCCCAGCACTCTGGAGGGGGAGGTAGGACAATTGCCATGAGTTCAAGGCCACCCTGAGACTACATAGTGAATTCCAGGTCAGTCTGGGCTAGAACAAGACCCTACCTTGAAAACCAAACAACAACAACAAAAAACTAAAAAATATTTTTATTTGCAAGGAGAGAGATAGGGAAAGACAGAAAGAAAACTCAAGAATGGGTGCACTAGGAACTCCTACCACTGCTATTAAACTCCAGATATGTGTGCCATTTTGTATATTTGGCCTTGAGTGGGTACTGGGAAATTGAACCCAGGCTGGTATGCTTTGTAAGCAAGCACCTTTACCCACTAAGCCATATCCTTAGTCCCCAGTAGCTACTCTTTTGCTTTAAATAATCTTATTTATTTGAGAGAGAGGTGGGGAGAGTATGGGCTTGCCTTTTGCCCTTGCAAATTAACTCCAGTTACATGTGCCCCTTTGTGCATCTTATGCTACGTGGATAATGAGGAGCTGAGCCCTGGGTTGACAGGCTGTGCATGTAAACAACTTTAACCACTTAGGTATCTCTCCAGCCAAAGTTTTTTTTGTTTTTTTTTTTTTAATAAATGAAGTGACTCTATAAAAGGAGAAAAACTTAAATTGCAGGAAAAAAATCTATTTATATAAGAATATTCACATTTCTGTCTGAGGAGATGGCTCAGTGGTTAAAATCTCTTGCAGCTTAAGCATGATGGCCCAAAACCACAGTCTGACTCCCCACAACCAACTTTTAAAGAAAATCTGGGTGTGGCCATCCACTCTGTAACCTTAGTCCACAGTGGTGGTGGGGGGGGGCAGTGAGATCAAACCAGAACAGACTAAAGAAAGCAGCTCTGGCTTAAGGGAGAGACCCTATTTCAAGGAAGTGTACAATGAGCCGCAACAAGTACGCATCTGCACACACATGCATATACCACACCACACGTACTCTACACATACACGGAGAGAGAGAGAGAATATTCATGCCTTTAAAATGATTTCATTAAATTTCCATGAGCAACCTGCAGCATGGAAGATTGGAAGTTTATTTATTTGCTTTAATGATTAGAACATGACCTTAAACATTTAACTTGTATGTATACCCTTTTTATTTTCATCCAAGAAGCTTTTATTTTCCCCTATAAAACAGTTTTTCATCTGGACATGACTGCGCACACTTGTGGTCCTAGCACGTGGAAGGGCAGAAGAGAATACGGAACTTGAGGCCAGCACGTCTCAAGGTGACGACAACGAAGCAGCAGCTGGAAGGTGGCTTGGCTGTTCTAAGGGCTGGACTGCAAAGCCAGCAGGTCTGGGTTTAATGCCCAAGGTGACGAGAAGCGGTGCAAGTGCCTGGCACTCATTTGCAGTGGCAAGGGGTCTTACCCGCCCCCAACACACATAAATCAATACATACACAAGGCTCAGTTGGTAAAGCACTTTCCAGGCAAGCATAAGGGCTTGAGTTGGAGTCCCTGGGACCCACATAAATGCCAGGTCAGCATGGCAGTCCATCTTTAATCCCAGCACTCGGGAGGTAGAGGTAGTTGGATCGCCGTGAGTTCGAGGCCACCTTGAGAGTATGCACTTAATTCCAGGTCAGCCTGGACTTGAGTGAGACCCTACCTTGAACACCCCTTCCAAAACAAAATATTTCAGCAGGCTGGAAGTATCATTTAGTGATATAGTACTTGCCTCACGTGTGTGAGGTCCTAGGTTCAATCCCCAGTACCACAGAAATAAATAAATCAAAAAGTATATTACTGCAAAGTAATCGATAAAATAAAATGACAACTTGTTAAGTGATTTGAATTTAAGGCCAGACATGATGGCTCCTACCTACAATCCCAGAATTTGAGAGACAGGTAGGAAGATTGCTGAGAGTTCGAGGCCAGTCTGTGCTACATAGTGAGTTTGAGGTCAACTTGGGTTACAGTGAGATACTGTCTTGACAAAAAATAAGAAAATAAAGAAAGCCAGATGTGGTGGCACATGCCTTATTCCCAGCACTTGGGAGGCAGAGGCAGGAGAATCACCATGAGTTCGAGGCCACCCTGAAACTACTTAGTGAATCCCAGGTCAGCTTGGGCTTGAGAGAGAGACCTTACCTTGAAAAAACAAAACAACAACAAAAATAAAATAGAAAGAAAAAAAAATAAGAAAAAAGGAACAGGTAAGGGGCCAGTGGAAATTCATCACCTTCTCTCTACTTTTCTGAAGGGTGAAAAACCCACACCCCTCCCCTGGAGCATACACGGTTCAGCGGCTCAGTACTGACCCACAAGCTCTCACGCTCTCTGCCCAGTACTGACTTGTGACCATGTACCATTGGCTTCACCTCTAAGTTTCCTCATTGTGACATGAGGAAAGAACCACATTGCAATCAGGTTCGCATTGTGGGCAGAAAGCACCTGACCAAGAGCAGCTTGGGGGGGGGGGAAGGTTTATTTTGGCTGACAGACTCGAGGGGAAGCTCCATGATGGCAGGGGAAAACAATGGCATGAGCAGAGGCTGGACATCACCCCCTGGCCAACAAGAGCAGCAGGAGAGTGTGCCCAACACTGGCAAGAGGAAGCTGGCTATAACACCCATTAAGCCCCCCCCCCCCCAGTGCACCACCTCCAGGAGGCTTCAATTCCCAAATTGCCATCAGCTGGGGACCTGACGTTGTTTATGGCAGACAGTGGAATCAAACCACCACAGGACATTCACTTCCTTGCAGTGTTGCTGAGAGGACGACAGAGATCACACTCTTGGGGACATGGAGAGTGTCGTTTCTATTCAGGGTGACAGGGTGTGGAGACAGCCCCGCTGCAAAGGCCTCCTCAGGTGTCATCGCTGGGACACGGAAGGGCCACACAGCCCTTTCTCTAATAACAGCAGACGTTTACAAATGCGAGCAATGACAAGTGTGGAGAAAGAAAAGGACAGATGGCTGGGGGCCTCTCGTATTGCCTGGGGATCATGGGATCCTTTTGGAAGCGGAGTGGCTGAGGCCGGGGCTTTGGGCAGGAGACGCGTATAAAGATACAACTCTTCCACAGACTAGCAGTGTGACTTTAGGGTCAGCTAGTTCACCCTCAATCCCCTCATTTGCATGGTGAATACAAACAGCCCTTACGGCGTGGTGGGTATTGGAAAGCATGTTCTGGCACACGCTAAGTGCTGGAGAAGGCCAGGGTTAGATATCACTGGGCCTGTCCAGAGCAAAATGGGATGCAATGTGACCAGTCAGCCTCAGGGCTTGGCCTGTGGGGGTCTAACGAGTTACTGTTTTGCACTACCTTCTTATAAAGCATTGCTGCACAGCAGTCCCTTGCAGAGATTTGTCTGTTTGTTTTGCTCGCTTGTTTGTGTTTTTAAAGTCTTGATGCAAGGCCTCCATCCCAAAACAAATGAGTTAGAAATTCTAGAGATGGACTCTGGGCGTATGATTTTTTTTTTTTTTTTCAGAAGCTCCTTCACTGATTTAGACACTTAAAACATAAAACCTCTTTCATCTGGGCATGGTGGCACACGCCTTTAATTCCAGCACTTGGGAGGCATTGGTAGGACTGCCATGACTTCAAGGCCACCCTGGGACTACATAGTGACTTCCAGGTCAGCGTGGGCTATGAGCAAGACACTACCTCAAAATCCCCCCCCCAAAAATAAAATAAAACCACTTCGAATGTGTAAAAGTCTATAATGCATTGAATAATAATTATTATTACAGCCTCAAGAGCATAAGTGTAATTCATTGTCTTAAAGCATACAGGTTTTTTTGTTTTTGTTTGTTGTTTGTTTTGTTTTTGCTTTCAGAACAGTTTGTTTCCAATAATTGCTCTCTCCCAGCTTTTCTTCAAGAACACAACAAACACTGAGGACTGTAAACCAGGTATCTTGGCTCACGCCTTTAATTGCAGCAAACAGGACACTGAGGGGAGAGGATCACTGTGAGCTCAAGGCCAGCCTGGCAGAGTGAGTTCGAGGTCAGCCAGAGCTAAAATGAGACCCTGTTCCTGCAAACAGAAGGTGTAACCCCTCCTGTGCTCCAAGGAATTTAGCTACTGTGCTTCACTACACTGGGGACAGGCAGGAACACACCCCTGGGTAGATGGTTTCCAGACAGAAACCACCCAGTCCAGCCCAACACGCATGCAGGGGGCCTGTGTGGAAAGGCACACATGGGAGAGCGCATTTGGAAAAGTCAAGGCTATGTGCCCTGAGGTGAGGCGACCAAAGGCATCAGGTCCTGAATACTTGAGGCAATGCTTTTTCTTTAATGAGTCAACAGTTCAAGAAAGGAGTCTATGATCCTTAGAAGGATCAAAGTATAACTCATCTTCTTTCTTCTTTCCTCCCACCTACCTTCCTTCCTTCCTTCCTTCTTTCCTTCCTTCCTTCCTTCCTTCCTTCCTTCCTTCCTTCCTTCCTTCCTTCCTTCCTTCCTTCCTTCCTTCCTTTTGTTCCTTGTTTCTTTTTCTTTGTATTGTAGGAAAAAACCCCCGCAGGGGGCCCCCACGCTCACCCGGATAAGGCGACACCCCAAATCACTCAAGCGGTCTTGATGCAAACTGCAAAAGGATTTTATTCCAAGCGCGCTGGGGCCCACAGTCATACACCGCACAGGGGTAGAGGACTGCAGAGCCCCGAATGCAGGAACAGGACAGTTTTTATAGGGTTTCTAACAAAGCCTGTGCATTAGACCAATCATTTTCTAATATTAGGAGCCCCGCAGGGTGTTAGCCAGTCAGTTTGTGCCACCCCATAGTTTCTAAGCCAATTAGTTTATGACCTTGGTGGTCAGCATTTGCGCAGGTCCTTGGGTGGGAGTAGCAGAGTGTGGTACCAGTCTCCTATGACCTTGCAGGTCAGCCTTTGCGCAATTCCTTAGGTGGGGGTAGCAGAGTATGGTATCAGCCTCCTATGACCTTGGTGGTCTGAGGCAGGCTGTTATAGCTTATGGTGCGAGCTACTAAGGCTTACAGTGTGGGCTATTAAGGCTTATAGTGTAAGGCTTATAGTGCAGGCTATTTACAGAAACCAAATAAGTGGTTCACTTCATTACTTATTTCCCATCCTCGAGGGCTATCTCATGCCCTGTTACCTAGTTTTATATTAGGAGCGGGCTCTGTTATAATGAGAAGAGGGATTCTTTACTTGCTTCCAACAGAGAGTAAAGCCTGGAGTTTGAGGTATGCAGGGAGCCCGCTTAAGCTCCCCTTAGAGCGTGTTAGTATTTCTGAGCTTCTGAATTCTTGGGCCTTTCAGTATGAGTCAACAATTCAAGAAAGGAGAGTCTAGATCCTTAGAGGGACCAAAGTATAACTCATTTCCTTCCTCTTCCTTCTTTCCTTTCCCTTCCTTAAAAAGGCAGGGTCTCACTCTTGCCCAGGCTGACCTGGAGCTTACTCTGTCGTCCCAGGCTGGCCTCGAACCCATGGTGATCCTCCTACTTCTTGGGTACTGGGATTAAATGAGAAATGCGTGCACCACAACCACAATGCCCTGCTAAAGTACAGTTTTCTATACTATAGCTCAGCTGGGTCGTGGGGATGAACAGAGTTGCCCAAACCCACGGAGCTGTAGATGGTAAAGCTGTCATTTACTGTGGGTGAGATACGCCTCACTTTAGGAAAGAAAAATAAGGCCTGGTGTGATGGTGATAGGAGCACGCTGTGAGTTCCAAGCCAGCCTGGCGTAGAATTAGACTCTACCTCAAAAACAAGAAAAAAAGGAGGGGAGGGCTGGAGAGATGGCTTAGCGGCTAAGGCCCTTCTCTGCAAAGCCTAAAAACTCAGGCTTGATTCCCCAGGATCCACTTCAGCCAGAAGCACAAGGGGTGCAAGCGTCTGGAGTTTGAAGTGGTAGAGGCTCTGGGCACCCATTTTCTTTCATAAATAAATAAAATATTTAAAAAGAAAATAAACCGGGCATAGTGGCGCACGCCTTTAATCCCAGCACTCGGGAGGCAGAGGTAGGCGGATCGCCGTGAGTTCGAGGCCACCCTGAGACTACGTAGTGAATTTCAGGTCAGCCCGGACTAGAGACCCTACCTAGCAAAAAAAAAAAGAAAAGAAAAGAAAAAGGAAATAATTAAATAAATAGAAGCGAGCCCGGGGAAAGTAAGATTGGCAGACCTGCGGGGAGTCCCAGGTGAGTGCCTGAGGGTGGACAGCGGGTCAAGGGGCTGACCGGCACGGTCCTTGGAGCGGGCGGGCGCTTACCGGACAGCAGGAAGGTCAGGACCCACTGCAGCACGGCCGCCGTCTGCAGCCGCCGCGCCCGCGGGATGCGGAGCGGAGCGAAGCGGACCTTCATGCTGGACCTCCGGGCGCGCGGGCGAGGAGTGGCGCGGCGGCGCGGGGCGGCGGGGAGCCCGCGAGGAGGGCCGGGCCGGGCCGGGCCGGGGCGGGGAAGGGCGGCGGGGCTGACCCGCCCCCGGGCCGGAGCAGCCGGCGACGCCGGGACCGGGGATCGCCGCCGGGCTCGGCCCGTGGTGGAGCTGACCGGGCGCCGCGCGCTCGGCTCCCGCATCCCCGCTTAAGCCCGCGCCTTCCTCCGCACCCTACGCGGCGGGGGAGGTCGGGGAGCGGGCCCGGGGGTGCTTTCCGTCGAGTCCTCATGTTCCTACACGTTTGCCGTTCACGCATCTGCCCACGGTTACCGAAAGCCTACCGTGGGTTCGCCACCGTTCTGGGTAGTTCGGGGTGAGGGGAAAACTCACCCAGGTACCAAGTCTTCCGTTATCTTGTCTCCTACAACTCTGGGGGAAGGTGGGATCTGAGCAAAGTAACGGCAGGATTGAGAGTATAATTGCAAGGAAGACTGCGCTATGGTGACTAGAGATGCTGCGGCCCAGACTGGCGGCCAGGACAGGGTCCGAAGGAGGTCCTTGACTTGAGTTTTCACACACAATGAAGTTAACCGAGAAGATCTGCCCAGGCAAAGGGAACAAAGGGGGAGCTGTCAGAGTTTTGTCTGCGAACTCTTGTTTTTTTCCTTTTCCTATATGAGTCACCTTTCAGATCTCTCTCAACCTTTCCCCAAATCTAGGGGGGGAGACTGAGCACATACTGTGAGACCCTGTGTTGCTGGCCTCTTCCCAGGAACCATGGTCTTCCAGAGTAAGTATGCCGTCCAGGTTTTTTCAGCTAAAGAGATCATGGTTCGCACAGGGTGGTGGCAGACGCCTTTAATCCCAGCTGTGAGTTCGAGGTCACCCTGAAAAAAATATATATTAGGGGCTGCAGAGATGGTTTAGGTGCCTGCAAAGCCTCAGGACGCAGGTCTAATTCCCCAGGACCCATGTAGGCCAGGTGCACAAAGTGGAGCACGCATCTGGAGTTCGTTTGCAGCGGCTGGAGGCCGTGGTGTGCCCATTCTCTCACTCACTCTCTGTCAAATAAAATGAAATATCTAAACAAAAGAGACAGAGAGAAGGAGGGGGGAGGGGCGTCAGACCAGTGGTAAGGCAAAGCAGAGTCCATCCCTTCCTCCTCTGAATCAGACATGGAGCAAACACTACCAGGTACCTGCCTGCATAGGGCCTGGTGTTTGGAGCTGATAGCATCAGAATGAGTTAAGGGGCTGAGGAGATGGCTTAACGGTTAAGGCCCTTGCTTGCAAAGCCTCATGACTCAGGTTTGATTCCCCCAATACCCATATATGCCAGATGCACAAGGTGGCACATGTGCCTGAAGTTTGTTTGCAGTGGCTAGAGGCCCTGATGCTCCCATTCTCTCTCTGTCTCTTTCAAATAATTTTTTTTTGAAAGAAAGTGAGTTAAGATGTACTTTCTGTGCCTTAAATTCCCACCCATTCATTCATTCACTGACTACTCACGGAGAGGCACCTGTTTAGTAGGTACTGCGAATGGAGTACAGATGGACTGCCGTGATGCATGAAAACGTCTCTTTCCTTCAGGGACACAGTCTGGTCAGAGGAACAAAAAGTAAAGAGGAGAGCTGAAGGAAGCATGTAAGCTCCTCTGAGGAATTTAAAAACTTAAAAGTGTGGCTTAAGAGCTGTCTTAGTGGTTAAGGTGCTTGCCTAAGTAGCCTAAGGACCCATGTTTGACTCTTCAGATCCCATGTAAGCCAGACGCACAAAGTGACACAAGCTTGCAAGGCTGCACATGCGCACAAGAGGGTGCATGCTTTTCTCTCTCCTCCTTCTCCCTCCTTCACACTCTCTCTCATAATAAAAAAAAAAAAGGCTAGTCTGTTGGACTTGCCTCAAAAGAATTTTTCTTTTTTGGTTTTGCGAAGTAGAGTTTTACTCTAGTCTAGGCAGACCTGGAAATCACTCTGTAGTCTCAGGGTGGCCTTGAACTCATGGTGATCCTCCTACCTCTGCCTCCCGAGTGCTGGAATTAGAGGCGTGCGCCACCATGCATGGCTAAAAGAATTTTTTTTTTTTAAGTGGACTAGAGTGCTTGCCTGGCATGCATGAGACCCTGGGTTCTATCAGCAGTTCTACTAAATAAAATAATAAAATGATTGTTGAGAAGTGGAAAGGGAAACCACCTCCCATCAGTGGAGTTTCCGAATCTTCAGGCAGAACTGTGCTGGCTTCCTGTGCCACAGCTCTCCAAGACACAGCCAAGCAGTGGTGCTTGACACACACACATATATGTACATGTACACACACACACACACACACACACACACACACATGTGTATATATATATATATATATATATATATGTTTTTTAAAAATATTCTTATTTACAACTTCCATAATTATAAACAATATCCCATGGTAATTCCCTCCCCCCCACCCTTTCCCCTTTGAAACTCCACTCTCCATCATATCCCTTCCCCCTCTCACTCAGTGTCTCTTTTATTTTGATGTCCTGATCTTTTCTCCTTTTATGATGGTCTTGTGTAGGTAGTGTCAGGCACTGTGAGGTCATGGATATCCAGGCCATCTTGTGTCTGGAAGAGCACGTCATAAGGAGTCCTACCCTTCTTTTGGCTCTTACATTCTTTTTGCCACCTCTTCCACAATGAATCCTGAGCCTTGGAAGATGTGATAGAGATATTGCAGTGCTGAGCACTCCTCTGTCACTTCTCAGCACCATGGTGCCTTCTAAGTCATCCCAAGGTCACTGACATCTGCAAAAAGAAGGTTCTCTAGCCAAAAGTGAGAGTAGCATTAATACATGGGTATGAATATTAAGAGAAGTGCTTTCTGTGCAGTTTGGTGAGCATAGTATATACTGTTAGCCAGTCAGCAGCAGATGTTACACTCCTAGGGCTCATGACTACCCCAGTTGTAGGTTTTCAGTATCAGGGATATATTCCCTCCCATGGAGTGGGCCTCCAGTCAAATTAGAGGGTGGTTGGTTTCCCCCATTAGATGTGCCACTATTGTACCTGTTGACTCATTTGGCCTGGTTGGCCAAATATAGGGTTTTCTGTGTGCACTGTTGGGTATCTTTACTGGTGATTTCTCTCTCTCCCATTGAACTGCATGCAGAATGGCTTCTTCCAGCTTTCTGTCAGCTGGTCTGCATGGAGGAGGTTTTCAGCTCTGGTCCAGCAGCGTGGAGTCTTCAGCAATAGGGTCTTACCATCTATTCCTGGTGGGGAACCAAGGGCCTTGGCAATGGCCTGTAATGTTTGGGGTGCATCAGGGACCTCCCTGGCCAACAACTCACTGGAAGGTATCCCACCCCTGGCATTGAAAATTTTTTAGTAAAAATTTATGGCTCCTGTGTGTTCCATTGTCCAAAAAAAGTAGGTTTCCGTATGAGTGCGTGGACTATTCTGGTCAGAGTTGAAAGACATGAATGCAGTAAGAACTACAGATTGTGAGGGTTGTCTTATGAGGGTGAGAAAGAGCTTTGCCTGAACTGGGCTAAAAGCAGTTTATGTGAGAGGCTTGCTGTTATCCCCATGTCCTGAGAATTTGTGCAGGGTTGCATTGCATAGAAATGGACTGATGTGAGCAGAGGGATATGGCACAGAAAAAAATGAAATCGTTTGATGAAAATGCTGCCCATTTAGTTGCAATTGAGACATTGCAACCATTGAGATTGGGCCAGCTACCAGCATTGGGACAACAAAAATAATGCAATCTTTTGAAGGGGCCTGAATGCTGAAGGACTTTCCTGTTTTTCAAAGTCTTCTTTATTCCCCCTGGATTAACAAATTGGAAGCCCAACTTGTATTATGGAGTCTAAAAAATGCAAGAAAGACAGGGTCATTAAATTTGCAACATGGTTTTGTGCTTTGAAAACAGCCATGGGCAGTGTGAAGCAGGTTTGCTGGAATGCCTGCATGGAATCCTCATGGAGGCATGAGAATGGACCATGGGTTGCAGTGGAGACCCAGTGTAGATTCTGGGACTACAAGGTGTCTGCTAAGGAGAGCTGCCAACCCCAGGTGAAGTTTTCCAGGACTGTGAGTAGCCTAGCTGGAGGGGTAGAATTGGAACTCCAGAGGCTTTTGGCTGGTTAGAATTATTGGAGATTTGTTACTGGCTAGAGTTGTTGGACTTGGAGCTACAGAGTTTGATGTTTGCCCTAGCTGTTTTAATTCTTGTATTGGTTGGATAACTGTATACCTAATGCCATCTTTTGTAGTGTGAATAATGTTTATTCTGTGCCATTATACTTTTTTTTTTTTGGTATTATGGCTCAGTTAAAGGACCTTGGACTATAAGGATGGTTGAACATCATTGGGATTGATTAAAAAAAAATATGGAGACTGTTAAAGTTGGACTTAAATGTATTTCATTTTACATTATGGATGGTGTATTAGTCAGGATTCTCTAGAGGAACAGAACTGCTAGAATGAATTATTTAAAAAGGAGATTTATTGGATAAGCTTGCAGTAGTCCAATAGCAGTTGCAGGCCCGAGAATCACCGAACCCGGTAGCTGCTCAGTCCTCGTGTCCAGATGCCTCAGCAGTCCCGACCGGCACTGCAGATGGTGCGGGGAAGCTTCCTGAGGAGCCGCTGGGTTTCGATCCACGCGGGTCTTCAGTTGATGCTGGTCTGCAGTCCGCACTGGTCTTCAATCCATGCTGGAAGGTAGCGAGCAGCTCCGGCAGCCAAGTGGAAGGGAGGAAGGAAGGAAGGAATTCTTTTTACCCAGAGCTTCCTTATGTCAAGTCCCCCTCTGAGAGGGGGCCACCCACTCTGGGGGAAGGGCTCACCCTGGGGGAAAGACTTCTTCCTCTAGTTGAACCTTCCTAGAAGCGGCCTGTGGATTACTAAACAGATCAAGTGGACAGCACCTTAACTATCACAGATGGTTATCAGTTTATCGGAGTCAGGAGCAGAATGTGGTGGTTTGATTGCAGGTGTTCCCCATAAACTTAGGTGCTCTGAATGTTAGGTTCCCGGCTGATGGAGATTTGGGAATTAAAGCCTCCTGGAGGCAGTTTATTGTTGGGGGCGGGCTTAAGGGTATTATAGCCAGTTTCCCCATGCCAGTGTTTGGCACACTGCTGTTGCTGTTGGCCACCGATGTTGGTGAGGAGGAGATGTTCACCCTCTGCTCATGCCATCGTTTTCCTCTGCCACCATGGAGCTTCCCCTTGAGTCTGTAAACCAAAATAAACCCTTTTTCCCAGAAGTTGCTCTTGGTTGGATGTTTTCTGCCAGCAATGTGAACCTGACTGCCACAATGACCAATAGAAAAAGCAGGTAAAATTTTCACTAGTAGTTTGAGGCACACAGTAAGTACGAGCAAGTCACTTACAGTTCACTGTCTAGTGTTCTTCCTGCCTCGGGGAGACAGCAGACTGTGTTCTACTCCATTCTAGTCTTGGATCACTTGGGCTGTTAGCTTCAGTATAATGTAAGCTTCAAAAGGCATCTTATAAGATTCAACTTGTTTCCACATGATTTATTCTTACAGCCATCTGAGGAAGAACTCTATCTTATGGATGAAGAAACTGAGCATGGCAGTGGATAATGTTTTTGGAAATCTCAAACAATACGTGTCACCGGTATCTCCTGACTTCTCTGGTTTAAAATGTCACCAGAACTGTATTGCATTTTATGTCATGTATACAAAACACTTCATACCTGATGGTATTTCTTTCCCAGTCACTGCCCAGACCATAGGCTTTACATGAAAGGGACACAATCCTTTCACACCTTTTTCTGTCATTGACAGGCAAAAGGAATCAGCCTGCACAGGCTCTGACCCAATGTGGTGGTGAGAGTGAAATTGTTTACCATTGCCTGGGTGGCTGTGTAGAAGTGAGTGTAGTTATGTTTGATGTTAGCCTTTTCCTCATACTTAAAGCAATCACTTCGGTAGTCTATAAACATACCATGAGGAAAATCTTACCTCCCAGAGATAGCCATTAATAACACTTGAATGTATAATATGCCACTTTTTTGTTCATATGTATATACATGTACTATTTTAACATAATCATTTTGAGTAATCCAATCATGTATTTTATGCTAAGAAACCCAGAGCACTATATATATATGTATATCTGTGTACATACACACATGTGTATATATGTGTATGTCACATTATTTTTATTTTTATTTTATATTTATTTGTTTGGGGGTACTGAGGGTCAGCCCTAGGGCTTCATGCATGCTGATCAAGTGCTCTATCCCTAAGCTTCCATCCTCTACATTATATTTTAAAATAACAATAATTTATTCAGTACATTTAATTCTCAACCTCTGTAAAAAGGGCTTTTTTTTTTTTTTTTTTTTTGGTTTTTCAAGGTAGGGTCTCAACTTTAGCCCAGGCTGACCTGGAATTCACTATGTAGTTTCAGGATGGCCTCGAACTCATGGTGATTCTCCCACCTCTGCCTCCCGAGTGCTGGGATTAAAGGCGTAAGCCACCACACCTGACAAAGGGCTTTTTTTTTTTTTTTTTTTTTTTTGGTGTTTCAAGGTAGGGTTTCACTCTAGCCCAGGCTGACGTGGAATTTACTATGTAGTCTCTGGGTGGCCTTGAACTCATGGCGATACTCCTACCTCTGCCTCCCAAGTGCTGGGATTAAAGGCATGTGCCACCATGCCTAGCTCTCTACATTATTTTAATGTTTGTATAATATTACATTGTACAGAGATATGCTTTATTTAATTTAACCATGTTATTGGACACACCTTATTTCCAAAATGTTTTGTATTACAAAGGTAGGATACTTTGTTTATTTCTTTCTTTTAGTTTTTTTGATTTTTCGAGGTAGGGTTTCACTCTAGTCCAGGCTGACCTGGAATTCACTCTAGTCTCTAGTTGAGGGTGGCCTCAAGCTCATGGTGATCCTCCTACCTCTGCCTCCCTAGTGCTGGGATTAAAGGTGTACGTACCCACACCTGGTTGCTGTTTAGAACAATTCCATGAGTGGACTTTCATGATCCACATGAGTACTTGTGACAGGTATTCATCACAGCCAGGTTGACTGGATTTGGTCAATTAAGAGGTGATGAGGCACCCTGAGGATGTGTTATGACAGTGTTTCCAGAAAGGATGAACTCAGAGGGAAAGACAGACCTTGGATGTGGGTGGCACCATCCCATGGGTTGAAGGATTGGCTTGAAAAAGAAACCAAGAAAGCTGTATGAATGCCAACAACCCCTTCCTGCTTCGTGGTCAGCCATTATGAGAACCAAGTTGTTCCACCATGACAGACTGAACTGAGAGCATGCCAAAATAAAGCTTTCCTCCCTTGCACTGTTTCTGTTAGGTATTTTTGTCACAACAATATGAAAAGTAGCTAGCACAGAAAGTTGATACCACAGGAGCGGGGGCATTGCTGCAACTAAGCCTGGAAATGTGGTTCTTGGGCCTTTGGCATTGGTTTGCAGGGGGAAATTGGAAAACAACACTATAATAATGAAAATAGCTTCACTGCTGGCAATAAAACAAGACAGTTCAGCAGCAGGTCCAAATATATATCAAAATGTAATACATAATAAAAAGGAACCACAAATTGGTGGGGAAATGAGTCTTATTTAAATACATGGTGTTGGCAGTACTGTTTGAAAAGAAAAATAAAGCTGGCTTGCTCATTAACTATGAAACCAAAACAAATTTCAGGAAGATCTGATATTTAAATAGGAAAAAAAAATCCACTGATTTACTCTAAGACACAAACATGATTTGAAAACAGAATTTTGGTGTGGAGAAGAACTTTAAAAATATAATCTTGGGCTGGAGAGACTGCTCAGTGGTTAAGGCACTTGCCTACAAAACCTAATGATTCAATTCCCCAGTACCTACGTGCATCTGGCGTTCTTTTGCAGTGGCTGGAGGCCCTGGGACACCCATTCTCTGTTTCTCTCTGTGTGTCTCTCTGCTTGTGAACAAATGAATAATAATTAAAATATATATAACTGGGCTGGAGAGATGGCTTAGCAGTTAAGACACTTGCCTGCAAAGCCTAAGGACCCACGTTTAATCTCCCTCCAGATCCTATGTAAGCCAGATGCACAAAGGTGACACCAGTGCAAGGCTGCACATGTCCACTAGGTGGCGCAAGCATCTGGAATTCAACTGCAGTGGCTGAGGCCCCGGCATGCCAATTCTCTTTCTCTCTTGCTCTTTCTTTAAAAAACAAAAACATGGGCTGGGCGTGGTGGCACACATCTTTAATCTCAGCACTTGGGAGTCAGAGGTAGAATGATCACCATGAGTATGAGGCCTCCCTGAGACTACATAGTGAATTCCAGGTCAGCCTGGACTACAGTGAAAGCCTACCTCAAAAAAAAATCATGGGCTAGAGAGATGGCTTACCTGCTAAGGTAGCTGCCTGCAAAGCCAAAGGTTCCAGGTTCAATTCCCTAGGACCCATGTAAGCCAGATCCACAAGGTAGCCTATGTGTCTGGAGTTTTGTCTGTAGCTGGTTGGATGCCCTGGCATGCTCATTCTCTCTCTCTGCCTCTTTCTCTCTCAAACAAAACAAACAAACAATAAAAACATATATCCTAAAGTTGATGCATGCCTCTTATCTCAGCACTTGGAAGAAGTAGGAAGACTGCCACGAGTTCAAAGCCAGCTTGGGACTACAGAGTGAGTTCCAGGTCAGCCTGGGCTAAATTGAGAGCCTACCTTGGAAAAAAAAAAAACTGTAGATATATGTATAATC
Organism: Jaculus jaculus; assembly: GCF_020740685.1. NCBI lineage: Eukaryota > Metazoa > Chordata > Mammalia > Rodentia > Dipodidae > Jaculus > Jaculus jaculus. Next base: position 10,258,598 of record NC_059105.1, read on the forward strand.
TCCTAAGCCCCAGAATTTTAAATATAGGTCTCTATGAGGTCACAAACTATAAAGTCTAAATTCAAGCATTATTCCTTTTTCACTTTCCAAGTAGCGTTTTCATCTTTTGTTTCCCAAATTCATCAGTAATTTCTTCTTTCTTTTGTTCCTTTTATTTTGGGGAGGGGGCAGGGTTATGAGGCAGGGTCTATTACTTATATTTTTGAAACTCCTTAAGAATTGTAAGAATTAATTTTATGATCAAGTGACTGAGTTAAAAGATGCCCAGATATCCATTTAGACATTTTGCTTTTTATTGTGTTACTGCTTCTGAGAGAAATGAGCATTTGAATTGGTGGACTGAGTAAGGCTTTCTAATGTGAGTGGACACAATTCAACCAACTGAGGGCTTGGATAGAACAAAAAGGTGAAGGACAAAGTCACTTTCTCCCTGACTTAGCTAAAACATGGATCTTTTCCTGCCCTCTGTGTTCCTGGTCCTTGGTCCATCAGAGGGCATCATGTCATTAACTCTCTAACTTGCAGCCCTTCCGAGTAGCTTGTAGACAACGGATTGTGGCCTTCTCTGTCTCTACAGCTGGGTGGGCCAGCGCTCTGCCCATCCACGTGGGATTCTGTGTCCATAGCTGAGTGGGCCAGCACTCTGCCCATTCACGTGGGACTCTCCATATCCATAGCTGGGTGGGCCAGCGCTCTGTCCATCCATCTGCTCTATTTTTCTGGAGAACCTGAATACTCAACACCCAAACTGCATTCCTTCCATCCCACTCAGAACTCACTGTATGGTATTCTGTTGTAATGCCCTTTCCTTTCTTTCAAGGTAGGGTCTCACTCTAGCCAAGGCTGATCTGAAATTTACCATGCAGTCAGGCTGGCCTTTTCTCATGGTGATTCTCCAGCTTCTACCTCCTGAGTGCTGGGATTAAAGGCATGCACCACCATGCCTGGATGTTTTCTCTTATAATTTGACCAGTTTGTCTATGTATGCCTAAAATATGATCTTCAGGACAGTGTGTTAGCTTTCTGCCACTAAAACACAAACTGAGATAATCTACTTATAAAGAGAAAAGGGTTTATTGCTCACAGTTTTGGACATTTCACTCCATCATCAGTTGGCCCTGTTGCCTTGGGCCTGTGGTAGCTCCTCGGGATGGGAGTAGTGTCATAGCAAAATCACCCCCTCGTAGCTCAGAAGTAAGAGAGGAGACTGGAGCCCCCTTGGAATGAAGACCCCAATGGTCTGAATACCTATCACTAGGCCCCACGTCCTAAAATTTTCACCAACTCCCAACAGTGTGAAATGCATTTTAAGTCTTTCAACACATGGTTCTTTGGAGCACATTCCAGATCCAAACTTGAACAGTTAGCCTATTTTTGGTGTCTATTTATGGTACTATGCTATATATATTCTTCTGTGATTTAATTTTTTACTCAATGTTATAATTTAAGACTTAATACATAGTTTTGGCTTATTTTCACAGTTGCAGTGTTTTACGGTATGATTTATCATAATTGTGTAGCTGTTCAAGTACTAATGGATACTGGCTGTTCTCAGATACTCATTATTATTTTCTAAAATATTCATTTGTTAATTGCAAGCAGAGAGAGAGAATAAGAATGGGTGTGCCACAGTCTCCAGCCATTGCAAATTAACTACAGATACATGTGCCACTTTGTATATCTTACTTTATGCATGGGTACTGGGGGATCAAACTCAGGTTGTTAGGTTGTTCAGGCAAGTACCTTAACTGCTGGGCCATTTCTCCAACCCAGACATTATAATTACTTTTTTAAATGACTAGATTTAAAAACAATTTTGAGAGAGAGAGAGAGGGAAAGAGAGAGAGAGAGAGAGAGAGCAAGCGAGAGCAAGCATGGGTGCGCTAGGGCCTCCAGCCACCGCAAATAAAATCCAGATGCATGCGCCCCCTTGTGCATCTGGCTTATGTGTGTCCTGGGGAATTGAACCGAGGTCCTTTGGCTTTGCAGGCAAATGCCTTAACTGCTAAGCCATCTCTCCAGCCCCCAGACATTAATTTGTTGAGAGTGTCTTGCTATTTATCTTGGCTTGCCTGGACTTTGCTACATAGACCAGGCTTGCGCCAAACACATAGCAATTCCCCAGCTTCTGCCTCCTGAGTGCTGGGATTGAAGGTGTGTGGCCCCACCCATCCCAGATTTTCAGTATAATGAACAGCTTAACCATGACCATTTTTAGTTAGGTCTTCTGGTAGACATGAGTTAGTTTCTCGGGGTAGCATTCCTAGGTGTGTAATTGCTGGGTAGTTCTATTTACCTAGGCAAGGTTACACTTTCTAAAGTGGTCGCATCATTTGATATTCCTATATTTTAAACCAAGATCTGATTTTTATCCTATTTAAGCATTTTACCAATCTGTGGGTATAAAATATATATTTGATTATTTTATTTCCCTACAGTTTAGTGGATTTTTTTTTTTTTCTTTTCAGGTTTGTTGCTCAGTTCTTCTTTCTAAGAAACACTGCAGTAACATTCCTGCTCTCAGGTTGGCCTGAGAGCTAGAGAAACAAACAACAGCTATTTGCATTCTGTGATGTACTATCTGTGCATGGAAATATTTTATTTTATTTTATTTTTGGTTTTTCGAGGTAGGGTAGGGTCTCACAATGGTTCAGGCTGACCTGGAATTCACTATGTAGTCTTAGGGTGGCCTCGAACTCATGGTGATCCTCCTACCTCTGCCTCCCGAGTGCTGGGATTAAAGGCGTGCGCCACCACGCCCAGCTTGAAATAATTTTTTAAAATTTATTTGCAAGCAGACAGAGAGAGAGAAAAAGAGAGAGAGGAAGGAGGAGAATGAATTTACACCAGGGTCTCTAGCAACTGCAAATGAACTCCAGATACATGCACCCCTTTGTGCATCTAGCTTTACATGGGTACTGGGGAATCAAACTCTGGTTGTTAAGTTGTACAGGCAGTTAATTGTTGAGCATCTCTCCAGCCGTTTTTTTTTTTTTCTTTTCAAGTTTAATTTTTTTGTTTTATTTTTCTTTATTTATTTGAGAGTGACAAAGAGGCAGAGAGAGAGAGAGAATGGGCACGCCAGGGCCTCCAGCTACTGCAAATGAACTCCAGATGTGTGCGCCCCCTTGTGCACCTGGCTAACGTGGGTCCTGGGGAATTGAGCCTCGAACTGGGGTCCTTAGGCTTAACAGGCAAGTGCTTAACTGCTAAGCCATCTCTCCAACCCTCAAGTTTTTTTTTTTTTAATTAACAACTTCCATGATTATAGAAATATCCTATGGTAATGGCCTCCCTCCCCCCATTTTCCCCTTTGAAACTCCATTCTCCATCATATCCCCTCCCCTTCTCAATCAGTCTCTTTTATTTTGATATCTTAATTTTTTCCTCCTCTTATAATGGTCTTGTGTAGGTAGTGTCAGGCACTGTGAGGTCATAGATATCCTCCAGCCCTGTTTTTATTTTTTTGACGTAGGGTTTCACTTTAGCCCAGGGGAACCTGGAACTCTATGTAATCTCAGGCTGGTCTCAAACTCACAGAGATCCTACCACCTCTGCCTCCCGAGGGCTGAAAATAAAGCTGTGCACCACCATGTCTGGCCCTATCTCAGCATTTTCTATCAAACAGTCAATGCTGCTTGTGATGAGTATTTCTTGCCTAGCTTTGTCTTTTCCATTAGAATTTTGTTTTGTTAGTCACTAGTGAAATTACATAGTAGTTGCAATGTGTGTAATGATAACAGGATGGATGAGTTGATGGATTTGGAGAAGGGAAGTAGTGCTCCTCTGGGGGGCCTAAAAGTAGCAGGAAACTGACCAGGAAAAAAGATAAAAATAATGACACCTGCTCTATTTCTAGAACTAATCTTACATGAACTATGCTGGTTGCTAATACTGAATAATTTTATATGGTATGTATTACCACCTCCCAGATTAGGAAATGGAAGCTCAGAGACCATGGAAATACTTTTAAGTGCCCAGAGAAGAGCACATCAACATGCCATATTTGGGGCAGAAAACTGCATATGGCATTGGGGATGTTAGGCATTTATGGGACATTGTTAATCTTGTTATATTTGTCCCTGGAAAGGAGCTAACATGAAGGGAAACTAATGTTATGAAAACCTGCTTGACAGTCAGGGTAGCCTTAACTTGTCCCAGGTTCTTCCTCCTCAAGTGAGGGCAATAAAGGGACTTACTTAAGGAGGATAGGGCTTCCTGGAAGTGCCATGGCAATGCCTTACCCATTGAGTGACTCCCAAGACTTTGTGCCTCAGTGTCATTATCTGTTAAGGGGGTACAATAATAGTATTTACCTTGCTGTGTGAGTTTTTTCATGGCTGCTGAAATGAAGTGTGACAAATTTGTTGATTAAACCAAATTTAAGTCAAGCACAGTGGCTTCTATCTGTAATCCCAGCACTCGGGAGGCTGAGGGAAGAGAATTTCTAAGAGTTCCAGGCTAGTCTGGGCTACAGTAAGATTTTGTTTGAAAAATAAAAGAATAGGGCTGGAGAGATGACTTAGAAGTTAAGATACTAGCCTGTGAATCCTAAGGACCCAGGTTTGATTCACCAGTAAACACAGGTGGCGAATGCATCTAGAGTTCATTTCCAGTGGCTGGAGATCCTGGTACACCCATTCTCTCTCTCAAATAAACATTTTATTTTATTTGGTTTTTTGAGGTAGGGTCTCACTCTAGCCCAGGTTGACCTGGAATTCACTATGGAGTCTCAGGGTGGCCTTGAACTCAGTGATCCTCCTACCTCTGTCTCCCAAATGCTGGGATTAAAGGTGTGCACCACCACGCCCAGCTCTATTTTAAAAGATGAGGAAAAAAAAAAATCATACAAAACAGAAATTTATTCTTTCACAGTTCTGGAGGCCAGAAACCCAAAAGCCATTTCACTGGCCAAAATCCAAGTGTTTCTGAGGCTGCTCCATGAACTAGGGAAGAATTCATACTTGTGCCTTCCATTTCTGGTGGCCACTGACATTCCTGGATTATGTGGTGGCCTTACTCCAACCACTGCCTTTCCCTTAACAAGGCTACATGTGACAGCATTCAGGGACATCCTGGTAATTTAGGATAATCTCCATCTCAAAATTCTTTACATTTATTAAATATATTTTAAAAATATTTATTTGCGAGGAGAGACGAGAGAGAAAATATGAATACAGGTGTTTCAGCTGCTGCAAATGAATCCCAGATGCATGGATCACATCTGGCTTTAAAGTGGGTAGTGGGGAATCAAACTGGGTTCTTGGGCTCTACGCAGGTGCTTTTAATGTTGTGCCATCTCTCTAGCCCTATTAAATATTTTTATGTATTTATTTACAAGCAGAGAGAGAGAGCAAGCGAGAGAGACAGAATAGGCGCATCAGGGCCACTAGCTGCTGCAAAAGAAATTTAGATGCATGCGCCACTTTGTGCTTTACGTGGGTATTGGGGAATGAAACCCGGGTCCTAAGGCTTTTCAATCAAGTGCCTTAACTATGGAGCCATTTCTCCAGCCCTCAGAATTCTTTTTTTTTTTTTTTTTTTTGAGGTAGGGTCTCACTCTGGTCCAGGCTGACCTGGAATTAACTCTGTAGTCTCAGGGTGGCCTTGAACTCACGGCGATCCTCCTACCTCTGCCTCCCGAGTGCTGGGATTAAAGGCGTGCGCCACCACGCCCGGCGAGAATTCTTAATTTAGTCTACACAACATCTATACTCTACAGAAAGTCACATATACAGGTTCCAGGGATTAGGCCTGACACACTCAGGGTTGTTATAAGGAGGAAATCTGGAAAACTGGCAGCGGGCTGAGCGTCAGTACACAGTATTGGGTAAACAGTTCTCTTCCAAAAAGAAGCCTCAGATAACGTCTTCCCTTTTTAAAAAAAAATAATTAATTTATTTGATAGAGGGAAAGAGAAAGAGGCAGATAAAGAATGTACGTGCCAGGACTTCCAGCCACTGCAATCGAACTCCAGACGCTTGTCACCGTGTGTATCTGGCTTACGTGGGTCCTGGGGGATCGAACCTCGGTCCTTACGATTGTCAGGCAAGTGCCCTAACCGCTCAGCCATCTCTCCAGCCCACATCTTCCTTTTAAGACTAAGAGAGGATGAAGTAAAAGACGAGGCCTGTTAACAGACCCTGCATTTTGTAACTGTACAGCCTTCTCTCCAGGAAACCTTGGAACAGATTCACTCGCTTTCCAACCCCTCAGGGAAGGATTCTTTACCTGGAGGCCGCTCGTGCCGGCCCACTTAATTTGACGTCCCTCAGCATCCGGGCCCTCAGAGTCTGTCCACACGTTTGCCTGTCAGAGTGCCGTCAAGACTAGCCATAATGCCTCTTTTTCAAATTAATCAGTTATAAACACAATGTATCTTTAATTACATGATAAAGATGGTGGCATTTAGCTTGCTCGTAGGTGGAAAGCGGGAGCAGAAGTAGTTGGATACAGACAGGCTTTGCGTAAGACAGCCCAGCCGGGGGCGACGGGTCCTACGCGCTCAGGCCGCGGGGCCCAGGCCGCGGGCGCGCAGGCGCAGTGGGCCCGACTCGCCATGCCGACTGTCAGCGTGAAGCGCGATCTGCTCTTCCGAGCTCTGGGCCGGACTTACAGTGAGTGCCGGCGGGTGGCCCGGGGCCGCACGCCTCTGCTCCGAGGCTGGCACGGCCCTCCCGGAGGGCACCGAACAGTGTTCATGTTGCCCTGCAGGCTTTGACCCTGGGCGGCCGGGGTCTGGGGTCGCTTCTCGGAGCATCCCCGCGCTGGCCCCGCTCCGCGCGTCATTCATTCATGCGGAGGTCCGGGTGCCTGGGGTAGGCGCTTCAGTGCACCGCAGCTTTGAGGGCATGGGAGAAGCTTGAGGACGGAGAAAGTGGCATTCTGTGGTTGTTTTTTAATTTATATTATTTTTTTTGAGGCACCGCCTCACTCTTAACCCTGGCTGACCGGCAACTCGACTCTAGTCCCAGGCTGGCCTCGAACCCACGGTTGATCCTCGCACTTCAGCCTCCTGAGTAGCTGGGGATAAAGGCATGCAACCACCACGCCTGGCTTTATTTCCTTTTGTGAGACGAGCGTATGTTATGTAATCTTGGGTGGCCTCGAACTTGTGATCCTCCTGCCCTAGCCTGCCCAGAGTACTGGGGTTCTAGACTTGGCGCACCACGCAGGATATTCATTTCATTGAATGCACTGAGAGCCTGCTACATTTCAGGTTACTGTTTGAGAGTCCACATGACACAAGATTTCCTTTTGTGAAAGCTAGTAACTAACCTGAACATTATTGAAGTTATTCTGGGAAATGTTAATTTCTCTTGGAAGAAAACAAACTTGCGGAACAACATTTGCTAGGTAACATTAAATTGAAACCTGAATGATGAGTTTATTCATTGAGCTGACTATTCATGCTACATTTCTCTTCCTCAGTGTATAAACTGTACCGTTAAAAAAGAATAGGGAAATATTCAGTAAATAATTTTTCCACAAAAATATCCCAGTTGACATGACATTTGCCCTATTCTATAGCTGTGGTCTGTGAGAGTTATTTTTTGGTATTAGGGGTCCAAATGACCAAGGCTGTATATAATCCATTTAGTAAGAGATGCAGCTACCCAGAATAAGATAGTACTGTAACTGTGGAAATAAAGTTAGTTTTTTGTTTTGTTTTTGTTTTTCTGAGGTAGGGTCTCTTCTAGTCCAGGCACTCAACCGTAGTCTCAGGGTGACCTCAAACTCATGGTGATCCTCCTTCTTATGTCTCCTGGGTGCTGGAATTAAAGGCATGTGCCACCAGACCTGGCTGAAAGTTGACTTTTTAAAAAATGTATATTTTTATTTGCAAGGAGAGAGAGAGAATAGCCTTATCAAGCCTCCTGCCACTGCAAACAAACCCGAGACACATAGGCCACTTGGTACATCTGGCTTTATGTGGGTTCTGGGGACTTGAATTGAGGTCATCAGGCTTTGTAAACAAATGCCTTTAACTGCTGAACCATCTCCCCAGCCTGAAGTTAACTTCTCAAAAACGTTCCTAAGCATGTACTTTTAGATATTACGTAAGTGTTACTTTCCACAAGGTTCTGTCCTTGGTCTCTGGAAGTAGAGGTAGGAGTTTTGCCCTTGGAACTTGGCATTTGCCTGACCATATTTTATTATATAAATGCTTATTTATATTTCTCATATATCCTTCCAAAGCATATTTTTCCTGATGGTGTTTGATACATATATGTATATATACACACACACACGTATGAATGAACTGCACAACATGATGTGGCAAATTTAAAATGCCTATAATCACTTCTCAGGTAGGTCTCCATCTCCAGAAAAGTAAGGAATGATCTAAACTTAAAGAAAAAAATTAATCACCTGATTTTGGTGCTACGCATGTTCGTGTGTGAATGCAAGCACGTGTGTGCCATGGCACACTTGCAGAGGTCAGAGGACAACGTTGTGCGTTGGTTCTTGATTTTCACCTTATTCGAGGTAGGGTCTTTCGTGTTTCACTGCTTTTGCCAGGCTGGCTGGCCTGGCACCTTCTGGGTGACTTCTGCCTTCCTTGCGTGTTATGCGCCGGAAGTACGGATGCGTGCACAGCAGCATTTAGCTTTTAATCTCAGTCTTGAGGATTTGAGTACAGGTACTCACGCTTGCGTGACAAGCTCTTTAGTCACTGGGCCATCTCCAGTTCTTTACCACACGTTTTAACTTATTTCCTAGGTCTCTTTATCTTGGGAGTGTTCAAGTGTGATTTTCCGTTGACAGTGTTTGTTAGCTGTTGGATCAGTGGACAAATTCTGATTAGTGATGTTACACCAGGGGATTAGAAATAGCACTCATTGACATGGTGTGTTCTTTCCTGAAACCTTCCTAAATGTCTTTTAGGTGGAGTTTGGACTTGGATAAGTGCATTCAACAAAGCATCTGGGTCCCAAATAGTTTGTCTCCTTTTCATTTTCCTTTCTTGTTTTCCACTTTCCTCTTGTTTTCAGGTAATAGTCATTTGTGCTTTTACTTTGTCTATTTTCTTGTTAGTCCTGCCAAGTGTTGCCTTATAACTGAAACTCCATTATTTCCAGTTACCAGTGTTCCATTCTCAGTGTGCCGTTATCAAGCATTTTTCTCTCTTGACTGTTGATCATTTGTTTCCTTCTGCCTCCTTTGGAGGAGCAGTTTTACTTTAGTCTGCCCTCCCCCACCCCCCGCTTTTCTGGTCATACGATTTCTTTGTATACACATCTTCTTATTAACTGGTTCATTGTCATTGCTCTTCAGCTTGGGCATTTTCTGGCCTGGTGTGGTGAAGGGAGGTCAGTATCACAACCAGAGCTCCTCTAGTGTGTGTGTACAGTGTTGAGCGGGCAGTGTTGAGCTGTGTCATTTTGTTGATTGACATTATTCCTCATGATTTTATTTTTGGTTTTCACATCTAACTCTGTGACATACACCTGAAAGGAATAAGACATAGTTAAGATTTACTAAATTTTTATATTTCTGTATGACTTGGTTCATAAGCCATCTAGTTATCTATTATTGCCCAACAAAAACATTTGCATCTTAAAACAATAGCCATTAGTTCCATACTTTCGGATGGTCAGGAATCAAGGAGTGGTGTGGTCTTGGCTCGGGTCTCTTCAGGTTGCAGTCCAGAGGTTTGCCAGCTCTGTAGTCAGGACTCTGGTCTTGGAGAATTGCCCCCAGTGGATGGTGGCAGGCCTTAGCTGCTTGCTCACTTGCACCTCGAGGCTTCAGTCCCTCTCCCTTACCTTTCCCATAGGTCTACTTACTTCATGGTAATTTGGTGGTCCCAGAGGGAGAGGTCTGAAAGAGCAGATAAAGATGAGTGCTCAGGGCTGAAGAGATGGCTTAGTGGTTAAGGTGCTTGCCTGCGAAGCCAAAGGACCTTGGTTCAATTCCCCAGGACCCACATAAGCCAGATGCATAAGGTAGGGCATGTGTCTGGAGTTAGTTTATAGTTGTTGAAGGTCCTGGTGCATCCATTTTCTCTCTGTCTCTCTCTCTCTCTCTCTGCCTGCCTCTTTCTCTCTCAAATTTTTAAAAAGTTGAGTGTTCATATTGAATCCTCAGTGTTTAACAGTTGCTCAGAAGTGGTATGCTAGCCCTTTTCATACTCTCTTGATCCGAGAGAACAGTCCCCACCTGATAGGAAGAGGTGGCTAGCCTTGGAGACTGACTGCCATGGCTTTTCCTCCCTGGCCCCCGGCCATTCCTGCTCCCCTACATTTGGAAGTGTCATCCTGTTACTGCAGCTGCTTGCTCAAAATCAGAATCTGAGTGGGGTCCTGATTTGGATGAGTTTTGGGGGGATGTAGTTCCCTTGAAATATAGTGTCTTGAGTACAGTTAACTCTTGACCTGGGAGGCTCAGGTGCCAAGGTAGCTGCCTCACCAGTGTCTGGCATGCTGGGATGCCACCAGGATGACTAGTGAAGGGAAGAAAGTGGAAGAAGGAGGCCCATGCTTCTGGCAGATCTCAAGTTGCATGGCAAATGCTGCGTGGTCCGGATTAGGTTCCAGCCTGGGCAGTTCTGGCCCTGTGCTTTGCCCTCTAGGCTCTTGGTTCTACTCTCTGCATGATCCTCCAGAAAGTTTATGCTTCACAGCTGATTAGTTTGCTCCTCCTACTTCCTGCTCTTAGAATTTGGAGGTTCAGAGACTTCTCTTTGTCCCAGCTTCTGCCTCTTGCAGTTCAAGCTGTCTGTGTCTGCCTGTTTTTGTTTTTTTTCCTAAAAACTGTAGGTTTTGAGTGAATTGCTGGTTTTCTTCTTTTAAATTCATGAAAAGCTGCACTTCCCCAAACCCTCTGTTTCTGTACTCTGGGCCTCCACTTTACAGTGCTCTCAACTACTCTATTGTTTGATTGATTAGATTTGTGAGGTTCTGCTCCCCCCCCCAATTTCTTTACTGCACCTTTTGTTTGAGTTATGCCTTTGATCTTTCTGGCTGAAGACTTTTCAGGTATATGCTTGATTCCATTCTGTGCTTTGGATTTGATTTTTGCTCGGAAAGTTTTATTTTATTTTTTGGTTTTTGCATGGTAGGGTCTCATTGTAGCCCAGGTTGACCTGGAACTAACTGTACGTCCAGGCCTGGCCTCTTACTCTGCCTCCTATGTGCTGGGATTAAAGGCACGTGCTAAAATATTTTTATTTAATTTCAGCATTTACATTTAGAGAGACTGAATGATTTTTAACATTGTCAACATCCTGGCTCATTTTCATCTAACAGCCCTTCCCTTAGTTTATCCTTTCTTCTCATATGGAACAAAAAAAACAGACTTCTCTGAGCACTGGTGAAAAATCTTAGTTTCCTCACATTCTTGACTAGGTAATTTTTCTACAGTCCTTGTAATTACAGACCACAGTGTTGAGAAAGTGCCTGCCGCTACGTAATAAGGATTGCCCTTCGACTTTTCAGTAACCGACCTAACTATTCCACTCCTTCCTTCACCTGCATGCTGATTAGCATGAAACTTAAACTGACCATGTGTTCCGAGCCCTTAGGTGTTCATTTCTAGTTCTCTAAGCCTGCTGTGGTTCGATTTGAAAGCCATTCCCATAGTTTGTGTTTGGTCATGATACCACTCCCTTTACAGAGATGGACGTGTGCATTAGTAATATGTTGTTATGTAACCCATCACCCCAGTTCTCTAGAGTAGAAAACAGTGTGCCTTTGTTATTTGATAGAGTTCTTTCCTGGCAGCAGGCCGAGTGGTTCTCTCACCAGGCTGGGCAGCGACTTCAAGGATTGGCTGGCCTGGAGTATCTGCCTCCCAGCTCACTCGTGTGTGGTTGCATCAGGCCTAAGTTAAACGCCAGGGCATGCTAGAGGGAGGCAGGATCATTGCAGGCCAACTTGGAAAATGGCTACCTCAGTTACTACCTGTCCAGGTTAATGATAGCCTCTTCCCCCAAGCCAGAGACCTGGGAGCCATCCTAGATTCCTGCGCACTCATGGGTACTCTAAGAATCAGCTAGCCTTTAAGCCGCAGGAATTCTGCCTAATACTTTTGATGTTCCTTCTTCGTGAAGCTGCTGTCGTACCTGTACTTTTGTAGAAGCTTCTCTGCCTCAGTCTGGTCTCCACTCCGCCAAGCCACCGGTCGGCAAAGTGAAGATGTAGTAAGCCGCTCTTGGTGGCTCATGTCCTCTGGAGGCTGAGGCAGGAGGATCAGAAGTTCAAGGCCAGCTTGGTATACAGTGAGTTGCAGGCTGGTCTGACTTCATAGTGAGACCTTGTTTCAAAAAAATAAAAATAGAGCTGGCCATAGTGGTGAGTTTAAGGCCACCCTGAGACTACATCGTGAATTCCAGGTTAGCCTGAGTTAGAGCGAGACCCTACCTCAAAAAAATCAAGCCAGCCAGTCGTGGCACAGGCCTTTAACTCCAGGCCTTGGGAGGCTGAGGTAGGAGGTATCCTCTGAGTTTGAGGCCACCCATAGTGAATTCCAGGTCATCCTAGGCTGGAGTGAGACCCTACCTTGGAAAAACAAAAACACAAAAACAGAAAGCTGGGGAGTAGGCTCATCAGTTAAACAATTGCTTTCAAAGTCGGCTAGCTGGGGTTCAACTGCCACATAATATTGGACGGCAAAATTGATGCAAGCGTCCTGTGTTGTCCTCTGTTTGCAGTGGCAAGAGGCTCTGGCTTGTGTGCAGGCGCAAAAAATGAATACAAATTTAACCAACAGTAACAAAACAAAATACTGATCTGAGGGTGGGAATGAGAAAAAATCCCCCACAGATCTAACCATCTTTTGCCTAGCTGAAAAGTTCCTCACAGTAACTCCATTGCCTGCAGGTAGGACAGGCAAATTGCTGGCATGCCATGCGCTGTCCTTTTTCAGCTTGCTGTATCCTGTTTCTCCCTAACAGGAGCCTGGTTCTTCATCCACATTGAACCAGTTCCTCTGACGAATGAAGACATCCTTGTCAGCTGAATCTAAGAGGAGCTTTGTGCCTCTCTTGTACCTTGCACTTGGGTCTATTTATTTATGCTGGAGGGTGCTTTGCTAGAGGAAGAAGTAGTTAAAGCAGGAATTGCAATTTATTTATATTTGTAGCCCTGGTGTCTAGTACAGCACTTGGTATATAGTGGAAATAAATATTTGTTAACTTGAAGTTTGATGTCTAGATCAGACGGATCTTTTTTTTTAAATTATTTTTATTTATTTGAGAGAGAGAGAGAAAGAGGCAGAGAGAGAGAGAATGGGTGCACCAGGGCTTCCAGCCACTGAGAACAAAGATGTATGTGCCACCTTGTATATCTGGCTTACATGGGTCCTGGGGAATCAAACCTAGGTCCTTTGGCTTTTCAGGCAAATACCTGAACTGAAACTGCTGAGCCATTTCTCCAGCCCTTGTTTTGTTCTGATGCTGGAGTTTGAACCCAGGGTTTCTTACATACTAAGTAAGCATTCCTCCTATCACTGATGCCTACCCTTCCCTTTCACTGGAATTGAGTGGTAATGGTGGTTTTTTTCAAGTTTGCATAATGTGAAAACCCTGAGAATGCTGTATTAGATAATGGACTAAAGAATACACAGGGAACTGTTAGTTATTGGGGACCTGTTGTGTGTTTCAGGGTAGTATGCCGGACCCATTCTGGCCTGGTCACATTTAAGTCTTTCTAACAGCTTCATGGTAAAAATAGGTATAAAAGCTTGTTTTATAGGTAAGGGCATTGTTACCATATTTATAAGGTGTTACTATTTACATAAGGTGTCAAGAAAGTTTATGAGGAGCTAAGCTCTTGACACTAGGGAGATAAAATTCAAAATCCTGATTAGTGTAGATCCAAAACCAAGTATCAGCCTACCTCAGAGAATTTAAATATTGGGACTTACGTGACATTGCTCTATATGGAGTTGTGATTTGGAGCCTGCTTTCTAGTTTGCCGTCAAATTAGTGAGTTTTTTTTTTTAACCCTTTCTATACAAATTCCTCAGCACTGGTAACCTGATTCTCCAGTGATAGTAGTACAGACATATCAGCCCTTTAATAGTTTTGCTTGATGTCGGTATGCTGTTTTGATGTTGGAGGTTGAGCTAGCTAGGGACTCCTAAGCATGCATTTCCACCACAAAGAGCCCCACACCTTGCCCTGGATCAAGAATCTTAAGTCTAGCTTTTCACTACAATATAGTGGTAATGACAGTTCAGGTTCAGTTTTTTTAAAAATATTTAATTATTTTGAATTTGTTATTTGTTTATTCCCTCTCCCCCTGGGGGCCTCCTGTGGGGTTATGGGGTTTACTGTGGGGTCATGAAGGCTTCAGTCCATAGTGTGAAACCCTGAAAATACTGTGTTGAGTAATAAAGCAAATTGGGATAAAGTAGGGACCTTTATTATTTGTAGATATACTTTATTTCAAGGTATTTGCCACTTTTTTTTATATCTTTTTGGCAAAACTTTTGTTTGTGTTTAAATAATGATACCTGGTACCTAAAACTATACTTAGTGTAAGGTAATTACTAAACAGAAAATGCAATTCATATATAATTTTTATTTGTGCTGAGTAGATTAAAATTAATCTCTTTTTTTCTCCTAGCTGATGAAGAATTTGATGAACTGTGTTTCGAATTTGGTCTGGAACTTGATGAAATTGTATGTATCAGATACACATTTTCCCTAGTACTCTTGTAAAACCAGATGCATGAGGTGGCGAGTGTGTTTGGAGTTTGTGTGCAGTGGCTAGAGGCCCTGGCATGCCCATTCTATCTCCATCTGCTGCTTTCTCTCTCAAATAACTAAATAAATAATATTTTTAAAAACTCTCATTCCCTGTAATGTGATTGGGCTCTGCTGCTGCATTGAAAATCACTATTCTAGAGTCTTCCTTCCCTTCTCTTCCTTGTTCCCTTCATTGTGCAGTGTGATGCATTTACCGTTCCTAGATTGCTTCCCACCATACCTGGTACCCCTCCTGGTTTTTACCATAGCTTCTGGGGGCTCCTTGCAACATTTTACTTTCTCTTTGTGTTGTCGTTCGCATCCTCCTGTCCTTCTAGGCCTGGGTGGTCAGTCATGGATCCACGTGATTTCTGACACTTGTGTTGCTGTGTTCTTGGATAATGTCTTCATTTTCCTTTGGATGGCAAAAGTTTGGGTGTAAAGCACCAAACAGTAAATATTTTAGCCTTTGTCATAATTCTGCTTATTTTTTTAACTTTTTTTTTGGTTTTTCAAGGCAGGGTCTCACTCTGGCCCAAACTAACCTGGAATTTACTATGTAGTCTCAGACTGGCCTTGAACTCACAGTGATCCTCCTACATCTGCCTCCCCAGTGCCGGGATTAAAGGCATGCACCACCATGCTTGGCTTTTAATTTTTTTTGTTTTTTGAGAGGGAGAGAAAGAATATGGGTGCACTAAGGCCTTTCAGTCACTGTGAACGAACTCCAGATGTGTGTGTCTTCTTGTGGGCATGTGTGGCATTGCACGCTTACATCACTTGCCTCTGACTATACATGGAGTTCTTAGGCTTTGCAGGCAAGTGCCTTAACTGCCAAGCCATCTATCTCTTCAGCCTATAATTCTGTTTTTGTGGTGTGTGACAAGAGATACATGATTTGGTTGTCTGTATTTTGGTAAAGCTTTATTTGCAAAAGCAAGTGTTAGGCATGATTTTTTTCAGCAGGCTATTTGCTGACCTTTTAAAATTTTTATTTATTTTTATTTTTTTATTTTTCAAGGTAGCCCAGGCTCTAGCCCAGGCTCTAGCCCAGGCTGACTTGGAATTCACTATGCAGTCTCAGAGTAGCCTCGAACTCATGGTGATTATCCTGTCTCTGCCTCCCAAGTGCTGGGATTAAAGGCATGCACCACCATGCCTGGCTTGTTTGCTGACCTTTGATTGAGATAGATTTGTGCTGTTCTAGAACGTCTGAAGAAGCTGGATGTCTGAACTAAGAGTCTGAGTGTTTTTCTGTTTGTTGTGGTTATTTAATGCTTTTGTTGCACAAAAGTATATTGTAGGTTTTTATTTTTATTTTTTGGCTTGTTTTAGACTTCTGAGAAGGAAATAATAAGTAAGGAACAAGGTAACGTCAAGGCAGAGGGAGCCTCTGATGTTGTTCTTTACAAGATTGATGTCCCAGCCAATAGATATGATCTCCTGTGCCTGGAAGGATTGGTTCGGGGTCTTCAGGTCTTCAAAGAGAGGTAAGAAAATATTCTCTCTTTTTTGATTTTTTGAGGTAGGGTCTCACTGTAGCTCAGGCTAACCTGGAATTAACTATGTAATCTCAGGGTGGCCTCAAACTCACGGTAGCTCAGGCTAACCTAGAATTAACTATGTAGTCTCAGCGTGGCCTCGAACTCACAGTGATTCTCCTACCTCTGCCTCCCGAGGGCTGGGATTAAAGGTGTGCACCACCATGCCAGGTTTAAAAATACTTTATTTAAACATGTTGCTGAGGTGGCTGTGAAGGAAAAAACCCCAGCAGGGGGTCCCCCACACTCTGCCCGGATATGACGACACCCCAAATCACTCATGAGAAGCGGTCTTGATGCAAACTGCAAGAGGATTTTATTCCAAGCGCGCTGGGGCCCACAGTCGTACACCTTTCAGGGGTAGAGGACTGCAGAGCCCCGAATGCAGGAACAGGACAGTTTTTATAGGGTTTCTAAAAAAGCCTGTGCATTAGACCAATCATTTTTTTTAATATCAGGAGCCCGCAGGGTGTTAGCCAGTCAGTTTGTGCCACCCCATAATTTCTAAGCCAGTTAGTTTAATTTGTTCAAGCCCCTCGTGGACAAATCATTCTCTTATGACCTTGGTGGTCAGCATTTGTGCAGGTCCTTAGGTGGGAGTAGCAGAGTGTGGTACCAGTCTCCTATGACCTTGGAGGTCAGCACTTGTGCAATTCCTTAGGTGGGGGTAGCAGAGTGTGGTATCAGCCTCCTATGACCTTGGTGGTCTGAGGCAGGCTGCTGCAGCTTATGGTGCGAGCTACTAAGGCTTACAGTGTGGGCTATTAAGGCTTATGGTGTAAGGCTTATAGTGCAGGCTGTTTACAGAAACCAAATAAGTGGTTCACTTCATTACTCATTTCCCATCCTTGAGGGCTATCTCATGCCGTTTTACCTAGTTTTATATTAGGAGCGGGCTCTGATATAATGAGAAGAGGGATTCTTCACTTGCTTCCAACAGAGAGTAAAGCCTGGAGTCTGAGGTATGCAGGGCCGCTTAAGCTCCCCTTGGAGCGTGATAGTATTTCTGGGCTTCCGAATTCTTGGGCCTTTCAGCTGTCCCTCTTGTCCCCTTTCTTTCTGCCACTATCAGGACTCAGGTTGAAACCGGTAGGCCAAACGTGTATGGGTAACAGGGCTTTAGGTTACTATAAAAAGATGGTTGGAGGATGATATGTATGTAGATTGTAGCCATTTGATGTTTACCTACATATTAAGTTATAGTCCTTTGTTATGAGTACATTTTTAAAATTAATTAATTAATTTTTTTTTGAGGTAGGTTCTTGATCTAGCCCAGGCTGACCTGGATTTCATTATGTAGTCTCAGGATGGCCTTGAACTCAGGGAGATCCTCCTACCTTTGCCTCTCAAGTGCTTGGATTAAAGGAGTGTACCACCATGCCTGCCATTGAGTACAGTTTTAAGAAAATACATATTAAAGAAAAAAAAACAAACCTTTCTTTACCTGTGAGGAGAGAGGAAGAAGGAGAGTGAATGAGTATGCTAGGGCCTCTTGCCACTACCAGCGAGCCCCAGAGACATGTGTCACCTAGTGTATCTGGCTTTACATGGGCACTGGGGAACCAAACCAGGCTGTCAGGCCTTGCAAGCAAGCGCCTTTAACCATTGAGCTGTCTCTCCAGCCCTAAGAACGAATGAATATAATTTATTTATTTATATTTATATTTATTTATTTATATATGTGTATATTTATATCAGAGAGAGAATAGACACGAAAGGCCTCATAGTGCTGTGAACAAACTTCAGACACATGCTTCACTTTGTGTGTGTGGCATTATGTGGGTGCTGGGGAATTGAACCCAAGCCCCAGCAGGCTTTGTGAGTGGGCAAGTGCCTTTAACTGCTGAATCATCTCCCTAGCCCTTGAGTACATATTTTTAAGCTAGAAATTTGTGATCTTAGGGCTTCCTTAAAAATTCTTTAGCATGGCTGTGTAATTTCTTTCAGTGCTTGCAGTGACTGGATAGTTGAGTGGATGGGTTCACATTTGGGAGGAAAGCATAGGTGGCCACCCCTTCTCTCTGTGTCTTCGCCTAAGAACCGCAGGGTGTGTAGGAGTGGGCAGCTGACGAGGAAGCTCGAGGGTCTTCTCATGGCTGTGGGGTCTTAGGCACACTAGTGGGTTTTCCTAGTTACTTATTTATTTACATATTTGCTAAAAGAGAGGGAAGAGAGGCAGACAGAGAATGGTTATGCCAGGGCTTCTAGCCACTGCAAATGAACTCCTTATTCATGTGTTACTTTGTGCATCTGCCTTTACGTGGGTACTGGGGAACTTGGGTTGTTAGGCTTTGCAGGCAAATGCCTTAGCTGCTGAGCTATTCCTCCAGCCTGGTTTCTTTTTTTCTTTTTTTTAGTTTTAATCTTCTAATCTATAATGAAGTGTTTATTTTATTTTAGTTTTTGGTTTTTCCAAGGTAGGGTCTCACGCTAGCCCAGGCTGACCTGGAATTCACTATGTAGTCTCAGGGTGGCCTCGATCTCATGCCGATGCTCCTACCTTTGCCTCCCAAGTGCTGGTATTAAAGACGTGTGCCATCATGCCCGGCTTTATAACGAAGTTTTTATTTTAGTTTTTTGTTTTTCTAAGGTAGGGTCTCACTGTGGCCCAGGCTGACCTGGAACTCATCTGTAGGCCCATGCTGGTCTGGAACTCACAGTAATCCTCCTACCTCTGCCTCCCGAGTACTGGGATTAAAGGTCTGTGCCACCATGCCTGGCTATAATGAAGATTCTTAAGGCACCTTCCACCTCTTCATGTAATAAGTGTAGGTTATAAATACGTAAAGTGGAGAGGGTGAAAAGATACATTCTGCATTAGGATGAATGCTTTTGGCTGCTGGGCTAGATTCAGAAGCAAACCTTCAGGTGAATGTAGATGTTAGTGAACTCATGCTCAGTCCTTTGGTTAAGGTGCTTACAACCAGGCTTTGCCCAATTGCTTCTGTGCACAACAATTAAATACTTGTATTTTTGGGTCAAGGTTAATTTTTGGAGTATATTTCTTATTCCTTTCTTGTCAGTGTTTGTGATTTTATTTATTTAGCTTACTTTTAATATATTTTTCGAGGCAAGGTCTCACTATATAGTCCTGGCAGGCTTAGAACTCACTATGTAGACCGGGCTAGCCTTGAACTGATATTTATCCTCCTGTCCCTGCTTTCTCAGTACTCGGATTACAAGATGTGGGCTACACCTGGCTAGGCTCTCTATTTCTACATGTATTTTATTTATTCATTTGAGAGAGAAATGCAGGTGTATATATATGTGTATATGTGTGTGTGTGTGTGTGTGTGTGTGTGTGTGTGTGTGTGTATACACACACACACACACACACACACACACACACATATAGAGAGAGAGAGAGAGAGGAGGGAGAGAGGGAGGGAGGGAGAGAATAGGCATGCCAAAGCTTCTAGTAACTGCAGATGAACTCCAGATGCATGTGCCACCTTGTGCATCTGGCTTATGTAGGCACTGGGGAATCGAACCTGGGTCCTTAGGCTTCATAGGTATTGCAGTCAGGTTCTCATTGCTGGTAGAAATCACCCAAGCAAGAACAGCTTCTGGGAAAAAAAGAGGTTTATTTTAGCTTACAGGCTTGAGAGGAAGCTCCACCATGGCATGAGAAGAGGGTTGACATCACTCCCTGACCAACATAAGGTGGACCATAGCAATAGGAGAGTGTGCCAAACGCTGGGAAGGGGAAACTGGCTATAACACCCATAAGGCCACCCCCAACAATACACTTCCTCTAAGAGGCGTTAATTCCCAAATCTCCATCAGCTGGGAACCTAGCATTCAGAACACCTAAGTTTATGGGGGACACCTGAATCAAACCACCACAACAGGCAAGTGCCTTAACCACTAAGCCATCACTCTAGTCCCTAGGATCTCCGTTTTCAGTGAGTGTCTTGTGACTTTTTATGATTAGGAAGTGACTTGCAAGTGGTCCATGAGTCTGCAACAATTGCATTCTGTGTTAAAAACATAGGCTTGGCCTCCAGGCCAGAGTCAGGAGTTGAGTTTAAGCAAGCTTCTCAACTGTATCATTTATAAGCATAGGATGTAATTGATTTATCACATATGTTAATTGTGAGTAACTCTGTTTTATTATTTTAGGATTAAGGCTCCAGTATTTAAACGGGTAATGCCTAATGGAGAAATCCAAAAATTGATTATCACAGAGGAGGTAATAAAAAATAATTATTTTTCCCTTAAAAATTCTTTTGTGTATGTATTAATAAGGTGGGAAAGGAACAAAGCCATATGTGATTTCCAGTGATCATTTGGTTTGAGGCTAAAAGCTTCTTAACTCTCTTGTTTTTAAGTTTTAAAAATTATTTATTTATTTGAGAGAGAAAGAGGGAAAGACAGATACTGAGAATGGGCATACCGGGGCCTCTAGCCACTGCAAATGAACTTCAGATGCCTGTGCCACCTTGTGTGTCTGGCTTACATGGATACTAGGGAGTTGAACCTGGTCCTTAGGCTTTGTAGGCAAGTGCCTTAACCGTTAAGCCATCTCTCTAACCCAAGCCTCTTACTCTTTAAAAGAGGTCAGTATATTACCAAAAATAAAAGAAAACAAATGGTCTGTTCCAATACTTGATTTTGGAACATACTGAATTTTCGAGCACGTTTGAGTCAGGCACGGCGTACACGCCTGTCGTCCTTAGGAGAGGAAGGTCAAGATCAGCTTCAGCTACATGGTGAGTCTGGACGACGTGAGACCCTGTTACCAAAAGCCAAAACCAGAACTATTTAAACCAGCATGTGCGGGCTAAGGACGTAGCTCAGTGGTAGAACACTAGCTTAGCATGAGGAATACCCTGTGTTAAATGTCTGGTATGACAAAGCATAAATTATTTAAATAAAAATATATTTGAGATATAATTGTTTAGATTGTGATATACAGTAAAAATAAGGACCATGAGCAAATTATGTAAAGGTTTTAAAATGCAAATTCTGTGGATAGTGACTCTGTCTCTTACCACTTGATTGCTTACTTGTTGGTTGAATAAGTGAATTCGTGCCTGTTTGACTCGAACTTTGTTACTATCTAACGGCATTGTGACTTCCAGACAGCTAAAATACGCCCTTTTGCTGTAGCAGCCGTTCTCCGGAATGTAAAGTTTACCAAGGATCGGTATGACAGCTTCATTGAACTTCAAGAGAAATTGCACCAGAACATTTGCAGGTATCTGTTTTCTCCTTGCCTGCCCCTTCCTCTCCCTCCTCTCCTGTCCACCCCTTTCTGTGTCTTGTCTCTTTTGCCCTTTCGGTCTTTATTTTCTTAATCCATCTTTCCTTCCTTTTGTCCTCTTCTGCATATTTTTCTTTCATTTTAAAACTTTATTGACAACCTCCATACATACACAGTGTGTTCTGACCATTGTCCTCTCTCATGCTGCTACTTTGTCCCCCTTGTCCTTTTCCACCTCCTCCTCCCTCGTCCTTATTTTGATGTTATCATTTTTCTGTTTTAATTTGCAAGCAGAAAGAGAATGAGTGAGTCCTCCAGGGCCTCCTGCCACTGCCAGTGAACTAGATGCATGTGCCACTTGGTGCACCTGGCTTTCCGTGGGTACTGGGGATTTGAACTTGGGACAGTAGGCTTTGCAAGCGAATGCCTTTAAGGACTGAGCCATCTCACCTGGTAACATCATTTTTTTTTTCTGCCCTTATATTACACACTTTTCTTAAAGCCTTTCTAAACTAATATGGGAGTTTCACTTTGATATATATGTATGTTCTGTAAAACATTTGTACAGTTTAAAAATGGTAGACTCAGCTGGGCATGGACATGGGTGTGATGGCGCCCACCATTAATCCCAGCACTTGGGAGGAAGAGGTAGGAGGATTGTTGTGAGTTCAAAGCCATCATGAGTCTATAGAGTGAATTCCAGGTTAGCCTGGACTGTAGCAAGGCCCTATCTCAAAAAAACAAAAAAATGGTGGGGGGTGTGTGTGGCGGGGGTGGGGGTCGCTGGAGAGATGGCTTAGCGGTTAAGCTGCTTGTCTGCAAAACCAAAGGACCCAGGTTTGATTCCCCAGGACCCACATAAGCCAGACTGGAGTTCATTTGCAATGGCGGGAGGCCCTGGTGTGCCCACTCTCTCCCTCTCTCTCTCTCTGCCTATATTTCTGTCTCTCAAATAATGTGAATAAATTAAAATTTTAAAGAAAAGGTAGACTCTTGGAGAACCAGTAAATATATTTTGAATAGTATACAAAGCAGCATCCAGTCATAGAGATTTTATTGTTTATTTTCTTTTTGTTTCTGTTAATAATTTTGTTGTTGTTGTTTTTGTTTTTTTCAAGGTAGGGTCTCATTCTAGCACAGGCTAACCTGGAATTCACTATGTAGCCTCAGGCTGGCCTCAAACTCACAACAATCTTTCTACCTTGGCCTGCTGAGTATTCAGATCATTAAAAAAAATATTTTTATTTATTTATTTGCAAGCAGAACGAGACAGCCAGAGAGAGGGAGAGAATGGACATGCCAGGGCCTCCAGGCATTACAGACTCCAGATGTGTGCACCACTTTGTCCATCTGGCTTTACGTGGGGACTGGAAAATTGGACCTAGCTCATTAGGCTTTGTAGACAAGCACCTTAACTGCTGAATCATCTCCCAAGTGTCTCAAATCATTTTTAAATTTATTATTTATTCATTTATTTATTCATCCAGTGCTGAGGACCAAATTCAGGGTCTTGTTCATGCAATGGGTCATGTTACCATGTATAAACCATGATAATTTGAAGAATAGTTTTGCAGCATTTTAAAAATGGGTACTTTTGCCAGGCATAGTTATGTATGCCTTTAATCCCAGCACTTGGAAGGCAGAGGTAGGTGGATTGATGTAAGTTCAAGGCCACCCTGAGACTACATGGCGAATTCTGGGTCAGCCTGGGCTAGAGTGAGACCCTACCTTGAAAAACTGAAAACAAAACAAAAAAATTGGTATTATGTGATCCACTCTTGAGTATGATTGAATTTTGACACATAATTCATTCTTCAAAAGAGACTTTAAAGAAGTTCCCCATTGTTATTGGTAAGTTTCTTTCCACCTGATGAATGGTCTGGCAATTCCTAGTTTTCTATCTCTGGTTCAGTAGAAATTCTCCAGAGTGGCTCATTACCATGAGATGAAGAGTGTGGGTTTTATTACAGTTCCTTTTCTGAGCGTGGTTCAGATGCTTGTGATTGGCAGGAATGAAATAGATGGTGAGTGACACTCCCAGCATGGTTATTGGGAGCCTTTTCCTACAGTCCAGAGAGCATGTCAGTGCAGGAAGCAGGATGCAGGCTGCAGGCTGCCAGGAGGCCACAGTGTCCTCTGACAGGATCTCAAGCTGCCTTTAAGCCATAATGGCATTATATGAGCTAACCAAGGGTGTTGAGTGGTTAGTAATAAGAGATTCTTTGTTAGACTTAAGACTGTTCTGGGCACCAAAAACCTTAATAAGTAATCAGACCTTGAGCTACATACTTCTCTTGAAAAGTACATGTGTCCTCCACCCCCTAAACTTAGGGGTTGTTACTAGGAAGAGCACTGAGACAAACGTGAAGAGGTTTGTTTAATGGTGTGCTGTACTGGAACTCTGAAGGGCAGCAGTAGATTTAAGCTCCAACTCCTTATAATTTTGATTAAGAGATTGTGAAATTATCAAATGCATATGGATCAAGTTTGTTATTTTTTTTTAATAACTAAGTTTAAAAGCTTTTAATGTTAATTATGATAGTTGAGTGGATGTCCCCCAGTAGACTGAGTTTTATTAAAGTTTCTTGGATCTCCAGCCTCCTTTCTGGAGAAGGTGTCACCGTGGGCAGTTCTGGGGTCTAGCCCTAAGATACATGTTACTTGGGGTGGATCTGAATTCCAGCCTAAGATACAGAAAGTGCCTGAGTTCTGCCTGGGTCCTTGGAGTTTCAAGCCAGCCTGAGCTACAGGAAAACAATACCTTGTCTCAGAATAACAGAAAAGGGCTGGAGAGATGGCTTAGCGGTTAAGATTGCCTGTGAGTCTAAGGATCAAGGTTTGATTCCCCAGTACCCACGTAAGTCAGCTACACAAGGTGGCACATGTGTCTGCAGTTCGCTTGCACTAGCTGTAGCCCTGGCATACCTATTTTCTCATACCTGCCTCTTTCTCTCTCTCAAATAAGTAAATATTTAAAAGTAAATAAATTTAAAATAAATAAGCCCCAAACAGATAACTTAACAGTTACCTACTAGCTTTACCCAGGCTTGTCAGGCCCTTTTATCTTCTTTGTTAAGAAGTGATACTTCTGTACTGGCAAGTGGTTTTCTTCTACTGCCTCCCTCCCCCACTGTGCTCTGAGGGATACTTGATAAATTTCTCTTTTCCAAACGAGCAAATAAATAAAAATACCATTATACTTAATTTCTTACTGTTTTGCTTAGTAATGACATATCTATCAGCAAGCTAAGCCACCATGCAGATAGCTTAAGAAAAGGTAAGAAGAATGCTGAGTTTGAAGACGATGTACCTAGGAAAGTCTCATGATAAGGAACTGGCTTCGGCTTTTAACGTTAAGTATTTTTACCAGCTTTGTAATTCCTCTAATGAGTTTAGGAATTTGTTATATTTCAGGATGTTGTATAGAAGCAATAAGCTGTTTTAGGGAAGTGTTTAAATTAAAAAATTAAAACAAGATCTTTTGTTATCTTCAGAACTTCTGCTGGGAGCATTCAGGTCCTAGTTTCTTCTCTTTCTCTCTTTCACCGTTTAGGAAAAGAGCGCTGGTTGCTATTGGCACCCATGATCTGGACACTTTATCAGGCCCGTTTACTTACACTGCGAAGCGTCCTTCAGATATCAGATTCAAGCCTCTGAATAAGACCAAGGAGTACACAGCCTGCGAACTGATGAACATGTACAAGGTGGATGGTCTTTTTTAAAAAATATTTTTATTTATTTCATAGAGAGACAGAGAATGGGCATGCTAGGGCCTATAGCCATTGCAGATGAACTCCAGACACATGTGCCACCCTGTGCATCTGGGAAATTGAACCTGGGTCCTTTGGCTTTGCAGGTAAACACCTTAACCTCTAAGCCATCTCTCTCCAGCCCACGAATGTTCTTTGTTTTTTAATTATTATGCAATAGCTTTGCATAATTTATGAAATGCCATGAAAGTTTTAGAATTAGGGAAAGGTAGTGAATGCTTTTCAAAAACTAGGAATGCCTGGCCTCATTCCCAGAGGCACTGATTCATCTGATTTACACTGGGGCTTCCTAAACTGCCCACTTGGGCCTCCTTTTTGCCTGAGATTTTTATATGACCCTAAGTATATAGGCATATAAGATAGGCAAAACAAACATTTGCTGATAATAAACTCAAAGGAATTAATTTTAAATGATTAAAAGACAATTTTATCACACATAAAATATCATTTATTAAAGATCAAGCTAAATTACATACTAATGAGATTGCTTATTTTCACATATAGAATTTAATTTGGGCTGGGGAGATTACCGAGTGGTTAAAGGTGCTTGCTCCTCAAACCTGGCAAGTGGAGTTTGGAACCCCAGCATCCATGTTAAAGCAGATGTGCAGTGACTGATGGTCTCGTAACAACACAGCTGTGGCAGTGGGAGGTGGGTCAGGAGACTCCCAGAGCTCGTGCGCCACCTAGTGCGGCCTTCTCAGTGACGTGCAGCAGGAAGGGAGTCCACGTCTTTTTTTTTTTTTTTTAAAGTCATGGCAGGTTTCTTTTTTTTTTTTTTTTTTTAATTTTTTATTTATTTGAGAGCGACAGACACAGAGAGAAAGATAGAGGGAGAGAGAGAGAATGGGCGCGCCAGGGCTTCCAGCCTCTGCAAACGAACTCCAGACGCGTGCGCCCCCTTGTGCATCTGGCTAACGTGGGACCTGGGGAACCGAGCCTCGAACCAGGGTCCTTAGGCTTCACAGGCAAGCGCTTAACCGCTAAGCCATCTCTCCAGCCCGAGTCCATGTCTTAAACGAGGTGCAAGGAGAGGCCCGACAACCTGACTGTCTTCTGACCTCCACACGTGTGCTCACGTGCACATGTGCATGCACGTGGCGCGCACACACACACACACACACACACACACACATGCACACATCACATAGGTATAATAGCTACTGCAGTTTGAAGAACATTTTCAGTGTGTTTTAGTTAATTGATGATTTGATTTTATAATTACTAATACTGAGAATGCTGCTTCACAGAAATTTGTGACACAAAATGATTTATAAACAGTTTGTAAAATCAAACAATCTAGCACAATATAATCTAATGATAACTGATTTGATACTTAGATGATGAGGAGTGACAGGAAAATATTTAGTCTTGTTAGCTGGGCGCAGTGTTAAACACAGTAATCCTAGCACTTGCGAGGCTGAAGCAGGAGAACTGTGAGATCACAAAGTCTTCTCTTCTGTAACTGAGCTGTTAGTTACGTTTGTAAGAGCAGAAGTTGTATGCATACACTGACGTTCACTATAGTTCAGTGCCGCGTTGTTGCAGGCAGTGATCACTGGCAGTGCGTGATGTGGCGGCCTGCACAGTGCAGAGCCGTGTGGCAAAGCCCGGGCAACAGTGAACTTGTCATGCAACACAGGTGCACACGACCAGAGATATGGAAGGTGCATTTTGTCTTGGATTTTGAAGTGATTTTTGGTGTGCGTTCAGAAACCTTGCGCTGTTGCCAGATTGTTGGTAGCCTCCACATTCAGTTAGGTGACTCTTTGTGGTCTGTGACCCACATCTAAGCAGCTGTAGCTTATGATGTTATTTGGCTTTGCTTATTGTTAGTTTCTTTTTCTTAGACAGGGTTTCACACTGTAGCCCAAGTTTTCCTGGAACTCACAGCTGTCCTCATGCTTCAACCCCCCAAGTGCTGAGATTGTAGGCATGAGCCACCAAGTCCAGACTACTACTACTTTTTTAACCTCTGGGGTGCTGTTAATATGCTACAAGAATTGAGAACAACCGAAGTAGAAGTCCCATGTTCATATTTATGTTGAATTCATACTCAAGCAAGTATAGGAAAAGATTAGTGGGGGAGTATTACAAAGGGCCTGCCTCCTGGTATCAGTGTTCTGTAGCCTTAGCAGTGAAAACAGATTAAACAGTCACTTAAGAATATAAGTATTTGGCTAGAGTTGCTAAGGGTTTACTGGACTTATTTGTCCTTTGAAAGAACCAACTCCTTGTTCCATTGATTCTTTGTCTTGCTGTTTGTATGTCATTGATTTCTGCCCCAATTTTTGTTATTTCTTTCCATGTACTGATTTTTGGTTTGTCTTGCTCTTGCTTTTCTTTTTATAAGGCCTTAATGTGAAGCATTAAGTTATTTATTTTCAACCTTTCTAAAAAAAAAAAAAAAGAATATAAGTAACAAGTAGAAATAGTAAGTATCATTTGGGACAAGCAACTGTTATCCATGGCCTGATTTTCTTGTGATTTTGGTTCGCTTGTCTAAAAAGTTTTGTGGTGGTTTACATTTTGTTTAGAATGACTTGAAGAAACCAGTCTAAGTCACTATCACTCTAGAAAATGACTGACTGAGTTGTGTTCTCCTCTCTCCCCAGTAGGAGGTGACATCTGATAAAGACATAAACATATTACTTTATATTTGTATATTTTATGTGCTATTTTTATCTGTATATAAGCTCTCTGTGATTTAGAACATTTTAATTTTTTGGTATTTCTTTTTTTAAAAAATCAGATTAATATATCAGAACTGTAGTAGAAATAAACTAATTTTGTTTGACCTAATTTCTTTTCAGACTGACAACCACCTTAAACATTACTTACATATCCTTGAAAATAAACCTCTGTACCCCGTTATCTATGATAGCAATGGTGTTGTCCTTTCAATGCCTCCAATCATAAATGGTGAGTTATGGATTTTTCTGTTTTTCCTTTTTCTGTCCTTTTAATTTTTTTATTATTGCCAACTTCCATAATTGTAGCCAGTAAACCATGATAACTCCCCCCACACACTTTTCCCTTCACAACTCCACTCTCCATCATATCCCCTCCCTCTCTCAATTAGTCTCTCTTTTATTTGGATGTCATGATCTTTTCCTCCTATTATGATGGTCTTGTGTAGGTAGTGTCAGGCACTGTGAAGTTATGGATATCCAGGCCATTTTTGTGTGGAGGAGCACGTTGTAAGTAGAGTCCTACCCTTCCTTTGGCTCTTACATTGATTCCGCCACCTCTTCTGCAATGGACCCTGAGCCATGGGAGGTGTGACAGAGATGTTTCAGTGCTGAACACTCCTCTGTCACTTCATAGCACCCATGGTGCTTTCTGAATCATCCCAGAGATCACTACCATCTGGAAAGAAAAGCTTCTCTAACCAAAAGTGAGAGTAGCATTAAAATATGGGTATGAACATTAAGAAATGTGCTACCAGGCAGTTTGGTGAGCATAATATGCATTTAGCCAGACATCAGCAGGCATTACATACCTAGGGCTCATAACTTTCCCATTGTAGGCATGTATTCCCTCCCTATGTGGCGTGAGCCTGTGTTTTCTTGCTTAAGCGTTTCTGACTAGACTTGGCTGAAGTAAAGTTCAACAATTTTTCATCTGAATCTCAGGTCTTTTGTAGATTGTATTTTAATACTTCTTTTTATTCATTTTTTTTGTGCTTTGAGTTTAACTGTAATTTTCATGTAATTAATGTATAAGTATTTACAATTGTGTAAATTATACATTTAGTTTATATACTAGTCTTTGGGATCTGTTACATTCTTCTAAAGGGTACTGATATTTTAATTGTTTATTAAAATGTTTTTATTTAGTTATAAGAGAGAATGAATATGGGCATGCCAGGGCTTCTTGCTGCTGCAGATGATCTTCAGACACATACACTACTTTGGGCATTTGGCTTTGAATGGGTACTGGGGAATTGAACCTCAGGCCAGTAGGTTTTGCAAACAAGTACCTTTAACTACTCCCTATTTTACTTAAAAAAAATTCATTTATTTATTTATGAGAGAGATAGACAGGTAGAGAGAATGGGCACACCAGGGCCTCTAGCCATTGCATATGAACTCCAGACACATGTGCCCTGTTGTGCATCTGGCTTATGTGGGTCCTGGGGAATTGAGCCCGGGTCCTTAGGCTTTGCAGGCAAATGCTGTAACCACTAAGCCATTTCCCCAGTCCCTTTACTTCTTTCTTATGCAGCGGGGGGAGAGAATTGGTGCGCCAGGGCTTCCATCTACTGCAATCAAACTCCAGATGTGTGTGCATCTTGTGCACATGTGCAACCTGGCACGCTTATGTTGCTTTGTGCTGCTGTAGAACATGGGTGCTTAGGCTTCACAGGCAAGTGTTTTGCCTGCTAAGTTATCTTTCCAGCCCAGTATTTTATTTTTAACAGTAATTTTCTTTAATTTCAAACTTATCTATAGCTTTTTTAAAAAAAATTATTTATTTTATTTACTTATTTGTGACAGACAGAGAGAGAATAGGCATTCCAGGGCCTCCAGCTACTGCAAATGAACTCCAGACACACATGCCACTTTGTGCATCTGGCTTATGTGGGACCTGGAGAATCAAACCTGGGTTCTTAGGGTTCTTAGGCATATACCTTAACTGCTCCAGATCTAGATGCAGCTCTTAACCTTGTTGTAATAACATGGGCCTCAGCATTCTCCAGGTCTAGATGCAACTCTTAACCTGGTTGCTGAACAGCTTGTGGTCATGGTCAGACAGCCTCGTTTTTCTCAATCTTAGTTGCTTTGTCTGCAGTTACATCACATGATTATAGTGAAGAGTAGATGAGGCATCATTTTGGGGGAAGGCATGCTATTTTATCTGTATTCTCCAGTTTATGGGATATTAAGAGTTGTATATTCCTGCGCCAAGCATAGTATCTCATGCCTGTAATCCCAGCATGTGGGACGCTGAGGCAGGAGTATTGCTATGAGTTTGAGGTCAGCCTGGACTAACAAGACCCTATCTCAAGAAAGTAAACGAAAAGAAAAGTTGCCTGTGCATGTGACTCTGAGGTATTAGGTATGTTCCAGATGCAGAATGTTGCTAGTGCTTTGTTGGGCTGTGGAGCACTCTTGTGGTTCTGAAGGTGCTTGGTGTTATTTGTTTTCAGGAAATCATTCAAAAATCACAGTAAATACCAGAAATGTATTCATTGAATGCACAGGAACTGACTTTACCAAGGTAAATACTATTTTTAACCAATTTTTGTATTGTCAGGCAGGATACATTTAATTCTTGGCCAAGACTGTGATGAAAATTCATGTTTATTATAGATGGGAACATATTTTAGAAACTTACAAAAGTAAAAAGACATACATCATCCATACACTGCAGTGCTTTCATTAATCTGACAGATGCTTAATGAACATTTAATGTTCTCCAGGGCTAGAAATGGAAAGAGTTACATTCCTTGACTTCAAAGAGCTCCCGGCCTACAGGGAGAGTGAGCTGTGTACGTAACTGTAAGATAGAGACTGGGGGGTCCCTAAGGAAAGTTTTTCTTCAACAATGAACCGGCTGTGGTGTGTGTGGTGGTATATTCCTGTAACCCCAATACTGGGGAAATGAAGGCAGGAGGATCTGGAGTTCAGTGTCATCTTTGGCTCCTTAGCAAGTTCAAAGCCTTGTGCTGCATGAGACCTTTGTCTGGAAAAAAGAAAAAGAAAGAAGTGGCGATAATGAAGATTTTCTTATACTGACATGAAGGCTTGAGCCTGTAATCCCAGCATTTGGGAGGCAGAGGTAGGAGGATCACCATGAGTTCAAGGCCACCGTGAGATTACATAGTGAATTCCAAATGGTCAGTCTGGGCTAGAGTGAGAGTGTACCTCAAAAAAACCACACATGCACACAAAAAACTGACTCAAACTTAGATGGCCCTTTCCACCCATCAGGCACTATTATGCATGTTTTTGTGTACATTATTGCATTTAATTCTCATCGTTAGGAGAGAGTAGAATTATCATTACCTCCTTTTAGCAGGTAAGAACATTGAGATGCAGAGAGAGTAAGTAGCTTGTCCACAGTCATACCATTAGCAGTACTTGATCCAGGACTCAAGCAGTCTGGCTTCAGAGGCTTGAAATTGATAACATTTACTCCAGTAACTAGCCATTTGTCTTTCTTGAAACCCTTTAATCCAGGGTTGGGGGTGGGGGAACGAAATGATTTGTCTCAGTCAT
Source organism: Jaculus jaculus (assembly GCF_020740685.1). Taxonomy (NCBI): domain Eukaryota; kingdom Metazoa; phylum Chordata; class Mammalia; order Rodentia; family Dipodidae; genus Jaculus; species Jaculus jaculus. The sequence goes on from NC_059105.1 coordinate 10,290,034, forward strand.
GGATTGTGACTCTGCGAGAATTGCCCAAATACAGAACACCTGAAGAGAAGAATAGGCCTACTCATAAAGGTTTATCCCATTTCCTGTCTTAGGATGTATATATAAAGACCCATTTTTAGTTGTTTGAGGACTAAATTATATCAAGTCTTACCATCTGAGTACAGAGAGAATATATTTGTAAGTTACCATAATATTTGCTTTTTTTTCTCTTACAGGCAAAAATCGTCCTTGATATTATCGTTACCATGTTCAGTGAATATTGTGAAAATCGATTTACGTAAGTGAATTCAGCATCTTTACTGATAGCCTCTGTTTTAAAGCCAAGGCACTAAGGCTCTGTGTGCTAAATGCAGCAGTGGAAATGCAGTTCCTGTTACTGGAACAGTGTTTGTTTAGGGAGATAAGACAGACCTAAGTAATGTTGAACGTAAAAAGGAATAACTCTTTGAAAGTTTGCGTATTGTTTTGCGTGAGACCAATCTGGGAAGGCTTCAAGGAGCCATGACATGTAATTCCCATTTAGTGACTAGTGGACTTGAGAAGGTAAAGATGGAGCCAGCATAAATAAGAGCAAAGCATATCCCTATCTCAGTGAGATTTTTTTGTTATGTGTGTGGGGGGTGTGTGCATGTGATAAGTGCTCATATGCTTGGGTGCTGTGCACAGGGTGCTGAGGGCAGAAGTTGATGTTGGGTGTCTTCCTCGATGGTTCTGTTTTATTTGCTGAGGCAGAGTTTCTCCCTTGAACCCAGAGCTTGCTGATTAGCTAGTCTAGCCAGCCAGCTTGCCCTGGGAAGTCCCCTTTTTCTGCCTTGTAAGTTCTGGGATTATAAGCGGACTGCCTCAAACATCTGGCCTTGACATGGGTTCTGGGTTTTCAGATGCTGCTTATCATGCTTGTGTGGCAAGTGACATATCCACTGAGCCACAGCACCAGCCCTACGGGGCTACAGTCTTTACTATGTACTGGCATCGCAGCTTATTGACTGTGTACCTACCTGTAAAGAACAAGTGGAATTATGTGTACTCGATCTTTTTTTGGTTTTTCGAGGTAGGGTCTTATTCTAGTTCAGGCTGACCTGAACTTCACTACTGTAGTCTCAGGCTAGCCTCATACTCATAGTGGTACTTCTATCTTGGTCTCCTGAGTACTGGAATTAAAGGTGTGCACCACTACACCTGGCCAGTTTTTTTTTGTTTGTTTGTTTGTGCATGTGCATGTATGTGTGTGTGTGGGGGGGTGTATGCACATGTATGTGCTCTTGCTGCACCCCACATGTTTGCCAGAGTGGCACATTGGATGTCTTGCTCTGTCACTCTTCTGCCTGGTCTTGTTTTGAGCTGGAGTTTTTTCTCCATTTACTGAGCTTGTAGGGCTCCATTGATTTTTGGGTCTGCACCCTTGTGGGACTGGCGTTATGGGTGTGTATGGCCATACATAGTTGTTTTACGTGGTGTTCCAGTCGATTTCACGTTGCTGGCAGAAAACATCTGACCAAAAGCAGCTTGCTGGAGGGAAGAGTTTATTTTGGTCTATAGACTCAAGGGGAAGCTCCATGGTGACGGGGAAACAATAGCAGGAGCAGAGGGTGGACATCACCTCCTGGACAACATTAGATGGACAACAGCAACAGGAGAGTGTGCCAAACACTTGCAAGGGGAAGCTGGTTGTAACACCTATGAGCCTCCATTAACAATACACAGCCTCTAGGAGGCTTCACTTCTCAGGCCCTTATGCTTGCTCGGGAAGCTCTCCTAATGGCTCTGCCATCTCTCCAGCCCTGTTTTGCTTTTTGTTTTGTTTGTTTTGAGGTAGGATCTCACTCTAGCCCAGGCTGACCTGGAATTCACTATGAGTCTCAGGGTGGCCTCGAACTCTTGGCAATCCTCCTACCTCTGCCTTCCAAGTTCTGGGAGTAAAGGTGTGCGCCACCATGGCCAGCTGTTTTGCTTTCTAAATTTGTATTACAAGGGCATGGCAGTTAGCCTTCATTCCGTAACAGTACAATAGCCGGGTTAATACCAGTGTTGTCCAGGGGTCCATGTAGGATACATTTGTCATACTACTGGGAAATAAACTTCCCTGGTGGACATTGTCTAAAGGGCACTGGGGGAGCCTCAGCGTATGGAATGGTAAGGTAATGCTGTATATATAGTGTAAGTGCTAGATTATGTAGACTGAATGCATCAGCTAGAACTGTGGACCAGACCAGTTATTAGCTATGCATTTAAAAAATTTATGGGACATTTCTAAAGCATTTTGTTTCCTTTTATTATTATTTTTAGGGTCGAAGCAGCTGAGGTCGTTTCACCTAACGGAAAATCAAGTGTCTTTCCAGTAAGTACTCAAGAGACAGGGACAGCAGTGTTACTTGTACTTGTCACTCTGCTAACTGGTTTGTCTACCCAGCCGCCCGTATGGCAGGTGCTGTCCTGTGTGCCTCGTGTGGATTCAGACCAAACAATAACCATGTTAGGATGGGTGTTGTTACTGTGCCTTTCTGCGGGAAGAACCTGAAACTGTGAGGTGTTAAATTGGTTGCCTGTTACTAAGTGGTGTAGTTAGGATTTAAGTCTGGCTGTAGCTGCCAACACAGTGTTACACAGAAACCTTTCATGACCAGAATTCTCACGATTTATTCTCTTATTCACTAGTTAACTGGGTAATTTATAGTGAAGATTTCTGAGCCCTGCAAATGTAATTAGTCTGTTCACACTTTAATAATAGTTGTGAAGGCCATTACTAATAAATAGTTCCAAATATATTAATAATACTTAATAAGCACAGTTCTGGTCATAACAGGAACTTGGTAAAAATCTGAACTATTACCACTCTTTTTGTAGTTTTCTGAGACAGGGCCTTGCTTTTGCCTTGCATTCAGGCTGGCCTTGAATTGATCTTCCAGTTTTCACCTCCCCAGGGCTGGGACTGCAGGAGTCGATCACCACCCCCAGCTTGATGGCCTTGCTAACATGGGACATTAGGGGCTGGAGGAATAGCTCTGTAGTCAAGGGTTTGTCTAGCATGCACAGGGTCTTGCATTCAGTCTTCAGTGCTACCAAAAAAAAAAAAAAGAAAAGAAAAGAAAACATCAAATGTAGCGACTCAGCTGATTCTGACTTCGTGAGACCATTCTCTGATCAGCTTGTGTTCCTTTGGACTTTGCACTTTCCATTGTTCCCTGTTGGCTATAAAGTTAATTTCGAGACAAAAGTGGTTTCTGTAATAAGTAGATAAAACCTGACAAGATCCAAACCTTTCCCTTCCTAAAAATGTTAGTGTTAAGCATTGTACTTTATGTATAACTGAAGTTATATTTTCAGTGTCAGTCCCCCCCCCCCCCACACACACCTTTGGGCCTAAGGACGTTTTATTTATGCCAGCAAGGGAGTGGTGAGGTTGGAAGTAAGGAAGGAGGGGGGCTAGAGGGTTTGAATTCAGTCGGAGCTTGGAGGGGAGGCACATAAAACCCTTTGTCATCTGTTACTTCGTACATTGTCTTCTAGCCTTTCATGCTCTTCTATGACTATAAGAAGACATACTTCTTTACCAGGAATTATGTAATCCTAGTTGACACAACTTTTTTTTCTACTATATTTTGTACCTCAGGTACAGAATCACAGAGTAAATAATTCAGTGATTCTTCATTTCTGCATGCATGGCAGGGCCTCTTACCTCTGCAAATAACTCATAGAGATATTCAGCCAGGTGTTGGTGTTCCTGTTGTAACAGTCAGTGCCAAAGTCCAGAGCCTCACGTCGCTACTGCTTGGCACTTCCCCTGGGCCTCTCCACTTCCTGCACACTTGTCGGCCGTCGTTGCTGCTAACACCAGAGCCTGCCCTGTCACAGTGTCCGGGTGGCGCCGGTGCTTCTGCAGTTTGAGCAGTCCCAGGCCCTTACTTGGACCAAAGTACTTTTTTTTGGTTTTACAAGGTAGGGTCTGGTTCTAGCCCAGGCTGACCTGGAATTCCCTATGCAGTCTCAGGGTGGCCTCTAACTCAACGGTGATCCTCCTACCTCTGCTTCCCGAGTGCTGGGATTAAAGTCATGTGCCACTATGCCTGGCAAAATAGACTTTAACTTATAGCTCAATGTTATTTTGCTAGTGACATACATACTTGTGAGAATGACTTGGTTAGCACTCATGTTTCCAGAGGTACTGCATAGCCTGGGCTTTGTTCACATTTGCTCTCACCTGGATGGTACACTTAGAGATTACTTGAAGGCGAGAAGAGAGAACACTAATTACGAAATGTTTCTACCTGCCTTTGTTTCCTGGAGATGATTGCTAGCCCAGTCTTGGGGCATCATTTCATTTCCCCACTTGGGAAATGGTAAGAGAGAAAAATATATTGTTAGTTTTCCTAGTAATACAGATAGCCCATTCTGACACTTGAATTATATTTTCTTGGTCATACACACTCCTTGCATAAGCTGAGGCTGAAAATATTTATCAGGATTTATAAATAGCATTGCAATATGGTGGTAGGCAATGGGAAATGACCATCTAAAAATGAAGTGTTTGACATTTTATATTATTTCTAAGTAGTAAAAATCAGCTAGTAAGCTGGCATGTGGTGCACGCCTTTAATCCCAGCACACAGGAGGCAGAGGTAGGAGGATTGCCATGAGTTTGAGGCCACCCTGAGATTACAGAGTGATTTCCAGGTCAGCGTGAGCTAGAGGAAGACCCTACATTGAAAAAGAAAAAAAAAAAATCATCTAGTAAGTAGATGAATTTGTTAGCACAAATTAGTTCTGTAATGTTTTTAAATATCAACCTTGTTTTTGATACATGGCTGTAAGAACAGTTCTTGGCTGAGTAACAAAATCACATCAGCTAATTGAGTTAGAATCTCAGGCTGCATCTGATGAGGAAATATCTCAGCTTTCAAACTCTTTTCTTTAAGGAACTGGCCTACCGAAAGGAGATGGTGAGAGCTGATTTAATAAACAAGAAAGTTGGAATCAGGTATGTTCTGAAACCTTCATTTAGTTATTTACTATTGGAGAGAATTCAAGCACAAAGTACAGAAGAAGCTGTTACATTTTCCTGGAAGAATGCTTGGAGTGGGTTTGATGGCCTTCAGAGAAAGTTAAGGACAATAGTGTATCAGTTAGAATATTTGATGTCTAATAGAATTCAGTGAAAGGTTACTGTGTTAGTTGGTAGCATATTTTAAAGGAAAATGTAAACAAGTTTTATATAAGATCCACTGAAGTTTATGGTTCTACAATTTTTATGTTTTTAGAGAAACTCCAGGAAATATTGCCAAGCTTCTGACCAGGATGTTTTTGAAGTCAGAAGTCATAGGTGATGGCAATCAGATTGAGATCGAAATCCCTCCGACCAGAGCTGACATTATCCATGCTTGTGATATTATAGAAGATGCAGCTATTGCTTATGGATATAACAACATTCAGATGACTCTCCCCAAAACATACACCATAGCTAATCAAGTAAGATTGTACCCTTAAGTAAACACTCTTATTGTTCGAAGCTGATTACTGAATGCCAGGAAGGCTTCGAGAAAAACAGACCTAGGAATTAAGCAGTATTTGGACATGCTTTGCTATGAGAAGCCTTTGCTGTGGAGAGGATACAAAACAGATGCCCAACTGACTAGAGTAAGTTGAGAACCTGTGATGACTAGTTCTGTGAAGAAAGGCAGGGTTGGAGTGTAATTCCTGTTGAATCTCGAACTGGGAGAGTCGTTTTCCCAACCTGGGCCTGAAAGCAGAAACTATGTAGGAGAGGTGGTGGGTTAATATCTAGGGCATGGGTGGCATTAGCAATATGCTGGTAAAAGGGAGAGTACTTTCCTTCTAATTACATTCTGTATTAAGTCTGTTTTAAAGAAAAAAAAATAGATTTTGTTGGAATGAACAAGTGATTTTCCCCCCCTCAGTTTCCTCTTAATAAGCTCACCGAACTTCTCAGACTTGACATGGCGGCTGCTGGATTCACGGAAGCCCTTACCTTTGCTCTGGTATGTTGTAAAACAGATTCTTGTGTTCAGCTGACTGAATCCTGCATTATTTATTCTGTGATTCCTACTTGAGTTATAAAATCTAGAAGCTGTTCTAGAAGAACAGCTGTGTCAATTGCGATCACACACTTTCTGGCAAAGAAGACCCTCTTAGAAGAGCTCAGAGCCAGAAAGCCGTGTGACGGTGACGCGGGTTCGTGGTGTGATGGAGGTGCGCAGCCTCACGGTGGACTTCATACACGAGTTTATTCAGTTAGCATATTTGGTCTTCATTTGCTTGCGGCTGTGCCCACTCAGTGCTGCCCTAGTTAAGGTCTTGGGGACTGTTCCACATTAAACTAACTCTTAGTCTTTGAACGTGCTCACAAACATTTGCTTTGAGTTGCAGAGCTGACATAAAAGGCCTGAATCAGGAAATGACTGTTATTACAGAATCAGAATGAAATCTTCCTCCCCCTGCAGACTGACCATTTGAAGGATAAAATGTGCGTGCGATCTGTTGGCTTCCCTGTTGCTGAGCACATCTGTGGTGCCTGCAGCGCAGAGCTGAACTACCCGGAGGTTTTGGTGCCCCGCCCTCCCAACCCAATGCTGCGCTTCTGCCACCTGACAGCATTAAAGGGCGCATCTATCTGCCCTCAGTGCCCATTCATTCATACAACTTTATTGAGCATCTGTGTCTGCTGGGCATGGAGCTGGTGAGGAGGCCAGAAGCTGAAACATGTACCTACTTTGCACATTACATAGAACCGTGACAGGAACCTTGGCCTTTGGATGGCAAAGCAGCTATGCTGGGTTTGTGGTACCATGCCACCTAAAGATATATACATACCCATTTCCATTTGTGACCATCTGATTTTTTATGATTTGAAATCTAAAAACAGCTTGAAGAAATGTTTTATTTGTTTTTCAAGTATGTAAATGACATAGGAATCAACACATTCTCACTTTGAAGGAGTCAAACTTCACAGAACACAAAGAACCATGAAGGCCCCCATCCCCGCTTCTAATCCTAGTTTTCTCCCCAGATGAACAGAAACAACTTTCTCTTGAGTGCTGGGATTAAAAGTGTACATCACCACACCTGGCACTGTTTGGTTTTTTGAAACTAAGTCTCACTCTACCCTAGGCTGGACTAGAACTGACTCTGTAGCCAAGCTGGTTTGAGTCTTGACAATCCTCCTGCCTCAGCCTCTCAAGTGCTGGAGTGTGAGCCACTGCTCCCTGCTAGGAGTGTGTTTTCGTTTTGTACCTGAGCCTTACGCTCTTGGAGTTGAGTCTTCGGCAGGGTGGGGTTTATTACGTGTTTCCTAACACTACTGTTAGTATTTAAAAATATCTTCCATGCCTGAGGTATAGGAAGTTCAACAACCTTTTTATCACTTCCTTACTGTTCATCATCACAGCACATCAAGACTGCTCAGGGCCTATCCTCGTTAGTATAGTGGTGAGTATCCCCGCCTGTCACGCGGGAGACCAGGGTTCGATTCCCCGACGGGGAGGCCACGCGCCAGCTTTAGCCGGGCGTGGTGGTGCACGCCTTTAATCCCAGCACTTGGGAGGCAGAGGTAGGAGGATCGCCGAGAGTTCGAGGCCATCCTGAGACTACATAGTGAATTCCAGGTCAGCCTGAGCCAGAGTGAGACCCTACCTCGAAAAACCAAAAAAAAAAAAGACTGCTCAGGTGCATATCTGCACTGCTGAGTGCTGTGGAGCCATGTTCTTCCACACAGAGACAGCTATGTGTGGTAATAGATCCACCTTATTAACTGTGATTTTTTTTTCCAAATGTTTTTGTTTATTTTTATTTATTTGAAAGCAACAGAGAGAGAAAGAGGCAGATAGAGAATGGGTGTGCCAGGTCCTCCAGCCACTGCGAACGAACCCCAGACGTGTGCGCCTCCTTGTACAACTGGCTAACGTGGGTCCTGGGGAATTGAGCCTTGAACCGGGGTCCTTAGGTTTCACAGCCAAGTGCTTAACTGCTAAGCCATTTCTCCAGCTGTAAACTGTGGTTTTAATTAACTCATTCATCATGTCCAAATCTTGTTACCAAAACTACTGTGCTGTGGAGAGGCTGCTGCTTCTCAGCACGCTGCACGGCTTTCCTCGTAGCCACAGCATGTCCTAAGCTCCCAAGCTGTCTGGATGTGGTGTTGGGATCTTTCCCAAGAGTGTGGCACAGCTGTGCATGGTGACACACACCTTTAATTCTAGCACTTGGGAACTTGGGAGACTGAGGTAGGGGGATCAGAAATTCTATGCCAGCCTGGCTACGAAGCCAGTTGTAGGCTATCTTGGGCCATAGAGTAAGATTTGGCCTCAAAACAAAGAAAAACAAAAGGGAGACAGAAGTTACCAGAGAAGTCCCTGGCATGCAGTGTATTGTTTTATCATTTCACTTCTATGCTGTTCTCTCTTAAGTACTAGAAAGGTCTTCTGTTCCTTGTAAACCATTTTTAGAACAGTACAATGAGTAGTATTACGCTTATGTTGAAAAACAGTTCAATAACCTGACTGCTCCAGTATTTCACGTTGTTCTGAATGTTTTTCAAAGATAGGATCATTGTTTGTCTTTAGGAATGGTTTCCTGGTCACCATCCCTGTTGACTTTTGAGCATGTACTGTCTGTTGGGCACTGGGGATGTATTATCTCATTATTCATTATTAGATTTGTTGTATTTAATAGTTTGTGTGTGTATATACACACACACATACGTACACACATACATACATATACATAAAACATCTGCCTGCTGTCTTAGCTTCTGAGAGTGGCATTTCTCTTTGTGGTGGGTAAGAACTTAGCAGCTTGCTTGCTGAGGAGCTTCAGCACTCATGCCAGGGAAGTCACATGATGTGGTAGAACGCCGAGCAGAGCTCAGGCTACTTGAACTCCCTGTTCCACCATTGTGCCGCGAGTCAGCGTGCATTCAGCAGGGATGACATTGGTAGTCTAAACAGAAAGCCTGGGGAATACTTGAGGGAGAATTTTTCTTCCTTCCTTCCTTTCTTTCAAGTTTTTCAAATTCTTCTTCTTCTTCTAGGCTGACCTAGAATTCACTATGTAGTCTCAGGTGGCCTTGAACTCATGGCAACCCTCCTACCTCTGCTTCCCAAGTGCTGGTATTAAAGGCATGCGCCACCATGCCTGGATGGTTTTTTTGTTTGTTTGTTTGTTTGTTTTTTTAAGGTACAGTTTTGCTCTAACACAAGCTCACCTGGAATTCACCGTGTAGTTTCAGGGTGGCCTCAAACTCGAACAGTGATCCTCTTACCTCTGCTTCCTGAGTGCTGAGATTAAAGACATGTGCTACCATGCCCAGCTATTTTTATTTTTTTGTTCTTTTTTTTTTTTTAAGCTATGGTCTAACTGACCTGGAATTCACTATGTAGTCTCAGTGTGGTCCCACATTTGCCTCTTGAGCACTGGCATTAAAGGACTATACTGCCCTACCTGGCTATTTTTATTTTTATAAATATTTTATTTCTTTATTAGAGAAAGCAAGAGAGGCAGGTAGAGAGGGAATGGGCATGCCAGAGTCTCTAGCCAGTGGAAATGAACTCCAGATGCATGCACCACCATGTGCATCTGGCTTATGTGGGTACTGGGGAATTGAACCTGGGTCTTTTGGCTTTGCAGACCAATGCCTTAACCGTCAAGCCATCTGTCTAACCCTTAGAGAATTTCTGACTGGTTCCTGGGATTATTATGTGGAAGAGGTGTAAGAGAAGTTGTTACTTAAGTAGAATGTTGTGGAATGTCTACATGGGGGTCATGGAAGGTTATTTTTCAGTAAAGACGGGAAAATTTAAGTTGCAAGGAACAGCTAAGGAGTCAGGAGATTAGACTAGAAAGGTGGATGCTTGGCTGGCTCAGGAAAGACCTGCATATGGGTAATACCATTTCTACATAAACATTTTTGTCCATACTGTGGCTAGAACTCAAAGTAAATGATAACGTTAAAAGTTAAGTTGGGACTGGAGAGATGGCTTTGTGGTTAAGGTGTTTGCCGGCAAAGCCAAAGAATCCCAGTTTGATTCTCCAGGACCCACGTAAGCCTGATGCAGAAGAGGGTGCTCGCATCTGGAGTTTTTTGCAGTGGCTGGAGGCCCTGACACACCCATTTTTTTTCTCTCTTTCTGCCTTTTCCTCTCTCTCAAATAAATAAATGAAGCATATTTTCAAGTTAATTGAGCTGGGTGTGGTGGCACACATCTTTAATTCTGGTGCTTGGCGGTGGGGGAGGGGGTTCGTGCTGTGAGTTCGAGGCCAGTCTGACACTATATAGTGAACTCCAGGTCAGCTTGGGCTAGAGTGAGACCCTACCTTAAAAACCAAAAACAAAAAAAGTAGCATCTTTTTGTTAGGCTCAATAGATGAATTATTAGCTATTGAACTTTAAAAGCTAAATTTTTAGTTTACTCTTCACTTCTTGATTTATATAAGTCTGTGCATTTCTGTGAAACCATTGCATATGGATTGATAGTGTTTAAAATTAGGTAACTTTAGGCATTGATTTTCTGTGCTGGTCTGTTTTGTGTGTTATTCTTAGTGCTCCCAGGAGGATATTGCTGATAAACTTGGTTTGGATATCTCTGCTACAAAAGCAATCCACATAAGTAATCCGAAAACAGCTGAATTCCAGGTAAGAACTTCTAAGAAGATGAGGCCTGGCCCCATTTGCTTTTACCTGGATTTTCTATTTCATAATTAAGTTTTTATATACTATTGTAGGATATCATGTTACTTGTTTGAAATTAATGAGTTAAAACTTGGTTCTTGAATCTCTATAGCCACCCACATTTCTTAGCCACTCACTTTGAAATTAGCCATTACAACAGTTCTTGGCTGTTTCCCTGTATTGTTCATTAAAATCATCTAAGTTTATTGACAGTTTCTTAAAGAATTTAGGAAAACATAAGTGAGATTAATACTACTTAATAGTAGATGTTAAATTATTTATGTTGCAGATTAGCAGTATGTTAGTTACAAAAAGAGGGCACTTAAAAGTTACAGTGGGGCTGGAGAGATGGCTTAGTGGTTAAGCACTTGCCTGTGAAGCCTAAGGACCCCGGTTCGAGGCTCGGTTCCCCAGGTCCCACGTTAGCCAGATGCACAGGGGGGCGCACGTGTCTGGAGTTCGTTTGCAGAGGCTGGAAGCCCTGGCGCGCCCATTCTCTCTCTCTCCCTCTATCTGTCTTTCTCTCTGTGTCTGTTGCTCTCAAATAAATAAATAAAAAAATAAAATAAAATAAAAGTTACAGTGTCTTGGCTTAGTAAGAATTTTAGATAATCTCATCTCTTTCGTACTTGTCAACTCTCACCATTCCTTTTTTTTGCAGATGTAATTCTGTATGCTCGTTAACCTAGGCTTTACAGAAAATCTTGTCTTCTAAAATCCAGGGCAGCCTTAGAAATGGAGGAGTCTGATTCGGGGGGGAGGGGTATGATGGAGAGTGGAGTTGTGAAGGGGCAAGTGGGGGAGGAGGGAATCGTCATGGTTTATTGTCTCTAATTATGGAAGTTGTCAATAATAAAAAAATTTAAATGCTATTATAAATAATATCTAACTGATTTGAGGTAGTTTCCTTGGACCTTTGTTTTCATTTGTGTAAAAGTAAGTTCTAAGATTTAAATTTAAAAATTTTGCCAGGCATGATGTGCACACCTTTAATCCCAGCACTTGGAAGGCTGAGGTAGGAGGACCGCCATGAGTTTGTCAGTCTATGGGTAAGGGTGAGTTCTAAGTTGGCCTGGACTGGAGTGAGACCCTGCTTAAAAAAAAAAAAAAATGTAAATTTCTAGGTAGGGTCTCATTGTAGCCCAGGCTGACCTGACCTGGAATTCACTCTGTAGTCTCAGGGTGGCCTCGAACTTACGGTGATCCTCCTACCTCTGCCTCCTGAGTGCTGGGATTAAAGGCATGCGCCACCATGCCTGGCAAAAAATTCTAAATTTTAACTATAGAATTATGTACTAACTTGATAGACCTGTACTAATATTTGCAGAGTGATTTCTCAGTAAATCTTGTGTATTTTTACATGCTCATGCTAAATGTACATCCTTTTTTTTTATCAAGTGTGATAGATTTCTTATTTCTTAAGATGTAGATACCTTAACTGTTTTATATAAAGGAAAGAAAAAATCCAAAATGCATTAAATGTCTATAAATAGCTGTGGCTAGCATACTAAAGAATCAATATTTCTGCATAAGTAGACTAGAGATGCGAGACAGTGTCTGCCTCTCAGCTTTGACTGAGTCTGTGTTGCCTCTGTCTTACTGGCAGTTAAAGCTACTGAGACTAATCTGTTTACTTATTCATGAGAGAGGAGAGAGATTGCAATGAGTGACCTGCTGCCAATGAACTCCAGATGCATGCTCCACTTTGTGTATCTCGCTTTATGTGTGCACTGGAGAATTGAACCCTAAGCCAGCAGGTTTTTGCAGGCAAGTACTTTAAAAGAATGTATTTTATTTATTTATTTATTTGAGAGGGAGAAAGAGGCAGATGGAGAATGGGTACACCAGAGTCTCCAGCCACTGCAAATGCGTTCCAGATGCTTGTGTCCCTTGTGCTTCTGGCTTATGTGGGGCGGGGAATGGAACTTGGGCTTTGGAGGCTTACCTGCCTTCGCTGCTGAGCCATCTCTCCAGCCCTGGCATGTACTTTAGAGGTAAGCCTACTTCTTTCACATAATGGTTAACTTTGGACTCTTTTCTATAATAGTAAATATGCTAGGGTATGAGCAAAGTAATAAAAAATATTTAGGTAAAATACATAAAATTTTATTATAACTATTATAAACAAAATTACAGAATTTTCTCACTTTCCCCCTGATTAGCAGTGATATTAAGTAATATCTTAAAATGCTAGGTTACTGGTAAAGTTTTCGCAGTTATCTTTTTTTTTTAACCTTAGTTTGAGTTGGGATTCAAATGAGCCTTGTACATTAAAGTTGATTTGTCTCTTACTGTACATGTTGTTAATCGGGCCATTGTTTTTCCCCTATCATTTATCCTGTAGAAATCCCACACTTAGTATATTTTTTGTTTTGTTAGAGGTAGGATCTCACTCTAGGCCAGACTGACCTGGAACTCACTCTGTAGTTTTAGACTGGCCTGAAACTCACAGTAATTTTCCTAACTCTGCCTCCCAAGTGCTAGGATTGAAGGCATGCACCACCACACCCAGCCAAATCATGTTTTGTTTTGTTTTATTTTATTTTTTGAGGTAGGGTCTCCCTTTAGCTCAGGCTGACCTGGCATTCACTCGGTAATATCAGGTTGGCCTGGAACTCATAGTGATCCTCCTGCCTCAGCTGAGTGCTAGGATGAAAGGCATGTACCACCATGCCTGGCTCAAGTTCAGGTCTTAATCATTTGGATTCCTACTGGGTTTGTTTTTGTTTGTTTGTTAATTTTTATGTATTTATTTGAGAGCGACAGACAGAGAGAAATAGGCACAGAGAGAGAGAGAATGAGCATGCCAGGGCCTCCAGCAAACGAACTCCAGATGTGTGCGTCCTTTTGTGCATCTGGCTAATGTGGGTCCTGGGGAATCAAGCCTCAAACCAGGGTCCTTAGGCTTCACAGGCAGGTACTTGACCACTAAGTCATCTCTCCAGCCCCCTAGTGGTTTTTAAAAGTATCTTTTATTTATCTATTTGCAAGCAGAGAGAGATAGAGAGAAGAGAGACAGGAAAAAAGAGAATGGGTGCACCAGGGCCTCCAGCCACTGCAAGTGAACTCCGGATACATGCAATGCGAATGTATGCATCTGGCTAGCATGGATACTGGGGAATGGATCCTGGGTCCTTAGGCTTCATGGGCAAACACCTTAATTGCTATCTCTCCAGCCCCTTTAGTGGTTTTTAAGTAAGCAAAAACAAAACAAGCAAACAACAACAACAACAAAACCTTTGTCTATAAAGTAAACTAAAAAAAAAATGACAAGTTGGGTTTTTTTTGTTGTTGTTGTTTTTTGGGAAAGGGTCTCATACATTCTAGGTTGCCTTCAAATCTGTTATATAGCTGAGGATGACCTAGAACTCCTGATTCTTCTGCCTTTACCTCTCTCCTCCACTATTGATGCACTCCAGATACAGGGATCACTTCTGGTTTAAGCAAAGTTATCTTTAAAAGCAATTTTCTAGTCCTAACGTGGTAGTTGAGGCCAATAATCCCAGAACTTGGGAGGCTGAGGCAAGAGGACTGCTATGAATTCAAGGAGAGTGAACATCGCCTGGTGAGCGCCAGGCCTGGGTTGGGGATGTGGCTCTGCTCTCAAGGCCATGTGCCTGCACAGCGTGCTCGCTGGGCTTGCTGCTTCCGTTTCTGTGGAAAGTCAGGCCCACAGAGTGACTACTAGTCTAACCAGGAATACACAGCAAGACCCTGTCACCCCACCCTACAAAAAGAATTCTTACATTCTGCTGTTAAACTTCTCTTTATTTTTTAACATTGTAGTTCCCTCTAGTACATTGGGATATATGTTCTAAGACCTTCTGTGAAACCTGCAACCAAATCCCATACATATTTTTTATACATATATGGTAAATTAGTTTCAGTAAGAAATTAACTATAAAAATTAATAATCTATAACAAAGGTGAGGCAAATGTAGTCTCAAAAATATCTTTATTTTTGCTGGTTGTGGTGGCACATGCTTTTAATCCCAGCATAGAGGTAGGAGGATCACTGTTCACTTTGAGGCTAGCTTGGGACTACAGAGTGAACTCCAGGTCAGCCTGGCTCAAGTATGACCCTACCTCAAAACAAACAAAAATCTTTAGCAACTTACTGTTTAAATTTTTTTTTCTTAAGTCAGATATTTATACCTTTTAAAAAATATTTTTATTTATTTATTTGAGAGGGAAAGAGGCTGAGAGAGAGAGTGGGCGTGCCAGGGCTTCCAGCCACTGCAAATGAACTCCAGATGCGTAGTTAGTTAACTACAGCTTACTAAAACTGGAAAATGAAACTGTGAGGTGTACTCTCAGTTTTATTTCTGTGAACAATAAAAAAGACTTTGCTTCTAGTTGGGAAAATATATTATTTAAGAAAGCACTAAGTTGAAGTCTAATAGCTTATTGATAGAATGGTAAGAAAGATGTCTTTTTCCTTAGACTGTCCAGAAAGTCCTTTGAGGGTTTGTTAACTTGTGCATTATAGGAGAGAGGCAGCTGCCTTAGCTGGGGTGATCAGGACACACTGCTGTAGAAGAGGACATTTGAGCAGAGGCAGGAAGGAGCAGACTACCACATGTAAATCTGGAGGAAGCTCCTACGAGGTAGAGGAGAGAGCAAGTGAGAGATGGGCTGGGGAGATGAGCACAGCGCCTGGCGGGTCTGGAGTGCAGTCAGCCAGGGGAGCCGCAGGGCCGAGGCTGGAGAGGAGGAGGAGCTGGAGCCAAGCCATACCGCGCCCATGCAGACCTGGGATTTTTATTTTCATTTTCATTTTTCAAGGTAAGGTCTCACTCTAGCCCAGGCTGACCTGGAATTCGCTATGGAGTCTCAGGGTGGCCTCGAACTCACGGCAATCCTCCTACCTCTGCTTCCCGAGGGCTGGGATTAAAGTCGTGTGCCACCACACCCGGTTTAGACCTGGGATTTATTCACAACTCCATGGAACGCTGCTGGTGATTGTTGATGTAGGTTAAAGGACTTTGGAGAGTAGACCCCAAGATGGCAGGAATGGAAGCAGAGAAGCCCACCCCAGAAACTCCTGTCAGTTTGGAGCTGAAGCTAAAGGTGTCTGGTGTCTGAGAAGCACAAGAGTCTTGCCTTACCACTTCTCATAAAGCCTGTCTGTTAGCATGATACATTGGGAACTAACACACGTAGCTAAAATTGTATCTGTGTCATCGACAAAAGCAGTGAAGTTGGTTTTTTTTTTTTTTTTTTTTTTTTTTTAGGTTTTTCAAGGTAGGGTCTCACTCTGGCCCAAGCTGACCTGGAATTAACTATGTAGTCTCAGGGTGGCTTCGAACTCTTGGCAGCCCTCCTACCTCTGCCTCCCAAGTGCTGGGATTAAAGGTGTGCAACACCACACCCATCTTTTTTTTTTTTTTTAAGATATAGGATATACATTTCTTATATTTATTTATTTATTTTTTTTTTATTTTTTATTTTTTTAAATTTTTTATTTTTATTAGCATTTTCCATGATTATACAAAAATATCCATGGTAATTCCCCTTATATTTATTAAGAAGGAAATGACTGCCCATGTTTTCCTATTTGCTTTATTAAATAAAAAGTCAAGGACTGTAGTCACAGCTTATTCATGGCAACTGTATTTTTTGTTGTTGCTTTTTTATTTTTTTGTTTGTTTTGTTTTGTTTTTTGAGGTACGGTCTCACTCTAACTCAGACTGACCTGGAATTCACTCTGTAATCTCAGACTGGCCTTGAACTCACAGGGATCCTCCAACCTCAGCCTCCGGAGTGCTGGGCTTAAAGGTGTATGCCACCCTGCCCAGCTTCAACTGTATGTTTTTTAATGCCATATGTATTTGTGTCTTATTTTCATCCTTGTTCAAATATTTTAATTGTATTTACATTTGCCTCAGTTCTGTTCCTTAAAATTTTGATTCATGTTTAATGCATTTAGATATTTATATTTTCTGTAATCTGTTTCAATTACTTTGTGGAAGAAGGAATTTACAAGGGGGGGGGAGACAGACAGACAGACAGGGCCATGCCAGGGCCTTCTGCTGCTGCAAACAAACTAGATGCATGTGCTGCTGTGTGCATCTGCCTTTACATTAGTACTAGGGACTCAAACCCAGGCCTTTAGGCTTTGCAAGCAAGTGTCTTAACTGCTGAGCCACGGCTCCAGCCCTCAGTTTGTTTTAATCAGACTTATTTTTTTGCGTGTGGTGTGTGTTGATGAATGTGTGTGTACATGGTGGTCAGAGGACTTAGGTGTCCCTCTGCTGCTCTCTGTCTTATTTATGGAGAAGCGTCTCACTGCATCCAGAGCTCACCCATCCACGTAGCTTACGTATGCAGCGAGCCTCAGGGAGTCTCTGTCTGTCTCGGGGACGCTGGGACCGGGTCACAGGCTTGCATCGCCGTGCCCGCCATTTTACGTGAGCACTGGTGCTCCAAGCTCTCAGCGTGGCATGCCCTGTGCCTACTGGCCCCATTGTTGTTTTGTAAATTCGAAATAGATAGTCTTAATGGCTTGGAATTGAAAATTAAATATAATTTAGACATCACCTTTTCCGAAAGTGTATCTTTCTTTGAAGGCTTGGGGCCTCCCTCCTTTGTCTTTCAGGGAGCTTTGGTTCCTCTTTGGTGAGTGCAGTTTCATGTCTTTTCCTGCAGGTGGCGCGCACTACTCTTCTTCCCGGCCTCTTGAAGACCATAGCAGCAAATCGGAAGATGCCGCTTCCCCTGAAACTGTTTGAAATCTCTGACATTGTCATCAAAGATTCCAGCAAGGGTAAGAATGTGCTACCTCTGACTTGCTTACTTAAAACTTCCCTTTTCGTTTTTCGAGGTAGGGTCTCACTCTAGCCCAGGCTGACCTGGAATTCACTATTTAGTCTCAGGCTGGCTTCAAACTCACGACGATCCTCCTACCTCTTCCTCCTGAGTGCTGGTATTAGAAGTGTGAACCACTACGCCTGGCTCCAAAACTTTCTTTTTAATTCTAAAGAACTTCATTTTTTATTGCAAAATAACTTTCAAATTATGTTTTCTCATAATGTCTTCTGCTACAGTAAAGCATTAAAGTATTTATTATTGTTATTATTAGGTAAGAGAGAGAAAGAGAAAGAATTGGCATGCCAGGGCCTCTAGCCACTGCAGTCAAATGTGTGCCACCTTATGTGCATGGGTCATCTTGTGCATCTGGCCCATATGGGTCCTGGGAAGTTGAATCTGGGTCCATAGGCCTCACAGGCAAGTGCCTTAACTGCCAAGCCATCTCTTCAGCCCCATTAAAGCATTTTATGTTCTGTGCATTTCAGGTCTGTAGAGAGAAAATAGTATACTTATCCCTGTGAATACACCACATAGCTTCTTACAACTCTATCTCTGTCCACCTCACTGTATTACTTTAACATAAATCAGAGACAGCATATTATTTCATCCACAAACACTTGCATTTGTAGTTTTAAAATAAAAGCTCTACCACAGTTGTTTTGTTTGTAAATAACCTCACCATTACAGATTATCAGATAACCTAGGGTTTAATTTGCCAGCTTCACAAATTCTTTCATGATTGATTGATTTGAATCAGAATTCTAGCGGTGTTCAAATTTTGATGGTTTTACAGCCCTAGGGCTCATGACTTCCCCATCATGGGTTTTCAGTATGAGGCACGGAGTCTATTTTTGCTCATTGTCTTGCGCTGGATTTTTCTTTACTAGGTTCTGTCATAGCAATAGAATTTGAAAACTACCATTCTGAATCCACCGTTGTGAAAACAGGTTTCCTTTAATTTATCTGGAGTATGTTTTATGTGCAGTTGGGCTTGGGTTTTCCTCATAGCAAGTTTTTCTGTGTACTATTTTAAATATAAGTATGTGGATTTCCTCCTTTTAGTTGAGTTTGCAAAGGCCATATCAGGTCCTATCCCTGCTGCTTACTTTGGGGCAATGTGTAAGAACTCTAGCTTAGTTTCATTTGTACATTGGGGATAATGGTAGTGCTTACTTATTAGACTTGTTATAAGGATTAAGTGAAATTTCATGTAGAAAGTTCTACCCAAGTCAGAAGTAGTGTTTATGGCTGCTTTTGTTGGATGCTAGCAATCTCGAAGACCAGCTACCACCATCCTGGCCTGTGGCACATTCCTACTAGAGTAAGCCCAAAGCTTCAGCTGGCCATCAAGGTTCCCGTTAGCTGGTGAGATGCTGGGCACTGGATCTAACTTTATCCTAGCCTTGGTCTTCATTGGGATCTTTTCTGTTGTGCTCCTCAAACAATAAACAGACAACCAAAAAACCTATTTTAAAAAAGTGCTTTATTTATTCATTTATTTGTGAGCAGAGTAGGGGAGAGAGAAGGAGAGAATGGGTGTGCCAGGGCCTCTTACTTCTGCAAACGAACTCCATGCACATGTACCACTTTGTGCATCTGGCTTTATGTGCATACTGGGGAACCGAACCTAGGCTGACAGGCTTTGTAAGCAAGGACTTTTAACTGCTGAGCCATCTCCTTAGTCCTTTTTAAAAAACTGCTTAAGTGAAAAAAACAAAGCATAGCCATACAGGAATACTGTTTTTAGAGTAATTTGTCACTGATTTTTTGTGATGAACTGACATGGGTCTTTTTCTGACTTTCATCCCAGTAGCAATTGCTCTGTTGGATTCACCTTAACCACGTCTTCCTAAATAGTGAAGCTTTTTGAAGAAAAATTGAAGCCACCAACAGTTAAATGTTAGAGGAGTTTTCCAATTAATATGAAAATTTCACAAATTCTCAGTAGTGAAACAGTCTCCAAACTTTGGGGCTCAAAGGAATGGGGAGCTATGTGGAAAGCGTGCTCGGGACGGGCTCCTTGGCACAGTAGTGGTCTGAATCTTTTGAGCCCCTTCTTACTAGAAGCTGCTCTAGAATACAGTCAGGGGTGTGCAGGTTGAGACAGGCGCCTTGGCTGCCACCGCCCTGTTTTGCAGTATCGCGAAAACCCTCACACTCTGAGCTTCACGTGAGTTTCTGGTTGGCAAGCACGTTCCCAGTATGGAAAGGGAAATGGGATCTTGATTAGGTTTCAGTTTGTCTCCTCTCACATCTGCTGACCTGCATTGCCTCTGGGAGCAGGTCCACTGCTAGTTTCTGCCTCTCTATTTATTTATTTTTTCCAAGGTAGAGTTTCATTGTAGCCCAGGCTGACCTAGAATTCACTGTGTAGTCTCACTGTGCCCTTGGACTCACAGCAGTCCTCCTACCTCTGCTTCCCAAGTGCCGGGATTAAAGGCGTGTGTCACCATGCCCAACATCACCCCTATTTTCATGCTGGACCTAACTGCATGTACTTTTTCTACTGTGGACTCTTGTCACTGGCTGTCATGTCAAGTGAGGCTGTCAGGCTGCCAGTTTTGAGACTGAGCCAGACGCACTTCTCAAGCCTCAGGGCTTCCACTGTGAACCAGACATGTTCGGGTTCTTTGAGGCTAAGCCAACTATTGCATTTCTTGAGTCTCAAGATCCAGAGTTGCTGCAGAGTTTTAAAAAATTAGTCATGACTTGAGGGACTAAGCTGATTTGTCCCTTTTATTGGGCGGAGTGGCATGTGTTTTCGGAATCAGAAATTGAAGCAGGGCTGGAGAGATGGCTTAGCAGTTAAGAGCTTGCCTGTGAAGCCTAAGGACCCTGGTTCGAGGCTTGATTCCCCAGGACCCACGTTAGCCAGCTGCACAAGGGGGCGTACGCATCTGGAGTTCGTTTGCAGTGGCAGGAGGTCCTGGCACGCCCAATCTCTCTCTCTCTTATCTGCTGCCTCTTTCTCTCTCTGTTTGTTGCTCTCAAAAAAAAAAAAAAACAAAAAAACAAAACCTATTTAAAAAAGAAGTCGAAGCAGACTGTCAGTGGGAGGGTACATGTACCTATTTGTAATAGGGCAGTGGAGAGTGTTTCTTGCTGTGTGAGTTACTAGTTGGTTTCAGTAAAATATTTTTATTTGTTTATTTAAGAGAATCAGAGAGAGAGAAAGAGAGAGAATGAATATGGGTACATCAGGGCTTCTAGTCAGTGCAAACTAACTCCAGAGACAATGCATCACCTTGTGCATCTGGTTTATGTGGGTCCTGGAAATCGAACCTGGATCCTTTGGCTTTACAGGCAAGCACCATAACTGCTAAGCCATCTCTGCAGCCCCCATATACTTTTTTTTATTTTTATTTTTATTTTTTTTTTGAGGTATGGTCTCACTCTAGATCAGGCTGATGAGGAACTCACTCTGTAGTTCCTGGCTGGCCTTGAACTCACAGCAGTCCTACCTCTGCCTACCAAGTGCTGGGATTAAAAGTGTTTGCCACCATGCCTATTTCTAAATAACTTTTTTTTCAAGGTAGAGTCTCCCTCTAAATCAGGCTAACCTGGAATTCTCAGAGTGACCTTGAATTCATGGCGAGCCTCCTATTTCTGCCTCCTGAGCACTGGAATTAAAGGTGTGCTCTACCACGCCTGGTTCAAATAATCTATAATTTATTTTTATTGATAACTTCCATAATTATAGACAGTAAACCATGGTAACCTCCCCCCCCTTTCCCCTTCACAACTCCACACTTATTGTAGCCCCTCCCACTCTCAATCAGTCTCTAGTATTTTGATGTCATACTCTTTTCCTCTTATGATGGTCTTGTGTAGGTAGTGTCAGGCACTGTGAGGTCACGGATATCCAGGCCATTTTGTGTCTTGAAGACTTCATTGTAATTCCCTTCCTTTGGCTCATACATTCTTTCTTCCACCTCTTACACAATGGACCCTGAGCCTCTGAAGGTGTGATAGAGATGTTTCAGTGCTGAGCACTCCTCTGACACTTCTTCTCAGCACTGTAGTGCCTCTGAACCATCCCAAGGTCACCACCATCTGAAAAGAGAAGCTTCTCTAGCCAAAAGTGAGAGTAGCATTAATATATGGGTATAAACATTAAGGGAAGTGCTTACCAGGCAGTTTGGTGAGCATAATATAAGCATTTATCCAGAAACCAGCAGACATTATACCCCTAGAGTTCATGATATACCCTCTCATAGGTGTTCAGTATCAAGCATGTATTCTCTCCTGTGGAGCAGCCCCCAGTCCAGTTAGAGAGCCGTGGCTTCCCCCATGACAGACTTGCCACTGTTGTACCCCTTGGCTCATATGGCCTGCCTGGCCAAATTTCAGGCTTGCAATGTCCACTGTTTATCTCCACTGCTGATTTCTCTGTATGCTACGGAGCTGCATGCAATGTAGCTTTTTTCTTTCAGCTGGTCTACAGGGAGGAGATTTTCAACTCAGCTTCAGTAGGATTTCTCAGTGACCTTGCAGCCTAAGTTTGTGGAATCTTCAGCAATAGGGTCAAAATAATTTTTTAAACAAATTAGTGTTTGAGCAGTGGACCTAATGGTGAGTAGCTAATCTTTCTCCCTAGAAAAGCAAGCACATTTTGTACACTCCAATGCTCTGGCCTTTTCTTAAACACAGATAGAATGCTGTATATTATTTCCTGGTGGTCAGTGAAGTTGCCAGTATGACTAAGTCTCCCTGAAATGGCAAGAGGTAACTTATTACTGGGTTGAAGCAGTTTAAGCTTACAAGAAGCAAGAGCCTGAGTAAGACAACATTTGGCTTTGAAAGTATACAGGGTAATGTAGATAAGCAGGACATGGTCTTCCACTTGTCAGTTTGAAAGTGTCTTTGGAGAGTTCTGCTAATTAATCTTGGCCACACTTTGAGTTCAGTGACAACATTTTTTTTGTTTTGTTTTGTTTTGGATTTTTTTTGTGACTGATCTTGAACACATTGTGTAGTCTCAGACTGGCCTCAAACTCAGGGCGATCTTCTTACCTAAGCCTCCTGAGTGCTGAGATGTGCTGCCATGCCTGGTCCTAACAAGAACATTTATTATTTCTTTTATTTATTTATTTGAGAGAGAAAAAGGGAGGAGAAGAGAGAGAGACAGAATATGGGCATGCCAGGGTCTCTAGCCATTGCAGATGAATGCCAGACTCCTGTGTGCCCTTGTGATCTGGCTAATGTGGGTCCTGGAGAATGGAACCTGGGTCCTTTGGCTTTGTAGGCAAATGCCTTAACCACTAAGCCATCCCCCCATTCCCTAACAAGAACATTTTACAGTGTGGACATTAGTAGTAACTATAGTAGGAAAGATGGACTGGTGGCCCTTGACCACTCAGAGAGGCGCTAGTGAGCCCTATGTTCTTCATGAAGCTTGTGTGCGCCAGGCTTTTCCTTACTTAGGCCCTCCATCCTCAAAGCAGATCAGCAGCCTGTTGAGCTGCATTTCTTGTCTCCAGTCACTGCAGGCAAGGCAGTAGTTTCCCTGAAGCGTCTCTAAGGGAGAAAGAATGTTCTCTTTCATTTCAGCCTGCCTAGTGTGTACTTAGATATCCAGAATTTAAAAAAAAAAACAACTTTCCGTCGCAATATATATATATTTCGTATTCTTACTTCTTCCTCCTTCCTTGACTACCACAGCGGCCAAAGAACATAAGCAGTTGTCTTTCTGTTTGCTGTTTGTGCCATGTGTCAGTCTTTGTTTCTGACACTGTAATACATGGAAGGACAGCAGCACACCCAGGGCTCTGGCTCAGTCACCAGCACCACAAAAGTAGACATACAGACACTCAGGTACGTGTTTGTGAACATAAGTATGTATATTCCTGGGGGACCAGGTCTTTATAAAATTTCAGTATACGTGCTTGATAAATAGTCCATTACGAGCATTTCATCATCGTGGACCTGTGAAAACCTTACTTCTGAGAAATCGTCCATTTATTCTGGAACCCTCAAATGACGAAAGCTTGTCTAGCATCCACATGTGGAATGTGGTTTTCTAAAGAGGGCTTATGTCATCAGTCTGGATTAATTTAATTTCCCTACTTCATATTTTTGGCATGTAGAATTTCCAATTAATAATTCAAAAAGTATGGGTGTAAGGGGCATTGACATTAACAGTTTTTGAAGTAGCATCTTCTGTATGTGTGATGGCATCTTAGCTGTGTAAATATATCATTTTTAACATAGAGCATTATTTCAGTGTGTTTGGTTCCACATAGTTGAGATCTGCTAACGTGAGTGTAATGTGCCCTGTCATGCATTGAATTTTGTATTTTCTTAATAGATAAAAATCCATTCCAGGTTTATGGAACTAAATAAAAGCCATCCCACAAGGATAGGACTTTTCCCCTGATGCAGTGAGAAGGTTAGAGATTTTTTTTCCACATTTGTTTCTTGGTTTTTTAGCATTATTTTTAAAAGGAAAGTCTAATATTTGGTGCTGTAATAATAGAAATATTTCAGGAAAGTTGGTCTGATGTTTTCTTATATTATTTATTTATTTTTAAAGATAGTTTTGTTTATTTTAAATATTTATTTTTATTTATTTGTTCATTTGACATAGAAAGAGGGGGGACAGAGAGAGATAATGGGTGAGCCAAGGCCTCCAGCCACTACATACAAACTCCAGAAATGTGCACCCCCTGTGCATCTGGCTAACATGGGTCCTGGGGAATCGAAACAGGGTCCTTTGGCTTTGCAGACAAACATCTTAACCGCTAAGCCATCCGTCCAGCCCTATTTTTATTTTTTGTTTTTGGTTTTTTGAGGTAGGGTCTTGTTCTAGCCCAGACTGACCTGGAATTCACTCGGTTGTCTCAGAATGGTCTTAAACTCGTGGTCTTCCTATCTCTGCCTCCCAAGTGCTAGGATTAAAGGTGTGCACCACCACACTTGGCTTCTTATGTTTTTTTTTTTTAATTTTTTTGTTCATTTTTTATTTATTTATTTGAGAGCGACAGACATAGAAAGAAAGACAGATAGAGGGAGAGAGAGAGAATGGGCGCACCAGGGCTTCCAGCCTCTGCAACGAACTCCAGATGCGTGCGCCCCTTGTGCATCTGGCTAACGTGGGACCTGGGGAACCAAGCCTTGAACCGGGGTCCTTAGGCTTCACAGGCAAGTGCTTAACCGCTAAGCCATCTCTCCAGCCCTTCTTATGTTTTTAAATGGAATTTATATTTGTATTGTCCTTAGAAGCTTTCATGACTACATATTGCTGGTTTCAAGATAATTATTATTATTTTTTTTTTCCGAGGTAGGGTCTCACTCTAGCTCAGACTGTCCTGGAATTCACTATTTATCCTCAGGGTGGCCTTGAATTCCTGGTGATCCTCCTACCTCTGCCTCCCAAGTGCTGGGATTAAAGGCGTGCACCACTACACCCGGCTAAAGATAATTTTTATTTAAAGAAGCGAAGGTTCCAAATTTCTCTTTAGTACCACATTTTGAATTCTTTTCCAAACTTTGTATGTGCACTTACAAGTACATGGTGTGTATTTCTGTATGTACCCATAGATAGGGACCAATACTTTCTGGATTTCACACAGTGATGCACTTTCTCTGTAAATTTTTGCCCTGTTCTTCCACTGAGTAATGAAAATGGAAGCATACAGTATATTTACTCACTGTAAGGCTGAATGTGTAGATTGCTATCTAAGTTTATTTTTTCTAAAGTATGTATGCTTTAATAAACATTGTTCTCTTTATAAGTACATGGTTTTAGAAACAGAATTGGTCAGCCCATAGGTACATATATTTAAATACTTGATTACTTAAATTTTTTAAGAAATTAAAAAAACTTTTTGGTTGTTTTTTTGAGACCATATTTTGCATGTGGCCTAGGCTGTTCTCGAAATCTTCCTTCCCAACCCTTTGAGTGCTAGGAACACAGGTACATGTTATCACACACAGCAAAAAAAATTTTTTTTTTTGAGGTAGGGTCTCACTTGGGCCCAGGCTGACCTGGAATTTACTATGTAGTCTCAGGGTGGCCTTGAACTCATGGCAGTCCTCCTACCTCTGTCTCCCGAGTGTTGGGATTAAAAGGTGTATGTCGACACAACCAGCAGTTTTTTATTTTTATTTATTTGCAGGAGAGAATATGGGCTTCCAGGGCCTTGTGTCATTGTAAACAATCTCTAGACACATGCCACATTGTATATCTGGCTTTATGTGGGTACTGGGGAATTGAATGTGGGCCAGCAGGCTTTTCAAATAAGCGCTTTTAGCTATAACAATTACAAAAAAAGAAAGAAAGAAAGAAAGAAACTATAGTCCTATTAAGAGTGTGTAAAGGTTCTT
This sequence comes from Jaculus jaculus, assembly GCF_020740685.1. NCBI lineage: Eukaryota > Metazoa > Chordata > Mammalia > Rodentia > Dipodidae > Jaculus > Jaculus jaculus. The sequence goes on from NC_059105.1 coordinate 10,315,847, forward strand.
TTTTTCTTGCATTAAATATGGTTTTGAAGCCGGGCATGGTGGCTCACAGCTTTAATCCCAGCGTTGGGGAGGCAGAGGTAGGAGGATTGTCATGAGTTTGAGACCACCTTGAGACTCCATAGTGAATTCCAGGTCAGCCTGGGCTAGAGTGAAACCCTACCTATATATATAGTTTTGAAGGTACTGTTTTCATAGGATTCTTATAACTTTGTGAATCATGTAGGTTACACTGGAATTCTTCGTGAGACAAGAAAAATCTACTTTGTAAGTTAGTTTTGTGGGGACCATTACTGAAAAACAAGTTGTCAGATGGGCTAGACTAAACATGAAGATATTTGTTGTCTTTTGGATGCTGGCCAGAAAGTTAATCTTGAGCTCTGTATCACCGCCTGATCACTCTAGCAGCCTTATTGATCCCCTAGCGTGCTCTCTTCCTCCCAGCCTCTTTATTTGAGCTTTTCGGAGAATGGGAGACTAGGAATGGGAAGTGTCTCTGGAGACTCTTTTGTTATATATGATACTATTCCCAGACAGCACTAATTTGCTACTAATCACTTGTGCTTTGGTTGAAAGAGGGTCTACTCTAAGCTTTGAAATGTTTGTAATAGTCACATTTTAAGGACATGATGTGCCATTCTTTTTTCTTTTTAAAAAATCATTTGGCTTGTTCTTTTGGTGTCTAGAGCTGTAGCTAGCTGCCCCTCCTCTGGGTGGTTTAGATCAGCTCTCTCCAGGCCGTACTTTGAAGTCTGTGAAACACACGGATAATTTAGGCTGACATACTTGGCAGACCCATTTAGAAAGCAGGCTTGTTTGATGGCATGACACAGAGGTCTGTTAACTGAGTTACAAAGAACTGAGGCATTTCCACAAACCCTAGCTTTGGCATGAAATTTAAATAGTTCTTACTTTGTGGCATGAAGTCTAAACTTCCTATGATGTAATATGGTCTCTCAGTGCAAAAGACCAGGAAGGGGGAATTTTCCTATATGTAGGAACTTCTGGAGTGAAAAAGGCAGAAATTGAGTGTGTGGACTATCTTAGCAACATGTAAAGAAGCTAATCATGAAGCAGTACCCTTGGGAATATGCACAACAAACAGTGGTGAGACAGGGAGGGGGCCCAAGTAACGATGTTCATATGTAGCCTTCTTGTAAATGCACAACATTAAATCTAAAAGTACATAATTTGGTATCGTACATGTGTGCTGTATGTGTCCTGAAATCTTCTTTAAGTTTATTTATTTGCAGGCAGAGAGATTGAGAGAGAAAGTGAGGGGAGGAATGGGTGACCAGGACCTCTTGTCATTGCAAATGAACTCCAGATGCATGTACTACTTTTTGCATCTAGCTTTACATGGGTGCTAGGGAAGCAAATCCTGGCCAGCCTGCAGTCTTTGCAAACAAGTGCTTGTAGCTGTTTGCTATCTCTGTAGCTCCCTGAAATCTTAAATGATGTAGATTACTCTATTTATTTTTGAGTCAAAGTCTCTGGCCTTGAACTTGGTATGTAGCTGAGGGCGATCTTGACTTTCTCCTGCCTCTGCTCTCTGTATGGCGGAGTTACTGGTACGCACCATACCCAGGCTTCCTCTTGCCAGGAGATCAGACTCAGGGCTTTGTGCATGGTAGGTGAGCCCTCTACCAGTTGAGCCATCTCCAGCCCTAGAATTTAATTTTCAAAGTCTTATATTTTTACTATATCTTGATTATTTGTTGTGCCAAAAACATTTCAAATATCCTCAAACCTTTCTTAAGTGAGATAGAATTTAACTTAAATCAGTTTTTCAAAACGTTTTTAAAATTTAAATTTAATTTTTTCTTTGAGAAATAGTGAGAGAGAGAGAGAGATAATGGAAGCACCCAGGCCTTCAGCTGCAAACGAACTCTGGACGCTTGCACCACCTCATGCATCTGGCTCGTGTAGGTTCTGGGGAATCGAGCCTGGGTCCTTTGGCTTCACAGGCAAATGCCGTAGCCACTAAGCCATCCCTCCAGTCTTTTGTTTTTGTTTTTAATTCTGTTTTTGACCCAGATCTTGTTATCAGAAAGATAAACTTTACATAATTTGGCAATTTTGAAAAAAGTATTCCCAGGCAAAGGTTACCAAAATAAGGCTTAGAGCTTGTGCTGCTAAGTCCTGTCAGTGGCGGTGGTTACTACTGGCCTATTCTCTTGCAGTAAAAATGGAGCTACAGAGTCATTCCAGTACATGCCTGTGTGTTAAAGTAGAGGCATGTGACACCAACAAATGGGTACCACATGGCAGAAACACCCAGAAGCCAGTCAGTAGTATGAAAGGGATAAATTAGTTCTGTTTCATGTCATTTCTTTCCTTTCAGGAGGAGAGAGACCGGGTGGATGTGTTTGTACTCCTGCAGTGGAGTTGGGCCCTCGTGGCAGTTGATGCCTGTGGTGGATTTAGTCGGCTCTTGTGCGTGTCTGATTTTATATTGATCCTTATTCTTGAGTCTGAGGATGGCTTTTGGGTTCCACATGCCTTTATCTTTCCAGGTGAGAATGAGGGACAGCAGTGTGGTTGCTGTCACATCAGGTGGCTGTTGTGTTGCTTGGGATATGTATGGCCTACTTTCTGCTCGTGGCCTTGTAGGATGATTGCTTGCCTGTGCTGATCCTTTCCCAGACTTCAGTCATTTGTGGAGAAAGTCATGATTGAGGGTTTGGGCTGTGTGGGCTGTGTTCTGGCTTTGGCCTCTGCTGTCTAGAGATGACTGCAGCACCTTGAATGTAGGATGGACTAGGAAGCAGTTATTCTCCAAGTCTGTTCAGGCAGGGGCCCTCTCAGAACATAATTTCCATAAGTGAACATACTGTTGGTGGACAGAAACTCCAAACTCTTAAAAATAATTTATTTCAGTGTATTAAGTGAAATTTTTAACTATCATGAAGGCTTTTAAAAATGAAAACATGATGTCGGGCTTGGTGGCACACGCCTTTAATCCCAGCACACAGGAGGCAGAAGTAGGAGGATTGCTGAGTTTGAGGCCAGCCTGAGACTACATAGTGAGTTCCAGGTCGGCCTGAGCTAGAGTGAGACCCTACCTCGAAAAAACAAAACAAACAAACAAAAAATTAAAACATCTGTTTGTTGTGCCAAAAACATTTGAAAAATGCACATCTTTGACTGTTAAGTAGCTGGTAGCCATGTGTAAGTTTGGCTTACGTTGTTTACCATCTAAACCCTGTAGGGTTTCCCTTACAGTGTTGGAAGGAGCATAGGTTTTAGTCAGACAATCTTGAGCAAATCCTGGCTTGTAACTTATTAGGTACACAATTGATTATGTTTAGCCTAAACTGGTTAGTTTGACTTTGGGCACATTTTTGTTAATTTGCTTAGTTTGGTATATGTTGTGCGCATGTGTGTGTAGAGGTCAGAGGTTGACCCTGATCTTCAGTAACTTCTTGCCTAACCCGGAGCTCACTGAGTTTTGCCTAGTCTAGCGAGTCAGCATGCCCCCTTGATCGTCCTCTCTCCGCCCTACCCAGGGCCGGGATTCACGGCGCGCTGCCACACCCAGCACTTCTGTTAGGTGCGCTCTGTGGCTCTGAGTGCAGGTCCTAGGCCTTGCCAGCCAGCCTCTGTGCTGAGTGTCTCCCCAGCCCGTCCATTTTGCATGGCGCTTCTGCTTAGTTGTCCTGAGAGTTAAACTGCATCGTTGACTGGCTGATGGATAGGGGTTAAACCCAACATACAGTTTATACATTAGTACAAGCACACAGGTACCCAGTTTATGTGCTTATCTTTATATTACTTTAACAATAAAGTATGGGGGCTGGGGAGATTGCTCAGTGGTTAAACATGCTTGTTTGCAAAGCCTCCTGGATGAAGGACAGTTCCTCAGCTACCCACATAAAGCCAAATGTGTGTTCATCTGCAGCAGCAAGAGACTCTAGACACATGACACCATATTTAATTATTATTATTAATTTTTTTTTGAGGTAGGGTCTCCCTCCAGTCCAGGCTGACCTGGATCTTACACTGTAGTCCCAGGCTGGCCTCAAACTCACTGCGGTCTTCCCACCTCTGCCTCCCGAGTTCTCAGATTAAAGGTGTGGGCCACCACGCCTGGCCATAGGCCTACTTTTTACCACCTTTTCCCTACATAAGGAGGTCTATCACTCTGTTCACACTCTCTGTTCTTCACTTCCTTCTTTCCTTCTTCTTGCGGTGGTTTAAAGCCACATGCAAGCCTCCTTCTCAGCCAGCTCTTCAGTGGGTAGGTCAGGACTGCAAACTGTCCGGGACACACCCTTAAGTGAAGATTGCTGGAGCACTCACATCCCACGTGAGCAGTTGTCTACCAACTGAACTGCTCCCCCTGCCCTTCAGGCCTGCCCAGCTGCCCTTCTGCCTCGGCTTATCTTATGTGAGAGCAGGGCAGGCGCTTCTGGCTAGGGTGTTCTCGTGCTGGAGTGCTTGGTGGGGGAGGCGTTCGGTGCCTTGTCTAACAGAGCCCTCGTGTCCTCCTGAGACTGGCTTATTTCACCGACCTTAAAGTGCTTGCCATCTTCCGTGCTGTGCCATAGCTTCATTCTGTTTTACTTTTTCCCGTGGTATAATTGAGAAGCATTATATAGAATGACATGGTTATATATAAACATATATCCTATATAGCTTTCAGAAGACTAAAACAAACCCTACTGTATCCATCACCCAGGGTAGAAATGAAATACCGTCAGGATCTAGGCTTCTGGAACAATACTTTCTCCACCATCTGGGCAGCCGTCAATCTAACTTTGGTGACAGTCATTTCTTTGCTTCAGTTTTTTAATGTATGCAGGCTCTTGTAAAAATTAACTTTGGGGGCTGGAGAGATGGCTTAGCGGTTAAGTGCTTGCCTGTGAAGCCTAAGGACCCCAGTTCGAGGCTCCGTTCCCCAGGTCCCACGTTAGCCAGATGCACAAGGGGGCGCACGCGTCTGGAGTTCGTTTGCAGAGGCTGGAAGCCCTGGCGCGCCCATTCTCTCTCTCTCCCTCTATCTGTCTTTCTCTCTGTGTCTGTCGCTCTCAAATAAATAAATAAAATTTAAAAAAAATTAACTTTGGGTGTGTATGTGTGTATGTATGTGTGCATGCAGGGGGGGGGCACATATCCATGCATGTACCGCTTTATATCCAGCTTCACATGGGTGCTGGGGAATTGAACCCAGGCTGACAGACTTTGCAAGCAAGTGCTTTTAATTACTGGGCAATCGCCCCACTATGTAGGCTCTTTTTTGTTAATATTTTATTTTTATTTATTTATTTGACAGGGAGAGAGAATGGGTACACCATGGCTTCCAGCCACTGCAAATGAACTCCAGGTGCATGAGCCCTGTTGTGCATCTGGCTAATGTGGGTCCTGGGGAATAGAACCTGAGTCCTTTGGCTTCGCAGGCAAACGCCTTAACCACTAAGCCATCCCTCCAGCCCTTTTTTTTTTTTTTTTTTTAAGTAGGGTCTCACTCTAGCCCAGGCTGACCTAGAATTCACTATATAGTCTCAGGGATGCCTCAAACTCACCATGATCTCCTACTTCTGCCTCCTGAGTGCTAAGATTAAAGGCGTGCGCCACCATGCCCAGCTGCTGGTTCTTTTTGTCATCTTAGTGGCTGTCTTTTTTTTTAAGAATAGGAGCTAAAGATATAGCTCAGTGTTAAGGGTTCTTGCTAAAATTACTGTTTTAAGTATTTACTCTTATTCTGTGATGATGATAACCCTTTATAAACTTCTCACAAATTATTCTGAGGAGTACATTCATTATGTGGTTTCTTTTATTTTTTTAATTTTATCTTTTTAGAGAGAGAGGGAAAAAGAGAATTGGTGTGCCAGGGCCTCACCACTGCAATCAAACTCCAGATGCTTGTGCCACCTAGAGGGCATGTGTGACCTTGCATTTGCCTCACCTTTGAGCATCTGGCTTAGGTGGGATCTGGAGAGTCAAACAAGGGTCCTTGGGCTTCGCAGGCAAGCGCTTTGACTGCTAAGCCATCTCTGCAGCCCTGCTTTATTTTTTTTAATATTTATTTACTTGAGAATGGGAGTGCCAGTGCCTCCTTGGCTGCAAACACATTCCAAATACATGCACTACTTTGTGCATCTGGCGTTTCATGGGTACTGGGGAACTGAACCTGGGCTGTTAGGCTTTGCAAGCAAGGGCCTTTAACCTCTGAGCCATCTCTGTAGCCACCATTATGTTTTTGATGTGCACTATGGAAAGACATACAGTGAATGTCTTTCTGCCGAAAGCCTTTTTGCTATTTAGTATTATTTCCTTTGGATACTAACATGGATAAGTAAGTAGTATGGTGTTGGCTGGCCTCAAGTGCTATATAACCCGAGGATGACCTTGAGCTGTTTGATCATCTGCTTCTACTTCTCAAGTACCGAGCTTATAGGCCTGTGTCACTGTGCGGTTTTAGTAGTTCTGGGGAGCAAACCTTGGTGTGGGGAGGCTGTGCATGTTAAGCAATCACTCAACCAACAGCTATATCTTTAGCTCCAAATATGTAAAGTTTCATCACTGGTAGGTTCTGCTGAATTGTTTATAAGAAGTGTATACTACAATGAAATTCTTGGTCTTGGGACATTGAGCATTACTCACTCCCTTGAGCGCCTTTGGGAATTTGACATTTGAAAGTGTTATGAAGGGTTGAGGCTATGGCTCGGTCAGTACAGTGCTTGCCTGCAAATGTGAGTATTAGAATCAGGACCCCCAGTATCCTGTAAATGTCGAGTGGGCTTAGGCCCCAGCGCTCAGGAGGCAGAGACGGATCTGGAGGGCGTGCTGGCTGGCTAGAGTAGCCACGCTGTGAGCTTTGGTTGAAGATGGGACAACCCCGTGCTGGCCGCGGGGCGTCTCCACACGTACTTCACACGTGCGCTGTCATCGCAGCTGCACCGCATACACACACGCACACATACTAGAGAACCTTGAGCAGTCAGTCTCCAGATTGAACACTTCTTTGTTTATTGAATACTCTTGTTGCTGTTGTTCTTGACTTGGCTCAAGGATGGGGGTGAGTCATTTGCAGCCTTGAAACCAATTCTTTTCTTTTCCATCAGATGTAGGTGCAAAAAACTACAGACATCTCTGTGCTGTTTATTACAACAAGAATCCTGGGTTTGAGATCATCCATGGGCTGCTAGACCGAATTATGCAGCTGCTTGATGTGCCGCCTGGTGAAGAGAACGGGGGCTACGTGATCAGAGCGTCAGCAGGTGAGGGGGGGTGTGCGATCAGAGTTAAGTTATCCACAGAACTGGGTCCGTGGAATTCAGCAAAGAGGCCACATAAAGTTTTGTTTCATTTTCCTTTGACATAGGGGCTATGGAAAGAAAGGCAGTTTACCTGACTATCCTAAATTCCTAATGCTGCCTTTATTTTATTAGTTGTTTTAGTTTTTCTTTTTTTTTTTTTTTTTTTTTTTTTTTTTAATTTGTTTGAGAGCGACAGACACAGAGAGAAAGACAGATAGAGAGAGAGAGAGAGAGAATGGGCGCGCCAGGGCTTCCAGCCTCTGCAAACGAACTCCAGATGCGTGCGCCCCCTTGTGCATCTGGCTAACGTGGGACCTGGGGAACCGAGCCTCGAACTGGGGTCCTTAGGCTTCACAGGCAAGCGCTTAACCACTAAGCCATCTCTCCAGCCCTTGTTTTAGTTTTTCGAGGTAGGGTCTCACCCTAGCCCAGGCTGACATGGAATTAACTATGAAGTCTCAGGGTGGCCTTGAACTCACGAAGATCCTTCTACCTCTGACTCCCAAGTGCTGAGATTAAAGGTATGCGCCACCACGCCCAGCTAGCCTTTATTTTTAAAGTGTTTATTTAGCTGTTATTTAGAGCACCATGAAGTCTGGTAGAGAATACATTTGGAGTTTGGTAATACTTATTTTTCTTAATCCTCAGAGATTATTTTTATTATGGGTCTTTTCCCCCCGCCCCATGTAGGGTCTCACTCTGGTCCTTGCTGACCTGGAATTAACTATGTAGTCTCCTGGTGGCCTTGAACTCACTGCCATCCTCCTACCTTTGCCTCTCAAGTGCTGGGATTAAAGATGTGTGCCACACACCCGGCTTTTATTACGGCTTTTTTATTTGGATTTTTTTTTTTTTTTTTTTTTCCGTTTTGGTTTTTCCAGTTAGTCTCACTCTGGCCAGGCTGACCTGGAATTCTATGTATTCTCAGGGTGGCCTTGAACTCAGGCAGTCCTCCTACCTCTGCCTCCCTAGTGCTGGGATTAAAGGCGTGTGCCACCATGCCCAGTTTTTTTTAAATCACGCCGAAATATCTACATGTGTCTTTTTGGAATGAAGATTTGTGAGGTAGTCTGTGTTTTAAATAAAATTGAGAGATTTGATAGTGTAATTTCCATGCATTTATCTTTAGAAATACTGCAGCAAAGACACCTTACTGCTTGTAGAATTGTCCTGAGAGCTAAACTCATTGGTCCAGAGTTGGATTATGTAGATTTAGTTTCCACACTTTATTCACTCTTCACACATGTTAATTAAGCAAATTCCCTTTCCCTTATCCTCTCAATTACCTGAGCCACCTGTGCTTAACCCCTGGGGCACTCACTGGAGACTCCACTGGCTGCCATGTCTGGTCTGGGCCTTGCTCCTCTCAGTAGCAGGCTGCTGCTGCCTGCCTAGGGGTCCCAGGGGTCTCGCAGTGGGAGTCAGCACACACTGAGAGAGATGTGGGGTCTGCCTCTCTGAGTTGACTGACAATTTCCTGAGCCTTTGCTGGGATTCTTATACCCATTTTTTCCTCAGTCATCCTGGATATAGATAGCTACCCTTGCATATCAGCATGAACAGTCTCTGATTGGTCTCTGATCTTGACCCCTGGTTGTGATGGGGACATTGTCACTGCTGAGTGAGTGTCCCATTTCTGCTTCTAACATCCCATTTTCACTGTTGGTTATTGCTCCTAACAAGAGTTGTAGTGTTAGACGTGGATCTGAGGGTCCACTCTGGTTGTGGGGGGAGGGGTCTTGGTCGCTGTGTAGAACCCAGGGTTTGCCAGTGTTCTTTCCACCAAGCCACCTTTATGAGCTCAGTCGCCAGTTGACCATTTTAGAATTCTTCAGGACAAAGCATTACTCAGGTTTCTGAGAAGTGAGGTGAATCCTTGAAGTGAGGGTGCGGCTGCAGTTAGCTTGGTAGCACCTTTAATCAGAGTTAAAGGTAGGGACTGTAGTCGGACCTGTAAGGCCACTAGAGAGTGCCATTTGGTTTGACTGCCTGGGGGGAAAGGAGCCCTGAGAGCTAGGAGAGAGTTTCAGCTAGCTGGGGAGTGTTGAGGCTCTGTTTTTCTTTAAAGGTGGGTGATATCAGATCTGTACTTTAGTGGGATTAATGTGTATAGATTGAGAGGCATGGAGAGTAGTGGTAAATAATGTTGGGAAAGTATTAATATCAGAGCAGTGAGAATGAGGAATTGATCATGATTGCTATTAGTTGTGGCTATACCAAAAAGAAGACTGGTTTACAAACCATCAGGGGCCAGACATGGTGGCATGTGCCTTTAATCTCAGTACTCAGGCAACAGAGGTAGGAGGATCACCAAGAGTTCAAGGTCAGCCCAAGACTACAGAGTGAGCTTCTGGTGAGCTTGGGCTAGAGTGAGACCTTCCTTGGGAAAAAACAGAAAAGAAAAACCATCAGAAGATAGAAGCTAGAACATTGAGCATTTGGAAAAATCTCATATGTGTACCACATTGAACCTTGAACAGCTAGTAAGTGTTGGTCTGTTCAGAACTATGTTTTCACCCTCCCCTTTCTCCCTCTACTGTACCCCTCCATTAAGTCCCTTCCTTCCAACTAGTCTCTTGTTTTGATGTCGTTCTGCCCCCGACCCCCATATTCTGCAGACCTTGTGTAGGTAGTGTCAGCCACTGTAAAGTCACGAATGCCATGATCACCTGGAAGACTATTGCAAAGCATTCCTCCTCTTTTGGCTCATACCTTCTCTCCACCACCTCGTCCATAGTGGTTCCTGAGCTTGGGAGCGTATCATACAGATGTCACACTTAGCGGTAAACACTCCACTGTTACTTCTTAGCATTGTGATGAGTTTTGATTCACCCCAGCCATCTGGAAATGAAAGTTTCTATAAAAGTGAAAGTGGAATTAATATAGGGGCATAGACATAAGTATTTAGAGGACAGTTTGGAGGCCGTAATATCTTAATTTAGCTAGATAACAGTAGTAGTTTCTCCTCTAGGTTTATGACTTCCCCAGCCATGGGTTTTTTTTCAGTACCAGGTATGAATTCCCTGTCATAGAGTGTGCCTCAAAGCTAACCAGAGAGCAGACATGCCACCATTATACTAGTTGTGACATTTGGCCTGGTTGGACAGCTGTAATGCTTTCAGGGTCCACTCTTGGTAAAGACCACTGATAACTTTTCTTTCCCAATAAGCTGTGTAGCTCTTTCCAGCATCTTGAAAGCTAGTCAGCGGGGAAAAGGCTTCCAGCTCAGCATCCAGCTTAATTTCTCAGTGTCTAGTAACCCAAGCATGTGGAGTCTTCAGCAATAGGGCCTTACCATGTAGTGGGCAACCAGGAGACTTGGCAATAGCCTGTAATGTTTTGAGGACATTAGAGGCCTCACTGGAAAGTATCCTCCCTTTGGGATGTTTGTTGTTGATTTATTATTTGTTTGTTTTTGTCCCCCACCCCGTCCCAGAGGTAGGGCCTCGCTCTAGCTCAGGCTGACCTGGAATTCAGTATGTAAGGTGCCTCAAACTCTCATTGCCACCACACTTGGCTACCTTTGAGGTTTTAAAGCAGGGTCTTTCTGTGTTCTTCAGGCTGGCCTCAGATGTGAAATACTCCATCATCTGCCTCTTGAGTGCTAGGATCATGGGTGTATACCATCACACCTAGCTTTTGTGGTTTTTTAAAAAATTTTATTTAATTTTTTAAATATATTTTATTTATTTAGAGAGAGAGCGAATGGGCACACCAGGGCCTCCAGCCACTGCTAATGAACTCCAGATGCATGCACCTCCTTGGACAGCTGGCTTACGTGGGACCTGGGGAATTGAACCAGGGTCCTTTGGCTTTGCAGGCAAATGTCTTAACCGCTAAGCCATCTTTTCCAACCCTAATTTAGAGAGAGAAAGAGAGTGGATGTGCCAGGACCTCTAGCCTCTGCAAATGAACTCCAGATGCATGTGCCACCATGGTAGTTTGAATAAATGCCCTCCAATAGATTCAGGAGTTTATTAAACCTTGGATTTCCAGCTACCTGGCTGGAGGAGGTGTCACTGGGTGGTCCGGCCCTAAGGTGTGGTGGTGAATCTGATGTTCCAGTCTAAACACAAAGTGTCGAAGATCTTCCTGAGGTTCCTGAAGTGTGCTGTGTGGCTTTTGGCTTTTTCTCTCTCTGCCTGGTCCTTTGAGAGGGCCCAAATTTTGCCTTTATGGAATTTTCCCTGAATCTGTAAGCATCAATAAACCCCTTCCTCCATAACTGTGCCTGGTCTGGAAATTCATCTCAGTGACCTGAAACTGTCTGCTATATGTGGGCTCTGGGAAATCAAACCTAGGAACCTAGGCCTTAACCAAGTGCTAAGCTATCTCTCCACCCCTTACCTAGGGTTTTTAATCATGAGTATTTTCTTTCCATGTTTTTCCTTTTGATCTGTATTGGTTCTTAAAATGCCATAGTTTTATAGTTTTACAACTATGAAATATCCACCATTTATGAATTGGAGGAGCCTTGCTAGCCCTTCTGTTTCTATGGGTTTGGGTCTTTGTTCATCTCAAGCTGGATTTCCTGGCCCATTTCCATACTGACCGCATCTGTCTCCCTGGATTCCTAGGCTTGGGCTTTGTTCCTAGACGTTTTCTTCTTAGGATGCTTCCTGTAAAAGCCATCAAATCAAAAAAGAATTGGTGTCATTATAAATCATTTTTCATAGGGATTTCTGAGTCTATTCTGATGATCTAATGACAAATATGATTATTTTCTTATGGTCAAGGAAATCAAGGCCTAAAGAAATGACTTGTCAGACTAAGTTAGTAGCAAAGCAGGTATTGGTTCATCCTCTAGTTTGTGTGCACACAAATACACCGCAGTTTCCTCTCGTGTGTGCGTCTGCGTGCACGCTGCGATTTCCTCTAGTGCACACGCATGTGCACGCGCCGCAATTTCCTCTACTGTGTGTGCTTGTGTACATTCCACCACTTAAGAAGCGAAGTGTGCTTTCCAGACTCCTGAGTAAACTTGTAAGCTTTGGAATTTGGTTGGTGTGTGTGTTTAGCTAGAGCATTTTCTCAGACTTGTTATTTTACTTACAGCTTTTCTAGTAAGAAGAAATCTTCAGAGCAGTTCAACGAGTAGAGTAGAAACAGATTAAAAACTACTGTCTCAAGCCAGTCTTGATTACCGAGCTGTCTTCTATTACTCTGGCATATGGTTTACTTTTTAATAATTAAAAATCCCTAGTGGCTTTGCAATTACAATTGAGCCAAATCTGTTCTGCGGAGATTCCTGCTAATGTCATTTACACTGGCACTTAGGCCCAGTTTCTTTCTGTCCCTTTTCACGTACTCTACCAAGCTCCCTTTTGTGCGGCTTTGTCAGTAGAGTAAGCGGAGGAGAACTTGATTCTCCGTTGAGAAATCTGCCCTGCATAGTGAGAGGAACCTGGGAACTCATGAGACTGATCGTCACGCTGGTCCCCAGGAGCACGCGTGCTGACCTGGAGGGTAACACTGCTGAGCTTGTGGGCAGCGGCTGCGCAGTGTGCGCTGTCCACGGCAGTGTGCCGGAAGCCCGCGCCTCCCGCAGCCAGAGGGAAAAGCCATGGTCACTTAGCCTGCATAGTTTTCATTTGCTGAGCCCCTTTGCAATTTAAGACCATAAGGTGATGTAGATGTCAAATTGATGATAGAGTAAGGTCAGTGTCGCCTGGAAAGAGAACCTTTAACTCGTAGCTGACTGTGGAGCATTGTAAAGGGCTCAGAAGGATTCAACGGCATGTGATCAGATCACTATAGCAAATGTGTGTTTTTATTTTTTTCAGACTTCTTTCCTTTCATTTTTGTGGTTTGTTGCAAACTAAATTATGTATGTTAAGATGCACTTATCCTTTTCAAAAACCACTTCTAGGCAAGGAAAATTCTCAACATTTTTTGTGTTTAGAGCACTAATGTGGTTGCTGGGCAAATCAGCGGCAGAAATAATTTCTTGTAGAATGTAGTGGGTTTTGTTGGTGACTGGTTGCATTGATTCCAGCATGTGGTTTTTCCCTCCTTGTTACCTAGTTCAGTTAGATTTTTCACAGTTATGCAGAAAACAGCAATTTAACTTGAGACATGATCCTTGATGAAGAGACAAATACTTTATAACTTTAGTTTTGTCAATTCTCGCTTTCATGCTACTCTGAATTCATTTTATGACATGAAAAACAACCTCCTAATACCTGCATTCAGTCCTACACCATATGCATTCTCTGTGGTCGTTTGGGTACCTTCTGCTACAGTAACACCTGGCGACCACTGGCTCAACCCGCAGGTCATGACCTTGTTCCCCTTTAGGATACCTGTGAAAGATTTCAGATGCTAAAAAAAAAAAGGGTGAAATTGTGATGTTTCTCTTGTTGACACACTAATTCTTACTGTAATATGAGCTAGAAATATATTAGAAAAGTATCTGTTGAACAACTTGTTGAAGTAAAAGTGCTCAATTTATGGTTTGATTTACACTGAACATTTTGGACTATAATGAGGAGTTCTTCACATCATATCCACATTTAGTTACTGTCAACAAAGATGTTCTGTGAAGGCATGAAGCTAAAATAGAAGTTGTAATAACAAAGAAAAAAGTATTATATATATACATATTTTTAAATACTTCTAAACATATGTGTGTTAGTGTGTGTGTTTAGGAACTTATTATTTTTTTAAAAAATATTTTATTCATTTGTATTTATTTGAGAGCGAGAGAGAGAGAGAATGGGCGTGCCAGGGCCTCCAGCCACTGCAAACGAACTCTAGATGTGTGTGCCCCTTGTGCATCTGGCTAACATGGGTCCTGGAGAATCGAGCCTTGAACCGGGGTCCTTAGGCTTCTCAGGCAAGCACTTAACCGCTAAGCCATCTCTCCAGCCTGAACCTTACTATCTTTTCTTGTATACAAGCAATTTTTTTGTCTGTTTTTTTTTAAGATTTTATTTTTATTTATTTATTTGAGAGAGAGAGAGAGAGAGAGAGGGAGAGAGAATGGGTACTCCAGGGCCTCTAGCCACTGCAGATGAACTCCAGATGCATGCTCCTCCATGTGCATCTGGCTTACATGGGTTCTGCAGAATCGACCTGGGTCCTTAAGTCTTCACAGGCAAGCACCTTAACCACTAAACCATCTCTCCAGCCCCTATGTCTGTTTTCTTTTGTGTTTGGGTTGAATTTTCCAGAACTACGATTTTCATTTGTTTCTTTGGAAAACACAAAGCAACATTAAATAATAAGGAGTAACAGCTGTGCAATGGTAATGGGGACACAGGGCTTTCTAGAAGTCAGTACTTGCTACATGGTTATTCACTTCCCTTTCTTCTAAAGAAGCTGTTTAGTGTTCTTGTCTTACCCTGTTAGTATGTCAGGTAAATTCCTCACCATTCATATCCACTTAGCTTTTTTAAAATATTTTTATTATTATTTATTTCATTTACTTAACAGAGAAAGAGGGAGAGAGAAAGAATGGGTGTGCCAGGGCCTCCAGCCACTGCAAATGAACTCCAGACGCATGTGCCTCCTTGTGCATCTGGCTAGTGTGGGTCCTGGGTAATTGAACTAGGCTCCTTTGGCATAGTGGTTATAAGCCACTGTCCTATGAATTTCTAGAGAATGGTATGTTCTGGTAACATAAGTGTTAACTCTGTAAGTGGTCTGTCAGCTTTAGTCCCGAAGGATTACTAGCATGCATGGATGGTTAGAGAGAAAAACAACACACATTGAACAAATCCCTAGGTGGGGACGATAAATGTGGAGTGGTCTGCGGAGCACATGGCCACTCGGAATAAAGGCCTGGTTTCCCTGGAGAGAGAGAATTTTATATTCCACATTGTTCCTTTCCTTTTCCTGCCTTCAAACTAGACCTCAGCTTCTCTCACTGCTCTGAGAATCCTGGGGCTTTGACATGCCAGAGAAATCAGCTTCTCCATAGCCAGGCTGCTGCTATTTGGGTGCTGATTGTGGGGAGGGCTTGCCATTCCATTGCCTCCTAGGAGAATGGAGCTGGAGAGTCATGGTCACGCTTGCGTGCACGCTCACATGCAGGTCCACGCGCAGACGCAGAGGCATCCCTCACTATCCAAGGCCTCCCTTCCCAAGTCCCTGACAAGTGACGTTCATAGTATTTTCTGTAACCTGCACACTTTGAATCATCTCTGACTTACAATCATACAGTGCTGTGTGAATAGTTAGTGTACTTGTTTAGGGAGGAATGACAAGAAAGATCATCTGTCCATGTTTAGTGTAGGTAAAAATATTTTAAGAAACATTTTCACTGGTCACTGGTTGAACTTGAAGTTGTGGAATCCTGGATGTGAATTTTGATATTTTGAAGACCCTAAGTCCCCAAGCCGAAACGTATTGGAGACTGACACTGGGGAATTTATTCCAGTTTCTTCCTGGTTCATAGCTGTTTCTCTCTTGTCCAGCAGTGGGAGACCTGCATCCTTGAGGTCACTGCCCTCATGTCTATCTAAGCTCCCTTCTTTGCCCTATTCTCCCGGTCAGTTTGTTCTACTTGGCACTGGGATGGACTGCTTCTAAGGGCTCTTGCCGCTCCCTCCTGGTGCCTTTCCTCTTGCTGGGGCTCTGACACCCCAGACTGATACCTCTCACTTATCTGGGAACCCTAGGCCCTGTCCTTCCATACGGGGTTTCTGCTTTCCCCAACCCACTTAGTTCAGGTAGGGAAAGCCTGGTTAATGTGAAGGGAAAGTGCTGTTACAAAGGGCCAGCCTTTTGAGAAGGGGCCTCTAATGTAGCGTCTCCAGAGCATGCTCCATTGTTCTGCCGCACACTTGGAACCAGCCGTCCTGGACTTCCAGATTTCCACGGGTCCTGGTTCTGTTCAGGTTGCTCGGAGCTGCGGAGTGCAGCAGTGTGTCTAGGGCTTTCTTGCATGCAGGGTTGCAGAAAATTTCCGTTTTTTTTGGTGGTGGTGGTGGAGTTGTGGTAGGGTCTCACTTTAGCTCAGACTAACCTGAAATTCACTACGTAATCTCATCGTGGCCTCAAACTCACGGCAATCTTCCTACCTCTGCCTCTTGATGTGGAGTGCTGGAATCAAAGGTGTGCACCACCACCATGCTTTTTAAAAAAACACTGCTTTTTAAAAAATACCTTTACTTATTAGTCATTATTTACTGAGAGAGAGAGAGAGAGAGAGAATGGGCACTCCAGGACCATCAGCCATATGTATGTAAATGAACACCACACGTATCAGGCTTACATGGTTCCTAGATAGAGAATTAAACCTGGGTCTTTTGACACTGTTTTAACATGGCCGTTTTCAATTCATAGTCAGGATTTGATATGGAAATATATTTGACTTTCTAATTCTTTTAATTTATGCTGAAAATACTGGATCTTAATAAATTTATTGTTTGCTTACACTGTGTAATTATTGCAAAATTAAAGTGCCAATGTTCTTACTATATGGCTGCTGAAAGCAATTTAAGAACTATTACCACATCTTTTTGTACTTAGGCTATAGCCTACAATATAAAAATACTTCACGTAATTGTCTTCTACTTTTGTTTCATCTTCTGTGCTGCTCCCTCTGGCTCTAGGTTATTGGTGTTGTGTCTGCTTGTTTGATTTTAGAGGCAGGGTCCGTATATATGGCCTTGAACTCATGGTATTCTTGCCTTCCCATCCCAGGTGTTGGGGTTACAGGCATGTACCGCCTCACCCTGTCTTTTCTCTTAGATTTTTGTTTTTCTACCCTTCCTTCCTTCCTTTTCTTTCTTCCGTCCTTTCTCTGGTGTGTGTGGTGTGCGTGAGTGAGGGTGCACTCATGCCACATGTATGTGAAGGCCGGAGGACACCTTGGGGTGTCTGTTCTCAGCTTCCACTTTGTTTGAGGCAGTGTCTCTGCTTGTTTACCGCTGCATTACCAGCTGATCTGCAACGCTCTCCACCTCCCTCTGCACAGGCACAGTGGGATTCCAGAAGCCTTCCCCAGCATCCACCTTTTCCGTGAGGTCTGGGATCCAAACCCAGGCATTCACATTTGCCTGACAAGCATCTCTCCAGCCTCTAGTTTTAATGTAAGCACACATGTGCACACAATTACACTCTCCTCTACCTTCTCAGTGTACACTGTACACGGTCACATGGCCTTCATTGAAGGGGACTCTGGTAGCATGAAGAGATCTTCCTCCTCCCTCTGCCATCTGCGCTCTGCTCCGGGCACTTGGCCGAGCCCGTGTGGGTGAACACGGGGTAGTGTCCAGCCCCAGGAGTGCCGCACCACAGCCCCAGTGCTCACATGCACTTTCTTACTGGCGCCCGTGTGTCTTTCCAGGACAGAGTCCTAGAAGTACGGGGTGATTGGGCCGCAGGTACATTGGTACTTGTACTAGGAACAGCCCGACACTGGCTCGAGCACCACAGGAGGCAGATGTGAAGAGCTAGTGCTATGCGACTATCTTGTTGGGCTCACTGTAGTTTTTCCAGTCTTACAGGTGGTGAATGGTATCTCACTGCAATTTTATTTTTATTTTTCAACTTATATTTATTTATCTTTTTTACTTTTTTATTTTTTATGTACTTATTTGACAGCAGACGGAGGGAGGGAATGACTGCGCGGCAGGGTCTCTAGTGCTGCAGATGAACTGCAGACACACGCGCCACTTTGTGCATCTGGCTTTACATGGGCGCTAGAGAAGCGAACCTGGGTTCTTAGGCTTTGCGGGCAAGTGCCTTCACCACTGAGGCGTCCTTCAGCTCTTTTATTTTTTGAGGCAGGGGCTCACTCTCACCTAAGCTGACCTGGAACTCACTTTGTAGCTCATACTGGCCTTGAACTTATGGCAATCCTTCTACTTCAACCTCCTGAGTGCTGGGACTAAAAGTGTATACCACAACTCCTGATGTCACTGCAGTTTTAATTACATCTCCCTTATTGTGGCAGGAATAAGCATATTTTCATGTTTATAGTACATTTTTATTTCATTTTCTCTGAGCTTCTTGTTGAGTTTTTGCTTTAGATTTGTTGGCCTTTTTATTTAAGAAACCCCTTATATTATATAGATATTAACATTTGTGGTATACCACAAGCTTGGAGTTTGTTCACTAACTTTACAATTTTTGCCATGTAAAATTTTTGTGGGAGGGGGGTGAGGGTCTCACACTAGCTCAGACTTACCTGGAGTTTACTATATAATCTCAGGGTGGCCTCAAACTCTCGGCAGTCCTCCTACCTCTACCTCCCAGTGCTGGGATTAAAAGCGTGCACCACCATGCCCAGCTAGATTTTTAAAATTATAAAATCAGGTTTATTAGCCATTTTTCTTATTGATGCTGAGTTTTGACTTAGTTAGGAAAGTTTCCCCTAAGTTGTTCCAAACTTAGAAAGAAAGGAATCACTTTCTTAAGGAAGTATCCCACATGCTTCCTTTTGCACATGTTTCATTTCTTCAGATATTCTTAAATCTCCTATTTATTATTTATTCTGAATATAGTATGAACAGGTTGTATTTTTTACGTGCTTTATAATATTATTATTATTATTTGTTTTTGGAGATAGGGTCTTGCGTTAGCCCACGCTGACCTGGAATTCACTATGTAGTCTCAGGGTGGCCTCGAATTCATGGCTATTCTTCTACCTCTGCCTCCCGAGTGGATTAAAGGCATGTGCCTCCACGCCCAGCTACTATAATTTTTTTTAAATAGTTTGTTTGAGATAAAGAGCACATACAAGTGAGCCGGGGCACACCTAGGTGCACTCACCACTTTTTCAACTGGCGTTATGTGGATACTGGGGAATTAAACTCAGGTCAGCAGGCTTTGTGAGCAAGTGCCTTTAACCACTGAGCCATCTTCCCATTCCCTCCTTTTTTCTTTTGTGTGTGTAGCGTGTGTGGAGTATGTGCGTGCATATGCCCTTGCTGCGCCCTGCGTGCTCGCTGCAGTGGCTAGAGCAGGACATGCAGTGTCCCCCTTCTTGTTCTTCTGACCACTCTTGTTGGAGCCAGACTTCCTCATCCTGGAGCTTGCTGCTTTGCCTGACACAAGGTGATTCCTGGTCTCTGTGTTGTGGGACTGGGGCTACAGGCATGTGTGACCATGCCCCGGTGTTCACATGGGCTCTGGAGATGCAAACTCAGGTCTCAGGGCCTTCAACTCAGACCACGTGTTGGTGCAGGAAGCACTCTTAACCACTGAGCTGTTGCTAGCCCATAAATGCTTTTTGAAATCTGAAGGATTAGAAGAACTAAAATATCTTATGACCTTCAATTTTTATATTTAACAGTCCTCTACCAGTCAGATTGAATAGGAAATGTGAAGGTATTGAAAGTGGATGAAAATTAGAATATGGATTTACAAATCCAAAGAGTTATAAAGGCACAGCTTTTTATTTCTGTATGCTTTTAATATTAACCCTTTTTTTTTTTTTTTTTTTTTTGGGTGGTAAGGCCTTGCTGTAGCCCAGCCTGGCCTGGTATCCACTCTGTATTGTCAGAGTGGCCTTGAACTCATGGCGATCCTCTTAATTCTGCCTCCTGAGTGCTGGGATTAAAGGCATGCACCACTACGCAGGCTTATTCATCTTTTTTTCTTGAGAAATATGTTAAACATGTAAGTATAGAATAGAGAGCGATAGTCTCCTTAATCAGACCTGCTTGGTGCCTTAGCAATCCCTTTCCCTAACATTAAAATCAACTTATCCAGCAGTAGAGTGAAATTGAAGATGGTACCTTAATTTTGGAAGTTAAATATGTAATCTGGTTTTCAGGTTTGTGTGTATAAAATTGAGAGTCCACAAGGAAGCATGCCACAAGAAGAAGGGTTGTACAAATTGCTTTGATGCTCTTGTACACGTTGGGCTTTTCTGTAACAGACTGTGTTCTGTATCAAAGTGGCAGCTTGTCTTCAGATCCCCGGGGTGGTCCTTAGATCTCATTTACACTAGAGCTAGAGCAAATGTTGGCATCCATCATCTTCTCAGAGCTCTCTGCTAAGAAGCACACTTTCCGTCCCTCACACCCAAGGGATTTATTGAGAATGAGATTACTTTTTCCTTCTAGTTTTGAGTTTTTCATTTATCCTCTTAGGAGAATAAAATTGTTCCAGTCTTTCCCAGAACCTTTTACAGTCTGTATTTTGTTCCCTCCTTGATTAATTGAACCAAAATATAGTTTGGTTGAATATTCCCATATTGTCTTCTATAGTTTATTTAGGAAACTAGAAGGATGTTAAAAATCACTGTTCAACAAAGCTTTTTTTTTTCCTTTGAGACAGGGTCTTATGTGGCCCAAGAAAGTCTTAACTCCCAAGCTTCCTGCCTTCTACCTTCCAAAAACCCATAATTTATAGTATTCTTCTTCAACAAGCTGAATTCTAGAAGCCTTTAATAACTAATCCCTGTTCTGAGTTTTTAAAGTATATTTATCCATAATCTACGTAGTTTAAAAATTAGAAGCATGTTTTTTACTGTGGTTTGAGAGCAGTGGGTCATTTTTGTTTTGATTTTCTTTAACTTGTATTTTACTCCTTTTGGAAATTAAAAATAGAAAAAAGTTGTGTATATTTATATAGGCCATGCTTATAATAGTAAATAAAGAACTCTAAAGTCCTTAGAGAATAATAAACTGATATATAAATATAATGGAATGTGTTGAATGTCTTTGGACACATGACTACAGAAAAGTAGATAGAGGCATTAATCATGATGGCAGGGCATGTTATTAAGCTCCAGAATGCATGACCCGCGTTTATGGTGTAGTAACACTTCTTGTTGCCATAAACCCTGTCACTTTAATCATTGCAATTAAGGACTTCTCTCTTAAATTTTTGTTTTTTAGACAAGTCCCTGCTGTGTACTGTAAGCTGGCCTCCAACTCAGTCTTTTTGTCTTGGTCTCCCAGGTAGCTGGGATGACAGGTGTGTGCCACTGATGGACACTAATGATTTTGTCAGTTTCTTCATCTATAAAATGGGAACAAATATGTGTACTATAATACCAGTAGGTGTCTTATTGGGAAAAGAAGATGCCAAAAATTTTGAAAGCATTTTGGAATGGGTGAATCACTCCTTGGAGTAAATTTGGAGTACCACCATTAGGTAAAGGAGTAGATAGTGGGATTTCCCAAGACTTGGAATGTGGGTTCAATTCTGGTCTTGCCTGGCTGTGTGGTGTCTTAACCTGATGCTCGTCTTGTCGTGTGTTAAATAGGGAATGGTCGGGACTGCCTCTGTGTTTGTTTGCAGCTAAGAGACTCGAGCAGGTTAAATTCAGAAGTAGCCTCTGTTACAAGACCTGACATCTCAGCCTCTTTCTTTGCCTCAGCTTTTCCAGGGTGCGATGGGAGTGCTTATCTTTCTGCTCAAACACTTACTTCCAGATTCTAGAATGTATACAGGAATAGTACTTTTAAAGAAAATACGTTGTTTTCCTTTGAAGGCTTTAGGCCTTGTCAGTATTCTTCTGTGTCAGTAATACTGCAGAGTGTACCTGGTGTCCTGGGGTCAGAGGTGGTAAACTGTCGGTCTGTTTTATTCCTTCTTGAATTCAGAAGAAGTTTGCACACATGAAGTGGACAGCTTGACCGGCAGCTGGAGGGCAGCCTTATGCTGTCAGCCTTATGTCTCCGTGGGCCACACACAGGAGGCAGCACGAGGGCTCGTCCTTCACCCGGGCTCACTGTCCAGCCGCTACGATTGCTTGCCGTGGGCAAGGCTGCTAATCCCCTGCGCTCCAGGTTTCCCATCTGGAGCCTGGTGTTCCTTCGAGGCCTGGCCCAGACCGCGGGGCTGCTCCCTGCTTGGACTGGGGCCGGAAGACAAGTACGAAGAAGGGCACAGGCCCACCTTGCCACAGTTGAATATTCTTCTCCTTTTCTTCTATACGACTCGTGTGTCAAACGAAATTAATTCTGAAACTAAAACACACCTGTGTTATATTTACATGTTTGAAGTCATGTTTCTTCCACACTAGCCACAGGTCTTAGTTTAATTAGTCAGTCAGTTGTGAAATTATAGGCATAATCTCATATACTCGACATTTCTGTTCTTTCCTTTATAAGCCCCAACACAAGCACATTGTTATTACTATTTCACTGTCCTTGTGGCAGAAGTAATGCGCGTTTTTACTTGATTTGAGAAACAGTTCCTTGAAAGTCTTCCGTAAGTGAAAGACTAAGAAGGAGCGCTCTTTTTTAGTGACAACCTCCACACACGTACACAATGAACTGCTTATAAATCCCTCCTCACACTTTTTTTTTTTCACTAAAATACTTGTATTTTTAGTTATTTATTTGAGAGAGAGAGAAGGAGAAAGAGGCAGATAGAGAATGGGCACTCAGGACCTCTAGCCACTGCAAATGAACTCCAGATGCATGTGCCCCCTTGTGCATCTGGCTTACGTGGGTCCTGGGGAGTTGAACCTGGGACCTTTGGCTTTGCAGGCAAACGCCTTAACAGCTAAGCCATCTCTCCAGCCCTCACACCTTTTTTTTTGTCCCCACCTTGTATTACCCTCCCCTGAACCACTTCACTTTCCATCTAGTCCCTCTCCTATTTTGACATCATTATTTACCCTCATATTTTGCAGTAAAGCTGTTATTCCTAACATTTCCCGTACATACTTAAGAAATGTGAGGATTTGTGCTGGAGAGATGGCTTAGCAGTTAAGTGCTTGCCTGTGAAGCCTAAGGATCCTGGTTCGAGGCTTGATTCCCCAGGACCCACGTAAGCCAGATGCACAAGGGGGCGCATGCATCTGTAGTTCGTTTTCAGTGGCTGGAGGCCCTGACGTGCCCATTCTCTCTCTCTCTCTCTCTCTGCCTCTTTCTCTGTCTGTCACTTTCAAATAAATAAATAAACATTAAAAAAAGAAAAGAAATGTGAGGATTTGACATGAAATTATTTAAGTATCAGACAAAAGTAGCATGGTGGCAGTTTTTAAGACTAAGCATTTTCCAAACTGATTGAGAGACAAGAGTACCTGTAGACTAGCTAGAATTCCTTTAGTTACATACAAGTTAATTTGAGATGGGCTTAAACTTGCAGTTGCATAGGTCACTTTAAGCTTTTGCAACATTCCTGATTTCTTTTAGGCTTTGACAAATACAGATAGGACTTTATAATAGACAGATCTTAGATTTGCATATGTGTTCTATTTAGTCATTTACTACTTGTCCTGCTAATTAAGTAAATTAACTATTAGAAATTTATAATTATGAAAATAGTAATTTTCTCTACACAAATATTGGAGAAATTTAGAGTTATTCTAAACAGGCATGTTTTTACATAGTTACATACATCTAGTTGTAAGAAGGTTGTAGTGGATAAAAATGTGGGGTTATGTTGTTTCTTTTTAAGGTAGTATCTCACTATGTAGTCCACACTGATTTCAAAGTGGCCTCCTGTTGCTTCAGCCTCCGTAGCGTGAGGATTATGGGAGTGTGCCACCACACCTACCAAAAGGTACTTTTCTAGACATTTCTCTATTAGAAGGTGGGGTAGTCTGGACGTTGCTGGTTTCTTGTAGGAATAAAGCCCCAGGACCTCATTTGACCTCATTTGCTCTCATTTGAGCTAAGAGTATGATGTCAAGCCTCGATCCTGGCTCTCACGGCTGCTGCTTGCCTTCGCTGTAAGAGTTAATGGTGTCTGCAGGTGTGTTGGGATTAGCACTGTAAAGTTGTGTAAGGGGTTTTTCTGTCTTTTGATCTTCAGAAAGGGATGAAAGATGGCCATTAAACTCAAAGGATTAGGTCCCCTCTCTTTATAGACTTGAGGTACCATAAATATTTCACTTCAAATGCAAGGTGAAGAATTGTATACATCTGGGAGAAAATGGGTGTTTTATATTACCAGTTGAAAATTATTTAGTCTCCTCTTACAAATTAAATGTTCTTTGCAGAGGCATTTTCTTCCATGTGTACTGAGATTTGGGCGGGGAGAGTGGTTTTGTGTTCTTGGTAGTGATGGTCTGGCTCCTCCGATTCCCAAACCCTTGTCTTTGCCCAAGTTAGTGTCTTACCCGCCCTGTAGCTCTTGCCTTTGTAACTCCACTGTGTCCTTGGATAGCTACTTGTTCTAAAACTTTGAGAACAACTACCCTTAAGAATGATCCCATGAATATATGTAGGGCATAACGTGTAGGGTTAATTACTTACTTAATGTCTTTGAGAGGAATGTAGGGTTTAAGTTGGTACTAGTCCCAGAGTTAGCCTGTGAACTTATTCCTTCTCTCACCTTTATTGTGTAATCAGCCCTTGGGAACAGACTTAAAATACATTTAATTGGCCCAGTGGCTTATGATAGCTATAGCTTCAGTGTGCATTTTCCATTTCATCCCTGCCATTGGGAGACTTGTGTGTGGTGAAATGCTCATGAGGGTCATGTCTGTTACTAGCTGTAGTATGTGTGATGTATGGGCATGACCAGTGTTCTCTGCCCCTTTTTATTTTGTTCTTTTCATAGGCAATTTGAGTGGTAAAATACCCACTTGTAATCATTTGAGCTTGAGCCCCAAAACATGTATTGGTGATATGAAGAAAGGACAGAGTAAAATCCCACGAGTGGATATTTCAGAGGGAGGTCAAGGGAGTGAGTTGGGCATAGTGAGTGGCATGGAGCTGGATGAGGGTTAAGAGCCAGTGCTCGATGGCACCTCTGATGCTGTCAGGTCTAGGGCTGTTCAGCTGCCACCGTCAGCTTCTACTTCCGACGCTTCACAAAATTAAGGAGTGACTCTGTGTAAAGCTTATCCAAACCGTGGGCCTCTACCATTACTCCAAAGAAAGATGGGAGCAAAAAGAAACTGTGGAAGGTGTTTGGCAGCGGTGCTCCCCACGCTTTGATGGTCAATTAGCCAGAAAATGCGCTAAACACCGGGTGCTGGCGAGATCACGGCCCAGGGGTGACCCCGAGGTCCTTGAAGTGGCCCTGCCTTTGCAGCACAGAGGCGACTGTAGACCTGGCGGAGGCGGCACAAAGGCTTCAATTAAGGGGCTTACTCACACCCCACCAAGTTGGGAAATTAAACTCTTATTTGTGCTTAGCTGATGTTTCTTTTGTTTGGGCCTCCACATGTATTTAAATAGAGAGCACCATTTTCCCAAAATCTGCTCCATGATGGAAACTGTTTACTGTGCCAGACGCCTGCACAGCCTGGGCTTAACGAGCAGGAAGACCGCATGAAGATGTGGGCTGAGAGCTGTTTTGCTGGGCTCAGGTTGAAAACTATTATTTTAAAATCTTGATGTACCAGTAAACCAGGAGCTGTGTTTGAGCTTCAAAACACAAATAAAAGAAAGGTAATATCCTCGCAGAATTTGACTCAGAATTCCCATTCACAAGGCAGCAAGGTTCCCCTTTGGTCACAGCTCCCTGGCTAGTGACACAGCAGATTGCTCTTTCTCCAGAAACATGTTTTTGTTTGATGATTTGGTAAAAGTAGCCTTTAGCTATGGTCCAGGTCTGACTTTCCACAAGCCCAGATGCACGCTTCATCTCCTTCAGATGTAGCTTGTGTTTCTAGACGTTCTGGTTTAAGATGCGTCAGCCCCAGCTAGGCACTCTCTCCCCTGCCCTCCTTACTCCTCCTTTCGTCCAGCAGAGCTCATGCGCCCCTCTTTCCGCTCTCCCTGATTGCTGCCTTGGTGTGGATTGGCTGCCCTGTGTTTTGTTACAGAAGCACTTTTGAGGGTAGAGTTTGGTTTGATCCATAAATGTTTCAAAAGTATTAAGAAATGCTTGCGTTTTCATAATTTTTTTAAAATTTTTTATTTATTTATTTGAGAGCGACAGACAGAGAAAGACAGATAGAGGGAGAGAGAGAGAATGGGCGCGCCAGGGCTTCCAGCCTCTGCAAACGAACTCCAGACGCGTGCGCCCCCTTGTGTATCTGGCTAACGTGGGACCTGGGGAACCGAGCCTCGAACCGGGATCCTTAGGCTTCACAGGCGAGCGCTTAACCGCTAAGCCATCTTTCCAGCCCGTGTTTTCATAATTTTAAAATTTGCCCCATTTCTAGTTCATCATGATGTCAGTCAAATGGAACATTTTTTAGGTTCTTTTTTGTACCCCTTGATAATGTGAGGGTTCCTCATTGTTTGGTTATGTGAGCCGTATGTGTGGTGTGTGTAGCATGTAGGTGCATGTGTATGCCACCGTACATGCTCCATGGGCACACCTGCAAACTCCAGAGGTGTTCTGTCACCCTTCTGCTTTGTCTCCTGGAGATGGCGTCTCTCGCTGAACCCAGGAGCTGCTCTTTTCTTTGGTGGCACTGGCTGACCAGCAAGCTTCAGTGATTCTCCAGTCTCTGCTCCTCTCCCCTGCTCATGCCCAGCTTTCTACGTGGTTCCGGAGATTGCACTCAGGTCTTCATGTTGGCATGGCACGCACCCTTAACCCTCTGAGATGTCTCCCTGGCCACAAAAGCCCTTTCAGTGGTTCTCAGTTTGTGTATGCAGAAGACAAACCCTTGGCCTTGCCCTAACTGAACTGGCAGCGTGAAGCCCTTAAGTGTTTGTTGTATTGTTATCCGCCCTCGTAGGAAGTGAAGAAGTCGAAAAATGTCCAGACACATTAAAACGTTAGTTATAGCAAACTGGGATCAGTGCAGGAAGCCCCATGTGGGCTCATCACACGCGAGTGGGTGGGGAGGCTTAGCTGAAGTGAAAGCCTTTTGACTGAGGGGCCGGTAGGCTGACTTGGTTGAGTCCATGTGCAAGTGAGAGCTTTTTACATCTTTATCATTTGTTATACTTAGGAATGTCTTAAGTAAGCTATGAATTTGAGTTCTCTTTGCTTTTCTTTGGAAAAGGGGAAACTTGTATTTAGCAATACAGATATTTTTGTTTGACCACATACCTTGCTGGTTAATGAGCTAAAACAAAGTTTGGTCCAAACTTAGGGAGAGGTAGACCCAGCAACTGAAGAAGAATGTGACTGAATTTTACTAAAAATGCTGATTCAGAAAGTTGTTATATGAAATAAAATTCTGATATCTTATCTCTGAGGCTTTATTTTGCTAACATTGTCAGAAGGCGCACATCTGGCTTAGATTCTAAAATAGTTTGAGTTTATGCTTCAGTAAACATGAATCCCATCAAATTGGAATTGAAAATAGATGAAAGAAAAGATTTTCCTATGCAAGGTTATCAGGGAAGGTCTTGAGCTTTCCTTTCTGAGCAGTCTTTCACGCTGTGTGTATGTCTGTGAGACCCGTCCTTCTTCCTTCCCTCTCTCATGTCTTTTTTTGCTAATAGTGTTTTAGTCAGTAGTCTTCTCTTTTAGGTTAGATTTTCATTTTGATAAAATGTGTCACCTTTATGAGATTCAGCATGAATTATAACCCACTAAGGTGCTCCATTAGCAATCTAGTTTGTTTCTGGATTCTTTTTTTGGGGGGGGAGGGAGGGGATTCAAGGTAGGGTCTTGCTCTAGGCCAAGCTGACCTGGAATTCACTAGGTAGTCTCTGAGTGGACTTGAACTCATGGCGATCCTCCTACCTCTGCCTCCCAATTGCTGGTGTTAAAGGTGTGTGTCACCACATCGGGCTATTTCTGGATTTTTTATAGTGTGTGTGTGTGTGAGAGAGAGAGAGAGAGAGAGAGAGAATATGAATTGGTGCACTGGCGCCTCTTCCAATGTAATCAAACTCCAGACATGTGCATCACCTTGTGTACATGTGCAGCCTTGTCCATATGTTACCTTGTGTGTTTGGCTTATATGGGATCTGGAAATTCAAACATGGGTCCTTAAACTTTCCAGACAAGCCCCTTAACCACTAAGCCATCTCTCCAGCCCTGAATTGTTTTTGTTTTTGTTTTTTTTTTGCTTTTTTTAACTATTAAAAAAAAAAACAAAACAACATTTATTTGAGGGGAGGGGGGATTGGCATGCCAGGGCCTCAGCCACTGCACTCGAACTCCAGACACTTGCATCGCCTAGTGGGCATGTGTGACCTTGCTTGACTCACCTTTGTGCATCTGGCATACGTGGGATCTGGAGAGTAGAACATGGGTCCTTAGGCTTCGCAGGCAAGTGTCTTAACCACTATCCCATCTCTGAAGACCATACCTTGAAAAACAAAAAACAAAAAAAAAGTTTTTCAGGTCTTTTCCCAAGAATAGAAACACACGTTCTTCCATATTGATTGGACAGGTGTATAATTTTGTATGTGTGGTATTAACTAACCAGCAGATTCCTCTTGCCTCCGGCCTGATTCTGTCTTTCTTCATTATGCTGACCTTGAGCTCTTGGAAACTCAGCGGTCTGTGCTTCTGTAAGTAAAGTATTCCCTCCGAGTGGCAGGCTGGAGGCTTGTGGCCCAGTTCTGCTGGTATTTATAGTTCATGCCACTAAATGTTTCGCTTGAATCCTTTGGAGTTGTAGGCCTGATCTTTTACCCGTAGGTTGCAGGGAGAATGAGTCGGCATGTTTTTAACCTCAGCAGAGTCCAGAGCACTGACAAGCTCCCAGCACTGGGAGCTTAGTGACTAGGGAGGATGCCACTATGCTGGCTGGTTGCTTTCAGCTGGTTAAACCTGGGCCACCGGTCCTGCTTCTTCCTGGTGGAGTACCAGCTGAAAAGCTCTTCCTGCCTGTGTTGGAGGGAAGCAAGGCGCAGCCGAGAAGTGGGAAATGGGCGAGGTGGGGCTGGCCTGCCCCATGGTCTTATGGGAGATGCTGCAGAACTGCACGGCCTGTATTGCATGTGTGGCTCCCGGTGGCCTGTGGTGACACTGCCGCTTGGCCTTCTCCATGTAAGAAGGTGGAGAAGTGTGACGTGGCATGAGCAAATGAATTTCTCAGCACTGCTCTTGAAAAACCGGTTTCATGGCACGTTGTGGCCATGAGAATTCATCAGTTACTTTCCTCCTCTTTGTTCTTTTCCAGGACTTAGTCTTGGCATGAGCAGAGTTTTCCTAAGGTTCTCCTGACTTCTCTCCTACAGCCTCCTCCCAGCTCAGGTTTCTGAATAACAGTACAGGGTTCTTATTTTGATGTTTGTCCCTGATTTTCTTCTTTGCGGGAGCTACGTGGAGTAAGAGTAAGTGCTTCTTGTTCCTACTGGAGGGCGTGAGGACTCACTGTTGTCTAGCCAGTGGTTTAAAGAGTAGCTGTTTTTAAAGGGAGACTTTCAGTGTTAAATAACTATTGACTTTTTTCTTTTTCTTTTTGCCTGGAGAAACATTGACTCTTTTTCTGTCTGTTTCAGCCCCTGCTTTCTTCCCTGGGCGATGTGCTGAGATCTTTGCCAGGGGCCAGAGCATCGGGAAGCTTGGGGTCCTTCATCCTGATGTCATCACCAAGTTTGAGCTGACCATGCCCTGCTCCTCTCTGGAAATCAATATCGAGCCCTTTTTGTGAAGATTGTTCTCCGTGTGTGGTTTTGCCTGAGAGTCCCCTTCTCCTCCCATGGTGTCCTCACTTCTCCATGGGGAGCATCCATTTGAGCTTTAATCTTTAATAAAGTAAGATGTGCTTGTCTGCCTCCCCCATTAGTGCATCTTGCGGGGTGGTGAACGCATCTGCCTGGCACTGCACTGTTGGGTGAAGGACCAGAGAGGTGTCCGAGTGGCAGTGCTCGAAGCAGAAGTGCTGCTTGGATATCAGAGCTGTTCACTGTCACTCAGGACTCCTCCATGACACGACCCTGGGTTTTCCTGAGTGATGAGGCAGGAGGCCATGCGCTGCACCCGTGAGCTAACCAAGGCTTAGCTTTTTCTACTATTGACAAACAATAAAATCAGTACTTTTAGAAAGCAAGTGCAGATTTGTGTGTCATTTTAAAGTGAAAGAACACCTGAGGGGCCTGGGGAGCTGGCTCAGCAGGTGAGCGCCTGCTGCCCAGCAGGAGGGCCTGAGCTAAGCCACAGCACCCGCTTTCCTTCTTTTTTCTTCTTCAAGGTAGGGTCTCACTCTAGTGCCCAGCATGATGTGGAACCCACCCTATAGTCTCAGGCTGGCCTCGTGATCATCCTACCTCTGCACCCCAGAGTTAGGATTAGAGGTGTATGCCGCCATCCCCGGTGAGCACCCACATTATTAAAAAGCCAGTTGTGGCTGCTCATGCCTGTAACCCTAGCACTGAGAAGGGCGGAGACTGGAAGATCACTGGTGTTGCTGGGCAGCCAGTGTAGCTGAAAACACCAGAAAGCACCAGGTTCACTGAGGCAGGTGAGAGAAGTAAGGTGAAGTAGCTTAGTGCACATCCTTATTCGACATCCTTCTGTGGTCTCCACATGTGTGCTTGTGGGGCATGCGTATCTCCACACACTTGTGGAGCTCGAGAGTTTATGTGAGATAGATCCGGAAGAGTTGAAGTGGATCAGTACTGAGATGGGTGCAACGTGGGCATCAAGTTCTTGTGAAGACAGACCTGTGTTTTGGGCCTCACATGGTACGGTCATTGTTCAGTTACAAAATCATGGTTTTAAATGCTTCAGATATTTTAGAAGCATGCGCTCCCATCCTCTTAACACGGAGCCTCTCCCAATTCTCCCGTCTTACGCAACTACAGGCAGGAAGTCTCTCAAACAACTGTCTCTGAGCTGCCTCACAGTGCAGAAACACCAGGTGAAGAATCTCACAGAACAGAGGGATACTGGTCTTTTGAGAGAAAGTACATCAGGAGAGCAGCTTGGGCTAGAGAGTAAAACACTACCTCCAACAAAAACAAAAGCCAACTAGTGAAAGTACATTAAGGTTAGAGGTAAAAAGCTCCAATAATGGGCTGGTGAGATGGCTTAGCAGTTAAGGCGCTTGCCTGCAAAGACTTTGGACCCAGGTTCAACTCTCCAGGTCTCGTGTTAGCCAAATGCACGTGGTGGCACATGCATTTGGAGTTTGTTTGCAGTGGCTAAAGGGCTGGGTGCACCCATTTTCTCTCTGTGTCTCTAATGAATAAATAAAAATTCAGAAAAAAAATTTTTTTTTGCACACAACACTTTATAAAGTACATTCTACATGAGACTATGACATCAAACTAACAGAAAACTTAATTTGAGACACAATACAGATCCAAGGAAGATGAAATTTAAATACTTAAGTTAATCAAAAGGCACTGTGACACCACCTGAAACCTGCTGCTACAGTGGTAGTAGCTAAGGAAGATGACACTGCCGCAGGTATCTAAGACGAAATGCTAGCAGTTACGTAGCAGGCAGCAGTCGGCCTCATAGAAGACTGTGGTACAATGGGCATTTGGGCCAGAGAAGATACTTGGCCAGGAAAATGTCTAGATGGCTGAAGATAAAGCCAAACAGAAAGGAATAGGAACAAAATAAAATCCAAGCTACAGAGTCGAGCAGATGATGGTGAGCCAGGCTTCTTCCTCCCAATAAACAATAGCTGCCCTGAGCGAGCTGTCTGCCGCAGCCTTACAGGGCGCTCAACTACTGGGACTCTGAGCTCACCCAGGGCTCTTGCTGTCCTGTAGCACAGACCTTAACGAACTTGTCACACATTAGCTTTGTTGCTAGTTGTTCTATGCCAAACACACTCAAAGTGACTAACAGAACACTCAAAAAATATGCACATCTTGTAGCAGTTGAACTCTAGTTGAAGCTGCAAGGCTCATTAAATAACCAAGGAAACCTGAATACACATAGGAAGTCCCAGCAGTAAATTTCATTCTCCAATACAGAATCAAGCCTAATATAACTGATATGGGTATGGGATATATATATGTAAAACAAATACTACACTGGAGCAAACTGGGCTGCTGATGAAATACCAAGGGGAAAAAAAACAAGGGGCGGGGTTGACTTATTTTTTTAAAAAGCTTTATAAGTTACTCTATTATAAAGGAACATGGCTAAGCAGGTAGGAAACCGATTCCCCGTTTTGATCTTTTCCTCCTGAGGTATGGTATTGGTGACTGCTACTGCTTCAAAGCATACATTATTGATGTGAGAAATGGCTGGGCCAGAAAAGATGCCATGAGTCAAGATAGCATAAACTCTGGTAGCTCCAGCTGAGAGAAGTTTGTCAGCAGCATGGCAGATTGTACCACAAGTGTCGGCCATGTCACCCACAGGGACAGCCACCTGGTCCTTCACGTCTCCCACCAGCACCATACGGTCCACTTCATTGGCCTTCTTCCGTTCCTTGTGAATCAAGGCAAAGTCCACATTCAACCGGTCTGCAATCGAGGTCACTCGGCTCCACCAGCATCAGGTGAGACAATAGTGCAATTCCTCCACTCGGAGATATTCTCTCGAATCCACTTTAAGACAGCTGGCTCTGCATATAAATTGTCCACTGGGATATCAAAAAAGCCCTGAATTTGAGAAGCATGTAGATCCATGGTGATAATATCTGCACCTGCTACAGACAGCATATTTGCAACAAGCCTGGCTGAGATTGGAGCACGAGTCTTATTCTTTTTATCCTGTCTGGCATATGGGAAGCATGGGATGATGGCAGTGACCCGGCTGGCTGAAGCAATCTTGCAGGCATTAATCATGATCAAAAGTTCCATTAAATTGTCATTTATTTCACCACAACCACTCTGAACAATGTATCCATCTTCTCCACGTACACTTTCACCAATTTCCACACAGGTCTCCTAGTTGCTGAATTTCTTAGTCACCACCTTGCCCAGCTCCAGGTCCAATCAGCCAGCAATTTTCTGCGACAAGTCTTGGTGGGAGCTACTGCTGAAGATCTTAATATTCGGCATCTTGGACAGCTCTCCTCCGCGTTGATCGCTCAGCAGTCACTGACGCTGCAGAGACTGGAAGCGAAGCCAGCCGGAGACCTAACACAGCTCCGCATTGCTACTCCGCCATCTTACGTTCCCGCCCTGCGTGCGGCTCTAAATTACCAAGACCTGGGAGGCGGGATCCAGAAAAAAATTTTTAAAAGTTCAAGTAGCAGGTAATTAAGTAAAGAATGTGAGTATATTTCAAGGAAGGCGTAGTTACCTACCATTCAGGTTACAGGTCTGATGTTTGGTTAATGTAACTAGAGAGCTTCAAGAGAGTGAATCTAGTTTCTTCAAACTAATCATCAAAGGGATTTGTATTTGAGAGAGGGTCTAGACTTACCCTATCTAGGGAAAGAGCAGAGAGGAGTTTAGAGTTGCTGATTTTGCATGTGAAGGTGGCAGAAAAACTGGCTAATGTATTTGCTGAACAGAGAATATATGATGACAGCATATATCAATAGATGGAATGTACCTCTTGCTGGGGATTAGCATGTGCCAGAAAGGCAGGTGAATAGTGAGTTGAATGTTCAACTTTGAATCCCAGCCTATATCCTAATTTCCTGCTTTGATATAGAAACCATCTATTACAAAAAGGAATTGGATCAAATATTTGAGAAAAATGCTCTTACTATTGAGATGTGAAGTTCCAGTAAAAATAGCTAACGGGCGATAGGATAAGAATAAGAAGTGTTTATAATAGAACCTAAAATCTCAACCATGTAGCAGCCTTGAATCAAGAGAACATAGTCTGATGTAGATTTTCAGGTGCATTTAACTCTACCCAGTTCTATGTGAGCAAGCCTTCATATTTTACTTGTTGAGTTTTGTTTCTGCTTGAGATAATCTTTTGCTCTGTAGCCCGGCTGCCCTCCATCTTGAGGCCTCCTGTCTCACCCTCCCTGTGTTGAGACTACAGGTCTGTGCCGTCGCTCAGCCCTCACATTTCAAAGCTGAAGTGAGATAGGCCCTTAACCCAGGCGTGGTGGCTCATGACTAATGCCAGCGCTGGAGGCTGAGGCAAGAGGTCCAGGACAGCTTGGGATCCTGTCTCAAAAAACAAAAAGAAAACAAAAAGCAAAAGTACATGTCAGAGGGCTTATATCCAGTTTATATTAAAGGCTTCTGATAACTTAGCAATAAATGCACAAAAGAATTGAAAAACTGTTTCCACAAAGAGGATACACAAATGGCTAAACGGAACACGCGGGAAGGGAGGCGTAGCTCTGCTGGTAGAGGGCTTGCACAAAGCCCTGTGCATAAAGTGGGCATGGTGGCACATGCCTGCCGCCCTAACGTGGGGAGTGGGCTCAGGAGCATCAGAAGTTCAAGATATTCTTAACTGCATCGTGAGGTTAGGCCAGTCTGCACTCACGAACCTCTGTCTCTAAACAAAGACAAGCAAAATAGGGATGTGAAGACACTTAACATCTTCAGTCACCATGGAAATGCAAATAAAAACACTGATAAAATTGCTGCCTAGTATTAAAATGACAAATGAGGCTATCCTGTTACCATTGGCAACATAAAATGGGTAGTTGGGCAAATTTTGTAAACATTTTTTTATTGAGAACTTTTAACACATGAACATATTGTACTTTGAGAGTATTCCCATCCCATTACCCATTTTGTCCCCACCCCCATTCCATCACCCTTGGGAAGAAGACCCTCCTCTTTCCAAGTTGAATGACTTGCTACATTTTAAGGAGTGGCCCAAGTGGAAGCCTCCTTTCGGTGAGGAGAGGCTCTTGGGTTAGGAAGAGCAGTCAAGACTCGCTTCTCAGTGCCTGCCTCTGCTTGCTGCTTGTATAAACACGAGCAACTCCAATGCTTTTGCCATGACCTTGGCTCATGGGTTTGGTTTTCTCAAAAGGGGTCAGGTAACCTTGAAAGAACTTAGGCAAAATAGAGACTCCTAGCGATTAAAGCTTTTGGCCCATCTGATACCTCCCGAGCTCTGGTTGATGTTACTAAAACCTTGAACAACTTTCACCTATCTTACCATGGACTGAATATGTTCCCC
This sequence comes from Jaculus jaculus, assembly GCF_020740685.1. Taxonomy (NCBI): domain Eukaryota; kingdom Metazoa; phylum Chordata; class Mammalia; order Rodentia; family Dipodidae; genus Jaculus; species Jaculus jaculus. The sequence continues at coordinate 10,350,793 of NC_059105.1, forward strand.
AGATGTTTATGTGGTGCGTCCCAGTGTGATGCTATTGAAGATGAGATGCTTGGGGTGTAATTCAGACTAGGTGAGGCCTCGAGGGTGAATCCTTCCTGATGGGATTAGTAAGTGTAAGATCTCAGAGAACTGGCTTTCTCGGTAAGGAGGTCATGTGAGCACATGGTTACATGGTGGCTGCCAACAAGTCAGCAAAGGTCTCACGATGAAACCGACCTTGCTGGCACCCTGCTCTTGTCTCCTCCCTCCAGAACTGTGAGGAATAAACTTCCGTTGATTTTGATCCTCTCAGCCTGTCCTCTTAAGGACTTGCTTAGGCTGACGGCATGGAAGCCTGCATTAGATGCAAGACCAGGCTGGGAGAATCTGAGCGGCTCCTTGAGGCACCTGGCCAAAGTTGGTGTGGGGAAAGGACGTCCTTGGATAAAAGTGGAGGAGCTGAATGACCTTTTGTGACAAGATGGCCGTTGAGTAGGACAAAACTGATACAAAGCAGGCTTTGTCTCCATTGTAGCCTGTGTTGTGTTCAGGCGTTTGGCTCAGCTGGGCTGTGTAGTCGGCAAAAACCATGACTGACCACTGGAACTGCTATATGGAATTTGGGGGGGGGTACAGGGTTTCCCCCACCTTGGCTTGTGAATTCCAACTTTTAGATTCTTGCCCTTCCCGACAAAAAATTGAGGAAAAGGACTGAGAAGGGTACATTGTTAATTGTGAGGTATATTTGGTATCCAGGGAAAGACTCTCATGGGTATACACATGCATCCACATGGGAGGTGCAAGAGACACAGTGGGGAGCGGGGCATGATAAACAACCCCGGTGCCCCCGTATATGGAAACAGGACCAGAGAGCCCATGTGGGAAGCTGACTATGGGTGTGGCGAGAAGCCATGAATGAGAGATTTCCAGGGAAACTGGAAAAGGGCCAGAACTTAGAGAAATTTTCTTACCAGACTTAGTGGAACAGGGATCTGGAGGTTCAGATGTCAGAAAGAAAAAAAAGAGCAGCCAGGACCCCTTGCCCTCATGGCAAACCCTTTACAGTTTATTGGGATGGACTCTACCTGCAGGGTCAGGTGGGTAAGGGAGGGAGCTGATGGGCTTGGGGGCTTAATGGGCTTGACCCAAGAGGGGTCCGAGACTTGGGTGTGCTCCATCGGGGAAGGGGTAGGGGGCGCTGTTGCTAAAGAATTGTTCATTCCATGGGGACGAGCCTGGTGGATGAGCCTCGTTCCCTCTCTTTGGGACTCTATCCCTGACTGACTGATTTATTTAAATTAAACTTTCTCCTATTATTCTCTCAGAATCAGACTGTCAGCTGAATGACTTTCCAGCAATGGGTTTCATGGCATCTTGTCTCTTAAATGATGCTAAGGCCCAGGGTCAATTGGCCTTTATAATTTCTTTAAATTTTTTTAAAAATTATTGACAACTTCCATAATTATAGGCAATAAATCATGATGATTCCCTCACCCCCACACTTTCTTCTTCACAAGCCCACTGTCCATCATATCCCCTCCCCCTCTCTATCACTCTGTCTTTTATTTTGATGTCATCAGCTTTATTCCAGGAAGCCAGGACCGTGGCACAATTCCATCTTAGAAAGCCTTTGGAAGCAGCTCACCAGCATGGCAAGGCAAGGTCAAGGCTGAGGGAGACCTGCTTCCGTGCTGAAATCAGGACTTGGACTCTAAGCGAATCTGGCCTTTCAGAAAGGCGGAGATGTGGAGAAAATGTGCCCTTTTGATCCTGAATTTGGTAGCAAAGGAAATGTACTTTGCATAAGTTGTACTTCCCCGAGGGCTGCTGAGAAAGCAGGGCTGCTGGGAGGGATCTTGGGCACCTACCTTACTTGGCTCTGGGCAGGTAGGTAGAGATGGCTGGTGTGCTAGCTTATTTTGAACTTTTTTCTTTTTCTTTTTGGTTTTTCGAGGTAGGGTCTCTAGCCCAGGCTGACCTAGATTCACTATGTAGTGGCCTTGAACTCACAGGGATCCTCCTATCTTGGCCTCCTGGGTGCTGGGATTAAAGGCATGCACCACCACGCCTGGCTGGTGTAGTTTAAATAGATGTCCCCGATGATTCAGGAGTTTTATTCAAGCTGTAACTTGGATAGCCAGCTGCCTGGCTGGAGGAGGAGTTCCCGGCGGCACATCCGGAATTCCAGGCTGAAGCTATCCAGAGGGCTTGGGCTCTGTCTAGGGTTCTGGGAGTGTGGTTGCTTCCAGTGCTCTGGCGATGGTTGGTTTTCTCTCTCTGCGTGGACCTGTGAAAGGGGGCCAGCGTCTGAGATCTGCTGTGACCCTTAGCAGCTCTGTTAAACAAGGGGCACTTGGGGTCATGCCAAGGCAGCCCACAAGCAACCTGCTATAGGAAGACCACTTAGGTGCACTGACAAGGAAAACCTTGGGCTCACCTGTCAGGCCTTGGACTGGGTTCCACTGGGCATGATGGAAATCTTTAAGATATTTCAACAGTGTGAGAATGAAAATAGTTAGTAGCAGAGGCCAGTAAGTTGAAAAGGAGACATAAAGGGTGGAGAAAGGAAGGGAGGAGGGTACTTAATAGGTTGATATTGTATATATGTAATTACAATGATTGTAATGGGGAGGTAATATGATGGAGAATGGAATTTCAAATGGGAAAGTGTGGGGCTGGGGAGGGAGGGAATTACCATGGGATATATTTTATAATCATGGAAAATGTTAATAAAAATTTTTAAAAAAAAGATATTTCAACATCTTTTTATCAGTGCCTAGTTGAGATGGTAAAGTGGTCTGTGTTGAGTGAGCTCTGTGCATATTTTGTCCTCAGAGACTCCATGTGTTTTCCAGGTGACAGGGTACTGCAGACTGGAGTTCTGGGAGGCCTCGCTTCGCCCCTAGACGCATGTCAGCAGTGTTTGCAGGACAGACATCCCAGCAGCATCCAGTTGCCATCATGCCCCAGCTTTAGTGAGGGGAGGGCAGTGTTGCATATGGCACAGAGGGTGAGCATTCCTTGAACACCTTCGCTGGGGAGAATCAGGCTTGTGCTCCAGCCACGGGGAAGCTGATGTCATGGGGGAAGAGGAGGCTCCCAGCCCCCAGATGTGTGGCATGCGTGTGAAGAAGCGTCGCAGCCGGAACTCCGCGCCCCGTCCTCGCTTTTCGTGTTTGTTTCTGCATGCCATGTAGACAGGCGTGGAAAAGCAAGAAGGGTTTTGGCTTCATCTCGCGCCTTTGTCTCATGTGGCTGCAGCTTTAAGAACTTAGCATTCTCTTCATGGCCCACATTCAACCCTCATTCTTAATGTGCATCTGTAAATGCTGGAGTCTGAGCTACAGGTGTCCCCCACTTTAGGAAAACAACGGATGTACGGTGTGTCCAAAGAAATTTATAAAACTCTTATGTTTATAAAGATGAAAAATTGCCATAAGACTTCTAAATACTAACCCTTCACTGCATTTAAATTTTTTATTTTGTGGACATGTGTGCATGTGTGTGTGTGCACGTGCATGTGTGCACCAGGATCTCTTGCCACTGCAGACATGTGCCAGATGCATGTGCCAATTTTTGTGTCTGGCTTTACGCAAGTGCCATGGATTCGGAACTCAGGCTGGCAGGCTTCACAAACAAGCACCTTTAACCGCTGAGCCATCTCCCCAGCCCCCTTCAGTGCATTTAAAGTTTGAGGAAAATGTGTGTTTTTTTTTAAAAAAATAATTTTTTATATTTTATTTTTATTTATTTATGTGTGAGAGATAGAGAGGGAGAAAATGGGTGAGCCAGGGCCTCCAGCCACTGCAAACAAACTCCAGACACATGTACCACAATATGCATCTGGTTTATTTGGGTCTTGAGAATCGAAACTAAGTCCTATGGCTTTGCAGGGAAGCGCGTTAACTGCTAAGCGATCTCCCCAGCCTGAAAGCATTGTTTACTATGAGGCAAGGAGCTGGAGAGACAGCTTAGCATTAAGAATGCTTCCTGTGCAAGCATGAGGGCCTGCTGAGATTGCTAGTTCATTCTCTAGGACTCACATAAAGAGCTGGTATGGCCCGAACCCCAGTGCCACAGGGAGCAGAGAACAGAGCATCGCCGGGCCTTGTGAGGACAGCAAGCTCCCAGATGGGTGACTCTATCTTAAGGAACACGCAGATGAGCGGTGAAGGGGGGACGTAATGTTTCTGGCCTCTGCATGCATGGGCATTGCATCCGCGTGTACGTGCATACACTGTGCATTACACATCAGATCTATTATATGTACACATGTAACAAATAAAAACCGAGGTAAGCCACATGCCTGTTCCACTACATAGCTTCCTGCTAGATAATCAAGACCTCATTCTCATCACAGGGACACAGGGAGCAGCAAGAGCTCTCCTGAAGAGCTCTGATCATGACAAAATTTTTTTTTTTTTTTACAAATGATGCTGGGCATGGTGGTGCACGCCTTTAATCCTAGCACTCGAGGTAGAAGGATCACTGAGAGTTCGAGGCCAGCCTGAGACTACATAGTGAATTCCAGGTTAGCCCGGGCTAAAGTGAGACCCTACCTTGAAAAACCAAAATGTAAACATAAAATAAAATAAAATAAAAAATTTATGAATGAACTAGTTCAGGGAACTGAGCAAAGGGAAGCCAAGGAAAGCAGTGGGCAGAAACAACACAGCGAGTCCAGAGCTGCGGTCCTCACGCGGGGTGGGGCGGAGGACCGGGGAATGAGAGAGTGAGGGTGGAGGCACAGAAGCAGAAGGTGTCCAGGTGTGGTGGTTTGACTCAGGTGTCTCCAATAACCTTGGCTGATGGGAATGCTAGGTTCCCAGCTGATGGAGATTTGGGAATTAACGCCTCCTGGAAGCAGTGTATTGCTGGGGGCGGGCTTCTGAATGTTATAGCCAGTGTCCGCTTGCCAGTGTTTGGTATACTCTCCTGTCGCTGTTGTCCACACAAAGTTGGCCAGGAGGTGATGTCCACCCTCTCCTCATGCCATCATTTTCCCCTGCCATCATGGAGCTTCCCCTCAAGCCTGTAAACCAAAATAACCCCCTCCCCCCAGCTACTCTAGATTGGGTGATTTCTGTCAGCAATGCGAACCTGACTGCAACACCAAGGCAGACTTAAATATTCCAATGAGGATGGTGGAAGGAGCCTATGAAATGATCTGTGGCCTCACTCTTACACGCTAACAAGTGGGTTTTCCTTGTAAACCCTGGAGATGTTTGGGGAAGCATCTCTATTCCGTGGATCCCTAGATACGGATTATTACCTTGTACCTACTTACCCCACTGCCGAGGCAAACTCCATCTTGTCCCTCCTTTAAGCTTAGCTCTTGGATTACTTCCTCTACCAAGCCTTCCTGAAGTTGCTGTGGCCCTCAAGTTGGAATTAATCACATCCCCCCACCATCCCATCCCATGGCCAAGCTTTTTTTTTTCCCCCCACATAGTCTTGACAGTTCAGATATTGAGTTGTAATTCTCTGAGGTTGGACAATAACAACCCCAGGGGGCCCAACATATTAGTAATAAGTACATCCTGCTCACACTACAAGTAGAGTCCCGGATGTGTCCTTGCACGTAAGTGCCATTTTGAGAAGCAAAGTGGGTGTTTAAAGGAGGAGCGTGTCAGTGATGTGACTTGCCGCAGGGGGAGTGTTCAATGGGTTCAGCAGCTCGTGCTCTCGTTACCTTGACTAACCTGCAGTGTTTACCTTTCAAGTCCACTGACATCCTCCCCCCCCCCCCCCCCCCCGCCACACACACAAAGGACTCTTGGATATCAAGGAGCTGGAAGGAAGACCTCAGCAAGCCACTTCAGCACTTCTTCCCGTTAGTCCACTTGTGGCCACTGTGCGGCTCGCCAGGGGATTTGCACGTGGTTGAATTCTGGTAACCGAGAATTCCATAGCTTGCCACTTATTTTTGTCCCCTCGTTTCCACTCAGGCCCCATAGAAAAAGAACCTGGTTAAGGAAAGAGTCTGCTGGTGTAGTGGCTCACACCCACAATCCCAGCACCTGGGAGCCTGAAGCAGGGGGATTACCATGAATTCAAGGTCAGCCTGAACTACATAGTGAGATACTGAGTTCTAGGTTAGCCTGGCTTCCAGAGCGAGACTCTGTCTCAAAAAAAAAAAAAAAAAGTCCAAAACAAAGAGTATTAGATTTTAAAGCATTTAATAAGTTATAGTCAAACAAAAGATTTTGTTTTTAAAAGAATAACTTTACATACAGTACAGAAGCAAGACAGCTAGAGACTTCCAAAATAGAAACGCTGAACACATGGCCCCACATACCACTTGTGGTGATTACACTTGGGAAGATGAGCTGTCTATTTGGGCAAGAAAATCCCAAGTTACAGTCTACCAGGCAGGTTGTGGAGTGACTTTATTAGTCCCTGCCGTCTCATGTTGTTAGCTTAGAACTCTTGCCCATGCCTTGTTTTTTTCCTGGCATATTTGGTGCAGGACTGAGGAAATGTGGCATGAAATGATACTTGTTCGAAATAGAAGTTCCAGGGTCAACTCTCTGGCATGGAATGGGGGAGCTTGACTAGACCCAGAGAGGCGGTGGACTAAGACTGAGGCCAAGCCAGCAGGGGGCAGTCTCTTCCCAAAGAGAAAAGTGCAAATTTTGAAGAGCCCCAAAGCACGCGCTCCAAAGGAGCATGCAGAGGTGTGTAAGATCGGGTCAGCGGCGAGTGAGGTACTCGGGGAGAAATGAGGAGGGCTGGGAAAGGCAGAGCGAGGTCAAGTAATAGCCTTTAACAACAGTTCCACCTGGTTCTAGGCCACAGAGCGGAAATGCAAAATTAAGCCTGGCCTCGCCAATAGATGCTTTTTATTCTGTTTTCTGTTATCAACTACTTAACAAAGTGACCAGTTATGACACATCCTTAGGTCACCATTGCACATGTGTCGACACAGCATCCAATGCATCCATACGGCAGGTCGCTCCCCGTGTTGTAGGACTTAAAGGGGCAGGTGTGAAAACTTCCGTCATGCCACGTCCCCTGCTGTGCCGGTCCTTGCGGCTCTTCCTCCCAGATACAGATGGGGAAAGCTGAGGCTTTTGTCTCTTGGCTTTGGCCAAGGAACTAAAACTATGGTGTGTGTGTGTGTGTGTGTGTGTGTGTGTGTGTGTGTGTGTGTTTTGCAGGCTCCGGTTTGGCAGCTGGGGGCAGTGGGGACAGGCACAAAGGGCAGTGCCACCAAGTAGCAGCCGCTGCGCTGGAGGCAGAACTGGTGAGCCAAGACTCCCGCTAACTGTGTGCAGCTGGCCAGAGTTAGACGCAAAAGCAGACAAATAGTAGGTTAGCTGGATCCCTGCCTCTAACTATGCTAAACGTGAGGATGGTAAGGGAAACCAGGCACGGCATTCTGCTAAGAATTATTTTTGAGAAGTTGGAACATTATGTCCAATATCACAGATTATCCCAACCAAGGCCATAGGACCTATATGAAATCACAGAAAATGCAGTTTTGGGTTTTTAACCCTGGATATAGAGGTCTGAACCTCTGTAACTTTTTTTTGTGTGTGTGGTTCACTTTTTTTATTTTTATTATTATTTTATTTTAGAGAGAGAGAATGGGTGTGCTGGGGCCTCTAGCCACTGTAAATGAACTCAAGATTCATGTGCCACCTTGTGCATCTGGCTTATATTTGACCTGGAGAATCAAATCTGGGTTCTTAGGCAAGTGCCTTAATCACAAAGTCATCTCTCCAGCCCATGATTTTTATTTTGAGGGTAGGGTCTCACTCTATTCCAGGCTAACCTGGAACTTACTCTGTAGTCCAGATTGACCTTAAACTCAAGGCAGTCCTCCTACCTTAGCCTCCTGAGTGCTGGCATTAAAGGCGTGTGCCACCACACCTGTCTCTCTGTAACTTTTTAAAAAATATATTGTATTTATTTGAGAGAGAAAGAGGCAGATAGAGAGAGAGAGAGAGAATGGGCGTGCCAGGGCCTCTAGCCCCTGCGAATGAACTCCAGGCACATGTGCCACCTTGTGCTTTACATGGGTATGGGGAATTGAACTCAGGTCCTTAGGCTTTTCAGGCCAGTGCCTTAACCACTGAGCAATCTCTCCGGCCCTCTCTGTCACTTTTAAGGGAATAATTTTCCCAGTGTATGTGTGTGATGATGATGCGCTAGGAGCATGAATCACTGGCTTCGCTGGCACTACCCCTCAAATGCATTCTCTTTTAACTACTTATCTACATACACTCTTCCGAATGTGGATCCCTTGTTCTGCAGAGGAGTCGTAGGAGGGGACTCTGCTGTGAGCGTCACCGTCACCGTCCTGCATATGCAGAGGACCGCTCTACTTCCAACGGCTATGGCATTTATATAATTTATACGTTTACCTAATGGGCTTTGCTTCCCAGGGGAGGCTGAAGTTGTTCTTGGCTTGATGACACTTAAAATCGTCCAGAGATAAGGGGAGGGAAAACTGAAAGGGAACCCCTGATTCTGGCTAGCAGGGAGGAAAGGGACGGTAACAGGGTAGTGGAGGATGTTGAAGAAGTCTTGTCAGGATGGGGCAACATCGGGGTTACCTATCTCCTCTTGGTCAGGCTCTCAAAGAATGAAGACACTGAGCCATGGTCTTCCAAGCTTTTGTGGAAGCCTGAACAGCCGAGTGTGCTGAGGGCTGAGCAGGAGACAGCAGGAGCCTCCGCCTGCCCCAGACTTCCCCTCTGTGAGCAGTGTCGTTGCCGGAAGCGGGATTCCTGCAAAATATATTAATCAGGAAGAATGGCTTCCTGCTTCAATATGATCACCTGAAGGAGATGGCAAGTGAGCTCCTCCCGGTGGTCTCATAGCTCCGTTACCTCCTTTAGTGTCCTCGCAGGAAGCTCTGCTCCCGAGCGGTCTTTCCACCCAACCCGGCACAATCTAATCTGATCGTTAACACAGGAAGTCACCCTGTCCAAGGAATGAAGTTTTACATGGCATCGCCCATTCCAGTGTGGGAAATGAGACTCAGTATCAGGGAAGGTTGTAACTGAGAAGAAGTGGTCGAATTCCTTATTACCCTACGTCCAAAGTCCTAGAATGACAGCACACATCATACCAGCCACAGCAAACACAGGACTTGCTTTTCCTTAAAGAATCAGGACCTGTCAAGATGGTTTCCCCCTAACAGCTCTCCTCTCACATCCACAGACAAATCTCCAACTGTTGGAGGCTCAGGGCAGTCCCAGAAACCTGTGCAACATGGGCACAAAGGTTGTGGCACAGATGCCAACAGACGTGTAGGTGACGAATTTGTAAGGGACCTCGATCTCCAGTCTCCGCCTGGCCTCCTTGTTCCTTGTGACCACCTTGAACCAGGAGAACAACACCTGCAGAGAGAGGTTTTGTACGAGTTGACGCACCAAGAGGATCAACCCGATTCCCACCATGAATTTGATCAGACCCAGCACGAGCATGTCGGCGGTCAGCGGGGGGATGTGCTGAAGGACAGGCAGAGACGCGGCCGGCGCGGACGCGAGCTGGAAGAAGTGGTTGATCCAGAACCCCAGCGTCACTCCGGCCCCGGCGGCCACGACGGTGGTGGTGTCGGCGCGGGTGGGGCTGTAGTAATCGGACGCGGGGTAGTTGTAGCAGAGGACAAACGGCACAACGATGACGCACACGGGGAACAGGGGGCTGGCCGAGTCCAGGAAGTCGAGCAGCGTCCAGGCGGGGTAGGTGAGGACGATGAGGAGCGCAGTGATCAAGACGCCACCCAGCACGTCCTGCGAGGAGAGACGAGAACCGCGTGAGCACACGAATGCTTCCTTCTATGCAGGCTATCATTTCAAGTCAAACCCGGGGATCTGACGCTTGAGCTTGACTCTTTCCAGTGCTTTTTTTTTTTTTTTTTTGGCAGTTCCATGTTCAAAGGAAATACAAAGCTGTAAAATTTTGAAGTGAAAATATAAAAAAATATGTACACAACAATCATGTTGTTCATGGTACTTATTTTCTTGCAGTGTTTCTATATCTTAGAATAAATTCTGTATTTCTGAATGGATGGTGGCAATCTCATGGTCATCCGATCTTACTTCATTACTGAAAGCTTATGAGGATTGCAATAATTATGTCAGGTGTCTTCACAGATGTGGCACTACCCTTTCTTGGCAGGCAGGGTGAGGGGTCTAAGCTCTAGTTCTGCATTTCTGGAATTGAATGGTAGCTAAATATTTCTATCTGGATTACCCAGAAGCTCCCTCCCTAAACTCACTTGTCTAAAACAAAAACCAATGGAAAATCCCCTAATAAGTAAAGGCACATCAGTTTATAGCAAAGGATGTATAGACATTGTTTATTATTTCTCTCAAATATTTTAAATAGTCCAATATTTACTTGTAATAGGGTAAAAAATTAAACTATGCAAAGAAGAAATGAAAACTTGTGTTTTCCCAACAATTGGTACTGCTATGTTTACAGAAATCCTATAAATAATCACACTAAACTGAAAACAACCCCAGATTCATTCACTGGACGAATCGGTAAGTAGCCTGTGGCACATTCATACACTGGAATACTTCTTGGCAGCCAAAAAGCAACAAACTACTGTCAGTGTGGACAAAATCTCCAGGAAATTCTGCTGAATGGAAAAAGCCAAACCCCAAGGCTTACCTACTGTGTGGTTAAATATACACAGCATGCTCTCTAACCTAAAATCACAGTGGCAGAGAATTGGTCAGTTGTGGGCCTCAAGGACTTACAGAGTACTGGGTGAGTCTGCCAAGGATGGCATGGGGCAGTTTTGAAGCCATGTAACCAACTGTTCTGTACTGCATGGTTGACTTTTAGGAATTTGTAAGTGTGTTAAAATTCATAAAGGCTGTGCTGGGGAGATGGTTTAGTGGTTAAGGTGCTTGCCTGCAAAGCCAAAGGACGCAGGTTCAAATTCCCAGGAACCCTGTAAGCCAGATGCACAAGATGGCACATGCATCTGGAGCTTGTTTGTAGTGGCTGAGGGCCCTGACATGCCTATTCTCTCTCTCTCACACTCTCTCTCTCTCTCTTGTAAATAAATAAAATTTTTAAAAATATTTTTAAATTCATAAAAGCTTATGTAAAAGTGAAGTCAATTTAATACCAATTTAAAAATAAAATTAATAACACATTTTAATCAAATACATGAAAACTAAAAAGCTGGTGTGCTCTGTGGCTGCCTAACCTTACTGAGAGCCTGCTGTGTATTATATGGGCTCCAGACATCAAGAGGGGCCCAGACAAGGCCTGCTCCCTTTCTCCATCTTCTCACACAAGCTACGCTGCCAATCTACTGAAATCATCTCCTCGCCCAGCCTTGCTGACTGAAGTGCTGTTGGCTGGCATAGGGTGCATGCTTGTAATTCCAGCCTCAGGAGATGGAGCCAGTAGGATGGCAAGCTCCAGGCCAGCTTGGGCTATACAATAGGACTCGGACTCAAGATCCCCATTGATAACAGTTTTTGGTAACGAAGCCATCTGCTCATTCATTGCATACACTCTGACTCTTGCATACTTTATGCGAGAGGAATTTGTCAATAGCTTCTAAAATCACACAGACCTTCGGTCTCACCCTGTGACTTGACCCTGGAGCTCTGACTGCCTGTGCAGGAGTGGTGTGTGTTCGCGTCATCCACACTGGCATTGCTGGTTATCGCAAGACATGGGAAAGAAGCCAAGCTCCACCCCTACAAGGACAGTTCCATGAAGCCGTGGCATATTCACGCTGTGGATTATATTACGCAGCTGTGAAAGAATGAGGACGCTCTGAGGAATGTCCAGAGACAAAGTGGCCTTTGGCTGTTCAGGTAAAGGAGCAAATGCTGTGGTCTTAGCAACTGAGAAGGACAGACGCAATCTGTGTGGCGAGTGAGTGAGGCGCATACACGGTAGTGCCCATCACCATGCACGGAAGTTTCGTGCAGAGTGGCATGTGCTGGGATTACAGATGCATGTGCACAAAGCTCAAAACCTTGCTCAGCAAATCCTCTCTTGTGTACAAAGAGCTCATTTTCAGCTCAACTGGTACAGACAGTAACTTCTGTAATGTTAGAAAACCCATGGGCTTAGCAGGTAAGGCATTTGCCTGCAAAGCCTAAGGATCCAGGTTCAATTCCCCAGTACCCATGTAAGCCAGATGCACAAGGTGGTGCATGTGTCTCAAGGCCTTGGCATGGCCATCCTCTCGCTGTCCTCTCTTTCTCCCTCTCACTCAAATAAACAAATAAAGTTTTCAAATTATTTATTTATTTATTTATTTGACAGACAAAGGCAGAGGCACATAGAGAGAATGGGTGTGCCAGGGGCTCCACAGTCACTGCAAATGAACTCCAGATACACACACCGCCTTGTGCACCTGGCTTACAATGGGTCCTGGGGAATAGAACATAGGTCCTTAGGCTTCGTAGGCAAGCACCTTAACCACTAAGCCATCCAGATGGCGTAGCCAGTACAGTTTTGAGGGGATATTTCATCATGGTGAAGAAAGCCGGCTCAGCAGCTGTTGCAGCAGCAGGAAGGAAGTCGTCTGAGTGAGCTAGCTCTGAATACCCAGCGGGCTGGACTAATGAACTTGAGCCCTTAAGTCATGAACTACCTCCCAAAGGCCCCACAACCCGCTGGTACCAAGTATTCAAGATGTGGATCATTTTACATTCAAACTACCACAGGTGCTCTTTGTACATCTGAAGTTTCTTTGCTTATTTGTGATTGAAATGAGGGACAGACATATCTATTTTAGTCAGAGCCATGACTTAGGGAGCTGATTTTGCCTGGGAAGCCACAGCAAGGCCAAGGGAACTATGTGTCAGGCGAGTGTGATGACCACCACACGAACTGTGTGGCAGATTTATAGAGCGGGGCTGGGGCTGTGGCTCAGTGCATGGAGCGCTTGCCTAGCGTGCGCAAAGCCCCGGGTTCAGGCCGTAGCACCATGATGACCAGGAACAGTGTGCACATCTGTGATCCCAGCACGGGGGCAGCAGAGACAGGAGGATCAGGAGTTCATAATCACCTACATAGCAAGCTCTGAGGCAAGCCTGTGATATGGGCTACTTGAAATCCTACTTAAATATACAGAGATCTGCAACTTGAAGATGCCACTCATAGGCTGTCTTAACAGAACAGGATGACATAGGAGCTGCGACGTTAGGAGGCTTGCTCCAGCTAAATTCAAGGATCCCCTGGCTGCCTAGCATAATGAGGAGGGGAGTGAATTATTCAAATCTCAGATACTCTGCCTACTTACACATGCTTAAAGTCTGTTTTGTTTCACAGACTAATTGCATACTTGTTTCAATCTTACTTAAGATGACACAAATCATAATAACTTGTCAAATCCAAAAATAAAATAAATACAAAGGCAAGGTGCAGAATAGTGTATGTAATACATTTTATTATTTTCATTAAACTGAGGGTGGATGTATAGGTACATTTTTACTTGAATACACAAAGCAATGCACTTGGATGGCTGTGCAATCAATTGGGAAGGAGATTCCACCAGTTACTTCTGTGCAATTGGATTTTGATTAGGACCCCATTAAGAATAAGTGACAGGCTGGGGAGATGGCTCAGTGGTTAAAGGCACTTGCCTACAATGCCTGATGGCCTGGGTTTGATTCAAGGAAAGCCAAATGCACAAAAATGATGCATGTGTCTGGAGTTTGCAGCAGCAAAAGGCCCTGGTTCTCTCTCTCTCAAATAAATATATAGTTTTTTTAAAAAGTGAGATAAGGGCTGGAGGGATAGCTTAGCAGTTAAGTTGTTTGCCTGCAAAGCTAAAGGATCCAGGTTTGGTGCACCCATTCTCTCTCTCTCTCTCTCTCTTCCTCTTTCTCTCTGTCAAATAAATAAGTAAATAAGTGGAGGTCGCCGTGGACGTAGCAAATAAGCAAATAAAAATTTTAAAATGTGAGATAAAATTCACTCCTTTCTTTATTGGTTTAAAGTATTTTTATTTATTTATCTTCAAGCATAGAGAGACAGAGACAGAGTGAGGGAGCATGGCCATGCCAGGGCCTCCAGCCACTGCAAACGAACTCCAGATGCTTGTGCCCCCTTGTGCATCTGGCTTTATGTGGGTCCTGAGGAATCGAACCCAGGTTGTTAGACCTTGCAGGCAAGCACCTTAACTGCTGAGCCATCTCTCCAGACCCTCCTTTTTTATTATTTGAGTAAGAGAGAAAGGGAGAAGGGGCACATTAGGGCCTCTTGCCACTGCAAGTGGACTCCAGATGGATGTGCCTCTTTGTGTGTCAGGCTTTCTGTGGTGCTGGGGAATTGAACTCAGGCCACCAGGCATTGCAAGCAAGTGCCTTTAACTGCTGAGCCATCTCTCCAGCCCCTACTCTCTTTTTAAAACAGTATCTGTCCTTATGAGTGGGAACCTCTGGGTGGAGTCTAATGAAGTATCCCTGCTGAGAACTGAGGGCATTTTGTCTCTGTTCCAAGGAATGCTAATTTGAGGAAGGAGGACAGTCAGGAACCTGGCTAGACACCACAGACAAGTTTGATCCCTTCTCATGGGAGAGAAGATTTAAGTCCTCAGATGGTCTCCAGACACCTCTACCCCTTCTGTTGGAGCCCTGGGAGAGTCATGTCTGAGTCCTAAAGGAATCAGGGAGGATGAAGAGGCTTTTTGCCTCTTTTGCTCAAGACTCCTGTCGCCGGAGGCATACACTCTTTCCCATGCCTCAGGTGGGAACTCTGATGGCACCTGACAGAACAAACGTTCTGCCATCCACGCCACTCAGGGCGCCCTTGAAGCTGGCAGCCAAGGAGCAGAACTAGCTTCCCGGAGGGACAGCTGGGGTGAGGCGGAGTTACAGATGCGCAGGGAGGGCTGCTGAGGCCAGGCAGGGACCCTGGTGAAAGACAGAAGCACCTCCTGTGATATCAGGTTGCAGCTGGGCCAGGAGGGCAGGGCCAGGACCTACAGTGCTCAGATGGGGCACAGAGGAAGGCGCCCTGAAGAACCATGCAGACGACATGTCAGACAGAAACACAGTGCACAGTGATTCATGAGCTTATGTGAGACTTGCATGGAAAATGACATAGATGTTTTGTGTGTCAGGGACCACAGTCCTGCAGGGAAGCAGAGATTCAGTGCTCCTGTAGCTTCTCGGGAGAGTCGTGGTTCCTGTCTTTGAAGATGGCACCCACCTTGCGGTCCTCGTGGTGACATCATATGGCTCCTGTAACCGTCAGGTACTATGAGTACGCCAGAGACTTCATTCTCAAGCTCCCTCCATCCGCCCTCGCTGCTGGATGCCCACATTACTCCCAAAGTCTGAAACTCTTGTCCCCTCCTGCCCCGTGGCACTGCTGACTGCATTCCCAGGAACTGTTTGTTTCAATAACAACAGCTCTCAAAGGACAGCAAGGCATTGGAATCACCTTGGGACAGTGATAACATTTAGAATCAGTGTATTGCTCCCTCTTCATTCAGACCCAGGAACCTGTATTTTAACATTCCAAGGCAATTCAGATGCACAGTGTCTAAGCAGAAAACCCAGAAGTAGCCTACAAGATGTCAATCCTCAGAGACATTCATTAATGTTCCCATCTGAAATTTCCATTCCACACAGAGGGGTCTACTTGCTTCTTGCAAATATGCCCCACACAATTCTACCATCCTCACTTTGCATTCTCTTTAGGTACAGTGCGCTTGAGCCATCTTTGCCTGCCAGGTTCTTAGCAGTTCTCCAAGGCTCAGCATAAGGGTGACAGCTTTCTAAGACACTGACATGTAGCCCCACAGTTGGGCATAATTGCTCCTCTGCCCTCCTTCCTGAAGAAGAGATAGACAGACTTCATAGGAGAAGGCACTATCTTCTTCCATCCCTGTAAATGAATGTCGGCTCCACCAGGCGAGGACCTCTGAGAAGGAATGAAAAGATACAGGTACCTGTGGCAGGTGGGTCAGATGGCATTTCTCATCAGCTCTTATCTGGAATGCCTGTGATATTTGGTAGTAATCGTTTCAATATATAAATAAAAATCTGCCCTCCTTCCTTCATCCTTGCAATTACCATAGTCTCTGACAGCTGGTTGGAATATTCTTTATAAATAAATGCTGTTCATCTTCAACCCACCAGGAGACTAGACTATTTTGGTCCATGGCCCCAGCATTTGAGGCAACACTAATTTTAGTCAACATGGATGCTGGTGGAGTTTTCTATCCCTTTCTAGCCATATACTTGGATTTTCATCCATAAAAGGTGATATTGTAATAAAGATATTTAGATATTTTTGGAAAATACTTGAGCCATGGCTAATAAGATTTCCAACTTGGGGTCTCTTAAGTTTTTAGAACAAATTATTCTAAACCACTTCTAAATATAAGGACTATATATGCTCTAAAATTTAAAAGCAACTTTTTTTTTCGGTTTTTCAAGGTAGGGTTTCAATGTAGCCCAGGCTAACCTGAAATTCATGATGTAGTCTCAGGGTGGTCAAGAACTCACCATGATCCTCTTACCTCTGTCTCCCTAGTCTGGGATTAAAGGTGTGCCACCATGCCCAGCAACCTTTTTTTTTTTTATGTAGAGTCTCACTCTAGCCAGGTTGACCTGAAATTCATTACGTAGTCTCAGGCTGGACTTGAACTCACAGCAATCCTCCTACCTCTGCCTCCTAAGTCTGGGATCAAAAGCATGTACCACCATGCCCAGGAGAGACAGAGGGAGAGAGAAAGAGAGAATGGGCCTGACAGGGCCTCCACCTACTGCAAACAAATTCCAGATGCATGCACCACCTGTGCATCTGGCTTTATGTGGGTCCTGGGGAATCAAACTTGGGTCATTTGGCTTTGAAGGCAAGCGCCTTACCTGGTAGTTGAACCATCTCTCCAGCCTGTGGCTTTTTTCCTTTTAAACAGTGTGTAGCAATTATCTTCTTGTTGTTGGGTCAAAACACTTGACCAGAAGCAGCCCATAGGAAGCAAGGGTTTATTCAGCTTACGGTTTCAGGAACCAGTTTCATCGTGGAAGACAAAGCACGACAGGAGCATAAAGCTGGCTCACGTGCTCATACGTCAGCAGCAGGGAGGGAGCGGAGAGAGCGAGCGGAGCTAAGGACATTCAGGAGGCCTGCACTCATAAACCTCAAGGTCCACCCCACAATGACACACCTCTTCCAGCAAGGCTTTCCTTCCCACTTTGTCATCAACTGGGGACCAAGCATTCAAAACACAGGAGGATGGGGGGCGTTTCGCATTCAGGCCACCACACAGGGTCTCTCACTCTGTGACTGGAACTCACTATGCTGCTCAGGCTGGCCTGGAACTCACAGCAATTCTCTTGCCTCAGCCTCCCAAGGGCTGGTATTATCTGCGTGAGCCACCACATCCACCCTAAAAGCAACTTTGTACAAAGAAGGGTGTAAACCTGCTCACAAGGGTTTATATATAGGAGTGATTTTTGGTGGATTATTTTAACTTGTGCAATTAAATTAAAAAAGTAACTCATTCCACTGCAGAAAACAAACAAACAAATAACACAGAAAAACAGGGCTGGAGAGATGGCTCAGTGGTTAAGGCAACTGCCTGGCAAAGCCCAATAATCCGGTCCCATTCCTCAGGACCCACGTAAAGCCAGATGTACCAAGTGATACACGCATCTGGAGTTAGTTTGCAGTGGCTGTGGACTCTGGCATGCCCATTTTCTGTCTCTCTTCTGTCTCTCTCTGCTTGCAAATGAATAAATATAGGCAGGCGTGGTGGTACACGCCTTAAAAAAAACAGAAAATACAAACAAGCAAATATTGCATAAAGAAAGGAGTACATCTCACAGTGAGAGTCTGATACAAATATATGCTGCTTTGTCAGAAGATACATTTCTACAGCCTCATTTTTTTTTCTTGGCTTCAAAGTAACCATAGTGAGATGCATGTTGTGGTGATTTGATTCAGGTGTCCCCCATAAACTCAGGTGTTCTGAATGCTAGGTTTCCAGCTGATGGAAATTTGGGGATTAACGCCTGCAGGAGGCAGTGTATTGTTGGAGGCAGGTTTATGGGTGTTATAGCCAGTGTCCCCTTGCCAGTGTTTGGCACACTCTCCTGTTCCTACTGTCCACCTTATGTTGGCCAGGGGATGATGTCCACCCTCTGCTCATGCCATCATTGTTCCCTGCCATCGTGGAGCTTCCCCTCGAGCCTGTAAGCCAAAATAAACTGCTTTTTCCCACAAGCTGCTCTTGGTCAGGTGATTTCTACCAGCAATGCAAACCTGACTGCAACATATCTATTGAGCAAAACAAGTGTGTGTGTGTGTGTGTGTGTGTGTGTGTGTGTGTGTGTGTGTTTAACTGTATCTATGGATTTAGATGCAAGGAAAACATATCAGAAGGAAATAAAAACATTAAGACTAGTTTTTGTGGGAATATTATAGATGATTTCTATTTTTTCTATACTCTGTTGATTCTATGCAATAGTTTTCTGACTGTCTTTAAAATATTTATATTCAAGCAGGGAGAGAGAGGAAAGGAGAGAGAGAGAGAGAGAGAGAGAGAGAGAGAAAGGAGAACAGGAATGCTAGAGCCTCTTATTCCTGCAAATAAATGAACTCCAGATGCATGGGCCACTTTGTGCATCTGGCTTTATGTGGGTCCTGGGGAATCAAACCTGGGCTGTCATGCCTTGCAAGCAAATGCCTCTAACTGCTGAGCCATCCCTTAGCCCTCTGTCCAAATTTTCTACAGTCAATACCTTTTTCTTGGATTTTTCGAGATAGGGTTTCACTCTAGCCCAGGCTGACCTGGAATTCACTATGTAGTCTCAGGGTGGCCTTGAACTCATGGTGACCCTCATACTCTGTCTCCTGAGTGTTGAGATTAAAGGCGTGCACCACCACACCTGACTCAACACCTTCTCTTTTTGTATTTGCAGACAATGTCTCCTACAGCCCAGGCAGGTCTTGAACTCACTAAGTAGCTAGGGGTGGTCCTGTACTCTTGGTCCCCTGGTTCTACCTCCCAAGTGCTAGTACTGCAGGCATGAGCTTCCATGCTAGCGTTAGGGCTTTTCTGTTAACAAAATGTCGTCAGACTTCACAGTCACCAAGCTATGGAATCAGCCTACATGCCTGTGAATAAATGAGTGGATAGAGAAAATGTGGTATATTTATACAGTGATACGATGTTCATATCTTCTGTTCAGCCGTAAAGAAGAATGAAATGTCATTTGCAAAACAACGGTCATCATGTTAAGCACAATCAGCGAGATGCAGAAAGATAGGTGCTGCATGATTTCTCATAGGTGGAAGCTAGATGGAAAAAAAAGTAACCTGAAAGTAGTAAAAGAACCCTAGGAGAGCGTGAGAGGAGCGGGCGAAGGGAGGAGACAGCAGATAAGAAAGGGGAGGTGGGATGGCAGCGAGATGAAAACATGAGATATATGGAAATGTTCCGGAGAATCCTATGATTATGTATGATTAATGTCAAAAAAAAGTTAAAAGACCATCAAGGAGAAAACCAGTGTTGTATTCTAAAATAGACTAAAATAGAAAAAAATATATCAATGCTTATAATTTTCACACTACACCAAAATAAAAGGACAAAGAAAAGAAAAAGGAAAAATAAAAAAGAAATGCCTCCAGGAGCCCCCATGCTAACCACATCTCTTCCTGATCTACACGACGGGACGCTGAGAACGAATACACAGAGCTGTCAGAGGCCAGTGCTCCCCCTACGTGCCTCACGGTCCTGAAGTATGAGTAACCTACTGGCCATTCCACTCTTCCCAGTTTATATAACTATTTGCAAGGAGAGAGAGAGAGAAAAGAGAGAGAGAGAGAGAGAGAGAGAGAGAGAGAGAGAGAGGGAGAGGGAGAGAGAGGGAGAGAGCTGATCTGATCATGGCTCGGTGCTTCTGCAAACACACCCCAGACACATGCCCTACTTTGTGCATGTGGCTTTACGTGGGTCCTGGGGAAGCGAACCCAGGCCACATTTGTAAGCAAGTGCCTTTGACTGCTGAGGCATCTTTCCAGTCCTGCTATTCCCGGTTTAAAGGCAGCCTGTTTAATATTGGTGGTGGTGGGGTGGGGGGTTCTTTCTGTGAAAGTAATATTTTCTAAAGTTCAAGAGTTAGGCAAGAGCCGCAGCCTTGCTAATCTTCATTACAGGAAGCAACAGGGTCAGGCCAGCTGATGGGTTTAGAAAAGAATGCCAGTAAAGCTATCCCAGGCAGCAGAAGAAATTTTAGTGAATGCTTCTATAAACACATGAAATGAAGCATTTTTATTTTTAGCCAAACAGAAAAAGGCTCCTTTTAGTAGGTAAATATGTCTGGAAATCTCAACAGTGAGCACTTATCCCTGAGAACTGCTCGCATCTATGAGTCCTGACCCTCCAGCCCTTTCCCATGTGCGGTTTCCTGTGACAAATTTACATTCTATCTCGGCATCTTCCCCGAAGAATGCTATTGAGGCGCTCACGCTGCACAAGGCTAGCAGGCTAGAAAGAGGGGCGAGTGGAGCCCATTCACCCAATTGTTCTGAAAGAATGCATTCAGGTCCCCGGACTATTTATACGGAGAACTAGGATTCTGGCATCTTCCCCTCTGCCAGGTCCCCTGCTGAGAATGTGAAGGGCCTGGGCTGCCCTTGGCTGCCTCCGAGAGAGCTGAAGCCAGCAGCAGAGGAGAAGCCAAGAACCACGTCCCGTTGCAGAGGCCGAATGTTTCCAACACATGTGGACATTAAAACAAGCAAGATCAGGGAGCCGCGCGCTTCTCCGGGAGAACGGCGCGTCCGTATGTACGTCCTGGTGAACATCCCGCAGGATTTATGCTGTTCTCTGCCAGTTCACTAGTCGTTTGAGGTCAGAGAGTAATGCAAGATGAGATTCAGTGATGGCCAAGGGGGAAGCAACATTGTTCATGAATATGAATGTAAATGATTTCACAAAGAAACCTACATGTCATGTAGTTAGCATTTGAATGGGGAAGAAGAGTGAATGTGTAAGTTCAAAAAAAAAATTAATGTCCTATTGACGCACATCACATCAATGTCTGAGCAGAGCCAGCTATGATGGAATAAACCTGCCATCTCAGCACTGAGGAGCCTGAGGCAGGAGGTTCACAAGTTTGAGGCCAGCCAGGGATACAGAAGTGAGGCCCTGTCTCAAAAAATAAAAACACGGGCTGGAGAGATGGCTTAGCGGTTAAGCACTTGCCTGTGAAGCCTAAGGACCCCGGTTCAAGGCTCGATTCCCCAGGACCCACGTTAGCCAGATGCACAAGGGGGCGCACGCGTCTGGAGTTCGTTTGCAGTGGCTGGAAGCCCTGGCGCGCCCAGTCCCTCTCTATCTGTCTCTTTCTTTCCCTCTCTGTCACTTTCAAATAAATAAATAAATAATGAACAAAAAAAATTTAAAAAAAATAAAAAAATAAAAACACAAGCAAAACAGAAAGTCCATGAAGATCAGTCAAAAGCAAGAAGCAGGCTGAAGAGTTGGCTCAGCGGTTAAGGAGCTTGCCTGCAAAGCCTAATGACAAGGTTTGATTCCCCACATAAAGGCTGATGCACAAAGTAGCACATGCATCTTGAGTTTCTCTGCAGCACTGGCGCACCCATTCTCTCTCTCTCTCTGTTTACAAATAAATTGAAAAAAATAAAACAAAACAAAACAAAAAAACAAGACTCCAGTTCACTACCTTGCCCCCTGGTATGAGAGTGGGCAGTAGAATCCCTGCCTATTTCTGGGTGCCATGACTGTCCTTGAGCCATCTCAGATGTATGTCCTAGGATCAATGCAAATCTAGGGTTCATCAGCTATGACAAACTCTGGTTATAAAGAGAAACTTTAAAAGACCTTTGGAAAGTTCACTGCATCTGGGGATAGCCACAGGAAAAGTATGCCGCTCCTACCGTCTATAGCTTTAGGGTAAATGTCCCTCCTAAGAGTGAGTGTTCTTCATCATTCAGTAGAAATTACATGGTTAATTTTGACAGAGAATGCTTTTTTTTTTTAAATATTGTATTTATTTACTTATTTGAGAGATAAAAGGGGGGGGGGAGGCCGGTGGCAGATGGAGGGAATAAGTGCACTAGAGCCTCCAGCCACTGCAAAAGAACTCCAGACACCTTATGCAGCTGGCTTATGTGGTTCCTGGGGAATTGAACCTGGATCCTCAGGCTTCACAGTAACTGCCATCGCTGCTAAGCCATCTCTCTAGCCCAGAGAATGCTCTTCTAGAAGAAAAATGATATAAACCATGGACTTAATAGGACTGGGGATATAGCTCAGTGGTAGACAGCTAACCTGCGTGAAGCCCTAGGTTCAGTCCTCCAAAAAAAAAAAAATATTATGCTGGAGAGATGGCTTAGCAGTTAAGACACTTGCTTGTGAAGCCTAAGAACCCTTGTTTGACTCTCTAGATCCCACATAAGCCAGATGCACAATGGTGAGGCAAGTGCAAGGTCACACATGCCTACTAGGTGGTGTGAGCGTCCAGAGTGAGATTGCAGTGGCTGGCGCACCAATTCTTGCTCTCTCTCTGTCTTTCTCTCTCCCTCTCTTCCTCTCTCTAAAAAAATTACAATAAAACAAAACAATAAAAAAAGATTTCCTTTCTCTTAAAAAGAAAAAAAATGTCTATTAAATCAGGTGTGTTGGCGCATGCCTATGATCCCAGAACTTGGGAGGCAGATGTGGGAGGATCCAAAGCTCAAATACAGCCTCAGCTATGTAATGAATTTGAGGCCAGCTTGAACAACATGAGAACCTGTTTTGAACATAAAATATTAGCTCATCTGCAAGATTTGGAGTGTCGAGTATCCTTCCCTCATCGGCAGAGAAGTCTTGACAGGCTGGCCAGTCAGATGGAGACCACAGCTGGTGTGAGCTCAGTGGACGGAATGGCTACGTCATCTCAGGGACAGAGAAGGTGTTGATGGCAGGAGGGAGATGGAGATTGGAGACGGTAGTTGGGGGGGGGGAATTAAATAAAAATACATTATGTATATGTATGAAAATTAAAAATGGAAAAAATAAAACAGCAACAACACAAACATGGGCTAAAGCAAAGCCTCATTTTAATGTCGCACGGTGACAACAGTCATGTAAACGTTGTAGAAAGGGTTGTTCAACTCACTCTTTACTATTGGCTAAAGACTTGAGATTTAGTGAAGTAACAGGTTAGCTGGTCAATTTTTGTCCTATTGAAAGATAAGTAATTTCTTTTTTAAAAAATATTTTATTCTTAACTATTTATTTATAAGAGAGAGAGAGAGAATGGGTGCACCAGGGCTTCTAGCCACTGCAAATGAACTCCAGATACATGTGCCACCATGTAAATTTGACTTGTGTGGGTTCTGGGGGATTGAACTTGAGTCCTTAGGTATCACAGGCAAATGCCTTAGCCAACTAAGCCATCTCTCCAGCCCAGGATAAGTGATTTCTGTTCAGTGGAAATTATACTTACAAAGATTATATCTTATTGCCCTGTAGAACACAGAACACATTTAATATATAACCACACTCATTTGTTTATTGTGTAGCCAAGGCTAGCCTTGAATTCACAGTAATTCTCCTACCTCAGCCTCCCAAGTGCTGGGATTATAGGTATGAGCCACCATGTCTGGCATAACCCACCATCAATGCAATACACTTCCTTATTATATTGTCTATGGGGCTGGGGAGATGGCTCAGCAGTTAAAGATGCTTGCTTGCAAGGCCTGCTGGCCTGAGTTTGATTTCTCAGTACATACATACATAAAGCCAGATGTGCAAAGTGGTGCATGCATCTGGAGTTTGTTTGCAGTGGAAAGAGGTCCTGCCACACCCAGATGCTCTTTTTCTTCTAAAAATATAAAAATAATTGTCCATGAAGCTCTAGTGCTTCCTCCATTAATTACTTCATTCACCAATGAGTTAAATACAATCTGTGACCCATATTAATTTTATATTTAGAAGAGTTACAATTTGAACGAGTTTAAAAATCATACTATAACAGGTAGATAATTACTTAGTTTAAATTCTGATAAAGAAAATTACCTAAGATGTTTGAATATGTATATTCCATGTTATAAAATGTCAGTTTTAATCTTTTTGTGGGGTACACTTCACTTTAATGGCACTGGCATGCTAAAAAAAAAGTAAGCAAGGGGGCTGGAGAGATGGCTTAGCAGTTAAGGCGCTTGCCTACAAAGCTAAAGGACCTTGGTTCGACTCCCCAGGGCCAACGTAAGCCAGATGCACAAGGGGGCACATCTGGAGTTCATTTTGCGGTGGCTAAAGGCCCTGGCGTGACCATTCTCTCTCTCTCTCTGCCTGTTTCTCTCTGTCAAATAAACAAATGAATAAAATACATTAACTGAAAAAAAGTAAGCAAGGAAGGCATTACATTTCTTAAGGTAATGATATGATGTAGTGCTATATTCACAGGGGCTATGCTAATCTTCTCTGTATCATTCCAATTTTAGTATATGTGCTGCCAAAGTGACCTATTGTATGCTTTGTACCATATCAATATAAATTAGAAAGACATTTATTTCTGAACTTTATGCATCCCCAGTATGATCTGGGAACTCATCATTTACTATCTTGGCTCCACAGCGTCTAACAAGTCCACACAGGAGCTGTTCCTGAAGCACACCCTGCTCCCCACCCCCTGCTCCGAGTACGTGAAGAGCTCGAGCTGTCATGAGTCACGGGGTTGGGCAGGTTGGGAGGATCATGACAGGAGATCAAATGCGTTTCCAGACAGGTTCTAACATCCTCTGACAACTGCTAAGCAGCTTGTGAGAAGGGCAGGTATAGGAAAGGGGGATCTGCTGGAAGACACAAAAGACACTGTCAACCACTTTAATGATCTATCTCAAGCCTGGGTGGGCAGAGGGGCCTCTGAGCAACAAGAGAACAGGACAGTCGTGTTCTGGGCAATGTACCTGTCAAACAGGCCCGTGCAGGTGGAAACGTACCTGGCATCGCCACTGCATTTGCCGGGACATGAGTGTGGATGGTTAAGGTGCTGTTCAAACCACATCTCACATTCCGCTCTAGCAGGAAGCTCTTTCAAACACAGGTTCTGATGGGGGGGGGGGGCGGTGTCTAACAAGATCACACTGGTGAAGGGCAAGTCCACCTGCACTGCTAAACCAGAGGCCGCTGTGGAGTCTTCATGCTAATGTAGCATGGCAGAACCTCTGGCTTGCTTTTTAGAAACACACAAAAAAGAATAAAAATTCCTGAAGATCAATTTTGAAATCCTAAAACAAAATTCTGAGATAGTAATTGTACACTGAAAGCTAGGAGAAAAAGGGAATTCTCTGTGGACCTGATGACATGACTAGTCACACGGGGTGCTTTCTTTCATCACTATTCCTGGAGAATGCTGCAGCCCTCCCACCTGAGAGCTAGACTCCCGGAATCTTGCTTTGTAGACTGTTCTAGAAGAGTAAATATGGCCATGCTCTCTATGTGACCAGGCTGGACCATCTGAGTCACAGAAATCGTCACCTTCCTGTTCTTGGGTATATATGTCCAGTGAGAAGAAGGTAACGCAACTTAGTTATAGTGGGGAGACAGTTCCAAGGCACACTGAGGGGAAAGCTGAGGAACCGGGGTGGCCCTCTGTGTTCACAAATGTGCTGAGAGCTTGTGCATGTGGTATGGCGACCAAACTGTGCCACAGACCCGTACACAGGAAGTGAGTTCACATACGTGCATGGGAAATTAACTTGTGGGTCTCGGGGCTTTAGAAAAGGTGGAATCCTGGCACTCACAGGAACCCCAGTGTGTGTTTAGACGCATGACTCGTGAGGTATCGATTCCTTTCTCCAAGTCAATGCATTCTGAGGACCATTTCCACAGCCAACACAAGCATGGATCTCACAAGATGAACTTCCAGCTTTGAGCTCACTTTCAGGACACACACAGGAGCCTGCCTATGTCTTTCTTCTGTTCACTGGGTCACCGACAGGACAGACTTTGGCCACGAGACCAGTTCTGAGGTAGTGCGATGGCTGTGACAGGTAAGCTGTCCACTTGCCTTTCTGTGGCTGGCTGGGCACTGCTCTTCCTCTCCACAGGCATCTGGGCCCAGAGCAGCCCCTAAACCCTCTGAGGTGGATCCCTCGTGTTGATAGAGCACACAGAGAAGACTCTGGTGAAAACTTGCCCTCTTCTTTCAACTGGACTTACGAGGGTTGCAATCACAAAGGAGGGCTTGGTAAATCAGTGGTTTAAAAAATTTACAACTGATTCCAAAACAATATCTTGGAAACATACATATTTTTGATTGCCAAAAATATACATTTACTATTGCATTGTGAGAGAATAATATTTGTAGAATATACAGTTATATTATTAATATAATATTAACAAATACAACTATACATGATGCTGCAGATTGAAGCCAGGGCCTTGTATATGTGCCAGGTAAGCTCTCTGCCGTCAGTCTACATTTCTTGCCCCAGAAATATGTTTTTTTAATTTTTATTGGCATTTTCCATGATTATAAAAAAATATTCCATGGTAATTCCCTCCCTCCCCCCCCGAAATATTTTTAAGGGATATATAATACTCTGCATTATGGAAATAAATAACTTTCTTTCTTTTCTTTCTTTCTCTTCCTCCCTCCCTCCCTCCCTCCCTCCCTCCCTCCCTCCCTCCCTCCCTCCCTCCTTCTTTCTTTCTTTCTTTCTTTCTTTCTTTCTTTCTTTCTTTCTTTCTTTCTTTCTTTCTTTCTTTCTTTCTTTCTTTCTTTCTTTCTTTCTTGAGACAGGTCTCACTCTGTAGCCTAGGCTGGTCTAGAACTATCTATATATCGCAGAATGACCTAAAACTTGTGAGTTATCCTTCTGTGTGCCAAAATGCTATAGGCACAAGCCACCACTCCTGGCTAACTTTAACTGAATAGATATGATTGACAGACATGGAGTATATTCTAGTTGTTTGCTACGAGGTGTATTCACAGACATCCTGAGGCATTGTATATAGCATAGCAATTAAAATACTGGTGTAACTCCTGGCAGAGTGAGTGCTTAGCGTGTGTGAGGCGCTCGGCTCAGTGAAAGCTCTCATGTGCATGCATGCCTGGATTCTGGGATCTGAAGTTAGACTGCTTTGTTTCAAATCTCACCAGTTTGTTATCAAGTACCCAACTCTGGTCCTGTGCAATAATGGTGTTAAAAATAGGACCTCTCGGGCTGGAGAGATGGCTTAGCGGTTAAGCACTTGTCTGTGAGGCCTAAGGACCCCGGTTCGAGGCTCGGTTCCCCAGGTCCCACGTTAGCCAGATGCACAGGGGGGCGCACGCGTCTGGAGTTCGTTTGCAGAGGCTGGAAGCCCTGGCGCGCCCATTCTCTCTCTCTCCCTCTATCTGTCTTTCTCTCTGTGTCTGTCGCTCTCAAATAAATAAATAAAAAAATTTAAAAAAAAATCAGATCTAGGCCTGGTCTCCCAAGTGGGTTAATCTTTTCAAATCTGATTCAATAATGTACAAAGAATGAAGAAAAAGACAGATCTATTAACATTGTTATCTGTTTTCTAAACGCTTTTGTTTACTTTCTCTTTCTCTGTTTCCTGTCTATCCTGAGATCAAGAAACTCCTTCTCCCCAAGCTCCCACCACCGAAGGCTGGGTCCTCAGGTTCCCGGAGTAGATGGAGCCAACCTTCTGAAACCATGAGCCAAAATACGTCTTTCCTCTCTAGTTGTTACTGTCAGGCATTTTTAAAATATTTATTTACTAGGGAGGGAGGGAAGGAGGGAGAAAGAGAGGAAGAATGAGCATGAGCATTCCGGGCCTCCTGCCACTGCTTTTACATGGGCGCTGGCAGCCAAACCTGGGCCAACAGACTTTGCAAGCAAGCACCTTTAATCTCTGAACCATCTCTCTGGTTCTCCGTCAGGCATTTTAGTAACAGCTACACCAAAGTAACTAATACAACTACTACAATACAGTAGATTCTATTTCTGTCCCTGTACACAGCTCAGTTTAAGAACCCTGTCATACGATTGTGTATTAAAAATGAGGACAGGCTGAACACACGTCATAAATGGCCCAAGGGATTCTTTTGTTGTCTCATCAGAAAAATCTAGTGTGACTACAACATCCAAAAAGCCAGGGCTAACTAAAATAAAGGAGCATATAAAGTCTGGCTCCTATGGAAGGTTTAGCCAGGTTCTTATTCTTTTTTTTTTTTAATTTTTGTTTTTTTATTAACACCTTCCATGATTATAAAAAATATCCCCTGGTAATACCCTGCCTCCCCAAGTCTTTATTCTTTAATTTAATTTAATTTATGAGACAGAAAGAGAGAGAGACTGAGAGAGAATGGGTGTCCCAGGGCCTCTAGCCACTGTAAATGAACTCCAGATGCACGCACCATCATGTGCATCTGGCTTATGTAGGTTCTGTGGAATCAAACCTGGGTTCTTAGGCTTTGCAGGCAAGTGCTTTAACTTCTAAGACAGTTCTTCAAGCCCCAGTCCTTCTTCTTAATTATTTTTCCACTACCTGAGACTTACCTAGCTCCAACTACACCACGCATTAATGCTAGATCTCAGATTTGTGCCCCCTGAACATAGCTCAAAAAACTACTGGTAGAAAATGGAGACATTTTCATGTTGAAGTACTGACCCAGGCAATCTAGGGTTTGGATCACTTCTGGCCTTCTTGCTGAGGTGAACTTGGCGACCTGGGTCCCCTCAGCCATCTGGAAGGACCGTCTCAGCCCCATTTGCCATCTCCATAGCTGCAGGCCCAGTTGTCACCTGGACATTAGGCTCCGCGCCCCCCCCCCCCCCCCCCCCCCCCCGCCGCCCGCCGCCCGCCGCCCACACACTGGGGCTTTCATCCAGTGTCTTCTTAGGGTCAGAGTACCTCTGGGAGCTAATCATGCACTTGGGGAACAGAAAATTGTTGCCCCAGTTGTGTGGCTTTGGGAGCAGTATTGAGAAAATAGATTTAAAAAATTAATTTGTGTTTGTCATTAGTATTACAGACCACAGGCAGTTCTTGCTGGAAACTGTGCTAAGCCCTAACTTTGCTTCAGTTAATTCAGGAGCATCAAATACCTTCAATTTCCCTCCACATCATTCTGACAATGGCTATCTGAACTTCTCCTATGCTTCTTAACTAATACTGACTTATTTGGTTTGAATAAAAACAAGTACTTTAAAAACAAGAGAGGGAGAATGCTTTACTGTGAGTACTTATGACTTTTAAAACCAGAAATAATCCCCTATGTTTACAAAAGGATAAAAATATTTGTCTCCAGGGTAAAGAGAAGACAACGGGTCCAATCATGTGGTGACGGACGCTTAGAAACATGACCAGAGTCTCTTTGTATCTCACTAAGGAACTCATCCAACTGGGTGTAACAGAAAGTAAGGCTGGGTAGGATATAAGCGATGTTACAATTGCCTCTTTCCTCATAGTAAGCAAGGCGCTTTAAAGTCCTTTTTGTTTTTAAGTGGTTTCATACAACTTGAAAAACACACCAAAAAAATGCTGTCGTCCAAAGCCAGAACAGAGTTCTGTGTGCTCTCAAATAATTTAATATTGAGAAGTCTTTTCAACCTTCTCCAACTCCAACCAAAACTAAAGCATTACTTTGGGGAAAAATATAAATGAGTAAGCAAATAAAACCTAATATCTACATAATTGTCCACAGATCAGATAATTTGGGGACAGTAAACCCCAGCAGCGTTTCAGCTAGCTCAAGTCCAAAGTCAAAATAATGGGATAAACTTTTATTCACCATTTCTCCAGATTTCTCATATCCACTTGTCTACCAACAAAGAAGCCCGGCTAATATATTCAGGACGATTGCTTCATCAGTTGGTGGATTTAAAACCAGTCCTGTGCAGGCGCATCTCTCACAGCATCACAAACACAGTGTGGCCAGCCTCTGTCTGAGTCATTCTCCCCTCACAGGCACAAACACAATATTATGTCCAGTTTTTGAATTTTTGAATGAATAGAAAAAATGCCACAATGTAGACATAGGGGGCTTATCAGGGGACCCTGCCCCTCTTCTTTTGATAACTGGAGGTGCTCTATCTGGGGGATCCCCCTTGTATAAACCAACCCTGACTCTACTCTCTACTAAGGTTCCCAGACCTGTTCATACAGGCTGGCTCCTGATCAAACTGGCCAAATCACAGACACCTTGGGCGGATGATGGAGGGGTCATTATCCAACAGACATCTCTCCTGAAATGCTCCTCCTCGCTGGAGCCTCAGGCGTGGAACTGAAATCATCTAAGCCCAGAGCTCTCAGACTTGGCCTCAGGTTGAAATACGCTGAGAGAGCCACGCGTTGTGGCGCACACCTTTAATCCCAGCTCTCAGGAGGCAGAGGTAAGAGGATCACCGTGAGTTTGAGGCCACCCCGAGACTACACAGAGTAGGTCAGCTTGAGCTAGAGTGAGACCTTACCTCGGAAAACAAAACAAAACAAACCCAAAACACACACACACACACACACACACACACACACACACACACAAAAATACATCAAGAGAGTATGAATCCCTGGCCCCAGATGCAGAGATGAGCTCGGGGAGAGCGGGTGGGTGTGAGAGGCCTCGGATGAAGGTCAAGACTTTGGGTCTCTCTCTCTCTCTCCATGGCTGCTGATGCTGTGGTCATAAAACCAGTATGTTTCCCCCTAAGCTTTAATTGTTTTGAGCTTCCTGCTTGCTTTTTGCATTCAAAAAGGTTTGACCAGTTGATGTCTCGAACTCACTCTTGGTGTCATTACTGGACTCTTTCCAGCCCGTTTTCAGGGTCTCGCCTTTGCAGCTCCCAGCGGTGGCTCCCAGGATCCCATTTCCACTCTTGGACCCCGCCAAAGCTCACTTGTCCAAGAGGAGTGCCAAATCTAACCAAAGTCTCAGCTACATGTGTGTGTGTGAGAGAGAGAGAGATACATGCGTGTTCATGTGTGTGAGTATAGTCCTGCACATGCCATGGTGCATATAGGGAGTTCAGAGGACAGCGTCCCGTGTGTGTTTCTGTCTTCCTCCTCATGTGAGGTCGGGTCTCTTGCCCACTGCTGCATTTGCCAGTCTAGCTGGCCGGCGTCTCTCCCGTCTGCCTCCCCTTTTGCCCTAGGCGTGCTGGAATTACAGAGGCTAGCCCTCCAGCATCCACTTCTGATGGGGGCTCTGGTACTCATGCTTGGGCCATGCTTATGTCACAGTCTCTTTATCTAGAGCCATCTCTCCAGCCCTGGCCAAGTTTTGATCTGAGAGAGGAGTTCTGAGAGCTAGCATATGCGGATGCTGCCGTTCTAAACAAAAGACAGCAGGCCTCCTCAGAGCCACCAGCGTTTGGTCCTTCCTGATGAACTAGCTGTCCATGACCCACCCTGGCCCTGCCCTCTCCGCCCTCCCTGCATCTGGCTGTGATTGGTTTGCTTAAATGAAGCGAACACGATAGGCTGGAGAGATGGCTTGGTGGTTGAAGGCACTTGCTTGCAAAGCCTGACAGTCCTGGTTCTACTCCCCAGCACCCATGTGAAGCCAGACATACAAAGTGGAGCGTGTGTCTGGAGTTCATCGGAAGTGGCCGGAGGTTCTGGTGTGTCCATATTCTTTCTTTCTCTGTCTCTCTTTTATTTGGGCAGGGAGGGTTAAAGGTAGGATCTCACTCTGGCCCAGGCTGACATGGAATTACTAGGTAGTCTCAGGATAGCCTCGAACTCACTGCGGTCCTCCTACTTCTGCCTCCCAAGTGCTGGGATTAAAGAAGTGCGCCACCACACCTGGATCTTTCTCACTCTCTCTTTCTCTCTCAGTCAAATAAAATAGACAGCATGGGGCTGGAGAGATGGCTTAGCGGTTAAGCGCTTGCCTGTGAAGCCTAAGGACCCCGGTTCGAGGCTCGGTTCCCCAGGTCCCACGTTAGCCAGATGCACAAGGGGGCGCACGCGTCTGGAGTTCGTTTGCGGTGGCTGGAGGCCCTGGCGCGCCCATTCTCTCTCTGTCTTTCTTTCTCTCTATCTGCCTCTTTCTCTCTCTGTCTGTCACTCTCAACCAAATAAATAAAAATGAACAAAAAAATTAAAAAATAGACAGCATGAAATTACATACTAAAAAATTGATTCTTTAATCAGTATATCCACTTGGGAAACAGGCAATGTAAGATCTCAGTTAAAAACAGGCTTCAGCATAAAACAAACAGGTTTGTTTTATGAGCTTCAGTGGTGAGCCCAGAGCCAGGGTGCCCAGTGGGGTGTGGTCATCCCATCAAAGATGTCACAGTAGCCCTGTGCTTTACCAACATCCCTTCTTCAAAGGCCCCACAAAGCTGCCTGTCCAGCTGGGGCTCTGCCACCACACAGGTCCCCAGCAGAAAGCAACATCTCCATGCCGGTAATCAGAAATACCACCCTGTTGGCAGTGTGAGAAAATGCCGAGGAGCCAGAACGGACTCACTGCAGTGTCGGCCTGGCTGACAGCTGCGGCGGGGAGCGGAGGGGCCTGCTCACGTTTCCTGCGTGGGCAGCTTGGTGACAGAGGTCCTTCCCCAGAGGCAAGAGCCGAGCAGGTTTGGCGGGGACGGGCTCCAATCTTCCCCACGCCCCTTCCACAAAATTCCCTGAGCCAAGCTGGGAGCATTTTAAATCTACTTCTGTGACAGGCTCTTAGGAGCCTCTGGACCTCTGCTTTGGAAGGTGTTGAGTGTCCTTAGTGTCTTTCTCCTTCACCCCTGTGCTGACGTCAGGTTCACTGAGAAAGGAGCACTCTCGCTCATTTCCCCAGTTCTCCTGTGGTTTCAGCTGGGCCGGGGTGGACTGCGCTGGGTTTATCTCCTCAGGACCAGCTCCCGTTCCAGACTTCCGTGCACACCTGCCCACACCTGACTGTGCAAGGAACTCAGACCCGGGAGGTGGGCTGCCCAGATGTTTTTTAAAGATTTCCACAGGATTTGAATATGCAGCCAGGGCAAAGGGCACTGTATGTGACTGACCCTGGAGATGTTGGGAGGATCCCAGGAAAGGGGTGGGTTACTTTAGTTGGCTCAAACCAGCTGTCCCTGGCACATTACAGCATACATCATATCAAGTTTTCATCAGCTTCTTAAAAAAATATATATATATATATATATATTTATTTGAGAGAAAGAGAGAGAGAGAAAGAAACAGAGAGAGAGAGAATGAATATGGGCACACCAAGGCCTCTTACCACTGCAAATGAACTCTAGATGCAAGTGGCACTTTGTACATCTGGCTTTGCATGGCTACTGGGGACTCAAACCCTGGTCATCAGGTTATGCAAGTGGAGCCATCCCATCTCTCCATCCCTCATCAGCTTTTACATCTGCCTCCTATAGTAGATCTGGAGACCCAGCAGGGGGGGGGTGGGTTTGTTCTTCTCGCTCTCTCCCAGATCTGGCTCCAGGCCTGACACCCACTGCAGGTTATTAAGTTCTGCTCAAGAAAAGGGCTGGGGGTCTATCATTCACCTCTGTCCCCACGGCGACAGCCCATCACGCCCTTTGCCATTAGAAACCATGACCCGCGGTATCCCAGCCAGGCTCTGATTCTGTGGCCCCGTGTCAGAGAGCAAGGTCGTCACTTGAGAAAGAAAGGGAGAAAAGTGCAACTGCGTTTTACTGAAGAGGGTTGGCGTTCTCTTTCCTCCTTTCTGTAGCTCTGCATTCCTGTTTTCTTTGGTTTTAAATTTAACCTGGGTTTCCAAGGCCCTAAAAAAAGGAAGGAAGAAAGGAAGAAAACCTACGGAAATTAAAAAGCAGCCCTAGCTAAAAGAAATGCCAAGACACCTGAGAGAGTTCTGTGTAGCTCCACACTGAAAGTCTACAACCCCGTGTCATGTGGAGAGGTAGTGTAGCTAATCGAGCATGTTCTCCTCCCCTTTGCCTCTCCATCTCAGAAGCAGCAGCTGCAGTGAGCTCTGGGGTGGAAGCAAGACTACGCTTTGGTAGGTAGAATCACATGGATCCTTACTTGCTTCTTTGGTATTGCCAGGATCTGGGCCTTCTTTGGTCCATACAGTAAACTAGCTGAGGCCTGGAGTAAGTGAGCAAGGATTGTGTAAATGCTGGTGGATACCGTCTTCATTTATATTTTATATTATACATATTTATATATCATGGAAATTTTGACATTAATTTTAATATTTCATTTATGTATATGTATGGACATATGCTATGTGTGTGTGGGGGAGTGTGTGTGGGGGGTCAGAGAACCTTAGGGTATTTGTCTTGTCTTTCCATCTTTTTGAGACAGGGTCTCTTCTTGTTTTGCTGTTGTGTGTGCACCAATCTAGCTGGCCCACAAGCTTCTCCATTCTCCTGGCTCCATCTTCCACTGACATAAGTGTGTTGGGATTGCAGATATGCATGCCACTCCATGCTTGGCTTTGTGTGGGTGCCAGGTAATCAAATTCAGGCTGGCAGGCTTGTAAGCAAGTGATGTTACTTCTAAGACATCTCCCAGCTGTTGTAGCTTGAATGTAAACATGCTCCCCAAGGCCTCTTTTACATGTTGGTCTCACTGTAAATCCCCCGCTGGAGGAGCCTCTGAAAGATGCAGCCATGCTGGGGGTGTATTGCTGAGGTAGGCCTTGAGGATTATTAGTTCGGTGCCAATGAGTGTTCACGTCCAGCTTAGTTTTGCTGCTTCCTCCCAGCTGATATGACAAGATGCGACACTGCTGTCTGTTGTTTTTAAATAGGGAGAGAGAACGGGTGCACCAGGGCTGCTAGCCACTGAAAATGATCTCCAGACCCATGTGCCACTTTGTGCATCTGGTTTATGTGGGTACTGGGGAATTGAACCAGGTTCCTTAGGCTTTGCAGGCATGTGCCTTAACCACTAAGCAGTCTCTGCAGCCCACTGCTCTCTATTTTTTTTTTTTTTTTGCCATTCTTTGCCCACCATGATGAAACTTCCCTTCAAAACTATAAGCTGAAATATACCCTTTCCTTCCATCAGCTGCTTCTGGTCAGGTGTCCTTTCTCAGCAGTGAGAAGGTCACTGCTACCTAAAGTGTTTTTATCTAGACCCTGAATTAATTGAGAGAAATGCATACTGTGGAAAGGTCACGGTGTCTTATCATCTAGCTGTCGATATAATCTTGAACAATCAATAGCTACTCCTCTCTGGCATGGAATTAATAAAATGGCAACTCTTGTACACTGAGAGTGTGTCACACGACTCTCAGCTAATTGTGTAACTATCACCAGTCACTGAACAGAAAATCTTAGCCTCGCATCACTTCGGTGACATTGGTAGTGCTATTTCAGCCCTAGCTGATCCAGGCTGCCCTGCACTCCTGTGTCTCTCCAAGCCTGCACAAGATGGCCCTGCGTCTGTAGTCCAGTCCACAGCCTCCATCAGAGGGTTTGTCTGTCCTTCCAATGACTGTGCTTGTCAGGCAGCTGAAAGCATGGAGGTTCTTCAAAAATATGAAAAAGTAACTTTATCACATGACCCAGCCAGAGTATTTACATCACTGTTTCACACAGATGCTTGCAGATCTTACATCACTGTGTCATATGGATGCTTGCAGATCAAGGTTTACTGTAGCACTATTCACAATACCTGAGTTATGAAGTCAATCTAAGTGTCCAAAAGCAAATAAACAAACAAAAATGGAGGACCAGATAAGGAAAATGTAGTGTATATACAGAATGGCAATTTTTTTTTATAGGAACAGAGAAGAATGAAGTTATATCATTTGCAAGAAAATGGATATATCTGGAGATAATCATATTAAGCGATTAAATCAATGTCAGAAAAGCAAATACGTTTTTCTCTCCTGCCCTTATGTAACATACTTCCATGCATTATGAAGATTTAATAGCAAATTTAATGTGACAATGGTAGTTGCACTTAAGGAAAACAAAAAACACAACCCTACAAAAGCAACGGAAGCACCAAATAACTGTTGTTTGTTTTGTGGTACAGGGAATGGAACCCAGAGCCAGAGCCTTACACATGCAAGGCAAACAATCTGCCACTAAGCTGTCCTTCCAGGCCTCTTGTACTTTGTAGTTGAGACAGGGTCTCGCTTTGTGGCGCAGGCCAGTCTTGAACTTGCTATCCTCTTGTCTTAGCCTCCAGAACAGCCAGGATCACAGGCCTATACCACCAGGACAAGTTCCTTTTTATTGTATGTATGTATGTATGTATTTATTTGTTTGTTTGTTTGTTTATTTATTTATTTATTTATTTATGTGGGGGAGAAGGGCAAAAATTGGTGTGCCAGGGCCTCCAGCCACTACAAATGGACTCCAGATGCATGTACCGCCTTGTGGGTAGTGGGGAATTGAACCTAAGTCCTTAGTCTTTGCAGACAAGTGCCTTAACTGCTAAACTATCTTTCCAGCCCCCCTTTTAATTTTTATTTTGAGATAGGTGTTTGCTAAGTTATCCATGCTGGTCTAGAGCTTCCAGTCTCCTGCCTCAGCCTCTTGAGTAGCAGCTGGGATTGCAGACGAATACCACCATGCCCAGATTTAATTATTTTATTGAGAAATATAGTTACAGATGTAAGTGGCTGTTTTTCAATTAATAAATTAGATTAATAAAATTAATAGGCAGCTCTCAAAAGATGAAGTACAAATGGCTAATAAACATGAAAAGCTGTAGCATATCCTTAACCAGCAGGAATGTGGAAATTAAAACTACAGAGAGATTCGATGTCACCACAGTCAAAATGGAAACCATGAGGAAACACAGCAACAGATTGGAGAGAGCGTGTGGG
Source organism: Jaculus jaculus (assembly GCF_020740685.1). Taxonomy (NCBI): domain Eukaryota; kingdom Metazoa; phylum Chordata; class Mammalia; order Rodentia; family Dipodidae; genus Jaculus; species Jaculus jaculus. The sequence continues at coordinate 10,387,452 of NC_059105.1, forward strand.
GTGTGGGAAGGAACCCTTATATGCTGTTGGTAGAAATGTAAATTAGTGCAGTCACTATGAAAATCATTATAGAGTTCTCAACTGAAAACAGACCTCTTACATGATCCTGCCATTTCACTCCTGGAAAGGTGCCCAAGGGAATCTAAGTCCGTGTTCTATCTCGGCAACGTACAGACTCTCCTGCACATCTGTCTTTATTTTATTATCCGTGTTTATTATTAGCAGCACTGTTTACAATAGTGATGTTATGGAATCAGCCTATGTGTCCATCAACAGATGAATGGGTAATAAAATATAGTTCATCTATACAATGGAGTTTTGTTCAACCATAAATAAGAATGAAATTATATTGTTTGCAAGAAAATGAATGTAATTGGAGATGAGCAGCTTTTTTTTTTTTTTTTTTTTTTTGAGACAGAAACTCTTTGTGATCCTTCTACCTCAGCTACTCCTGAGTAGCTGGGATTACAGGTGTGCCCTACTGAACCACGTGTGCAAATAGGTTTATAAGCAGCAGCTTATGGAATCCGCCAGCACCCTGGCCAAATGCTATGCAGTCACCAGGACAGCCCTCCGCAGCCTTACCAGGACTGTGTGCATCCCTGTGTAGAGCCTGCTGAGACACACCAAGGTAGAAAACGCCACAGCCATTGTCAGCCCCAAGGCAAAGGGATACTGCAGGAAAGAGGAGAAAGCAAGAACATTAGAGTATTTTCAGGTATATATGTATAATCTTCAGTACTGAGGCTTGAATTTGGGGCTTCACACGTGGTACTTATTCACTCTACCATGGAATTCTATCTCTAGCCCTTTTAAATTAAAAAAAAAAAATGTTTTTTCAAGGTAAGATCTCCCTGTAACCCAGGCGGACCTGGAACTGACGTGCACGTGCGGGCAGCGTGTAGTCACATACACACACAGAGGCAGCATGCGGTAAACCCTGGCTTGGACCCATGGGCTGCAAGGTTTAGGGAAATGAGTAACTTTTCATTTTATCTATTCTCAGATTAGAACTTGATCAATAACCCGTCTGACCCAAAAGCACAGTAGATGGCCAGTGCTACAGTCTGGAAGTCCCCCAAACAGCCTCTCATCTGAGGAGAGCCGGGGACAATGGCTCAGGCTGAGAATGGGTTGTGGTCTGGCCTCTGCTGACACTTGCATCAGCAGGGAGGTAGTCACATCTGGCAAGACTGCCTGATGAGGAAAATGCAGATATTTTGCCTGTAACCATGACGCAGCCCACTTGCTTGCTTTACTTCCTTTCTGGTGTGGTGCGGGGGGGGGGGGCACATTGTGTGCACATACATGGAGAGACTAGAGCTCTCCACGGGTGTTTTCCTCAGTCACTCGCCACCTTATTGATTGCCACAGGGTCTGCCACTGAGCATCGAGCTTACTGATTTGGCTGGTTTTCTAGCCAGCCTGCCCTGGGATCCAGCCATTTCTGCCTGTCTCTGTGCTGAGATTACAGGCGCGTGCTGTCACGCTTCAATGCGAGCTACGTAAATGAATCCACGTTGAGAGCGGTACCTGAGTAAATAACCCAAACAGCTAAATATACTTATCCTTAAAATTGAAATGGAAAAGAAATTCAAACTATGGCTCAGGTCTTGGGGAAACTGGTGCATCATTTGAGCTAGAAAGAAAGTCTTAAGAAGGGTTGGGTGCCTTCCAAGTGAGTGTTTGATGGTTCTTGGTGCTTTCTCGCTCTGCTCTGTGTCCTGAGTAACAGGAGCCCGTTCGCAGTGCTGAGAGCAGACCCTGGGGTCAGCCCAGGCCACGCCCATGCCCACGCCCACTGAGATCTGCTGGGCAGCGGAGTATGGACATGCCCCCGAACTCTCACAGGTGGGGAGTTCAGGCACTTTTCTGGTCCTGGCATTGTATTTAAATTAGTTATGCCAAATAGCCACATCTCGTTGGGTACATCCCTTAAAATCTTTTCCCCATTCAGGAAACAGAGGGCTGAACCCAGGTGGTCAGGCCGATGCCTGCAGGGGCAGAAGCAAGACCCAACCCTGGCACCCGTGACAGCACCCCCTCTTCTGCCATAACCTGAAACACGGAACAGCCCTGGATTTCTGGGGTAAAGGTGACTCAGTGCCGCCGTTGAGCTGCAAGACTTCTAGGTTTAGTAAAATACAAAATTTCCCATAGCTGATAGGTAAAATTTATGAAATTCAACATAAAATTGAAGTAACATGTCTCAGACAGGAGAAAAACCCAAACAAAATCTTCCTTGGGGCAATTGTAGAATGTTTAAAAGGTGTTATTATAATTGTCATCTAATCAGATATTGAGTGAAATTCTTCTATTTTCAGCATTTATTAATCTCCTGTCATTTATATAGTTCTTTAACAAAAAAACAAAACCTAATACAGCCATCATTTCTAATGGCTGAACCCTACCCCGGGGCAGAGTCATCCTTGGAGGGTAATTTGGGGCACAGGCACTTTTCTGCCCTGGGCTGGGAGTCTGGTAGAGGGATTTGGTGGGATCAGCTCTGCCCTGGAGGATGTTTATAAGGATCATAAAACCTTTGTGTCTGTCTCGGGCCAAATGAGCACTGATTCCTGTCTGTCTAGGCCACAGCTCAGGGGGAATGCTTCTTGCAGCAGGGGGCGATGCTCCGTCAGGTGGGGCAGTCTGGCTACGGTCACTGCTCTGGGGTGATTGGGAATGGTGCCCATCCTCACTCACAGGCACAACCTGATTTGGGGGCTAAGTTATATACATGATCAATGGGGAAACTACCATTGACAACCATGTAGGTTAATCTTTTTTAAAAACTGTGTACATACATGTGTACATGTAGTGTGTGCATGTGGTACATGTATGAACATGTGGCATATACATGTGTGTTTGTGCACACCCATGAAGGCCAGTGTCCTCCTCTGTTCCTCTTCTGCCTTATCTCCTTGAGATAGAGTTTCTCACTGAACCTGGAGCTCCCCATTTTTCATCCTGGCTGACCACAGAGAGAGCCCAGCCCTGGGGTTGCAGCTGTGTGTGGCCATGTCTAGCTTTTTTGTTTATTTTTCGAGGTAAGGCCTCACTTTAGCCCAGGCTGACCTGAAATTCACTCTGTAGTCTCAGGGTGGCCTCGAACTCATGGCGATCCTCCTAGCTCTGTCTTCTGAGTGCTGGGATTAAAGGCGTACGCCACCATGCCCGGCTTTTTGGCCTTTTTTTTTTTAAGATGAGTGCTGGGGATCTGACTCAGGTCCTCACACTTGCTCAGCCAGTGCTCTTAACCACAAGTCACCTCCCCAGCCCCTAGGTCCCCTTAATATTCACCTCGCAAACATTAAAGCCTCCTAAAGCAGCTATAAGAGAAATCCCAAGTCACACCTCTGTCTGCTTCTCACTCCGTGGGCACAGTCGGAGGTGGGAGGAGGACAAATCAGGCCACCTCACCTGGTACCTGTCCATGGTGGAGATGAGCAAGGTGAAGGAAATAGCGGTGGCCGCCATGGCATGGGTGGATGGCATTCCATACTCTGCAATTATCCTCTTTTCCAGCTTCACGACAGGAGGGGAGGAGGGCCGGGGCCACTTCAAGATGTCCTTGGCCACCTGACCAATGTACATCACCAACTGTGAAACAAAATAAAGCAAGTAAACAAGTTTCTAAATGCTATTTGAGGTTCCAGATAGGTTGCTTAAAGTTTCCTTTCTCTTGGCCCGCTAGTCACTGGGAAACTCGTGGAGGATGATATACGTGTGTGTGTGTGTGTATGTGTGTGTGTGTGTGTTTTCCAGGTAGGTTCTCACTCTAGCCTAGGCTGACCTAGAATTCATTCTGTAGTGTCAGAGTGGCCTCAAACTCACGGCGATCCTCCCACCTCTGCCTCCTGAATGCTGGGATTATAGGCATGTGCCACCATGCTTTGAGGATGATGATTTTTTTAAAATTAATTAATTATTTATTTATTTGACAGCAACAGACACAGAGAGAAAGACAGAGAGGAGAGAGAGAGAATGGGCGCGCCAGGGCTTCCAGCCTCTGCAAACGAACTCCAGACGCGTGCGCCCCCTTGTGCATCTGGCTAACGTGGGACCTGGGGAACCGAGCCTCGAACGGGGGTCCTTAGGCTTCACAGGCAAGCGCTTAACCACTAAGCCATCTCTCCAGCCCCCGAGGATGATGATTTTACTGGTGAAAAAAGATCAGGTTTTTTGGTTCTACAGGAGTGTGAGCAACCAAGAGAGAGCATGGACACATGTGTTTTCATCACATATTTAAAAATATTTTATTTCTCTTCAAAGGAGAGAGGAAGAGAGAGAGCGTGCAAGAGCGAGCAAGAGAGAAAATGGAAGCACCAGGGCCTCCTGCCACTGCAAACAAATGCAAGATGCATGTGCCACTTTGTGCATCTGGCTTTATGTGAGTACTGGGGAATTGAACCCCAGTCAACAGGCTCTGCAGGAAGTTCCTTGAACCACTAAGCAATCTCTCCAGCCCCCTTATCACATAACTTTAAACAACTTATTTATTTGCAAGGAGAAAGAGAGAGAGAGAAAGTGAGAAAGAGAGGGAAATTATGGGTACCCCAGAATAAATTCCAGATGCATACCCTATTTTGTGCACCTGGATTTATGTGGTTCCTGGAGAATCAAACTTGGACCATCAGGCTTTGCACACACATGCTTTTACCCACTGAGCCATCTCTTGAGCCCTTCCCCACATATGTGATGGGCGCTTAGGTGGCCCCTACGTGTGCTGGTGCTGTTCTAAGAACGTTACAGGTATAGCTCATGGGGTCATGCAGTGTGCATGGTGTCCAAACACGCCACAGAGACAGAGAACCATTGCAGGCAGGTTTGCAGGTACCCAGGACACACTGCAACTGGGATCAGAGGTCAGGAAGTGAGACTCACAGGGCTGTGTGTGAAACTAACACCTAAGGCCACCTGCAACCTAGGGTGGTCCTTGACTAAAGTCAGCCTGCGGGGGATGGGCTGGGAGATGGCTCAGTGGTTAAAGGTGCTTGCTTGCAAAGCCTATTGGCCTAGGTTCAATTCCCTAGGATCTATGTAAAGTCCAGTACACAGGGTGGTAAATGTGTCTGGACTTTGTTTACAGAACCAAGAGGCCCTGTCATGCCCATTCTCTCTCCCTTCCAAACAAATAAATAAAAAAATATATTTTAAAAAGCCAGCTGCATGCTTTTAATTCCAGCATTTGGTAGGCAGAGGTAAGAGGATCACTGTGATTTTGAGGCCAGTCTGGAGCTACAGAGTAAGTTGCAGGTCAGCCTGGGCTACAATGAGAGCCTACCTTGAACAAAAACAAAAAATAATTTTTAAAACTAGCTTAATGTTCAGTTCAGACAACAATGTTTCCAAGTTTTAATCAAAATGTGACTATTGGGGCTGGAGAGATAGCTTAGTGGTTAAGGTGCTTGCCTGCAAAGCCAAAGAACCCAGGTTCGATTCCCCAGGACCCACATAAGCCAGATGCACAAAATGGCACATGTATTTAGAATTCATTTGCAGTGGCTGAAGGCCCTGGAGTGCCCATTCTTTCTCCTCTATCTCTCTCTCAAGTAAATAAAATTCCTTAAAAAATTTTTTAAAGTGACTATTTTTATAGAACACCTAGCTAAGAATTTGCTTCAAATGCCACCATCTGATGAATTCAGGGAACATGCTAGATTGAATGTGACTGTAGTTACAAACCAGAGACACCTTTGAGAGAAACAGCATTTTAAACTTATAATTAAGTACAATTCAATATGGCGTTTGTTCATGAGATTTTTTTTTTTCCCTCGTGAGGCCATTCATGAAGAAATGTCCCCACTCTTTGCCAGAAATCAGGATTTCTGTTTACACTCTTGAAAAATGAATGAATGGGATATTAACCCAGGCTCACGGGCTTGCCCGGGACCACCTGTGATCTAGGAAGGCGCTGCTTAGGGATCTGCTACTGCAACGCGGCACACGGTCTGGGGGTCAGCAGAGACACGTCACTGAAGATGGGGCTCCCTCTCTCAGCGCCCCCTCACCATGCCCAGCCCTGGAGGCCGTTCTCAGCTCAGAAGAAGCCAGGCCCCGGCTGGAGCACGGGCTGAGGATTTCCACCTTCAGCTCGCCAGTCTCGTGCACTGGAGAACCAGCCCGGCCCTTCCCTGACCCGCGCTCCGGGGTGCGTCGAGGGCTTTAATCGGGCGCCTTCTCATCTTCCCACGGCCACCATCTGACCAGCGCTTCATTCGGCTTGTGACGGATGGCCTTTCAAACAAAACACACCACGAGGGACGATTTCAAAATCGTTTGGATTAGCCAGCCGGAATGCTGTTGGGAGTTTCCACGTTCTGAGTGCGAGTTAATTCTGAGCCGGATCCTCCCAGGAGGGGTTAAAGCCCAGCAGCCCCCACCCCACGCGCACAGCAGGGCAAATCCCCGGGCTGTGAAGCCTTTGAACTCCATCGCCGCGATTCCTAATCACACTGTGAAACTTAACCGCCTTTCCACCCCCTTATTCCTGGACTGACTCTCCCGGGGACCCACGCTTTTCATGATTCCACCTCCCTCCTGTGAACCATATCCAACTATTATTTGGGGAGCTAAAAACCAGACATTATGAGGGACAACAATTTTTCAGAGGCTGCTTGAAATACACCGCTCTCCTCTGCCCTTCCTTACCACCAACATAAGCAAACAATTACAGCCATACCGGCTAACTCGAATTCACTCAAAATCCTGAAAACTCTCAGAGGCAGGAAGCCTTAAAAACTCGGGATGCCCAGACCCAGTGGGTAACACTCATTCAGACCAAATTGCATTTCCTTGAAGCTCACAAGTCCCCGTGACTTCATTTATATTAGCCTTCTCTATCTGAAGGAAGTTTCAAAGAATTAAGACAAATGTTTGTTTCATTTACAAAATCCTGCCACGCCTCCACTCTGCTTCTGACCTAAACGTTGCTGGTAACAATGGCTGTAGCAGCTGCTTTCTTGCAACCAGAAAGAACTTAGCTATGATTTTCAAGTCACAGGTACAGAGCATCGCATTCACAATGTCAGGTCCTGTCTCTGCCACTGCCATTTGTGACAGTCACCCTACGCTGTGCCAAACTCTGCCGTGGAGTAGGGAGAAAGAGCCGCATACACGGTTCCATCATGAAGCAAAACGGCTTTGGGGATCTTGAATGTCTCCCAAGGGCTCTCGCGTTTGAAGGCACGGTCCCCAGCCTAAGGAGCTATTTAATCACGAGCCTTTAGGCTCCTGTAGTAATAGACCCTTCAGGAGGAGGAAGAAGTCAGGTCATTAGGTCACGTCTTTGAAGGGGGGTTTCGAGACCCCAGCCCCTTCCCCGTTGGCTCCTCGCCTCCTCTCCTGTGCGCTGCTTACAGTGACATGCTGTCTCCCCACAAGTCCAGAGCTACGGGACCACGGCCCCTGTCTTCCAAAACCGTGAGCCAGATGAAGCCCTTTCCCTTTCTAAGCTGCTTACTCAGGTATTTTGCTAGATAATGCAAAGCTGACACCCCCAGTACACATAGAGAGACGCTTGGTGTCAGCGACTCCAAGACTGAGTTCTTAAAGGAGGGTGAGCACTGAACTAAACTGAGTGACAGGCACAGAGGCACCCAGAGGTGTGGCGATGTGATGGTGGAGGCTACTAGGTGGTTAGAAGTAGCGTAGTTGAGACAGTGAGGCTCACCAGCTCACATATACTCAAATGGCCAAGACGAACAGGCCCAACCATATCAGGTGGTGGGCAGGACGAGACAGCTGCTACTCTCTTACACACAGGAGAAAGTGGAAATGTACAACCATGCTGGGAAACGGTCTGGCAGCTTCTCAAAAGGCTAAGCAGACTCTCCTCACATGACCCAACGCTGCCACACAAGAGATGCAAGCATATGCCACACGCAGACTTGCACGTGTGTGTGCATAGCAGACCCTCTGTGATAGTCCCAAACTAGAAACAGACCGGTTTTCATCAACAGGTGAGTCAGCCATGCTGAAACCATACAAATGAGTGCCACTAAGCAATGACAAAACCCACAGTTGTGACATACTCTCACGGTGGAGATAGAGCTCAAAATAATGTTGCGGCCAAGCTGGAGAGATGACATAGTGGTTAAGGCACTTGCCTGCAAAACCAAAACAATCCAGGTTCAACTTCCTAGTACCCACATAAAACAGATGCACGTGGTGGTGCATATATCTGGAGTTTGTTTGCAGTGGCTAGAGACCCTGGCTTACCCATTCTCTCCCTCTCCTAAATAAATAGTAAATAAATTAAATTTTAAAAAAAAGAAATAAGCTGCATGCATGTGCTCCTATTTACATTAACATTCTTGAAAATACAAATGACTTCCTAGTGACAAAGCAGAGCAGGTTTGCTAGGGAGTAGAGACGTTACAAACAAGATGGAGAGCATTTGCAGGGTGAGAGACATCATCTGATATGGTAGTGATTTTGGAACAGTTATACATGCCAAAATGTGCCAAACTGGGCGTTTAAAAATATATGCAAGCCTTGTGAATATACTTAAAACATGTTTAATTATAAGCTTTAAATGGGTAAATTGCACATTATGCGGATCATATATTAGTAGAGTTATTAAATGTGTACAACTTATTTCAACCATATCTCAAAAAGTGGCTCGGAGGCTGCAGAGATGGCTTAGTGGTCAAGGCACTTCTCTGTGAAGCCTAAGTTCCCAGGTTCTATTCCCCAGTATCCACGTAAGCCAGATGCACAAGGGGGTACATGTATCTGGAGTTCACTTGCAGTGACTGGAGACCCTGGCATTCCCATTCTCTCTCTCTGTTTCTCAAAATAAATAAATAAACAAACAAACAAACAAACCTAAGAAGAAAGTAAGACAAATATAGGCCACACATGCCCAAGACGGGCTAGCAGGGCCACATTTGCTCTGAGGCTTTAGTAATAGTCCTTACTTTGCTTCGTTTCTGGTGGCTTTTGGCCACTCCCTGAAGTATGACTGTACCTCTCCAGTCTTTGTAGGGTGACATTGCTTCTTCCTCTCATATCTCTTTCTACCATCCCTCTACCCTTCTCTTTCAATGACACTGCTCATTGGGCCGGTCCACCTGAAGGATCCTCAAAACCACATGTACAAAAACCCCTTTCTCCCAAAAGGTAAAGCTGATATGCTCCAGGGATTAGGGTGTGGACTACCTTCTAGCCACTGCATTCAGTAACTACTTAGTGAGTGAATTACTACCATCCAGACACTATGCTGGTTGGGGCAATAATATGGGGAGTAAGATACACATGAGTTCCTCCTCAGAGAGTGCATGAACTTAAACATTATTAGCAAAAGGACGCCTATGTTCTGTGCATTTTATTGGCTAAGTAAAAGAGAGGGCTGGAAGTGTGGTTCATTGGCAGAGAGGTTTCCTACCCCGTTCTCTGGGTTTGGTCTTCACCATTGGAAAAACCAAATGGAGGTGCTGGATTTGACACAAGTGAAAAGGAAAAGTTTGGTTTGAGATATTTAAAACATACTTAAATATTCAACATATGTCATCAATTATAAATTAAAACAGTAATAAGATACTGCCATATACTTATTGGAATGGCCAAAATCCAAAGAACTGACACTTCCACATGCTGGTAAGAATGTGGGACGAAAGGGACTCCCATTCATCACTGATGGGAAAGTAAAATGTACAGCCCCTTTGGAAGACAGTTTGACAGTTCTTTACAAACTTGAACATACTTTTACCAGATTCCAGCAATAATAATTCTTGGCATTTATCCCAATGAGTTGAAAATTTATATGCTTACAGAACCCTGCACATGGAAGTCTATAACAGCTTTCTTTATCGAAACTTGGAAGCAACCAAAATGTTCTTTGTGTTTGGGCACACATGTGTGTATGTAGGTGCATGTGCATGTGTGTTCACATGTGCTGGAGGTCAGGGGACAGTGTTGGACATTGCTCCTCATGCACCATCCACCCTTTTTTCTTCCTTCCTTTCTTTCTTTCTTTCTTTCTTTCTTTCTTTCTTTCTTTCTTTCTTTCTTTCTTTCTCTCTCTCTCTCTCTCTCTCTCTCTCTCTCTCTCTCTTCCTTTCTTTCTTTCTTTTTCCCTTGCTTATTGAGGCAGAGTCTTACTCTAGCCCAGGCTGACGTGGACTTCTCTATGTAGTCTCAGGGTAGCTGTGAACTCATGGCGATCCTCCTACTTCTGCCTCCCAAATGCTGGGGTTAAAGGTGTGCACCACCACGCCTGGCTTACTCTCTACTGTTTTTGAGATAGGGTCTCTCACTGATCTGGAACTCACCAAGTAGGCTGGACTGGCTGTCCAGTGAGCTTCAGAGATCGGCTTGTCTCTACCTTCTTGGTGCTTGTGCCACCATAGAGGAGAGAGAGAGAGAGAGAGAGAGAGAGAGAGGGAGAGAGAGAGAGAGAGAGAGACAGAGAGAGAGAGACAGAGAGAGAGAGACAGAGAGAGGAAGAGAAGAGAGGGAGGGAGAGAATGGGCACACCAGGGCCTCTAGCCACTGCAAATGAACTCCAGACACATACATGCACCTCCTTGTGCATGTGGCTTACTTGGGTCCTGGGGAATCCAACCTGGGTCCTTAGGCTTTGCAGTCAAACACCTTAACTGCTAAGCCATCTCTTCAGACCCATTTCTGGTTTTTAAATGTGGATGCTGGGGATTGAACTCAGGTCTTCATGCTTGAGAGACAAACACTTTACCAACTGAGCTATCTCCCCAGCCCCCGAGGCATTCTGAAGTAGGTGTCTGGATGCATGAACTGTGGTGTATCTACACAATGGAATACTGTTCAGCACTCAAAGAAGAAAAGAGCTCTCAAGCCATGAAAAGACAGAAAAGAGCTTTAGAGACATATTAGTGACTGCAAGAAGCCAGAAAGGTCACATACTGTATGACCCCAACTATGTGATATTCTGGAAAAGATCTGACTTTGAAGACAATAGAAAGTCAGGATGGGGGGGGGTGGAGGGGTGGGCAGGCTGGTCACAGAGCATTGCTATGGCAACGAAACCGTTCTGTATGACACCGTGAGGACGAGTATTTGTCACTGTACGTTTGTCAAAGTGCAGGGAATACAGAACACCAAGGGTGAACCCTAATATAAACTCTGGACTTTGGGTGACAAGAATGTGTTAATGCAGGATCACTGACTTTAGCAAAGGTATGGTTCTGGTGTGAGATGCTGACAATGGAGGAGGTTATGGCTGGGGAAGAGGGTACATGGGAACTGTATATTTGCTCAATTTTGTTGTCACCCTAAAGCCTCTCTAAAAATAAAGTCTATTTAAAAAATTATAGAAGAGAATCATTTCTTGGTTAGTTCTCAGTTCAAGAGTATAATGATTAACTCAGCAGTGACTGCCCTGAATGAAGAACTCTGCTCGGTATTTGGAATTTATTGGTGAAGGCCTTCTTACCCAAGGGGACCAAATTAAGTGCCCTCATCCATCCTGTTCTTTCGGCCCAAGGGCCCTAAAGGCCCGACCATAAAAGCAAAAATCCATGAGGAGGGACAAAGGCAGCCATTACAGATCCTTAATTGTCTCAGCAAGCTGGCTGGGTCCCCCAGGAGGTGCCGAGAGAGCCCAAGGGGCCTGGTAGGGGTCCATTTTCTCTCTTTACCTTGCCTGTAGCGCAAATAAAGCACACAGGTGAACAGACAGGTCTCTGGGTTGTTAATCCCAGCTGCGCAACGGCTGCCCAGCAGACCAGCTCCGTCGGGGTGAGATGCATCCTGGCCCCTCTCGCAGATGGCTGGCCGCCTACGCAGCTGGCAATGTCAGCTCCCTTCCTCCTGGTGCGGTGGCCGGTTCTGGTTATTAACATCTAAATGACAACTGTGCGGTGCTTGAAACATCTTCACTTAGCAGGGCTTCATTTTTCACATGAGTATAAATAAAGCATAAAGCATTTACGGTCTTGGAAGAGCAGGATTTTGAAAGCAAAGCAAGCATTTGCCTCTGTGTATTGTGCAGAATGCTGGCGGCCCTTGGCACAGCACTCCCGTCCCCATGGAGTGGACGAAGCCAAAACTGCTGTGGGATTGGAGGGAGCACAAAGGGACCGTTTCAAGCATCACCTCCACCCACACACCCATTTTGATAACCCTAACGCCTTCCTCCCTTCTCCCCACATCCAGAGCTTCCTCCACGAGGGAGGGATCACATCTAAAAGATTTACTGTTACATACCAGGAATGACCAGATGTCCTTTACAGCTTATTGGTGAAACACTGTGGACCACTGCAACTGAGAGTCTATGATTTTTTAAATTTTATTTTTGAGAGAGAGACAGAGAGAAAGAGGGAGGAAGGGAGGGAGGGAGAGAAGGAGGGAGGGAGGGAGGGAGGGAGGGAGGGAGGGAGGGAGGGAGGAAGAGAGAGAGAGAGAGAGAGAGGAAGAGGGAGAGGGAGAGGGAGAGAATGGGCACACCAGGGCCTTTCCAGCAGCTGTGAATGAACTCCACGATGTGTGTCTCTTCGTGTGCATGTGCAACATTGTGTGCTTGCATCACTTTGTGTCTGGCTACGTGGGACCTGGAGATTCAAATATGAGTTCTTAGGCTTCACAGGCAATTGCCTTAACTGCTAAGCCATCTCTCCAGTCCCCATGATTTTTTTTTATTCTTCAACTGGACTAGAGAATAGGGAGAGTGAATCTCGAAGGCGTGGGTTCTCTATTCATATGCATCCTTTTTCTTTTTTTTAAATCTTTTTTATTTACTTACTTGAGTGAGAAGGAAAGAGAAAGTATGGGCACGCCAGGGCCTCTGGTCACTGAAAATGAACTCCAGACACCACTTTGTGAGTCTGACTTTACACGGGTATTGGGGCATTGAACCCGGGCCATCAGGTTTGGCAAGCAACACCTTTAACTACTGAGCAATCTCTTCAGCCCCATCCATACCTACCCCAGTTCTGAATCCATCCCAATCAAGCTCATTCTCTTTCTGTGCTCACTAATGTGGGCTGTGTGGTAATCACCATTCCACTCAGGAACATACTCAGGAGAACAGAAAACACGTACCCACACAGAAATTTGCACATAGATGTTTTTAGCATCCTCTTTTCTCGATGCTCACACAATCAACAACCCTAATGCCCATCATAAAAAAAACTGTGCTGTCTCATTACAATGGAGTATTATTTGGCCACAAAGAGGAATGAAGTATTGATATATGCCATAACTTGGATGACCCTTAAGAACAGTATGCTAAGAGGCTGGAGAGATGGCTTAGTGGTTAACCACTTGCCTGTGAAGCCTGAGGAGCTCGGATGAGGCTCAACTCCCCAGGACCCACGTAAGCCAGATGCACAAGGGGGCACATGCATCTGGAGTTCATTTTTAGTGGCTGGAGGCCTTGGTGTACCCATTCTCTCTCTCTCTTTCTCTCTCTGCCTCTTTTTGTGTCTGTTGCTCTCAAATAAATAAAATAAAACATTATTAAAAAATAGTATACTAAGTGAAAGAAGCCACACACCGATGACACATGTAAAATTTCCCCAGCATGAAATGTTCAGAATAGACAAACACACAGAGACAGAAAGTGGACTGCTGGTTATCAAGGCTTAGGGGTGGGGGAGTGGGGAATGAGCAGCAATGGATACCAGGTTTCTTTTCCTCTGTCTCTCCCCTTTTTCTTTCCTTTCCTATGTCCCTCCCTCCCTTCTTCTCTCCCTCCTTTTATTTTGCAGACAGGTTCTCACATAGCCAAGGCTGGCCCTGAACTCCCTATATAGCCAAGGATGACCTGGACTTCTGATATTCCTGTCTGTACCTCTCTGAGTGTTAGGATTACAGGTACCCATCACCAAGCCTGGTTTATGAGGTGCTGGGATGGAAGTCAGGGCTTCACACATGTTGAGATAAGCACTCTACGAACTAAGCTGCATCCTCAGCCCACGGGGGTTTCTTTTGGAACTGATGAAAATGTTCCAGCCATAAATCATGGTGAGTGTCACACGCCTTCATGAATACACTGAATCATGTACTTAAAGGGGCAACCATCATTTTTATTGGCATGTCTTCATTGTACACAGGGATGGTTTCATAAAGGCATTTTTATTTCATTCAGGCATGTCATGTACTTTGACCAGACAAAGGTGATGATCATTGTGTGGATTATATCTAAATGCTGGTTTCAGCAGAAGCAAGCTATTGGGATTGTTAGTACTAATTTCTTCAGCCCTGCTCCTCTCCTCCCCTAGATCCTGACTCCACAGGGCGTAGTGGAAGTGAGCACTCAGGCCTCTGAGAACTGCTGAGAATCAACCTTCTTGGAATGGGGAGGGTGGGAGTCATTTCACATGTTATCTATTTATTCATTTGCACACAGACAGAGAGAAGAGAGGCAGAGAGAGAACAGGACCCCCAGGGCCTCTAGCCACTGCAAATGAACTCCAGATCCACGTGACACTTTGTACACCTGACCTTATGTGGGGTACTTGGGAATCAAGCACTGGTCAGTAAGCTTTGCAGGTAAGCACCTTAACCACTGAGCCATCTCTCTAACACCAGGAGTCATTTTAAGAATGGGTTGGGGCTGGGATGAGGGGTCAGAGGATAAAGTGCTCGCCAACAACTTTGAGTGTGAGTTTGCATCCCCAGACTCCACAACTACAAAGAAAAGCTGGAAGATGTCGAGGATTTAGGCAACCCCAGTATGCCCATAGCGAGAAAGGAAGGCGGAGAGAGCCTGCCTCAATCCAAGTGGAAGGTAAGGACCTGCCCAAAAGTTGTCCCATGACATCCACATGTGCTGCCATCACACGTGTGTGCCCAAACACACTCACAAATGGACTGGAGATATGGACCCTACAAAAATAAATGTAACCCCCCCAAAAAACAAAGCATTGGAGAGATGGCTCAGCAGTTAAGGCACTTGCAGGCAAAGCTAAAGAACCCAGGTTTGATTCTCCAGTACCCACGTAAGCCAGATGCATAAGGTGGCACATGCATTTGGAGTTCATCTGCAGCAACTGGAAGTCCTGGCGTGCCCATTCTCTCTCTCTCTCTGTCTCTGTCCTGCTCTGTGTCTGCAATAAATAAATTAAAATAAAAAAATATTTTTTCAAGAACAGGGCTGCATGCATCAGTAAATGGCGTTGTTTACTTGGTGTTCAGTCTTCTTTATTTTTATTTTTTTTAATTTAACTCTCTGGAATATGCAGGGAAGTGCTTCAGGCAATGAATTCAAAGCAGCTCTTTGTGATGGTCACTGGGAACGTAGAGACTGTTGCTTACCATCCACTGTGAAAAGTTTTCAAATGGTGAATGTCTGCTGAGATGCCTGGCATTAATTTTATTTTCATTTTTTAAAATTCAGAGCTCTCTTGCTATGTGGGTATGTGGACTTGTGTGAGAGCTGCTGGGGGAAGCAAATGTAATGTCAAGCTAATAGAAACAAAGCTCTTGCCTGCGACGAGACGACGGACGCCTGGCACCACTCCTTCCCGGGAGCCGGTCCTTGTGTGCTCACGTCTCAGCCGTCACAGACCCAGCGCCAGAGCGCCAGTGACAGGTAAGGGACTTGACATGAAATCATTAGCTTGTACTCTCACATTCCTTCCCGTGCTTCATTAGATAATGCCAGATCTCTTCTGAAGGGTTTTTGGTGTGTGTGTGTGTGTGTGTGTGTGTGAAGAGCATGTGCATATGTGTGCAAATGCCTGTGCCCCATGCACACTTGTGCGGAGGCCAGAGGAGGGAGCAGGGTTTCTCGTGCTTTTCTTCCGTCTTCTCTTCCTCACTGAGACTGCTTTTCCTTTCTTCCGTTAGACCGGCTGGCCAGGGAGCCCAGTGGGCCCGCTGACTCTGCCACCCTTAGCGCTGGGGTGACAAGTATGTGCCGCCATGCTTGGCTTTTTACGTGGGTACTGGAGAGTGAACTTAGGTCCTCATTCATGTGCAGGAAGTGGTCTTACGCACTAAGCTATCTCCCCAGGCCCCCGCTTCTGATTTTAAATACAACTGAAGGCAATGAAGGCACAAAATTCATTAATTCATAGAGGTCTGCACACATTAAGAAAGTCGCTTCAAGCCGCTATCTAAATAATAGGTAACACTTGTTTAGTGATTTTAACAGTGTCCGTTAACAGACATTACTTTTAAAAATATTTATTTAGTTAGCTGCAAAGAGAGAGAGAATATGAATGGGCACGCCAGGGCCTCCAGCCACTGCAAACAAACTCCAGGTCTATGTGCCATTTGGTACGTCTGGCTTTATGTGGGTACTGGGGAATCAAACTCAGGAAGTCAGGCTGTGCAGGCAAGCATCTTAACCACTGAGCAAGCTCTCCAGCCTACATTACTGATTTTAATGAACACAGCAGCCCTATTTTGCAGTTGAGGAAAATAGTGTGAAGACAAGATATCCTGCCAGCAACACCCCATGCACTATTGCGTTTCTACCATCCACACCTAACAAACTTACTAGTGTCTCTCAGCCAGATGAGGACGCATGTGATATATGAGAACAGGTATCTAGCCTTAAAGTATCCAGGTTCTCCCATATTTCCATGAAACCAGAGCGCAACTGCCTAGCTCCTTCATATTTTTTATTTTTATTCTTTTTAATTTTTTTATTTATCTATTTGAGAGAGACAGACACAGAGAGAAAGGCAGAGAGAGAGAGAGAATGGGCATGCCGTGGCCTCCAGCCACCACGAACGAACTCCAGACGTGTGCGCCCCCTTGTGCATCTGGCTAACATGGGTCCCGGGGAACCGAGCCTCGAACTGGGGTCCTTAGGCCTCACAGGCAAGTGCTTAACCGCTAAGCCATCTCTCCAGCCCACTCTTTCATATTTTTCAAGCTTGGTTCAGTAAAGTGTTCGGTGGAATAGGTATATGCCTTCAGTTGGATCTGTCCTGCGGGCCTCCCACCAGACTAGGCTTGGAGGTTCCCCCTGTGCTCCAAGATTGTTCTGTCCAAGTCTTTCTCAACATACAGCTGTTTGCAAACCTGCTCCCAGATTCCGCTGCATCCAGCATCTTATTATTTCCTTAACACTGGGCTTTAAAGTGGTGAAATATTTAATAATGAAACATCTGTGAAATCAGTCTGATAGTTACATTTTACAAAATGTTTAATCTAAGATGTGGATATTTAAACTAAAAAATTAAAATGTCATGTAGACTAAGTACTGTGGGAGTCACAGTTGTATCCCTACAATTATGCTGTTACCTATGAGTATATCTTTACCTGACTATGTCGAAATTATGCTTCTTTTAGCTCTCAGCCCTTGCAACAAGTTCAGAACCTGAATGAAGGAATGAATGGATGTATGGAAGCAAGCATGAAATAAACATGTGTGAATATTATCCAAGTTCTTCTTTCCTGAAATCAGAAGCTCAATAAATTTAGATCAAGTCTTTGCTATTAGATTTCATGTACTGACATGGGAGGTGGAGGCAAAATTAGGAGTTTGGTGCTAGCCAAAGCTACGTAGTAAGAATAGGTTTTTAAAAATATTTTATTTTTATTTATTTGAGAGAAAGAGGCAGAGAGAGATGGGGGTGGGTGGGGAATGAGAATGGGTGTTCCAGGGCTCTGAGCCACTGCAAATGAACTCCAACTGCATGTGCCACTTTATGCATCTGGTTTACGTGGGCCCTGGGGAACTGAACCTGGGTCCTTTGGCTTTGCAGGCAAGTGCCTTAACTACTAAGCCATCTCTCCAGTCCCAGAAAATGTTTTAAAAACAAGCAAATAACTCATGCTATTTGCTATATGAAGCTCAGGAACCAGATGGATTTAAACAACTTGAAACTCTTGTTATCCAACTTGCTACTTGGACTTGCCCTAAACATGTATTGCTTTCATTTTTATAGTTGCAACGCGTACAGCTCTAACCCCTCACCTAACAGGGCCTCCATCTTGTACCAGGACCAGAATCTCGATGTAATGACGACAGAAAGTTGGATGAAAGGGCTAATAGATATTGCAGCAACCCGCGATTCCTTCCTTAACAAGGACTATGTGTTCTGAAATATCTGACTGGCCACAAGTTTAATGGTACCGTCCTAGCCAACAAGAAGTATAGACAATGGGAATCCAAACTCCACTTTCCAGCAGCAACCCCCCAACATCAAATGGGGTGAGGCAGTGCTGAGCACCACTGAGTCCCTGCAGTCCTTAGGACTTTAGACAAACCAGCACTTACCTGGAAGGTGAAGTCCCACCCGTGGCAATGCCAGTCTACTTGGAATGAGAGACAACCATCAACGATGCCCCTACATGTGGAGTGCCTGTGCTGAGGAACGGGGGATTACTTTTCCACATCACTGCTCTCCGCATATTAGTTTGACTGACACCTCCAGCAATTTGCAAGTACGACGTTTGCAGTCATTCTCCATGGATCCCTAGCTCAGCCCAGGCTGGGTGCAAGGCTGTCCCTCAATGGAAACTGTATCGAATCGGCCTTCCAGCTCCCCATTCACGAGGTGGAAAGTCTGCTGAGGATTTGACTGGATTTGACTTGTGGCTTGTGATCTGAGGAAAGTTATCAATTATAATGGCACCAAGGAGATACTGATGTAAATGTTGAGAGAGAGGCTCTGGAAGGGCATGGTGAGCTGCTTGGAGGAACAACTGGCTGTCTTTGTGACAACCACTGTCCCTCTTTGGATCTGGAGTGAGTGCTGCCCTTGGTGACCACTTCATCAAGTTTGGTTTCTGGTATGACTGATATAGGTACATCAGCTATACAGGGGAAGCATGCGTCCTGAGCAATCTCCCAGCTCACCTAGGGCAATTCCTACATTTCATCTACATCTCACACAGATACCCACATTCAGTCTCTTCTGCTCTGTGAACATTCAGAACAAATGGGAAAGCCTGTGAGAGGGGCATAAGGAACATTGGCACAAGCGTTCCTTAAAGATGAGTTACAAGAGACAAGAGGAAGCCCGATTTCGTTTCCTTTCCTGTTCTTCCACATCTGCTTGTGAGGAAGCCCGGATGGCGGAGGTTGGCTCAGTCATCTGAGCCCACCAGCCAGGAGTCTGATTTGAGGATAAAGTCATTACCTTTGAGCACTAGTGTTTGGGCCACTCACCAGCTCTCCTTACACACGTGGCCAGACCTCAGTCATGTAAGATGGCCTCCTGTAAATGATAACTTTTGACTTGCTTTTCTTTTAATTTTTAAAAATTTATTTATTTATTTTGGAGACATAGAGAGTGGAAGAGAGGAAGAGAGAGAATGGGGCACAGCAGGGCATCCAGCCACTGTAAACGAACCCCAGACCCATGTGCCATCTTGTGCATCTGGTTTATGTGGGCCCTGGGGAATTGAACCTGGGTCCTTTGGCTTTGCAGGCAAGCACCTTAACTGCTAAGCCATCTCTCCAGCCCACGGCTTTTGACTTTAAAGATCTCTCCACATTTGGAGCTGTTGGACCTGGGTTATGAGGGAATATCCGTCACAGCTCCACATTCCCCATGTAATGCAACGGAGAGTTGAGAGCTCATCACGCCAAAGAGCAAGAAAGGTTTAGTCCTGAGTGATTTAGACTCCAAAGAGTCAAGCCATAGTTACGCCATCCATCCTGGTTTGGCATTATGCCCACAGAGTCTCAGACTGGCTTGCTTTTCCTGTCAGCAGCTAGCTGCGCTGCCCAGAAAGAAGCCTGGATAGATGGTACAGGCCTGTGTAACTCCAGCAGTCAAAACAATGTTGAAGACACCTGCCTCCTCAAGGGTTGTCTGGGAAAACTCCTGGGTCTCAGGATGTCTGTCTGTCTGGATTTGGTTCCTTTCATTACTGCCTGACTCTCCCCTCTTCTCTTACATGGCAAGTAATTGAACACTGAGCCAAGTGGTGAAAACAGATGATCATCCCCAGTCATTGCCCACAAAGGTGGGTTTCGCTGGCTGCATCTGCATCATGCTAAGGCAACCACAGATTCGTGGGGTGGGGTGCCTCTCTGTGATGAGGTGCTCCGTCAACAGCAGCCATGAGCAAACCCAATTACCAGGTAGGATGCTGAGAGGAAACAGAGAGCTGGGGAAATGCGTGGGAATAAAAAGTCAATGTGCAGCCTAACCAAATTACGGGATCCATCACTGCAGGAAGTAGGGAAGAAAATTCACTTAAGATGATGCTGTTTTGAAGGGAGGGCACCTTGGACATGGGTGTGCTCAGACAATCTGGGGGCATAGCCAATGGAATCACCCACTAATTTACTCTACATCTATTTGGCAGGCTGTCATAGGCTATACTGTCAACACTGGAAAAAGCCAGTTTTGAGCTGACTTCCAACCACTGTCTACATTCTGACCATGATTAGGAGTGACTATCAGTTATGTGTGGCAAAACTGTCCTAAAATGTGGAGAGTGAGTGCATGGTTTTGTGAGACAGGGTCTCACTGTGTAGCCCAGGTGAGCCTCAGTTGTGGAGCTCTTGCCATCTCTGTCTCCTGAGACCACAGGTAGGTGTCACCACGCCAGATGTGATTTTCTGGAACATCAGCCACACACTCAATACTCTCAATGCTCAATATTCGCTGCCTTCCTCCCTTACTTCAGCTTCTCTTCTCTTCCTTTCGCGCTGGATACCGAGACATTCAGGTCATAGTTAATCCCCAGCCTCCGTCCATTGCCTTTGCACCGTGACATCACTGGAAATCACCACTGCACATCTCACGTGTCCTTCTCTACGATCTACCTCTCTCCTGAGGAGTGCCTAAATCTTACGACTGTCTTCCACACACGAAAGAGCCCCTGAGCTCTGAAGTCCAAGTGGAGGTTCTCGCATCTCTGGGATGAGCAGGTCATCTGAAAGACCAGCGCTTTTAACCCTGGAGCTGAATGCTGTCTGTTTACCACATCTTTCTGCCATCCGAGATGTTCAAGTGTACTTCTAGTCACGGGGAAACATAACCTTGTCAGTTCTAGCTCACTTCAGGGTTTCTGCCGGGGAGCCTCTGGTCTACTCAACCCTGTGGAAGGCACAGCCAAGCTCTGTTTGGAGCAGACGAAGACTCAACTTGTAGAACTCAACTCAAAACACTGCAGCTTGCCACCTCTGTAATTGAAAAGAGTTTAGAACTAAGATGGCAGAGGATGTGAAAAGCTATTCTAGACACGAAACTATGCACTACCCACCATCTCTGAAAACCGACGTCCTTTTCATTTTGTCTACAATGATGTCCAATCAGAAGACCTGTTCTTTTCCCTTCTTTTCCTCCTTGCTTCCGCCTCTTCTGAGGCAGCATGTCTTCCTGATACGGATTCTTGGGATAGAGGAGAAAGCCTTTCTCCCATGGGGATAGATGAGCCCCCCCCCCCCCACTCCTGAAGAGCCAGTTCTTAAGCAGGAAGGGACAAGAGTCCTGGGGATTCCTGGCCTGACGCCTGCTCACTGCAGGGAGCGAGAGAGGAGGCTGGCCCAGCAGAGGCTAAGTGGAGGCAAGAGTGCAGGACACCATTATTTCCCTCCGGCCAGTGAGTGATTAACTTTGAGTTATGAAGAGGTTATTAGGGGGCTGTTGATCACACCATCAGCACCTCCCAAACAGGGCTGTGACCAGGGCTATAACCTCTTAGTGACCCTTTCTAATGAGAAAGGTTTGACTTGAGCCTGCCAGGATCTGCCTTCGGGGCACACAGACACATCGCTACCCTCTCTGCAGTTCCTGCATTCCACTGTAAGGCTGCAGTCCCTGAGACGGTGGTAAGGGAAGGATCTTCACAGAGCCACTGTTGGATGGCATGCCTTACCAGACTTGAATGACAGTTCATGGTTTTTTTAAATTTAAATTTATTTATTTGAATGAGAGGTAGAAGGGGGAAGGGTGGAAGAGAATGGGTGCACCAGGGCCTTCAGCCACTGTAAATGAACTCCAGACACATGTGCCACATTGTGCATCTGGCTTACATGTATCCTGGGGAATAGAACCTGGGTCCTTTGGCTTCACAGGCAAATGCCTTAATCATTCAGCCAACTCTCCAGACCCAGTTCATGTTTTATTTTAAAGATGAGAAAGACCGACTCAAAGATGGGCCTGTCACTTTCTAAAATCAAGCCATCTTCTAAGGTTCACCGGACAGGCTCTTGGGACTTCTTAGGGAAACAGTTTTCCAAATGAATATATAGAAACCAGTAAGAAAGGATGCTGATAAGTTTCCAACATCCTAGACTTGCCATGGCAATTTTAGTGTAAGTTACAAGTAAATTATAAAGTCAGCCGGGTACCCGGATGCCACCTCCTAGGAAAGACTTTCCCCAACCACCATACTCAACACAGCAGGGCTCTTACTATTCTCTTTTCCATGTTCCTTTTACTTTTCTTCATAGAACTTAACCCTGCCTGCATTTGGACTCTAAAGTTGGATTTTATTGTTTTCCCCTTCGCAAGGTAGGGGATTGAACCCAGGGCACCATGCATGCTGGGCACAGGCTCCAACACTGAACTACATGCCAACCCTGATAGTGCTTCTTTTATCAGCTCAGTCCTCAGTCCAAATGGATCCGGTTGTTTTCTGCTCAAGCCTCCTCAAGCCACATGGGATGCTGCTTATGCGTCTGGGTACTTCCGTTTGATCAAGGGGCGAATGTGTGTAAGAATGAACAAAGGGTGCTTCTGGGGATTAAGTGATTTCACACTTTTAGAAATTAATGTTAATAGCATCACAGCCTGAAGAGTGGAGCTCACTTCCTCCAAATTTCTCATTTTCTGCATTTACCGGGGAAAGGACCATCCAAGGCCTCAGGGCTGTTGGTGGCTGAGACAACTCTGAGCTCAGGTCTCCTGCTGCGAACAGCCCACCTCTGCCACTGCACAAGGAGGCCGGAGGAGTTCTGCACGGAGCACACCAGGCGCACATGGGGTCCCGGATGCGTCCGGAAGAGAGTGTGTCTTCCCCGGCTCTGCTGGGCCAGCCTCGAGCACTCCTCCACGGGATCAGCTCTTGTCCTGCTTTGACCTCTCTTGCTATGGGACTCCCTCCCCTCGGTCTTCATATGGCTAAGTGCTTCTCATGTCCAGCCTTAAGTTCAAAAGCATGCCCATTCTAGGGCTGGCTTAGCGGTTAAGGTGCTTGTCAACAAAGCCAAAGGACCTCGGTTCGATTCCCCAGGACCCATGTAAGCCAGGTGCACAAGGTGGCACACGAGCCTGGAGTTTGTTTGCAGTGGCTGTAGGCTCTGGCGTGCCCATTCTTCCTCCATCCCTCTCTCAAATAAATAAATAAAAATTTAAAAATTTTAGAAAGCGTGCCTATTCTTGCCCAGTATTCTAAAAGTGGTGGCTGCAGTCCTTGACTGTGTCCTGAGCAGTCATAGGACAACCTATCATGGCCATGCTGGTTCCCTTGTTTTTTTTTTTGTTTTTTTTTTTTTTGGCTTTTTGAGGTAGGGTCTCACTCTAGCCCAGGCTGACCTGGAATTCACTACATAGTCTCAGGGTGTCCTTGAACTCATGGCAATCCTCCTACCTCTGCCTCCCGAGTGCTGGGATTAAAGGCATGTGCCCCCATGCCTGGCTTGGCTCACTTGTTTTGCCTACACATGACTCCAGGAAAACAGGATGGGACTGTTCTCTTCATCTGTGAATCCCAACCAGCTGGCACGGTACTCAGCATATGTAGGCCCTTGTCTCATGTTTGGGAAACGAATGAACAGTGATTAAATTTGAAGATAATGTTACTTATTACTAATAAAGTAAGGGGACAGCTGATGTTCTTTAAAAAATAAACCAACAAAATCTGGTTTTTGGTTTAAAGATCTTTCAGCAATTCAGAAAGTTTAATAATATATAAAATTAGGGCAGATTGAATATCTTTCGGGTAAAATGCTTGGGATCATAAGCGTTTTGTATTTGGGATATTTTTAGATCTTAGAATAGTTGTGCCTCTGTTGGGATTAAGCAAGGGGACCAGTAGGTAGGAGCCTGGAGGGAGCCTGGAGGACTGGGAAGCCGGCGGAGCCGCATGGGGCAGAGCACGCCCCGTTAGGGAGTGGGCTACCCTGCAGGCTTTGAAAACTTCACCAGCGGCTCTGTGACTGCAGAACCTGAGATGTGGGAAAGGGCGAAAGGTCGTCATTTAGGGCAAAGTTCAACTGCAAAAGCCCTCAGAGGCAACCTTAAAGTGCGGAGACATTAAAATGTATTTTAAAAGTTGTTATTCACATTTAAAATAGATCACTGTAAACACTGTGGACGTGGAGGGTAAAGGAATCATTGGAAGAAGTCTATGAGACCTTTGATGACGTGGAGGCAGAGGTCGGCGGGGGAGAACTTGCCCAGCATGCAGCGGAGGGGGCGGGCCAGGCAGTAATGCAGAATCAAGAGGATGCAGGTCTGAGCTGAGGGAATGCTTCCAGAAATCTCTGGAATATAAAATTGCTTGCATTCAGTACAGAATATACACAGACCTTGGCTCTCTGGAGTACGACACTCTACACACTGCTTTAGAAAACATTAGCCCGGGACCTGAGGACAATGGCAGGTTGTATACACTCATCCCTTTCACGTGTCCCTGTGTGATGAGAGCTCATTCAGACATCTGGAGTAAAAGTCCTGCTTTTTATGACCTACCAAACTCACGAAGGAGGAGGAGTGAATAAGCCACTCGTACATCAGTCTCCCTGCACACATGCAGCTGTACCTAGTTAAAAATCACGTAACTGGGTGGGAGGGATGGCTTAGTGGTTAAGGCGCATGCCTGCAAAGTCAAAGGACCCTGGTTCAATTCCTCAGGACCCACGTTAGCCAGATGCACAAGGGGGAGGGGGCGCATGCATCTGGAGTTCGTATGCAGTGGCTGGAGGCCCTGGCACGCCCATTCTCTCTCTCCCTCTTTCTCTGTCACATAAATGAATAAAAATGAAATATTTAAAAAATCGCATAACCTCAATTTTGCTAATTTTCTGTATACACACACATATATCCCTTTGATATCACATATACACACACATAGACAGTAGAAGGCTGGGCGGTGGTTTGATGGCAAACGCTTGCCAAGCATGATCCAGGTCCTGAGCTTGATCCTCAACATGGCTAACTAACTAACTAACTAACTAAATAAATTAGCAGCTTCTCACCTACACAGTAGAATATATATTCGGTGCAGTAAATCAATGCTCTAGTGTCCTAATAGAACTCATTTTTTTATAACTTAAAAAAATTTTTTTTGTTCATTTTTTATTTATTTATTTGAGAGTGACAGAGAGAGAGAGAAAGAGACAGAGAGAGAGAGAGATTGAGAACGGGAGTGCCAGGGCTTCCAGCCATTGCAAATGAACTCCCAGATGTGTGCGCCCCCTTGTGCATCTGGCTAACGTGGGTCCTGGGGAACTAAGCCTCGAACCGGGGTCCTTAGGCTTCACAGGCAAGCGCTTAACCACTAAGCCATCTCTCCAGCCCTTTTATAACTTTTTAAACAATAGTACTCCCAAGACCAATATTGCTAGTGAAGCATTCATTGGAGCCATCACGCAAGGCTGTGCTGCGTGGACATACCTGGCTTATGTGGGTACTAGAGAAATGAACCTGGGTCCTTAGGCTTTGCAGGCAGGTACCTTAATTGCTATGCCATGTCTCCAGCCCAATGCTCTTTCTTTTGGTAAAATATTTTATTGATCTTTTTGTTGTTTAAAA
Source organism: Jaculus jaculus (assembly GCF_020740685.1). Taxonomy (NCBI): domain Eukaryota; kingdom Metazoa; phylum Chordata; class Mammalia; order Rodentia; family Dipodidae; genus Jaculus; species Jaculus jaculus. The sequence continues at coordinate 10,413,050 of NC_059105.1, forward strand.
AGTATTATTTATTTATTTATTTGACAGAGGGGGAGAGAGATTGGGGAAGAGGCACATAGAGAGAGAATGTGCATACCAGGGCCTCCAGCCACTGCAAAACACTCCAGATGCATGTGCCACCTTGTGCATCTGGTTTATGTGGGTACTAGGGAATCAAACCTGGGTCCTTAGGCTTTGCAGGCATGTGCCTTAACTACCAAGCCATCTCTCCAGCCCCAATGTTCTTGTTTTATGTGCAGCTGTAGTGCAGATAGATTCCAAATGTCTTGCTGAAAGCACTCTGCAATGCTAATGATTACGCGCTGAGTAAGGAGGGTAAACACAAAATAACTCTAGCCCAAAAGGATTCTTGAAAGTGGAAAGTCCATGGACGGCTGGCCAAGACGCCCTGGTCCTCATGATTTTTGTTAAGATGAATTGGATTTAGGTGAGAGAGACATTATGAAGAAGGATTCCTGCAGGCTGAGGCAGGAGGATTCTAGGCTAGCCTGGAAAAAAAGTGAGGCCCTGGGCTGAACAGGGTGCTTAGTGGATAAGGCATTTGCCTATGATGCTTAAGGACCCAAGTTCAATTCCCCAGTACTCATGTGAGCCAGATGCACAAGGTAATGTGGCACATGTGTCTCAAGTTCGTTTGCAGTGACTGGAGGTCCTGGTGTGCTCATTCTCTCTCTCTCTCTCTCTCTCAATAAAATAAATCTTTTTTTAAAAGGGAGGCCCTGTTTTAAAAAAAAGTACTAATTAAATGAAAGAAGGAGAACAATTTGGTACTACAAGTAGCTCAAAACACAACAAACAAACAAAAACACTATGGAAAACAGCCCAGAGCTTCCAGCCTAGCAAAAAAATGTTCAAACTTGCATTTTGTTGACCCCAAAGACAGTGTTTCTTGTAGGCCTGAAGATGTACAATGATGGAGAAAAAGAGAAATGGCTTGGGGATGAGCTCTGGGGGTCCCACCCTCGGTGGTCAAAGGTGAGAATTAATACTAACAATTACTAACAAATCAGGCAAGAACACATTTGGAAGTGTGCACCGTCTGTGACTTTTAAGAACAATGACTGCGCGGACACTCAACACACTCTTGACATTCTAGCTGGGAAGTCAGAAATGCTCCAGTACCTGATTCTAATTTGCTTAAGGCCATCTGTTTCCAAGGTTGAGGTAAAGAGCTGGCATGAGGTGCCATGCTTCTATCACTGAATGCTAAAGGGCAAGTGCACCTTAATCTTTCTTTGTATTTCTTCAGTCTTAGTGGACTTAGGCCAGATGACATTTAGGATCAAATTGTTGCTGTAGATAACTATTGTATTATGCCCATAGTTATGAGATCCCTCCCAACTCACACACTAAAGATGGAGACTTAAGCTTAATGGATCTCAAAGAATACATGTTTCAGAAGATGTTCTCTGAAATCCTTGAGAGATGACGATGCTTGTTTTCTTGCTGGTTATTAACCACTACTGTTTAAGTACAAAAAATTTAAATTTAGGGGCCTCAGTAGGAGATAACACACTTAGCATGCATGAGGTTCTGGGTTCAATTCCTAGCAATGATAATCATACATCAATTTCAGAATGTCAAGACTGATAAATAACCAAGTGGTCCCTACATAGTGTTTATAATCACCTAGATTTTGACTTGAGGGCTTATTGACCTTAGCTTTTAGGGTAATTTCAATCATAAAACTTCTATTCCATTTTATCAAACATATTTTCTGAATCCTATTCATGGCTCTTTTTTTTTTTTTTTTGAAGCAAGCCCAAAAGACTGGCTTTTTAATTTTTTTTTAATTTTCATTTTTTAAAGAGAATAAGAGTGTGTGTGAGAGAGAGACAGAGAGAAAAAAACAGAATTGGTGTGCCAGGGCCTCTAGCCACTGTAACCAAATTCCAGACTCATGTGTCAGTTTTGAATCTGTCTTACGTGGGATCTGGGGAGTCAAACATGGGTCCTTAGGATTTGCAGGCAAGCACTTTAACTGCTAAGCCTTCTCTTCAGCCGCTGCATAACTCTCTCTCTCTCTCTCTTTTTTAATTTTTTTAAAATTTATTTGCAAGCAGACAGAGACAGGGGAGATAGAGTGGAGAATGAGTATGCTTGGGTCTCTACCAGCTACAAATGAACTCCAGATGCATGTACCACTTGGTGCATCTGGCTTTATATAGGTACTGTGGAATCAAACCCAGGTCATTAGGCTTTGCAGGCAAGTACCTTAACTGTTGATTCATCTCTCCAGCCTGTGTGCATGGCTCTTTATATTTTAATTTGAATGGTGATAGCCTAAAAAAGCATTAAACATTGTAATCCTACTTCTCATACAAGTTTTCCTTGACATATTTTTTCATGAAAACACAAACTCCCTCAAAATTAGCATACATAAGAGAGCTAGATGGCAGAGTAGTACACCCTTAAACACATCCTTGTAGATTACTGTGGCATTTTTATGCTATTTTTTAAAAGGAAAAAAAAAGAAAAGAAACAACAAAAAGATAAGCACCTGGTTTTCTGCAGCTCAGACCTTGGTGATTTTCAGGATTTAATCCTCTCAGTGTGGAAGACACACCCTTTTGATTGCCCTCTAGGACAAAGAGTTAAACATTCTTTGTGGATTAGCAGACTTTTCCAGAAAGCATAAAACCCAGTCTTTAACTAACATTCTAAAAGCTTTCTTCAGTCTAAATCTAGGTTTGAATTTCTGAATCTGGTCTGCAGAGGGGCAAAGGCCTCAAAGGATATTTAACTTATTTGGAAAACTTACCTTGGGTATGAGTCCCTAAGTCTTTTTCTTTTCAACAGATTCTAACCAAGCTCCAGGACAGTTTGGGTTGGCTACAGAAAAACATGATGCCAGTCTTCTCTCTGTTCACCCCTGTCGTGAAGCACTTGGCCAAGATGTTGACAACTGCTCCACCTCTGTTGCATACACCTGGGCGCCTGTCACAGGAAAGAGATGGCCGCAGAGGCTGTATAAACGCCGGCTCTCACGACCTCCTCTGCCTGGTTCTGCTCCTACAGCCGAACTTACTTTACTCCGCCTTTGTTTGTTTGCCAGGGTGAGTTTCAAAACAAGCAAGCTTACTGCTGCCCACAACTGACTCATTCCAAGTTAGAGTTTTCTGAAAAACCGTCATTCCCCAGCTCCCCACCCCAGGTCAATTGTTATACGTTGGAAATATACTTTCCAACTGAACAAAATATTTTTTCCCCCTTCTGATGTCAGCGCCTGCGAAGGCCAGAAAAAAATTTTAATTTTCAAAGGAACAAAGATGACATCTTTTTCTAGTTAAATATGAACATATGCAAGGAGAACAATGAATGTTTGGGGCTCGCCTTCTCCCACCCCCACCGCTCTCTCAACTAGGAGCTCGCTTGTAGGCTTGGTCTCCCCATCCACATCTCCAGACACAGACTGGGAGAACCCACGCCCTTGCTGGCCTCACTCCTTCCCCGTGAGGGTTTCTCAGCTTGTCTCACGCGCGTGTGAGCCAGAGGTGAGCTCCCCGCACGGGTATGACAGGCCAGGTCTCATTAACTATCCTTTGATGCGATATTTTTTTTCGGTAAAACTATGGATATATCTTCTCTAAGTCCACTGCTCGCTCGCTCTTACTCATCATGAACTGTAGGTTATTTCTAATTTTATATCCAAGCACTCACCACAAAGCAGGATATTAACAGTGTCCTGTGATCACAGCAAAGACAGGCAGACTCTTCCTTCTCTCTCTTGCCAGGACTGGAAATTGAACCCAGGGCTTTGCTCGTGCGAAACAAGCATTCTACCACTGAGCTACATCCCCAGCCTCAGTATTTTCTCAAGCTGGCCTACTCCTTATAAAACAAACAGTAAAATTCATTGTATATATTCATATACACAAAATGCCAGTGTATACTTAATATAAGGAAGGGGAAAGGTACCTTCAGAGCACAGAAGCTGTAGGATTCTGGAAGCAGACAGTTCCAGGTTCAAATCTCAGCTCCCTCCTGACTGTGTGACCTTGACGAGCTTGTCATTAGAACAACCGAGCTTACACTTCACCCTGTGCACTGATGGAGTCCACATCCATTCCATGTCAGCTAGGACTCACGAGAGGTGCCTCTCACCTCAAGTAGAACATTCCTTGCTTGAAGGCTGCCATTGTCTACACTTAGCTCAGGAATCAGTTATTCAGTCCTTATTGCAAGCTACTTATTCAAGTTCTTTCTCTCTGCTTCACAGAGGAAGAGTTAAGAGCATGTGATCTTGGGCTGGAGAAATGGCTTAGCGGTTAAGGTGCTTGCCTGCAATGCTAAAGGACCCAGGTTCGATTCCCCAGGACCCATATAAGCCAGATGCACAAGGTGGCGCATGTGTCTGGACTTTGTTTGCAGTGGCTGGAGCCCTGGCATGCCCATTTTCTCTTTCTCTTCCTCTCTTTCCCCCCCTATCAAATAAATAAATAAATAAATAAACATTAAAACATTAAAAAAGAGCATGTCAAGTGGGTTCAGCTAGCAAAGAGAGCACAGAGCCTTGGATATCAGGAGATGGTTGGGGTCACCAGGGAAGGCAGGATGTCAAGCAACCCCTAAAGGCAGGGTTAGGAAGCCTCTGTTTCCTCAACAGGCTGAGCCCCATAGCAAACACAGTGCTTTGTGGCCACCACACAAAGCCACTGAACCCAGTGGACCAAAGGGGCCTGGCTATCAACTGGTAGCAACTGGGCCAGAAGGAACAGAATCCAAGTCTTGGATGGCAGGCGCTCTGACTAAAGCAATGTCCCCTGATATCTCCCAGGCCACAGCAGGCTTCTTTGGCAAAGCTGATCCCAGCACAGTGAAAGGAGAGAGGAAGGGGTTGAGGGCAGCAAGGGGGTTTTAGAAAATTCCAGAAGCCAATATAGCATGTAGCCTCTCAGCTGTGACCTAATGGAGCACTTAACCGTGGAAGCTTGTCCCTCTCCTTCCCAGCACGGCGGGGTGGGGGTGGGGGCTCCCCTAGTCCTCACTTGCTGAAGGAGTGCTACTTTTGGGGCTTAATGGCCCTTCTCATGGCCCACTGAGGTTAGGCAGGCCAGGCATGCAGGAAAACAAAGGCACCCAGAGGCCAGGACCTTGGAAGGAGAAGGCACATTGGCAAGAAAATGCCCAGTCCCCTACAGGCCAGAGCCCCAGTTGGTCAGGAGACTAGGCCTTGGATAGGGCTACATCAAGATTGCATATAAAAGAGGGGACGACAAACTAAGACTGAAATGTGGGCCCCATGAAACAAGGAAGGTGGTGGGGCGATAGATAAGTAAGAGAACTGTGTGCTATATAAATGATTTATAAAGGGCCATAAGGTGCTTTTGGGAAGTGTATGCCTTTCCCAGCTCACCATCCATTCTCAGGAGTGCCTTTCACTTTTTAAAAATGTATTTTATTTTAGTTTATTGTATTTGTGTGAGGGAGAGAGAGAGAGAAAGAATGGAGATGCCAGGGCCTTTAGCCACTGCATACGAACTCCAGATCCATGTGCCACCTTGTGCACCTGGCTTACATGGGTCCTGGGGAATCAAACCTTTGGCTTTGCAGGCCACTGCCTTAACTGCTAAGCCACCTCTCTAGCCCCCTTTCACTTTCTTAATGAACTGTTTATTTCTATGACCTTCCTGTTTGTTTGTAGCACATTTCGTTGTTAAGATACAAGTGCCTGGAAACTTGAGGGTGTGGCCTACCCATGGATTTCAGCTGGGACACCATCCCCCAGAGGGACCAATGACCCACTCTTTGCCTCCGACCTTCTTTCTCCTGGGTTGCCTTGAAAATGTGCTATGAGGTCCCCAGGATGCTCTGGCCTGATGATCAAGTGTGAAAACTCTGGGACACTCAGTCCGGCACATGGGAGAAAGTGCTGGGTGCTCCCAGGAAACAGAGAAGGGAAAGGAGTGGTTGGGCCAGGGTGGCCGAACATATAGGGCACTTGTGATGCCACAAGGAGCCTTCCGAGTCAAGTAGGCAAGGCTCATTTTGGAGTGACTGGACTAGGGAAAGAAGCAACGTTTCACCATTAGAGGTGTGTGGGGGTAGTGAGAGGCCCTGGCGGGAGGGGCTTAGGAGAGAGTACTAGGTGAGACCACCACCTTCTGAACTCAGTGGGGCAGTCCCTTGGGCAAGTCTAGCTCTTGAATGCCCATTTTCTCTATCAAATGGGGCTGTGGTATATATCATACTTGGCATATAGTGGGTGATCAGTAGAGAGCAACTCGGAGAATTATATCTACTCTGGACTACACCTTCTTAGATGAAATGGTTGAGTTTTTTAAACTTTATTTACTATATACACATACTTATGTATGTATTTTTCATATATATATAAAGTATATATAGAGACATTAAAAGTAAATAAGATATATATATATATATATATATATATATATATATATATATATAATGCATACACACACATATACATTAGAGAGAGAGAAGGCGAGAAAGTGTGTGTCCTATAATTCAGGGAGGCCTTGAATTCCTGATCCTCTCGCATCTACATTCCGAGTATGTGCCATCATGTCCAGATGAGTTTTCTTTTCTTTTTTTAGACAATGGGACTTATTAAAATTTTATTTGGAGATAAAATCTAATTTCTCTTGGCTATTACTAGGTAAGTGTATTTCCTTTTGTTTTACAAACAGTGGGACAGAATCTGGGACAGCATCCAGCCCGGAATGGAGCCTTTGTGGAAACGCTGAGGGACTGACTTGCTCGTAGGCGAGGGGCCAGTCAAGCGGAGCCACAGTAAGGGCCACACTGGGTACCTTATATTGTCTTGGCAGGATGCCTCCTGACTTCGGGTCTGCATTTCATAGGGCAAACTTTTTTGTCCTGTTTTTCTTCTCTCTCTTTCTATGTGTACAAGTATGGCGCGTGTGTAAAGGTCAGAGGACAATTTCGGGTATCCACCTTGTCTGTGGCAGGGTCTCATTTCTTTGCCAGGCTAGCTGGTCCCGAGCTTCCTGGTGAGCCTCACCTCTGCCTTGCTTCTTGCCCCAGGCGTGCCGAGATTACGGACATTACCATCACAGCATCTGGCGTTACGTGAAGGCTGCGGATTCAGTTACTCACACATGCACGTCACGCACTTTATATTCTCAGTCATCTCCCTAGCCCTTCTTCTTCTCGAGACAGACTGTTACTCTGTAACTCAGGCTGGCCTCAAACTAATGTCCATTCTCCTGCTTCAGTTTCCCAAGTGCTGTGAGCCATCACACCTGGCTTTATTTGTTTTCTCTTGATAGGACACTAACAAGTAGAATAAAACCAAAGGGAAGGGAGATGAACAGACCTCACCTCAAAGCTCTGTAAAATGTGTAGTTTATGGCATCATTTCAGCAGATCCAACCTAATTTCATTCTTAAAGGTAATCTTGGGTTTCAAACACTTTTATACCTAGCTAAGCTTGGAGGTAGCCAGCCACCTACACACATAGGCTTGGTGAGGCATCAGAAGCAATAGTTGGGAAGAGCCAGCTGATGGCTTCTGTCCAGGAGGAAAATTCTGCTCTCTTTCCAGAATTCTGGTCTTGAGAGAGGGCAAGGGGAACAATAGGAAGTGAAGGAGAGCAGTGGAAAGTCAGTGTGTATGTCTTCCTATCATTATGGTCTTCTTTTATAGAGTGTCACTCTGTAGCCAGGCAGGCCTGAAATTCATGATCCTTCTACTTCAGTCTCCCAAAGTTCTGAGATTGCAAGTCTAGACCATCATATCTAGCTTCTGATCGACATGTTTTCTCTAATTTGTGAATCCCAGATTTTTATGGAGATGCATAAAATCATGTACGAATGACTATATGACATGAAGTTACTGATTAAACCGGGGACATGCAAGGGACTAATGGCGCAGGGCGGGGAGATGAAAGTGGAGACAGAATCAAAGTAGATCACATTCTTGTACAAGAATATCCCTGTGAAACTCAATGCTATGGACAATACAATACATCAATGAAAAAAAAAAAAAAAAAGGAAGGTGAGGAATCTGGTTTTCAGATAACGTGATAATTCCAGAGATCTAAATGAATTTGTTCAGAGGAGTTAGTTCTGAGGCTTTTTTTTTTTCTTTTTGTTTAATCTACACTAAAACCAATACTTTTCTTTATTATGTGTCAAGACCAAACTAATACACTGGGTATAACAGCCCCATAGAGACACTTACTTAATATTTAACTAAGACTAAATTACAGATTCCACTTCAGAGGGACCAGGAAGAATCCTTGACGCCTAATTCTATTGAATTTGATGCAAGTTATAGAGGGTTACAATCTGGCCATTGTTGGCTCTGCTTAAAGACTCATTAATCTCCAGCAAGAACCAACTTAACAAGCAGGGCAGGCTTTTGAAGTGACTGGTGGTAGCAGTTTAAACAAAGGATTAGGAGATAATCACATTTTGAGCCATCTTTTGTCACTAAGGCTGACCCCAGACCAGAGGTTGTAAGCGACGGGACAGGCAGGCCTGCTTCCACACCTCCTGCAGCAGGGGACAGACACACTTGCTCAGGAGACAAGCGGATGGCAGCCTGCCCACATCTGAACAGACTGCTGTCTTTAGACATGTCATCCCAAGTTCACCTCTCGAATTGCTTTATCAAAGCTTTATAAAACCCTACAACAAGACCCTCCACAGCTCCCAGGCACCATTTAAACATAAGCGAGAGCCCTGCCTTGTGCTCTTGGCTGGGTTAGCTGGCAGAGATGGAGAAAATGATATCATTCAAGTGGAGCTCTGCAGCCCCAGCTGATTTGTGGCGAAAGCCTGGGGTCAGAAGGGCTAGCGAGAAGGAACACTGTGCTTTTCTCATTTCCTCACTGCCAAGACTTGGCATCTGTAGAAAATGATGTGCATCTGCCAGGTGACTGAGCGCTGTCTTTCGGAAAGTTACGCTGGCGTACAAACAGCAGGGGATTACGAATGAGTCGCCAGTGGGTTTCATACGCATTGCAAGTGCTCTTGAGGAGAATCACAATGCAAGACAAAATCAGGGATGGCCTCAGAGCACTCGACAAAAGTGACCCATCTCTTTTTCAGTGTCATTCCACCTAACTTTTGCTTTCTTCCTTCACAGCATGCCTGGACTTCTATTAAGGAACGCGTAGCACACGTGCACGTGACTATGTTAAAAGCCTCCGGGGCTCTCTGGCCACGTCCCCCGCTCTTAAAGCTGGTGGGGAGAGGGGGAGGGCCAGAATCCTGAAACAGCTTGAACTAGGTTTCACTGCTAGCTAGCATTCCCGCCCAAGTCTCTCTTTTTTATTTTATTTTTTATTTTTATTTTTTTAATTTGAGAGCGACAGACACAGAGAGAAAGACAGATAGAGGGAGAGAGAGAGAGAATGGGCGCGCCAGGGCTTCCAGCCTCTGCAAACGAACTCCAGGCGCGTGCGCCCCCTTGTGCATCTGGCTAACGTGGGACCTGGGGAACCGAGCCTCGAACCGGGGTCCTTAGGCTTCACAGGCAAGCGCTTAACTGCTAAGCCATCTCTCCAGCCCCTGCCCAAGTCTCTTGATGTTTGAGAACCTGGTCCATGGTGCTACAGTCCTGTTTAATTCTCTCTTCTCATCTCCAGCACAGCTGTTTGGACCAACCCAGTATAGCTATTCTGAGGTACTAACCAGAGATAGATGGAATTGAAGGACCAAGCTACAGACCAAATTCAGTATGACTCTCTTGAAAACTGGAATTAAGAGATAAGCAAGCTGGGCTGGATTGCTGGCTTAGCAGTTAAGGTGCTTGCCTGTGAAGCCTAAGGACCCAGGTTTGATTCTCCAGTACCCATGTAAATCAGATGCACAGGGTGGCACATGCATATGGTTTGTTTGCAGCAGCTGGAGGTCCTGGCATGCCTATCCTCTCTCTCCCTCTGTCTATCTGTTTCTCTCTCTCTAATAAATAAATAAATGGAATTAGAAATAAAACCTTAAAAGAGAGACGGATAGGAAAGTTGAGGCTGGGGAGATGGCTCAGCAGTGTTTGGAGCCCCAGCACCCACACAAGATGGGGCAGACATGCAGTTTCACATGCATCCGCAATCCAATGTGACTAAGGCAAGGGAAAATGGAGTTGGGAGAATCCCAAAGACTGCGAGCGCCTTCCCAGTGCCATCTCAAACAAGGTGACTTTTGGGAATTCTAATTTGGGAACGCAGACATGGACTCCCCTCTCTCCCCACATCTAAGATTCTTTTGAATCCTGTCAGCCTGCATTCAGGGCCGTCTAAGAGGGAATGACTCAATGATTTGACACGTATTTTTCAGCTCTCTTAATGAAAAGCTCGTCTAGACTTTTTGGGATTAAAATACGTTTGGGGCTGGGCAGACTGCTCAGTGGATGGGAGCACTTGCTGGCAGGTACGAGGGCTTGTGGGGGCTGACAGCAGCCTGGGTTTGATGCCCAGCACCCATGTGCAAAGCTGGACACGGCCACACACATCTGCCACCCCAGTGCTGGGGAGAGGGTGAAGCAAGGAAAGTTGCTGAGGTGTACTGCTCTGTCTATTTAACCAGAAATGGCATCTCTGGGTGCAGTGAGACCCTCGATCTCAAGAGAACAACTTGGATCAAAGAGGAGGCTGCGCAACATCTTCCTCTGGCCGATGCACGCTCACACGTGGGGCACGCCCACACACATACCACACACAGTACACACAGGTGTGCCAAAAAGCCAATGGTATTTTTGGCTTGTCAAGGAAGGTAGATACACAATACCTAAGCAGGACATGGGGTTAAAAAATGTCATCAGGGCAATCCTGAAAGTCACGAGAGCAACAGAATAGAACTTGAGGCAAGCATGTTAGTGAGCATGCCCCTCTTAAGACAGACCATCTTTTCATGCTACTTCACTGGGTTTCTTGTGTGTGCGCCTGCTCTGCAGATGTGTGTGTTTGTGTGTGTGTGTGTGTGTGTGTGTGTGTGTGTGTGTGTGTGTGTATGGAGAGAGAGAGAGAGAGATTGGGGGGCACACAGAGAACAACCTCAGGTGCGGTTCCTTAGTCACAATCCACCTTTTTGGATACAGGATCTCTCATGGGTCCAGAACTTGCCAAGTAGGCTAGACTGGCTGAGCAGCGCGCCCATGGAACCACCTGTCTTTACCTCCTCGGTGCTGGGATTACAACTATGCGTCATCTCATTCAGGTGGGTTTTCTGTTTGTTTTGTTTTGAGGTAGGGTCATAGTCTAGCTAGGCTGACCTGGAGCTCATTCTGTAGTCCCGGGCTGGTCTTGAACTCACAGCGGCCCTCCTACCTCCTCCCAAGCGCTGGGATTAAAGGCGTACATCACCACACCCAGCTTTTTATTCTTTTTTTTTTTTCTTATGGGGGAGAGAAAGAGTATGTGAGAGAGAACTGGCACACCAGGGTATCTAGCCCTGTGCAATCGAACTCCAGACGCGTGCGCCACCTTGTGCCCACATGTCACCTTGCGTGTCTGACTTATGTGGGCTCTTGGGAGTTGAACCTGGGTCCTTATGCCTCACAGGCCAGTGCCTTAATGGCCAAGCCATCTCTCCCTCTCCAGCGCCCCCTCCCACATTTTTTAAAGTGGGTTCTGCGTATAAAACTCAGATCCTCAGTTTTTTGGGACTTTACTGGATGGGCTTTCCTCCCAGCCTTTAGGTGGGTCCTAAGAAACAACATGGTGGGTCCTGTCTGGCAGAAGAGGCCTAGGAGGCAAGAGCCGACCCGTCTGCCACTTACCTCAACGTGCAGTTTGTGCAGTCATTTAGCCTTTCTCTGTGTCATTATCAGCACCTGTACCACAGGCTAGTCACAAGAGCTGAGGGTGACTGGTAACATGGAATGAGGTAGTCTCTAAAATATTACTGCAGTCAATGTATCTAAACACTCTCACACAGAGTTCATTATTTTTATTTTTTAAGTTTTTGGTTTTTTGAGGTAGGGTCTTGCTCTAGACCACGATGACCTGGAATTCACTGTGTAGTCTCAGGGTGGCCTCAAACTCATGGCAATCCTCCTACCTCAGCCTCCTGAGTGCCGGGATTAAAGGCATGTGCCACCACACCCAGCTATTTTTTATCATTTTAAATAGTTACTGTTCCAATCTACAGAAAGATACTAACTGTTATGAAGTTCCAATAAAATAGATGCCAATAAAAGCAACGGAAAGATGTATAGTAAAACATGAAGCAGGAACAGCTATGTTGGTGAGAATAGCCAATATAGCCACAAGTTACATTATTTTAAAAAATATTTTATTTTTATTTACTTGAGAGAGAAAGGGTGCCGGAGAGAATGGGCACACCAGGGCCTCCAGCCACTGCAAACGAACTCCAGATGGATGCACCACCTTGTGCATCTGGCTTACATGGGTCTTGGGGAATCGAACCTGGGTCCTTAGGTTTTGCAGGCAAGTGCCTTAACCTCTAAGCTATTTCTCTAGCCCTGAATTAAATTATCTTTTAAAAGCACGAAAACCCAGAGAGAAAAGGCAGGAGGATCACAAGTCCTAGGTAACGTGAGTCTGGGCTACCTAACTAAAAACAAAACAAACAAAACCAAACAAGCAAGAAAACCGGTTGGGTCTTCATCAAATAATGATGATTCAATTAATATAAAATTCGACAAGAGGTTTGGCATTGCTGGATGCATCACTGCCTTCCAATGAATATGTGGTAAGGTAAGACATTTAAACTTACAAGGCTTCCAGCTTGGCCCCCATGCATGTCCTTAGCATGTATGCATCTCTGCCTGTGAAAGAGGCAGTCTCTAATTCGGGAATGTCTGTCACATGAATCAGCCGTCTCAGAAGGAAGCTGACTGTTCCTGGGGGCCCCCAAGAACAAGAACCTCATGGGGAATAAGCCCAGCAGTCCGGGGCTTGCTCTTCCCTTCTCCACCTCCAACACAGGAAGCCCAACCCCAGGGCTGTCCTGAGTGTCCCTGCGAGCTTGTCCCTTCCCAGTGCACGTTCCCACGCAGTGCACACCTACCTGATCTCTGCCCTTGAAGTGGGGGGAGCTCTTTCCACCTGGACCTGGTAGAAATGCCCACACCACGTCACCCAGCGCACACACCTGCTCCAACTGCTACAGTGGCCACAGAGTAACTACAGACCTCTGCTCAGGGCTTGTGGAGGAGACGGCACACCCACTTACGATATCAAGCATCAGGTCTCTAACCTCAGGATGGGGCGCAGGTTCTCCTGTCTCTGGCAAAGATGGTATTTAATTTCTCCTAAATGATTTGTTGTCTTGCCTCAAATAGGCCAACCACCTTGAAATAGCTCAATGTGTAAAATAACCAACACTGACCGTCAGAAAGTCCCCGTTCACACCTTCTTATGTATAAAGGTCTCCTAGGACCTTAGGGAAAATTTTCCCCCTCCATGGGGGAATAACTAGCCTTGAGCTGACTATGCACTTACAAGATATTTCTTAGCTATTCAAAGTATTTGATATCATCTGTGACACTTAACCATCATAAACAGTTCTGGGAGGATATATATATGAACCAAAGTTCCCAGAAAAGAGCCACATTTATGTGGAAGATTCTACAAGGCTCACTGACTGTGGAGAGTTGGGATCTGGGGATATGCTAGTCTCTCTAATAGCCATTCATTGCCCACCTCTGTACCTGACCCAAGATCCCTGTGCTTGCTGGGTAAACCTGTGGATAAACAGACCACTAGCTTCCATTGGCCCAAAAGCTAAGTCTGTCATGAGCTACCACCTAAAATCTCTAACAGAGCTTTTCCCAGTTTGCTATAACCTGATGTTACTATGAATATATTCGTCAAATTTATAATTTTGTTTTGCTTGGTAACTATAAAATTTCATTGATTTGTTCTACGTTAGGCCGTGCTGTTCAGGGTAACCTGAATCGGGACTGCATATTCCCAGGCCATGGTCACTAATACTTGGCTTATAGTAAATGATCACTTACTCCTTTTTGAGAGAAAGCTGTGTCTTGTATTGAATATAGTATGGAAATAAAATCAAACACCGTGGGTTTTCTAGTGTTGATAAGGAAGCGACTCCTCTGTCACCTGCACCCTCAGTGCCTCACTGCCCCAGCAGCCCCAGAAGTGGGCCTCAGAAGAGGAGCGGGACAACAGTCCCTTTATAATTGTGTTTGGAATTAAGGATCTTGTTCAGATGATGTGCACTGCTTTAAAAACGCAAGCCTGGGGCTGGAGGGATGGCTTAGCAGTGAGGGCGCTTTCCTGGGAAGGTTAAGGACCCAGATTTGAAACTCCAATACCGTGCCCAAGGTGATGCATGCACCTGGAGATGGTTTGCAGTGGCTGGAGGCCCTGGGGTGCCCATTCACTCCCTCTCTCTCTCTCTCTCTCTCTGTCTGCCTCTTTCTCTCTGTCATAAATAAATAAAATAAAGAGTACAAGAAATCTTTTTTAAAATGCAATCCTGCATTGAAAGCCTGGGGCATTCCATATGAAAAACAGGAGATCTGCAATTCTGGGCTCATGGTAACCTCGGGTGGAGCCCGGGGCGCTGCTCCTTCACGCCCTCGGGTGGCCGCTTGATGAATAACTCCCAGAACAACCTTCCAACCCTCCCAGGCAGTGTTTTCAGTCTGTCCTCTGCCCTGAATATTCCTTAATTCCTGGTCCCTGACCAAGTCCACTCTACCTGTTTCCCAAATGATAAAAACAAAAAGCCCACAGTAAGAAGTGACTCTTTTCAGTCCATACCTTGACCCCTCCTTCTGAACTTGGTTTTAAAGCAGACTCAGAGAAACCATTTGGCCTCCTTCACTAGCCGAACAAACTTTGATCCTAGAGTTAGCTGACCTCTGACTTCATCTTCAGTGACCGGTCACTCTGCCTTATCCTCTCAAATGGCAACTTGTCAGCCCTTGCACCTGCCGGGCCCTGAGCTCTGCATGTTCTCCGTGTACCTTCGCAGTGACTGTGGGGTGCACATTGCTGGTCTGTTACAGAGGAGGAAGGTAAGGCTGAAGCACAGGCCCACGCACATGGCCTGATCCCACAACCTGCACATTTGTGGTCTGCCTGGTTGCCTTGCAACTCCTCACCATTTCCTCAATTAAACAAACAAACCAGAAACCCCTGGGCCGAGCACAGTTAAGGGACAAAACAACGAGAGGGCGCTCTAGCTGTTACCCACACTTGTCCCTGGGGGTCTGTGCATCTCAGCAGATCCAGGTGTGTTACAGGTTCTCTGCAGGAAGGCTGGCTACCTTGGACATTGTTGCAGTCCGGTTCGCATTGCTGGTAGAAATCACCCAACCAAGAGTAGCTTCTGGGAAAAAGAGATTTATTTTGGCTCACAGGCTCGAGGGGAAGCTCCACGATGGCAGGGAAAAACGATGGCATGAGCAGAGGGTGGACATCACCCCCTGGCCAACGTAAGGTGGAACACAGCAACAGGAGGGTGTGCCAAACACTGGCATGGGGAAACTGGCTATAAAGCCCATAAGCCCGCCCCCAACAATACACTCCCTCCAGGAGGCATTAATTCCCAAATATCCATCAGCTGGGAACCTAGCATTCAGAACACCTAAGTTTATGGGGGACACCTGAATCAAAACCTGAATCAAACCACCACAGACATCTCCATCTCTCCAAGGTATGAAGACCAGTTACTTCCTACTGCTTTGAACCATGAGCCTACAGCCTCGAGTTTTGGATGTTGCTGAAATTTTACTAAAGTGGCCTCTTAGAGGCTGTGTTTCCTACTCCACAGGGATTCTCAGAGAGCTCTTTTGTTCTCTGCTCATCCTTTCTCTTTTCTTTGGCTTTCTTCACCTACGGGGAGGGGTACAATTGCAGGCTGGTTTGGTTTTGTAGATCACACAAGTTGTGCCTATGTTTCCTTTTTCCCAGTGCAAAATAGAAAACAAACTTCAGGGCTGGAGAGATGATTTAGTGGTTAAAATGCTTTCCTGTGAGGCCTAAAGACCCATGTTCAATGCCTCATATCCCACGTAAGCCAGACGCATGAGGTGATGCATGCGCACAGGTGGTGCATGTGTTTGGCATTCAATTGCTCTGGCTGGAGGCCCTGGCATGCCAATTCTCTCTCTCCCATAAAAAAAGAAAACAAACTTCATAATAAGTGGTTAAAAAAAAGGAAAGAACATATGTTCAAAGTGCTTGAAGTCCAAAGTCGGCAGTTGTCTTAGAAGTAGCAGTAGGCAGTAAAGAATAGTACTTACAACCCATATCATGACCAGCCTCCTGGACAAGTACGGGTCGATATTCCAGTGAGTGAAGGGCAGAAAGGTGATGTAGAACACTTCTTGACCCAAAGCAGCTGAAAGACGGAACAGGTAATAGTAGAAATAATTCTTCACAACATACTTCTCCACATATGCCTGAAAGACAGAAGGTGGAAAATCCTGTGAGTTCCCTCCACATGTCACTAAGGGGCCAGGTGTGAAAACTCTGAAGGACAGAAGGTGGATGATCCTGTGAGCTCCTTCCTCATGTCACTAAGGGGCCAGGCATGAAGACCCTGAAGGACAGAAGGTGGATGATCCCGTGAGTTCCTTCCACATGTCACTAAAGGGCCAGGTGTGAAAACCCTGAAGGACAGAAGGTGGACGATCCTGTGAGCTCCCTCCTCATATCATTAAGGGCAAGTGTGAAAACCCTGAAGGACAAAAGGGAGATGATCCTGTGAGTTCCTTCCACATGTCACTAAAGGGCCAGGTGTGAAAACTCTGAAGGACAGGAGGCAGACAATCCTGTGAGTTCCTTCCTCATGTCACTAAGGCCCACGTGTGAAAACCCTGAAGGACAGAAGGCCGACAATCCTGTGAGCTCCTTCTACATGTCACTAAGGGCAAGTATGGAAAAACACTGCCTAAAATTCACAGTCCTTAATGGCCAAGGCACTCCCTCCTCCCTTTACTGTGGTCTCCTTATAATCAGTGGGTACCTCTGTTAGACATCCAGCAACCCTGACTTTTCCACAGCACAGAATACATTTGCTGTTTGTAAAATTTGATAAGTTGCATCTAAGACAGAAGTACTGGGAAAAGTCACCCTGATAAACCAGCACCTGAGTAGACAAACCCCAGCCTTTCTCTCCTGTATTCAGGATGCTAGACATCCAGAGAAGGTGAAGTGTGGTGGAGTATTACACTGAAGTTTAGAGTGGCCAGGACTCCTGAAAGTAAACTAATATTGCTTGTAAAGAGAAAAATATCCTGAGCCTATACTACAGAATCTGCTCCTTCCTGATCTTTTACCTAAAGGAGTCCTCACAGTTGCTGGCTGGAGGCCAGACATATGAGAAGAAGGGTCTGGTCTTTCCTCATCTCTTCTTCCCTAAAGGAGTTCCCCCTTTCCTAGAAACCTGGCAAATTGCCTGGACACCTGCTGTGAGGACTAGACTCACTGGATCAGGCCCCATCCGTAAATTCCCATAAAAGAGCAGTCAAAGTCACCAGGGTGGGCTTTCTCTGTTCCGGGACACCCTCCCCCAGACACACACCTAGAACAGGAGCTTTGCTTTCTTTCCTTCTCTGAAGCTTTATAACAAAATCTTTGTTTTTTATTTTTAAATTATTTATTTGCGATAGAGATGGGGAGGGGAGAGGGAGGGAGGGAGGGAGGGAGGGGGGAAGGAGAGAATGAGCCCACCAGGGCTAAGCAGTGTACAGAGACTGCCCTGGTTACTGGTAGGGGTGGCACATCTCCCAAGCTGAAAGTGGGGTCTCTCTTTTTCATCAAGGATAAAGCTTACTGCTAAATGAATTCAGAGAGTATGTAAATAGATCCACTCTAAGTAAGAAACACGATAATGGAGCCACCTGGCACACACCTTTGATCCCAGCAGAGTGAGACTCTACCTCAAAAAAAAAAAGAAAGAAAGAAAGAAAGAAAAGAAAAAGAAAGATGATAATGTATGAAATGATTTCTTAGCTTTTCTAGGTACATGATAAAATAACTCAAGAGACAATATTCATCACCAAATTCTTGGAGGTTATAGTTATTCTAGTCAAGTGTAAGTGCCTGTCTTTTTAGAAAAAGAATCTGTGATTTCCTTGCAGAACATGTCCAGTACTTCAATATAGCTTGGGAAATAACCAGAATTTCATTTCCTCACTGGGAATGATTAGAGAGATGAGAAACAAGGGTCAGAAACAGAATTGGTGAGGAAAGGAGAAGTGCAGCGTGGTGATCTTGAATGTAGTGTTCCCCGGGTGTTAGTGAGGAAGTTTCCTCCTTGTCCTCACCTAGCAGAGCATTTGGGAGGTGGAGCCCTGCTGGAGAGGTGTGCCACCTAGGGTGGCCTTGGGATTAAGTCCAGCTCTGTGGGTTCAGTGATCTCATGCTTGCTGCTGGGGGCTGTCGTGAGGAAGTGAGCCAGCTTCCTCCACAATGATGACACTTCCCCCTGAAATTTGTAAGCCTGAAATAAACCCTTTTCCCATAAGCTGCTTCTGCTTAGGTGTTTGTCCCAGCAACAAGAAGATGACTGCAGCGGGCAGTCAGGAAAAGAACAATAACAGCCGAAAGAAAGGAATCCATGCCCCAGAATTCTACTTCCACCTTCCCCCAGCAGGCCACATGTAAAGGGCAGATGGTCCAGGAGCTTGAGGCACTGTTTGCAGGGTGCTTGCTTAGGAGACAAATTAGCAGGTCATTGTTTACAGAAAAGAACAAGAAGGCATTGGATGTGTGGGTATGAGGCAGGATAGAAAGATGGAAAGTCCTAGAGACATGATAAAGGAGAAGGGGACTCTGGCCAAAGCCTCTTACCAGAAGGAAAGCAAGAAGCCAGCACAACTAGCAAAGCTGAAGGATCTTCTGCCTTCTCAGCTGTAAGCCTGTACTTTTCCAGGAATCTCACCACTCCTTCCTCACCCCCTCAGCCCTCCACTCCTCCCTCACCCCCTCAGCCCTCCGCACCTTCCTCTCTCCCCCATTCCCAGCAGCAGCTGTCAGAATGGTTCAGTGATCAGGTTGAAAGCCACCGATCTAGTCTCTCCAGGCCAGGTATCTCCTTTCTGTTGTTAACCTTTGGCTCTGAGCACACAGAGGGGATTTGATAAACTCAAGAGTCAATGTTTCTGCAAGGTCATATTACATGTTTGCATTGTTTTTTCACATGTAAGTTTTCTTCCAAAGGTCAAGTTCAAGATACTCCACTATCTCACAGGAGCCGAAAAGACGTCCTCAGGGCGAGGCTGGCCATCTGCGTCTCTAAGCAGCGATCTGTAATTGCTGAAAGCAGGGGGAAATGAAGCTCTTCCAGGCCCACTGTAAAATGGCTTTAAGCCCCCAAAGCTCCTTCACAGAACACAGCAGCAGTCTGTCTTTTGCCATGGCTTATCAAAGTTATTAGAATTTGAAGTTCTTAATTGGGTTTAATTTTTATCATAGAACCAGGCAATGCTTCATTCCTCAAAATAGAGGGTAGTTCTAATGTCCCCTGCAGAAGAGGTTGGCTTTGCAAAAAGAAGATGACTTTGAGAAAGCAGAAACAAAAGCCAAACATGGACTGACCACTTCAAGACTACTTTCCTTATAAGGCAGGGACAGGGAAAGGAACAATAGGAAAACAACCTACGAGTTACCATGAAGTTAGTACTGGAGAGAGGGGGAGGAGGGAGGGAGAGGATTACGTACAGCGGGGGAAACTCATTGTTAGGGTGGCGGACAGTGGCTTGTTTAAAAAAGTTCACTATTTTCTACTTAACCCAGATGTTTCAGAATGCCAAATAAAACTTATTTTTTTTAATTAATTTTATTTATTTATTTGAGAGCGACAGACACAGAGAGAAAGACAGATAGAGGGAGAGAGAGAGAATGGGCGCGCCAGGGCTTCCAGCCTCTGCAAACGAACTCCAGACGCGTGCGCCCCCTTGTGCATCTGGCTAACGTGGGACCTGGGGAACCGAGCCTCGAACCGGGGTCCTTAGGCTTCACAGGCAAGCGCTTAACCGCTAAGCCATTTCTCCAGCCCCAGAATGCCAAATAAATAGCTTAACTCTAGGGGAATGTTAGCATGAGCAGCTCTATTTTGATTTTTAAAATGGATTTATTTATTTATATGACAGAAAGAGGCAGAGAGAGCGAGAGAGCGAGAGAGCAAGAGAGAGAGAGAGAGAGAGAGAGAACGAACCAAGGCCTATAGCCATTATAAGTGAACTTTAAAGATGCATGTGCCACCTTGTGCATCTGTCTTTATGTGGATACTGAGGAATCAGTCTTGGGATGCCAGGGTTTGCAAGCAAGCACCTTGAATCACTAAGCTATCTCCTGAGCCCTGAAAAAGGTTTTTGCACCACTTCAGGCCTCTGGCTTCGAGTCACAGTCTTCCTCTGAGAAGAGAAGCACCTATCTCTATGGTCTCTCCTAAAATGAAGACAGCATTGACTTGTACATTTACAAAAATGTTTCTAAGAGCATCACATTAAGATAAATGACTCTGGAAACTCTAAACGTTTTTGTGAGTATAGAACATGTGATGTGGTGTAGTGGTGTGTGTGTGTGTGTGTGTGTGTGTGTGTGTGTGTGTGTGTGTGTGTGTATTAGGAGTGTGTGCATCGGAGGCCAGAGGTTGATGTTGGCTATCTTCCTCAACTGCTATCCATCTTGTTTTTGGAGACAAGGTCTCTCCCCAGTTCAGATAGAGTAGCTAGCCAGCAGCCCTGGGGATCTTCCCATGACTGTGTGTGTGTGTGTGTGCACGCAAATGCACACAGCCTGTGCGTGAGGGTGAGGAGAGCCCGGGAGAACAACAGGCGTCCTCCTCCACCTTTCACATTGGTACCTTGAAATGGACTCTCTCACTGAAGCCAGAGCTGCCATTTTAGGTCACACTAACTGACCAGCGAGCCCCAGTGACTCTTCTGTCCCTGCTTCCCATCAGACATATGTGGCCATGCCCAACTTTTTATGTGGGTGCTGAGTATTGAACTCAGGTGGTTTTAGGCCCTTGTGTGTGTGTGGACTGTTGTCATTTCTAGCTACATCTACAATAAGGTGCAACAAGGTGGTCAGCCTTCACAGACTGGCGCGCTCTTTCTCATCGGCTCCTGAGGTGGGCCCCACGGCCGTCCAAGATCATTCTCAAGGTGGACGACACTTCAGGTACTCAGGACTGCACGAGGAGCCGGGCCCCAGCCCGCCACAGCACACTGACCAGACAGTTATGGAGGCCAGAGGGCCACTGGAAAAATTCCTTCTCAGCGCAGTGGTGTCCCCAGACAGAAGATCAAGTTTCAAAGACTCACTCTCAAACTTGACACAGCTGTTTTTGCTGACTCACGCTCTGTATTTGCTGCCAGAATTTCCAGCCAAAAGCCTAGAGATTGGGAGGGGCAAGCTGAAGACCAGGACCCGAAGAGAATGGCTTGGCAAGGCTTGCCTTCTCCTCCCACTTTCTGAGAGGCTGGGCTTTAATGGTCTGCTCTTGAACTTGGCACTGGTGGACTATTTCTCCAAGCTATAAGATACCAACTAGAATGCAAATATGCCAGCAACAAATCCAGCGGTTCCTAACTTCAAAGGGGAAAAAAATTAAATGGCAAATTTACACTGAGGTCGTATCTCCATGGACCGTGCATTGACTGAGTGACAGACCACGGACAAGATCGTTTCCTTTAGCAGGAAGTGCTGGGGGACATCCCACCAGGCTGATGTGCTGCAGGATGACGCACAAGGGCCAAGGGGAAGTGAAGCGAGGAGGATCGCACAGCCTGTGGGACAGCTAGCCTAACGTTCCCAGCGGGAAACAAGAGACCCTCTCCCAAGCAAGGGGGAAGAGGACCAACACCCAGAGCTGTTCTGGGTGTGACCTCCACACACCCACTCTGTGACATGCAATGCACTCCCCCCTCCACACATACATCACACCACACACACGATTTAAAGCATAAAGATCTTTTAAAAGGAAGTTTAAGCTGGGCATGGTGGCGCACGCCTTTAATCACAGCGCTTGGGAGGCAGAGGTAGGAGGATCGCCATGAGTTCAAGGCCACCCTGAGACTACATAGTGAGTTCCAGGTTAGCCTGGGCTAAACCCACCCTCGAGAAACCAAAAAATAAAATAAAGTTTAACTTAATCTACCCTTGTGAGACTAAACTTTTGGTTCAGGGACAGTGGGATGCCTTCATTTTTCTATTTTCTTTCTTTCATTTTCTTTGAATTCTTCAATGGACTGGGGACACAGTTCAGTGGTAGATAGTATGTTTTGCATGAGCCTGACTTCAAGCCCCAGAATCAAAAATGTCAATAAATAAAAATAGAACTAAATTTGGGGGAAAATATCATTTGCAATGCTGAACTGAACAGTCTTGTGGGACTCTACCGTGAGGTCAGCAAGTCCTGCCCTGAAATTACACATCTATTCACCAGCATGCTCCGGTCACTTTTAATTATTCTTACTTTTTTTTTTCTTAATATTAGGAAATCAAGACTTTCCAACCTCTGAAGACAATGGCATGATGATTACCAAGAGAGATGACAATGTCCCTTGGAGGGAACAAGAGAAAGAACACAAGTGAGCGAAGGTTTCTTCTTTCATCTTGAGTCCAGCTAGGGTTACAAGCTGGGCGCTCTAACTGCCGTCTGCTCCGAGGGTGGGCGATTAAAATTTCAGGATGGCGAGACCAAAAGTCAATAAAGCACAAGGACGACTTCTTGGAACAAAGCTGAAAAGGGAACTGCACACTAATCACTTCCGTCTGCTTCGCTGGCATTTGTCAGAATCGCTCAGGCCGGGTCCAAGAATGCCAGGGAGCTTAGCTTCGTGGGGACTGAGCGTGGCCTAGTGTGCTTTTGCAGAGGGTGGAGTTTCTTACAGCCTTCTATCCAGACAGCCTGACACACGGCTTTCCTGCAGCTGCGCCTGTCAGATCCGAGCCTGTGCTCTGAACATCTGACATCTTCTCTGTCTTCTCAGGGGCAAGTAACTGCGGTGGGCATCATTAGCACAGGTGAGCCGAGTGACTGTGGTGGGTGTCATTGGGATAGGTGACCCGGGTGACTTGTGGGTGTCATCAGGATAGGTGAGATAGGTGAGCTGAGCGCCATGAGGAAACAGGAGCTGAGGGACTTGGATGGGTGGTCAGAAAAGAGATGCTGAGGGACTGTATGGGTGTCACCAGGACAGAGGACCCACGGCTACCAACTGGGAGAACCGCAACAGTGCCAGGCAGTGATCCCGGTGGCCCATGAGGTTGTACCAGAGTCCAAGAACGGGCCTAGCCATGGGACACGATGCTGCGTCCAACTTTAAAGCTTCAGGCTTGAAAACAAGGTGAAAAACCAGGAAGTGGGTGAGAGAGGTTAGAGGCGCACCCGGCACCTGGCAGGCCTCCATCCAGAGAACACAGGCATGGCCTGAGCAAGGCTTCCCTCCACGGACCAGGAGGGCAGCAGGGGGTGATGCAAAGAACAGAAATAACCAGCGTCCTTTCCACAGGGAGAGGACAGCCAGCTACCCTTCAGGTTTCCAAAATGGCTTAAGAACTGTTTTTCAAAACATTTTTGGAACCGCTGAAACCCGAAACATTGTCACAAACATTCTTCCATTTAGTTGTTAAACACTTGTGTGTTCAGGGGATTTTTGCTGCAGATGTTTCTGATTTCGTTGATATTAACTTATCAAAATGACATTTGGAAGAGCAAGATGATGTTCAAGGAGTATGAACTTGGGTTCATTCATTCTAATCCAGGAATTCCACCTCACCCACTCCCTGCCCCAGCCCCGAGGTGCACACCCAAGGCAGACTTTGGAAGGGTCACTATCTCTTCTCACCCCATAGGTGTCCCTGACCACTCCCAGTTCCCCTTAAAGAATTTGCTCTTTACCCCAGTCACCAAACCCAGGGCTTTTATGATGCTAAGTTCTACCATTGAGCTGCCCTCACCCACTCAAAAACATTCCCCTCCCTCCCTCCTGTTTGTTTTTTCTTTCCATTTTTGGACTGTTGGTGAAGAGGTTTTGTTGGATGGAGGTTATGAGTTACGGATAGGTAGACAGGAGTATAAAGGCTAGATGAGGAAACAGGGCTGAAGAGGAAATGAGGTAGAAGAGGAAAAGGGGTGAAGAGGAAACGGGGTGAAGAGGAAATGGGGTGAAGAGGAAACAGGGTAAAGAGGAAATGGGGTGAAGAGGAAATGGGGTGAAGAGGAAACAGGGTAAAGAGGAAATGGGGTAGCTTCATCTATTGCTCTTCTGCTTATTTCCCTGAGTTGAGTCTCGCTGAACCTGAAACTCACTGTTTTTGGTTTCTTTGACTGGCCAACCACGGAGCCCTCGTGATTCTCCTGTCTTGGCCCCAGGGGGTGGGGAGTTTACATGTATGCTGGGAATTGGACCCAGGTTCTCACACTTGTACAGTGAGTGCTCTTAACACCAAGCCGCCCCCGCACCTTGCTTTATTTTTTGCATAGTCACTATGTGACCTGGACTGGCCTCAAACCTTACTCAGCCTCCATAGTGATTACAAGAATACACCATCATATTTGCTTTGACCCCCACAAGCATTTTCTTTTCTTTTAACTTTAATTTATTTCTTAGAGAGAGAAAGAAAGAGTGAATGAAAGAGGGAGAAAATGGGCATGTCAAGGTCTTCAGCCACTGCAAACAAACTTCAGATTCATGTGCCACCTTGTGCATCTGGCTTATGTGGGTAATGGGGAATCAAACCTGGGTCCTTAGGCTTCATAGGCAAGTGCTTTAACCTTTCTTAACATCTCTCTCTTTCTTCCTTTCTCCTTCTTTCTTTCCTTCCTCCTTTCTTTCTTTCTTTTGTGTGGGGGAGGTTCAAGGTAGGGTCTCGCTCTAGCCCAGGCTGACCTGGAATTCACTATGTCGTCTAAAGCTGGCCTCCAGCTCAGCTCACAGCAATCCTCCTCCCTTTGCCTCCCAAGTGCTGGGATTAAAGGTTACTATGCCTAGCTATCACAAGCGTTTTCTAAAGTTTTAAAATAAACCAGTGAAATGTAGGAAAGTTACTCAGGCACGTAAGAGTGTTCCTCTTTGGTAATATTTTCTATGTTGAGTGCAGACATTTGGGTTAATGGAAGTAAATCTGAAAGCTGATTGATTTGCTCCTGAAGTCAAGCTTTTATCTGAGAACCTTCCACTTTCTAGTTTATTTGAGCTATACAGCACGGACTTTTGAGCTTGATGTCTTTTTTTATTTTACAGAGAACGAGTGAGCGCGTGAGAGACACAGATCAGTCTGTCACGTGACCAGGTGTGTGTCACAGAGGAGGAAGCACAGGTGTAATACTGTGTCATCCCGTTTTTTATTATTTATTTATTATTATTATTTTTATTATTTATTTATTATGCAAGCAGAGAGAGAGAGAGAAGGAGAGAGGAGACAGACAGAGAGAGTGGGCACACCAGGGTCTCTTGCCACTGCAAAGGAACTCAAGATGAGTGCATCTGGCTTTACATGGATACTAGGAATTGGACTGGGGTCACTAGGCTTTGTATGTGAGCACCTTCACCACTAAGCAATCTCTCCAGTCCCACCGTCCTTTTCTTAGATCCAGCCCTCCACTTTCCAGAGTTCTCTGGGAACCCAGACTGGTGAAGATAGGAATTGGGAGGGGCTTTCCCTCCTTGGTCTGTCTGGCTTCTTAGAGAGATTTTCATTATTTCACAGCGGACATGTGTGGTCCGACACACATGTGACAGGTCCAGGAGTGTGGTGGTTTGATTCAGGTGTCCCCCATAAACTTAGGTGTTCTGAGTGCTAGGTTCCCAGCTGATGGAGATTTTGGAATTAATGCCTCCAGGAGGCAGTGTATTGCTGGGGGCGGGCTTACGGGTGTTATAGCCAGCTCCCTCTTGCCAGTGTTTGGCACACTCTCCTGTTGCTATTGTCCACCTTATGTTGGCCAGGGGGTGATGTCCACCCTCTGGGCATGTCATCATTTTCTGCTGCCATCTAGGAGCTTCCCCCTCGAGCCTGTAAGCCAAAATAAACCTCTTTTTACCCACAAGCTGCTCTTGGCTGGGTGATTTCTGCCAGCAGTGTAAACCTGACTGCGACAAGGAGGGACACAGCGGAGGTGGAAGGACACTTTTCCCCAGAGGTCTTGCTTTTTCCGCACCCCTCCCAAGTCTTGTCTACATAAAAAAATACCTTGGGACATTCAATCAATTTCCGTCACATTTTCAAATTGTAGCTGTCCCACTGTAAGGTTATGCCTAAGGAAGTTTAAAGCCACTGGTCTCAAAAATAAACTCAGGAAGAGCTTTGAAACTGTGTGCTCCCACATGAAAGAGACCTCAGGAGAAATCCATGTGGAGCAGGACAGTGTCCACCCACCCTGCCCGTCACTGGCCCTCAGAGGTCTTTGTACCTTGTGAATTTTTTTCTTTTGGTAGCTTTATGTTTGAGATAAACGTTTGGACCTTTATGTAATACATTTTCTTTCCTGTACCTGCTTACCACTTTTTGTTGTGATTAATACATTTCACTTGAGGCCATCTGAAATTTAAAAAAAAAAAAAAAAAACTATGTAAAAACAAAGCCCCAAATCACCCAATGTCCCATCCTTCAGACTCAGTCCCTTGGACATTTCACTGTCTTTGCCCAGTGCACACACATAAGTAGTGGTAGATATTTGAATGGAATTGTGATTGCACTGATCTTAGAATTTAGAGTATTATTTGTTACATTGTGAGCATTTCTCTGGGTCTCTAGATGTTTTAGTTTTAGCTAAAAACTTAGGTAGACATTTTGGTTTTAGCTTGGCTTGATTTTTCCCCCCACTTTTTAGCTCCCCTTTCTCCTTCACCCTTGTAACAGAGGATCCAAGAGCTGCCAGGGACAGTAAAGCCGCCCCTGGGTAGTGATGTGAGAAAGAATCTTATCGTCTAAGAACCTTTTCCCCAATGTTCCCTGCCTGTATCTATTGGGGCTCATGGAGGCGCCATTTCCTTCAGCCCCCTCTCCTCACTCACTCCCTACCCTGTCCCAGACCAGCACCCACACTGACATGATCCCTGTTTGAAGTTTCCCCAGAACCTTAACTCTCTCTTCCATGCTTTCTGCATCCTATGCCCCTTCCCTGACTGTTATGGAGCCCAATCTGGCCTCAAACTTTCCATCTTCCTGCTGCAGTCTTCTGGATGTTGGGATTAAAGGAGTGTGCCACCATGCCTGGCTCGTTTTCTTTCGTGTTTTACAAAAGCTCCTGGGGTATACTTTAAGTCTATCTGAGGTCCACAGCTCATAGAAACTCTACTGGAAAAAAATAAAGTAACGTGGGGATGAGCATGGCCCACAAGGGCCACGGGGGCAGAAGCAGAGGCAGGGGGACTGGCCTCTAATCTACCCCATAGCAGGCAAAGCCAAGTCCTCTGTGGTTTGTCAGCCCTGAGACTTGTGCACGAGCCAGTGGCCCACTCCATCTGCTCCTGTCTCTGGCTGAGTTAACTGGACAGAGGAAACCTCAGGGGGTCTGTCTTTGGGATTGTCTTGTGTCTTGGGTCCAGTGCTATACCTACTCAGAAGTTTGAGCTTTCCCCCAATAGGAGTGTCCTTACCTAGACCTTTGGGAGGCTAACTGAAGCCTACATGTTTGTGCAGTACATGCTCAATATATAGTAGTTGTGTTTGCATTGTTTTCTTAACAATGTAAAATGAAAGAAAATTCTAGAAGAATATGCATTATAGTGGAATGCATAGAAGACAAAAAAAAAAAAAATCAAATTGGTAATAAGAGAAAAGATCACAGAGGGCCTGGCAGTTAAGCAGCTTGCTTGTGAAGCCTTAGGACCCGGGATCAATTCTCCAGAAACCATGTTAAGCCAAAGATCCACAAGTCCACGCATGCGCACAACATGGTGCACACATCTGGAGTTTGTCTGCAGTGGCTAGAGGCTCTGGTGTGTGTGTTCTCTCTCTCTCAAATAAAATTTAAAAAAAAAGAGAATGTTTGAGCTGGTGAGCATGGTGGTGCACACTTAAAAAAAATAAAAAGGTCACAGAAGAAGAGGTGGTTTCTGTCTTTTTCAGTTCAAATGTGTCTCAGATGTCAGACACAATGGCACATGCCTATCCACCACTTCTTGCATGATGTCTTCAGAGGGAGTGACTACTTACAGCCCATTTCCCATCACAAATAAAGGCTGGAACGCAGAGAGCCTCATGGGCCATCCTGGAAGGTTTCTGTGTTGGCTCTTGGCTTTGCCATGTGGGACCTGATGATACAGTTATTTAACAGGAAACCACAGGAACAAAAACAATTTGATGAAACCCAGAGAAAGTGAGCCTTTCTTTTATGGATGATAACTGAATGCCACAGGTCGAGCCCCGACCCACCCCAGCCACTCCTGCAGGCTCTGAGTTGTGACTCAGCTTGCCCCGGTGCCTCGTGCGTGGGACCCTCCTCTGTAAACAGGGGCTGCAGGTCCTGTACCTATGGAAACAGCGCCCGGAGACAGGCAAGCATGGAGAATGTGGTTCTCATTTCTTCTCACAAAAGGATCATTTCCTGAAAGCACCGGGTGACCCAAGCTGACGGCCCCAGTGTGGCAGAGATGGTCAGAGGACTGTGGCTTTGCAGTGTTGGCAGGGAAGGGAAGCAGACCACCTCAGACTGCCTCTGGCTCATACAGGCACTGATAAACTAGGAAAATCATGGATTGGAAGACTTGGGATGTAGAGAAAGAATCCCGAGGGTTCTCACAGCTCTCCTGTCAGCATGGTGATGGAAGTCCTTGTACGCAAAACCCTGGCATCTTAACTCAGTTACGTTCATTTTCATTCTCCCTCCCTCTCTTTCTCTCAATCACTCTCTCTCTCTCTTCATTACTTTCTTCTCCTCTCCTTCTATACCATAGTGGGAACTGGCCATGTAAGCCCGTTCTAAATCTCCTTGACAACTGAGATGGAGTTGCTCTGAGTAAAAGGATGACTTCAGAGTCATCCACATCCTTCTGTTTTTATTTTGTTTTGTTTTTCTAGGTAGGGTTTCATTCTAGCCCAGGCTGATCTGGAATTCACTGTGTAGTCTCAGGCTGGACTTGAACTCACAGCAATTCTCCTATCTCTGCCGCCAGAGTACTGGGATTAAAGTGTGCACCATCAGGCCTGGCAACTTTATCTCGTGTGTGTGTGTGTGTGTGTGTGTGTGTGCGCGTGTGTGTGTATGTGTGTGCGTGTGTGTATATAATTAATTTGAGAGAGAAAGTAAAAAGCAGAGAAAGAGAGACAGGGAGAGAGAATGGGCATGCCAGGGCCTCTAGCCACTGCAAACAAATTCCAGATGCATGCACCATCTTGTGCATCTGGTTTACATGGGTCCTGGGGAACCAAACCTGGGTCCTTATGCTTGACAGGCAAGTGTGTTAACAACTAAGCCATCTCTCCAGCCCTTCATTCTTTTTTGAAAAAGCTAAGCTTTGCAGTTCTGGGGCCCCAGTCAAGAGGCCCCACATATAATAGTCAAGTTGCATATCATTGAATTGCATCCACTGGTCTTCACGAAGCATTGTGCAACGCTGACCCCTGCGTGTGACATGGTGTTCGCTGTCTACAGTAAGAGGACCTATGGTTACCCATAACAGGAAGGTCACAAGGTGGCTCTAAGGGCCCTGGGGACCATCCCTTTGTGGGGACATGTAAATAGTTCATCGTAACTGCTGGGGGAGGGAGGCTTTTCTTCCGTGGTGTAGTCACCCACAGCTTGCCCATGCTCCTGTGAGGTAGCCCTCACCCAGCATTCTGTAATTCCAACTAAACCCATTGGTTCACTTGGTTCAAGCTGGACTTGGACGGAATTGTTTCATTGGCCTGTTGTGCGTGCCCTGTATGGATGACTAAATATTTGTTTACTTCTCCCCAGGAAAAGCCATGCTACGGGAAGCTCCTGGAAAACAGCGAAGACACTCATCTGAGAAGAGGCTAACGTACAGAGAAGGAACGTAGTTGGTGGTGGTCTAGGGGGTGGGTGGGTGGGCTGGGAGAAATGAAATGACTGTTAATGGTTTCCGGGTTCATTTTAGGTTGAGGACAGTGTTCCAACATTGCCTGTTGTGATGACTGCACAACCTCATGAATGTACTGACAAGTCTTTTACACAGGTGAACGGTATGATCAATGACCTCGATCTCTATAAAGCTGAAAACACAAAGCCTCCGAGATACCAGAAAAGACATCCCTGTAGACCCAGATCTTAAGATGCTCCTCTGACCAGCCACGCCGCTGTCCCAGCCTGAGGAGGCTTGCAGAGTGGTGCACAGTTGAGTTCACGTCCACAAAGAGGTGCTGGAATGGGCACCGGCCCTTCGACAGGAAAGACGCGCCATTGGCCCAGCTTGACTTCTCTCTAAACGGCACCTCTCACATTTAGAAACCCTTCTCTGATCCTGTTCGCAGAGCAAGTACTGCGCTCATTCCTACAGAGCAAGAGATGGTGGCTAGTTTTCTAGAACCTTCTGTGAGTCCAGCATTCTCTGCCCAAATGCCAAAACTTGCATCCCAAGCTCAGGCAGGGTCTCTGCCCAGGTTGGGCCTACCTGAAATGAACAATAGATCTGCCCTGTGCACCATTCCCTGGGCCTTAGGCCCAGCAGAAGGACCGCTGCTCATAGAGACACAGGTAGCCTGGACACATGACCCCAGAGTTCTATGCACTGCCCCTAAATGGGCACCAGGCTGCCTCCTTAACTGGCAACGGGCCCACATGGAACTCTGCAACCTGAGGACAACAAACTGTCCTCTAGCTTTCCAGGCCCTATGAAGACACACAGGAAGGGAGTCTTAGCGGGCTGACCAGTGAGCTATTTTGGCCCATAGAATCTCAATCTATCCTGTGTATTTGTCCTAAAACTGCAATTTTAAAGGTCAGTCTGATTGCTTCCTTTTTTATTTCTTGTAATTTTGTGAGGTATATAACTTGAGTAGTTTTGGTTTTCTCTGCAACATGCCATATTTTATAGGTAAATATTAATTATTCATTAAAGGCCATCTCGTCTTTTCCTAACTTCATACATAATAAATATCAAGGATTTATTTTTTTGCTCCAAAGCAGCATAGGAAGTTTTAGGACAGGCGTCTTCGATGTGTTTGCCTTCATGTGCGCCTCACATTTTCAAAACAGGGTAGTTAGAAAAGAAACAGGAAGTTGAAAAACAATCATGAAACCGCGGACTATTTTACAACATTAATAAAGTTTAAGGCCTGCCTGGGCTACGTTTATTCTTGTGAAGGATGAAGAGCAAATCCTCCAACAAAAATGCAGATCCCTGGAGACTTAAAAAAAAATTAATAACAGCAGCAGTTTAAGTGGAACCGTGGGGATTGGGAACAGTTTCTCTCCAAGAGTTGAGAGACCTTTTCATGGGGCTATGATTCTTCTTAACTAATAATCTGGTGACAGGATCCAAAAGGGTCAAGTTTGCTTTTGTCACCACATGCAGCGCACAACTTGAGCAGGAGAAAGGACGTTACTTTTGTGCATCTCAGCGTATTCTGTTCTGAGAACTACCTTTCACTCTCTGAAAGTCATGAAACTGTGGGCAACTCCCTGCTTGTCTCTGTACCCTGCTGAGTAGACAAGATGTCACCTGTGCCACACGCTAACTGGGCGGAGTCGCAGTCACATGTATTTCTAGAACATGCTATCCCATTCTCCCTCTTGTCATCTGGATTCCTTGTGGAACACACCACCTTTTCTTGGTAGGATTAGATTTAAATTCAGTAATTTGTACAGCACATGCTTCAAAATTCCAATCATTGTGAAACTGGCCTGGGGAAGAGAGATAGGAAAAATGATCTCAGATAAGATTAGATTTGGAAGTCTCTGAGGAGCTGCACCGCCCAATGTGGCATCCATATGTGCCAATTAACATTTAAACTTAGTTTAAAAAAATCCAGTTCTTCTGTAATGCTGGTCATGTGTGACAAAGGCTCAATAATCACACGTGGCTAGAGGCTACCAATTTGGATGGAAGAACCCAGGGCACACGCATGATGTGCTGAATGTGAGAACACATGTGTGTTCTTTGTGGTTCCAGTCAAGGCTTCTTCTTCTTCTTCTTCTTCTTTTTTTTTTTTTTTTTGGTTTTTCAAGGTAGGGTCTCACTCTGCTGACCTGAAATTCACTCTGTAGTCTCAGGGTGGGCTCGAACTCTCAGCGATACTCCTACCTCTGCCTCCCGAGTGCTGGGATTGAAGGTGTGCGCCACCACGCCCGGCTAAGGCTTCTTTTTTATTTGTCAAATTATTTGCTTGTTTGAGAGAAACAGGTGGCCGGGGAGAATGGGAACACCAGGGCCTCCAGCTGCTGCAAACGAACTCTAGACACATGGCTTATGTGGATCCTGGGGGATCGAACTTGGGTCCTTTGGCTTTGCAGGCAAGAGCTTTAACTGCTCAGCCATCTCTCCAGCACTCAAGCCTTCTTTTACTCTCCCTGATACTAGAATCCAATTTCTAATGATTCATTTTTCAACTTAAAGCCAGTTTTTCTCCTTTCACTTTTCCTCACTCTTGTGCTCTCTCCTTTCTTCCCTTTCCTTTTCCTTTGACGGGTTTGACACTTGCAGACTGGCCTGTCCTCCCGTCTCAGCCTCCTGAGCGCCCAGTGCTGCGGTGAGCCACCGTACCGTGACCATTGGCCCCCACATCCTGGGGAACACAGGGTTAGTGTGCAGCATTGTGCATTTTAAAAGGGTAAAATTTGTGATATTAGAATTATGTCTAACTTTAAAAATAAAGCCTAGTTGGTAAAATATTAAGCAATATTTGATGTTAGCTCACAGATGCTTTGTGACACATCACACCTAGCAGCCAGAATGACTTGATTCAAAGGCAACTCCGAGAGAACCAATTCATTTCTAAAAAAACCCGCCTCCCAAACAAAGCTCTCCTCAGCAGTGCCTCTCAATTGCACTCAGAAAAAAGTTCAAATGCAGAACCATGGCCAAGGGACCGAGCTCTGACCTCCATTCACCTCTTCCTACCATTCTGCCCACGCTCCTCCTCTTCCTAATGCTCCACCCACTCTGCCTCCTCTCAGTCCTTGCTCTCATATTGGTTGGTGCGGCTCCAGTGGGCATGCTGGCTGCCTGGTGGTCTTTCCTCACCTCAGAGCTGCCTACCGTCAGCCATCTCCCCCTGGAGGTGCCCCTGCGTCCATCTCCTCCCGGGCTCCTGATGCCATGATCTTGCTTTATCTTCTGTGCTGCTTACCTCATACTGCACTTCTCTTATTTTTTTTTCAAAGATTTATTTTTATTTATTTGTTTATTAGAGGGAGAGGGAATGGGCACGCCAGGACCTCTAGCCACTGCAAACTCCAGATGCATGCGCCACCTTGTGCAGCTGGCTTACGTGGGTCCTGGAGAATCGAACCTGGGTCCTTAGGCTTTGCAGGCATGTACCTTAACCGCTGAGCAATCTCTCCAGCCCCACTTCTCTTATTTTTATACCTAGAAGTTTGGAGGAGTGGCCTTCAACTATGTGTCACTGGAGAATCCCCTGAATCTAGCCAAGCGGCCACTGTTGCCCTCAACAGACATTTGTTCTGGATCAAAGGAGGGCCGGTGCCAGGGAGACCTTCTCCAGCTCTTCCGGTTGGAAGTTGGTCATAATGGCCATGCAGGGAGCTCCAAAAGATGCACATACCTCAATCCCATTCCTGGAATTTCATCCACTAAATCTGGAAGGAGGCCCAAGATTTATCTACTTGTTCAAATTCCAATGTTCCTCCAGTTGCCTCATTTCCAGAGGAGGCAATGAGGCTCTGACTTCCCGAGTTTGCTCAGCACTGGTGATAAGGCTGGTGGTCAGGTCTGGGCTCTCCCGGCACCAGGTCACATATGCATGGGAGTCCCACTGCGCCACATCTGTGGAATCCCTGTTTCCCCCTACGGAGACTTCAAATGGATCAGAAAGTAGAGCTGGATCAGCCCTGAACTTATTCTCTCTTCTCCTACACGCTCCGGGGACATAAGCCCTCTCCCTGGCAGGGAACATAGCTCACTTCCCTTTGACTGCTTGGCTTGGGAGCTCCTCCTACCTCTGTGGTGGGAATGTCAGCTTGTCTAATGGAGAGAAATCATTTGATTCTCCCCTTTGCCCTGTTAATTACAAACTAGTGACATTGGTTGGAAACTGGAAGCCTACAACTAAGTGAAGACGGGAAGAGATAAGGAGAGAAGGATAGTCTCTTTGGGAAGTTTTCACAGATACTTAAGCTACTGTGAGAAAAGCTTCATATATTTAAGGCCAGGACTCCTGGGAAAGGCACCCTTGTCACCTGGGGCAAATGAGATGACATATGCTATTTAGGCAGTTGCTGATGTCATCTGCATCTGTCAGGTATGTCTTGCTAGTAAATACCTCTGGGGGCTAGGTCAACGAGTGAATGCTTTCTTCATCACAAAAGAGCCAGGATGTGCCCAGGATGTAACCCAGCTTATACTTTATACACTCATTAAGTAGATAGATAGAGTGGTTTTTAGATTGAAGCAGATAAAAGATTGATAGCATCTATCATTTTTTTGCAAGTGGAATTGCCATTTTATTTATGTGGGAGAGAGAGAAAGAATGGGTGCACCAGGGCCTTCAGACATCACAAAGGAACTCCAGATGCATGTGCCACCTTGTGCATTTGGCTTACGTGGGTCCTGGGGAATCAAACCCGGGTCCATTAGGTTTGCAGGCAAGTTCCTTAACCACTAAACCATTTTTCCAGGCCAGAAACTATAATTTTTATCTGCAAGTAGTGATTTCTTATGGGTCAACCATAAACAGTGGTTCTCATTCTAAAAAAGGAACTCTACCCTTGTCTAAATTTGAATGTGGACAACACGTCATCCTTTTCTGGTGAATACGGCCACCATGACAAGGTGATCTCACAGAGCAGAGGCCAGAGTGGACACTCCGCACCCAGAATTACTGCCCCTGGGTTTATACTCACTTTGATGTACCTAAGTTGGTTTTCTAAAAATTGGTTGGCAAAATTTTTAAACTTCCCAAACTTCAGGTTCCCCTTGAATATTACATTCTGAAAATTCTCATTGGAATTGTGATAAGGATTGGCGGATGAAAGTAATTTTAGTTATTTTGAGGCATAGTCTCATTATATAGCACAAGTGGCCTTGAACTTTTGATATTCTTATCATGGGTCTCCTGAATGCTGGGATTATAGATGCATGCCACCAAGTGTGGCACAGGCCTACGTTTATTTTTAGAATGGAACATATATATGTCTCAGGGTATAGCTCAGTGGTGTCGCACTTGCCTAACATTGTCTAATGCCCTGGATTTGACCTCTGGCATCAAAATAAAATGAGGCATATGCCATCCATGCTCATCAAAGATATAAATTTCACCAATGTGATTGCTAAGCTCTGGTTGTCAACTTGAGGGGACTTAAAATCACCATGTTCTACAAAGTTCACCGGGAATCATCTTCCCTTCTCTGCATGCCAGCCTCCCTCTCCTTGGTCTTTTTGAGAAGGTCCTCTTAGTTACAAGGGCCATTTGGGTAGAAAGAGAGAGACAAGACACAATATGGCTGGGGGATGGCATCTGTAGTAACTTCACAAACAAGAACATGTTTTCACCATCTCCACCAACAGGAATTCTCTGGCCTCTCTCCGTAATCCAGTCCTAATGTTGAGCAACCCTCAGCACCAGGAAATTCTGCCATAAATAACCCCAATCCTTCACGCAGCTTAAACCCATTTCCTCCTGCTCTCGGCTCCCTGGAGATGGGTAACAGCTGGTCGCCATTCCCCGTACCAAGTGCTTGGTGGATGGGATGATTGGCTCCTGGCCCACTGTCGTAATGAGGAACCTAACTGGTTCCACATTCTGCTAGATGCACAGGCATGTAAACCAGGAGATAAAATGTGTAGCATGCTGAGCTTCAGAAACGTGCCATTGGAGGAGTCTGGTCCCTCTTCATGTCACCAGGCTGTTCACAGTCTATAAACTTTCGAGTGTAAGATTTCTACATGGAAAACATCATGTCTCTCTGAGGCTTGCTCCACACTGTGAACATAACATCAGATAATGCATAGTCTCCTAATGCTACCGACAGACACGGCCTGGAGCGAGCCTTCTCCAAGCATGTTCTGGGCTCTCTCGTTTGCATCATCACACGTGCTCTTCACAGCAACACGCTGGGCACAAAGGAATAGTCCCGCTTTGCAGGTGAGGAGGCGTCCTCTCACAGACTCATCTGTTCGTGTTCATACGCCACGGTGCAGGAGAGCAAGTGTCCCAACCCAAGCCGTCAGCTGCTGGAGCCCGCGCTTGCTCTGCCATCCCCCATCCAGCACACAAACCAGGGGCTGATGAATTCTGCACAGTTCATGCCATGGTCCTAATGCAGGCCTTTGCCTTGCGGGCTGTGGTGGGCCAGCAGAAACTAAGGAGTCATGGGACAATCAGGCAAGAGATCAAAGATAAAATTCAAAAGGACCATATGTCACTATTATCTGCACATATAGGGTCTAAGAGAGAGCCTGGCTTTGCTTACATGCAGACACTAAATGGTCTCTTAGTACTCAACTCTGTGACGTATTCCAAGCACGTGCTTCAGAGTCCAGCCTGGCTCAGTGACATAGTAACAGTACAAGGTGCTTCCCGATGCTAGTGGAATGTTCTCTCCCTCTCTAGCGCCTATGCAGCCACAAATTTCCTTACTTCATTTGCTCTCTACTAGACTTGAACCACAACGCATCCCTTGGTGACAAGGACCGGTTCTGAGATGTCTAGGTGATTTTAATCACAGTTCAAACATGTCATCGAGTGTACCTACACCAACCTGGGTGGTCCGGGGCAACCACTTGACATTGTTTCTGATAACCATGGGATGCATTAGGCTGATGCTGATATAATACCACATTCTGTCATACAGTCTACCTTTTGAATAAGTAAAAAAAAGAGTACACTCTGAATAGTGATGAAATACAGAATCGCAAAGCATGTGATTCAGTCCTTGATCTCAGCATTTAGGAGGCTAAATCAGGAGAATCGTAAGCAAGAGGCTGGCCTGGGCTACATGAACCCCATGAAAAACACACATGTGACAGGGCTGGGAGATGGCTCAGCGGTACAAAGTGCCGTGCAGGTGCCAGGGCCGGAGACCCCCTGAGTTTGATTCCCAAGAGCCCATGCGAACATGTGGAAGTGGTCACACAGGCCTGTAACCTCAGACCCGGGGGCAGAAGAGAGCAGAGAACCTTTGGGAGTTGTGATGTGAAAACTGCAGCTCCAGGGCTGGAGGGATGGCTTAGCAGTTAAGGCGCTTGCCTGCAAAGCCAAAGGTCCCAGGTTCGATTCCCCAGGACCCACGTTAGCCAGATGCACAAGGTGGCACATGGGTCTGGAGTTTGCCTGCAGTGGCTGGAGGCCCTGGTATGTGCCCATTCTCTCTCTCTCTTTCTTTGTCAAATAGATAAAAATAAAATATTAGCCAGGCATGGTGGCGCACGTCTTTAACCCCACCACTCAGGAGGCAGAGGTAGAAGGATCACCATGAGTTCAAGACCACCCTGAGACTACATAGTGAATTCCAGGCCAGGCTGGACTAGTGTGAGACCCTAACTCAAAAATCCAAAATAGGGCTGGAGAGATGGCTTAGCAGTTAAGTGCTTGCCTATGAAGCCTAAGGACCCCGGTTCAAGGCTCGGTTCCCCAGGTCCCACGTTAGCCAGATGCACAAGGGGGCGCACGTGTCTGGAGTTCGTTTGCAGTGACTAGAAGCCCTGGTGCGCCCATTCTCTCCCTCTCCCTCTATCTTTCTTTCTCTCTGTGTCTGTCGCTCTCAAATAAATAAATAAAAAATGAACAACAACAACAACAAATCCAAAATAAATAAATAAATAAATAAAATATTAAAAGAAAAACTGCAGCTCAGGGAAATACACGGATGAGCAACACAAAAGGATGTCTGCCATTCTCCCTTGGCCTCCACATACGCACATACACAAAGGAATTTACACACACACACACACACACACAGACACCATGTGCATACCACACCATACATGCTACATGTTACGGAACCCAATAACGAGTTTGCTTATGAAGCGCGACGTGCTGCTGACTGCATGTGCCCGGCTTTCCCATGCCCCACACCGCAGTGGGCTGTTCGCATCAGCATCATCACCACCACAAGCAGTGACTGCACTGCACTGGGACGCCGGAGCAGCGGCAATGTCACCAGGGGGCCGAAGTTTCCAGCCCGCATTATGATACTACTGCCACCACCCCTGTGACTCGTCACTGGCCAGTGTTAGGTGGATGCACGGGTACGCCAGCGCATGCACACGTGGTGTGCTATCCTGTCTGTTTCCCTGGTCTGATTACATATCATTGCCTCCCTTGCTTGGCCATAAGCTCAACTCTGGATACACTCTGCCTGATCTATTCACTTCTGTATTCCCAGCTCAGGGCTTGCCATGGGGTAAGGGCTCAGTCCAGTGACTAAGTTCTCAGGGGGAGCACTAAGTTGAGTCACCTACGTCAAACGCGGCACAGATCGGCCCTGTCCACTTCTCATGGGCTTCCTTCCTCCTTCAGCGGAACATTTGCTGTTCAACGGTCTGATTCATCACTCCGGGTTCCCTTTACAGCTCGGAGATGTTCACTTCCATCCGTTCTCCTGTGGAAACCTAGCCTAGGTACCGGGGCTCCTGCTGCCTACACCAGTGCCTCTAGACTGTTCCATAAGTTCAATTACCAAAGCAAGGCATGGGAACACTGTTAATTACTCGATATCACACACCTCTTGTTGGCTTGCCATCAGAATGCAAACTCAAGCCCAAGTTGGGACCATCTGGACAACTTCACCTCCAACGTTCCCACATTCCTTGCAACTAAAGGTGCCCAAGTGACCCAGTCTTGCAGTGAGAAGTAGAAAGGGGTTTGTCTT
This sequence comes from Jaculus jaculus, assembly GCF_020740685.1. Taxonomy (NCBI): domain Eukaryota; kingdom Metazoa; phylum Chordata; class Mammalia; order Rodentia; family Dipodidae; genus Jaculus; species Jaculus jaculus. The sequence goes on from NC_059105.1 coordinate 10,451,893, forward strand.
TTGCGTTTTCTGCTCGTGTTTTGTTTCTAAAAAGGCTACAGGCACCAGGTGTGGTGGTGCACCTCTATCATGCCAGGACTTATGAGGGAGAGGGCAGAGACAGGGGAAACATGAGTTTGGGGCCAGCTAGAGCTTGAGAGTGAGGTACTGTTTAAAATAAGCAAACAGGGCCTACACCTATTAAACTCTCTATTAAAAAAGTAAGGGTTATCTCATTTGTCCTGGTGCTAACTTACTCTCCATTGGAGAATCTGCTTCTCTTTTTCAGATAGATGCTGATCCTAAGGAGAGAGCCACCCCATCACACCTCAAAAGGGCCCTGACTGAAACTAAGGAAAATTGGCAAAACAAGCAAGGGTGCTGTTTTCCTGATGAACCAGATACCAGCACAAGGGGGAAGGAGACCAACACAGAGAAAAATCAACTCCTACCAAATCAGAGAGCCAGAGCCTCAGAGGCCCCCAACACTTCAAAACTGAAGCAGACCAAAAATGAACCCAATATGGCTCAGGGAAATTTTGCAGAAGATGGGGCAGAAAGAATGTCATAGCCACATGTTGGGTCATGATATGCAGAGACATTTATCATACCAATAACTGTGGGCTAAATCCACAATGCACAACCCATATACATCAACAAGGAGGGGCCATTGGGGAGGAGGTAGGTCACAGATGAGCCTAATAATGGTACCAAACTGCCTGTATTTGCTGAATAGAAAACTAATAAAATAATAAATAAATAAATAAAATAAGCAAACATCAACAAAGCAAAAGAAGGGAGGAAAGAGAGGAAGTGAGGGAGGGTGAAATGAAGGAAGGAAAAAGAAAGGAAAGAAGGAAAAGATACAGTATCTTTCATCACTACTTTCTTCCTAACCTGCCCCTGATACCCAGGAAACATTAGCTAGCTAACATTAGCATAACATCATGGCAGAACCAGCTAAGGGTGGAGAAGCAGCAAGAACAGATGGACATTTGATGACATTGTGGGCCACTCACCAAACTCTTCTTCTCATTAAAGTAGAAAAAGAAAATATAAAGCAATTTTTTTTTTTTTTTGATGTAGGGTCTTGTTCTAACCCAGTCTGGCATGGAATTCATGATGTCATCTCAGAGTGGCCTTGAATTCATAGTGATTCTCCTACCTCTGCCTTTCAAGTGCTGGGATTAAAGTGTGAACCACCGCGCCTGGCTCACACAACTTTTAAGAGTTTACTGTCACCAACAGCAAAATTTCTGAACTGATTTACAAATCTGATAATCTTCCCTCACAATGATAATTCTTTATTTTTCTCTATCTTCTCATTTACGGAATTATTATTATTATGTCTCAAATCCTTAGGCTCGAAGTAGTCAGTTATCTTCAGACATTAAAAACTGGTAAGACATCCATTTCTAAGTCTTACCAATCCACTGAAAATATCTAAAGTGGGCTGGAGAGATGGCTTAGTGGTTAAAGTGCTCATTTGACCCATGTTCAACTCTACAGGTCCCACATAAGCCACACAAACAAGGTGACGCAAGCGCACAGGTCGCACATACATACAAGGTGACATATGTATCTGGAGTTCTACTGCAGTGGCTGGAGGCCCTGGTGTGCCCATTCTCTCTCTCCTTCTCTCTCTCTCTCTCTCTCTCTCTCTCTCTCTCTCTCTCTCTCTCTCACATAAAAAAACCACAAAAGGAGTATAAAGAAAGTCAGTAAAGATATTCACACAGATGTTTATCATGATGTTCATGTTAACAAAAGATAGAGTGGTCATTGATTGACTAGGAATATACATTATGATAAATAATAGATTGGAAATGAGTATTTTATATTCATTGCATTAGTTACTTTGTCACTATAATAAAATACCTGACAGAAACAACTTGAGGGTGGAATGAATTATTTTGCTCACTGTTCCAGAGTGTTCAGTCTGTGGCTACCAGACACCAAGCCCTTGAGCAGAACATGTTGAGAGCAGAAGTGGTGGCAGGGGAAGCTGCTCTTGTCACACAGCAGAGGAGGCACAGAAATGGAATCCTGATGCCCGGTTAGCTTTCTGCCCCCCGCTTCTATTCCAACTGGTTTCCCAGCCCATTGAATGGTGCCAGCAATATTTAAAGTGAGTCTTTCTCCCTCAGCTAATCCCCTCCAGGAACACCCTTACAGAGGCACTCAAAGATATGTCTCACCAATTTCCCAGGAGATTGAAAATCTATCCAAGCTGCCAATGAAGATGAACTATCACGGACATTAGCATATTATCAATGAGTGTTTGCTGCTGTAGAATAGAGAGGAAGGCAGGTTCATGAGAAAATTGGGTCGAACATACTTTCGTTAGTGGATACAACACATCCATCTTTTTTTTAAAATTGTTTTTGGCTTATTTTTATTTATTTATTTGAGAGCGACAGACAGAGAGAAAGAGGCAGACAGAGAGAGAGAATGGGAGCGCCAGGGCCTCCACCCACTGCAAATGAACTCCAGACACGTGCGCCCCCTTGTGCATCTGGCTAATGTGGGTCCTGGGGAACCGAACCTTGAACCAGGGTCCTTAGGCTTCACAGGCAAGCGCTGAACCGCTAAGCCATCTCTCCAGCCCCATCCATCTTTGAACAGGCACCTCTGCTCCTGTCAGTCAGGCTGCTTACATGTGCTTCCATGCGGCACATTTATTCCTCACTGGTCTTTTACTTTACGACTCCCTGCTTCTGGAACATTCTCCCCAACCTTCTGACCATCCAAATCTCTTATACACTATGTATGTAACTCACCACATTCTTTCTCACAAGCCTCATGCAGAACGGAGTCCCCGGCTGGTGTACCAGTGAGGCAGGTGGCAGTCCACCTAAGCCTGCCAGGGTGAGGACTTGGAGGACAGGACCAAGTTCAAGCCTCCAGGTTCTGCCGAGGAAGCCCAGAATTTACAGCAGCACATGCCCCACCTCCAACCCGCAGCCTCCATTCTCGCTCACGCGTCCGTCAACGGCACCAATTTGCGTAAACTCATCACTCCCCCGTAGTCCTGAGGTTTCCCATGGGCTAATCATCACATGGCAGTGTCCCAGCCCCTGGTGTAGCAAAGGATTTGGCCCTGGAACCATGACTATTCTCTCTGGAATTTTCTAGGCTGGAAGTAGCAAATGAAAATGCCTATCTAGGGGGCTGAGGCTGTGGCTCCCTGGATAAAGTGCTTGCCATGCAAGCATGAGGACATGACTGAGTTCCTAGCACCCACACGGAAGGCACACCCAGTGGCGTACATCTGCAGCCCCATCCAGGGACGTGGAGGCAGGAGGATCACCGGGTCTTGCGGCCTACTTAGTTTAGCTGAATAGGTGAGCTCCAGGCTCAGTGTGAGAGCCTGTTTCAAAAATAAGGCGGAGATGCCGGGCATGGTGGCGCACGCCTTCCAGCATTCGGGATGCAGAGGTAGGAGGACTGCCGTGAGTTCGAGGCCACCCTGACACTCCATAGTGAATTCCAGGTCAGCCTGGGTTAAAGTGAGACCCTACCTCAAAAAAAAAAAAAATATATATATATATATATATATAAGGCAGAGAGCAATTGAGAAAGACACTTGATGTCGACATCTGGCCTCCACACACATCCACACATGTATGTGCGCACACAAGTGCATACCCTGGTCAGGCAAGTGATGTAAATGAGCAGAGCAATGTCAGACCTGAGACAGGAGTGGAGGGTGGGGACCACACAAGCCTGCTGCGCGGCACACAGGCTGCGGCAATTGCTAACCAGCGTCTTGTGTTCAGGTAGGATACAAGCCAGCCCACAACATCTCCTATTTTCTTTATTTTTATTCTTTTGTTTTGCTTAATTTATTTTGAGAGAGAGGGGGGGAGGGAGAAAAATTGGTGTGCCAGGGCCTCCAGCCACTGTAAACGAACTCCAGACACATGCGCCACCTTGTGCATCTGGCTTATGTGGGTTCTGGGAAATTGAGCCTCGAACTGGGGTCCTTAGGCTTCACAGGCAAGTGCTCAACCACTAAGCCATCTCTCCAGCCCCGACATCTCCTATTTTCATAACAGAAATGGAAGCCAGGAAACATAGCAAGTTCTCACTACTAAAACCACGTGTGAATAACCTGTATCAGCTGTGGGGCTGTTAAGGCACTTGCCTGCAAATCCAAAGGGCTCAGGTTCAATTCTCCAGGATCCATGAAGCCACATGCAGAAAGGAACACATGTGTCTAGAATCTGTTTCCAGTGGCTAAAGGCTCTGGCATGGCCATTCTCTCTCTCTCTCTTTACTTGCCTCTTTCTCTCTCTTGAAAACTATATATATATTTATATTTATATATTTATGTATATATGTATATATGTACATATATACACATAATGTTTAAATTTTTTTTAAAAAGGAGACTGCCAACATCAGTGAGGCCAGGACTTCCCACGTCAGCTGCACAAGGTGACCACATCCCATGGGGGCTCTCTGGGATGGCCTCCTTCTCGTGCCGCCACACACAGTCGAGCATGAGGAAAGATCCCCCTTTTCCTGGTCACAGAACAGTTAACTGTCTTGGTGGTGAGGGTTTGGGCTAGGAATTAACAGGAGCAGGGTACCCACATGCTTCAAGCACTAGCTTATGATTCATGCTCACAATTTCTCTGCCCATTTCAAAATTCTCTTAACATAATATTCTAGGCTTGAGCATGAAATTTATATGTCATATACCACAATAATAAATCTCCAAGAACTTTTCCCCCCTCATACAAAGTCCACATTTGTTGTTTTCTTTCCTATATCCAAGACCTTCAGCTGTACCTAATTCTATGTTTGGTAAACTTTAAATCCTCCAAGCATTTCCATCAGAAGTCTTTGTAGCAACTTGCTTCAAAATGTTGGTTTAGTGTTTTCCTATGGGGATATTAGAAATCTGAGGGGAAAAAAACTTGGCTGGAGAGATGGCTTAGCAGTTAAGGCACTTGCCTGCAAAGCCAAAGGACCCAGGTTCAATTCCTCAGGACCCACGTAAGCCGGATGCACAAGGTGGAACATGTGGCTGGAGCTCATTTGCAGTACCTGGAGGCCCTGGTGCGCCTATTCTCTCTCTCCCCCTCTCTCTCAAGTAAACAAATAAATATATAATTAAACCATCTTGTTTGGCTGAATTTTGATGATCTGAGAAAGAATTTGTCCTTTCTACCTTTATAATTCCATGCCTCTCGTGTGGGCTGGGCGCACTCAAGAGCAGGGAGCAGTGAGTGGATCAATCCCCACAGCTTAGGGTCATACGTCACGGGTACTTGATAGATAGTAGATGAGTGTTGGCGGCTGTGGGGGTTTGATTCAGGTGTCCCCCACAAACTTACGTGATCTGAATGCTAGGTCCCCAGCGGGTGGCAATTGGAGCCTCCTGGAGGTGGTGGATCAGGCTTATTGGTGTTATAACCAGCTTTCTCTTGCCAGTGTTGGGCACACTTCCCTGGTGCTGTTGTCCACCCGATTTTGGTCAGGAGGTGATGTCTACCCTCCTCTCACGCCATCACTTCCCCCTGTCATCATGGAGCTTCCCCTTGAGTCTGTAAGCCAAAATAACCCCTTTCCTCCTGCAAGCTGCTCTTGGTCGGGTGTTTTCTGACAGCAACTCAAACTAACTGCAAGAGCAGCACTATTTCAGAACAAGAAGCGCTCTAAGGAGGCATCACGGTGCTGGGAAGAAGTGACCGGAGTGCTCACACTGCAATATCTCTATCACACCTGCCAAGGCTCAGGGTCCATTGCGGAAGAGGTGGCGGAAAAGGTAGTGGAAAGAATGTAAGAGCCAAAGGAAGGGTAGGACTCCTTACAACGTGCTCCCCCAGACATAAAGTGGCCTAGATATCCATGACCTCACAGTGCCTGACACTACCTACACAAGACCGTGATAATAGGAGGAAATGATCATGACATCAAAATAAAAAAGAGACTAATGGGGGGGGACATGGGGGGGGACATGATGGAGAATGGTGTTTAAAAGGGGAAAGCGGGAGAAGGGAGGGCATTACCATGGGATATGGTTCACAATCATGAAAGTTGTTAATAATAATAAAAAACAAGAAGATGTGCTCTAAGGGCTGGAGAGATGGCTCAGTGCTTAAGGCACTTGCCTGCAAAGTGTAACAATCCAGGGTTGGTTCCCCAGTACCCATGTGAAGCCAGATGCATAAAGTGGCACATGCAGCTGAAGTTCATTTGCAGTGGCTGGAGATCCTGGCACACCCACTCTCTCTTTCTGCTTGCAAACAAATAAAAATATTGTTAACACTTTGTTTTTCATTTTTCTTTATTTGTTTGAGAGAGAGAAAGAGAGGGAGAGAAATACTCAGGGAGATAGAGAGAAGAGAGAGAGAGAGAATGGGCAGTATCAGCGTGCCTACATCAATGGGAGGCAGAGACCAAAGAGTCCTGACGCTTGCAGGCCAGCTACTTTGGCAAGAGAAACTGTCTCCCACAAGGTGGAAAGTGAGATCCAACCCCCTGAGGCTGTTCTCTAGCCTCTACAAGTATGCTGTGGCACATGCACACATACACACACACACACACTCACACACACACACACACACACACACACACACACACACACACACACGTGGATTTGAACTATCTACAGTCATTCTCACCACCCACACCTCATCCTAAGACCTGCTGAACAAAGCAGCAGCATTTGAATTGTGAACAAGTTGAGCATGCTTAAATGAAAATCTAGGATGTGAAAGACTCCAAAATCTGAAACTTAAAAAAAAAATTATTTGATGCCAGGCATGGTGGCACATGCCTTTAATCCCAGCACTAGGGAGGCAGAGGTAGGTGGATCACCATGACTTCGAGGCCACCCTGAGACTAAATAGTGAATTCCAGGTCAGCCTGGACTAGAGTGAAATCCTACCTTGAAAAACCAAAAAGAAAAAAAGAATAATTTGAGAAAGACACCGAGAAAGAGCATGGGCACTCCAAGGCCTCCAGCCACTGCAAACAAGCCCCAGAAGTGTGTGCCACCTTGTGCATATAGCTTATGTGGAATCGAACCTGGGTCGTTTGGCTTTGTAGGCAAGTGCCTTAACCTGCAAGCCATCTCCGAAGCCCCTAAACTTTAAGCTTTTTGAGCACTCACATGACAGTACAAGTAGGAAATGCCACATCTGACCTCGTGTGGTGGGTCACAGTGAAACCACAGCATACCCAGAATGCTGTGTAAATTCCTTTCACACTATGTGCACAGGTCTAACGGGACAAGTGAATCCTACGTTGATACCTGTTTCTCCAAGATATCATTATGTGCATGCAAAGAGTCTAAAATATGACAACAATCTAAAATCTAGCGTTTCATTTATTTACAAGAAAGGGGGGGGTGCCTTGCTGCTGCAAATGAACTCCAGATGCATGTGCCATGAGTGCATCCAGCTTTACGTAGGTGCTGGGGAATCGAACGTGGGCCAGCACGCTTTGTAAGCAAGCACTTTAACCACTGAGCCATCTCCCCAGTCCCCGGCCCCAAGCATTCCACAGACGAGACGTTTCACCTGTGGAGGCAGCTGTGCCAGAACAGAAGCGTGGTGGTGACCATGAGCATAAGGTCTCGGGGCTTGCTTCTGCCGGTCCCCACGTGCTCAGCACTCTTGACGACTTTACTTCCTTCCCTGGCAGGCCTCTAAGAGGAACATCTCCCTTCAATTGTACAGATTCCAAAGAAGCCAAGGTGGCAGAGGCTATGTGATCTGCCCAAGGTGGAACCCGGGAGTGTTAGAAGCCAACACCAGCTTAGTTCACCATGCTTTCTCCCCCAAGAGCACGGACAGACGGACGTGGAACACAGACCTCTGCCCGCAGCACACACAGGCACAAGGCGCTCACTACGAGTGTCCCTGAAGCGCACAGCCTCTGTCGATGACATCACAGCAAGGTGTTAACACCTGCTCTAGGTGTGAGTCACATCTCCTGAGGAGTTACTAGGGAGAATCAAGAGCAGAGAAGCACAGCACTGTTACGTCTCTCCCTGCTGGCCTTTCAGGCTTCTCTTCCTTCAGAAATACGAAGTGCTGAAATGTGGAGAAGCAAATGATACTGGTGACCAGTATTTATGGATACATGAGGACAAGTTACATGAGTAAATTGTCTGATATTTTTCTCTGCTTATGAAAAATGTAACTCAATAAAGGGTAGGAAGAGGGAAGCAAGACACTTTTTAAAAATCTTATTTTATTTATTTGAGAGATAGACAGAGAGTGAGGAAGAGGGAGAAAGAGAGAAAGAGAATGGGTGCGCCAGGGCCTTCAGCTGCTGCAGACGAGCTTGACATGTGTGCCACCTGATGCATCTGGCTTATGTGGGTCCTGAGGAATCAAACCCACGTCCTTTGCAGGCAAGTGCTATTAAGCCATCCCTCCAGCCCGCAAGACACTTTTAAAACATAGTATTGTACTGTACTGTATCAAAAACTATATTAGGTAATATTTTTCTTTTAATATTTTTTGTTTATTTTTATTTATTTATTTGAGATCAACAGATAGAAAATAGCAGAGAGAGAGAGAGAGAGAATGGGCGCGCCAGGGCCTCCAGCCACTGCAAACAAACTCCAGACGCCTGCGCCCCTTGTGCATCTGGCTAACGTGGGTCCTGGGGAATCGAGCCTCGAACCGGGGTCCTTAGGCTTCACAGGCAAGCGCTTAACCGCTAAGCCATCTCCCCAGCTAGGTAATATTTTTATAACATCTCCTATAAGCATTACGTATTATTGATTATGCCGTGACAGAAATGGAATGTTTTCTAAAAGTGGAATGTTGGTTCAATAGTAGAAAATCTCTGAATTTTTTTTAATAACATTAAAGTACAATTTACTAGGTAGAATAAAATCCAATCGTAACTTATGAAAATATCTTAGCAAACAAGCTCAGAAAGGAAACCATTATATCAAACATAAAGTTTTTAGTGAGATATTAAGCCCATCCCCTTAAAATTAAGAACAGGCAAGATTGTTTTCTGAAACTACTTTCACTCAACATGTTACTAAAGGAAGAAAAAAGAGAGGGATGAGGGAAAGAGGGAAGGAAGGAAGGAAGACTAAAAAGGAAAAGAAGAAAAGGATGAGATTTGGAAAGGAATGGGGTTTTAACAATTGCTTTCATAGTAAAGTCATGGAAATGAGGGAATTTGATGAGATTACCAAATCAACATAGAAAATTCAACCACGGTCCAATACAACCACAGTAATAGGAAATGCAATTTCAAAAATAACAGCAAATAAGACATTTAGGAAAATATATAGAAAAACTTTATAAAAAACTTGTAAAACTACTGATAGGAATTTAGAGAGAGATAAGTAAGTGGAAAGACATACCACTTTCAGGAATAATAAAAGTTCATGTCATAAAGACATTAACTATGCATAGATTAACCTGCCTCTTTAATATAATTCCAACTAAAATTACATAAAATTAATATCAACTATTTTATATTCCTTTAGGAAAGCGAAAAAAACTATTTACAGAATTTTCAGTTATTTTAAGAGAAAATATTTATCCAAGTTTAAAAAAATAAATTCCTATATCACCTCAGAACCAGATTGAACACTTGAAGATAACAGGCTCCTCTAAGTTGAATTCTCTTTTGCCATCCTGTACTGAAATCCCTAGTGCCAATGAAGAGGGATGAAACTAACATATGACATGGCCCGCAGAGGACACCACGCAAGGAAAACCAGGTCCTACAATCATAGATATCCTGAAGCAGCTTTTAGAAAGGTATTTATTTATTTACAAGCAGAGACAGACAAAGAGAGAGAGAGAGAGAGAGAGAGAGAGATTATAGGAGCATCAGGGCCTCTAGCTGCTGTAAACAAACACCAGATGCACCACGCCACCTTGTGCATCCGGCTTTAAGTGGGTACTGCAGAACCAGCCCCGAGTTGTTAGGCTTTGCAGACAAGTACCCTAACCATCAAGCCATCTCTTCAGCCCCTAAAGCAACTTTTAAAGAAATAAAAAAATTTTCTGGGGCTGGAGAGATGGCTTAGCGGTTAAGCGCTTGCCTGTGAAGCCTAAGGACCCTGGTTCGAGGCTTGTATTTCCCAGGACTCACGTTAGCCAGATGCACAAGGGGGTGCATGCGTCTGGAGTTCGTTTGCAGTGACTGGAGGCCCTGGAGCTCCCTTTCTCTCTCTCTCTCTCTCTCTCTCTGCCTCTTTCTCTGTCTGTAGCTCTCAAATAAATAAAAATAAATAGACAAAAAAAAATTTTTTAAATTCTGGAGTCAGGGCATGGTGGTGCACGCCTGTAATCCCAGCACTCGGGAGGTAGAGGTAGGAGGATTGCTGTGAGATAAAGGCTACCCTGAAACTACATAGTGAATTCCAGGCCAGCCTGGGTTACAGTGAGGCCCTACCTCAAAAACCAAAAACAAAAACAAAAAAACTTTCTAGAGGGCAGGGGGTAGTGTAATGCTAAACATCTGCTTTTCTTAATCCATTTCTGGGCACTCTAGGAATATATTTTTGGCTACAGGAGATCTCTTGTGAGGCCAAAATCTTTCCATACATTAGGAAATTCTCATTTGTGTAGAAGAATACTATGTACTTGAAGCTCCTGGTGTTTCCTGTGGGGTTTAGGACTAGTAGGGAAGACATGCTCTAATGTCCCATGGGGTCTTTGTGCAGAGACCGGGGGGGGGGGGGGGGGGATGCCATTTTGTTTCACTTAGGAAGACTAAACTTAAATTCTGCATGTGAGAGAAAACATGACATATCTGTCTGAGTCTGGCTTATTTTACTTAACATGACGTTTTTAGGTCCACCCAGTTTTCCTGCAAATAACATAATTTTGTTCTTGTTTATGGTTGACTATATATTCACATTTTCTTTATCCATTCATTGTTGATGGGCGTCTTGGTCAGTTCCATATCTTGCTATTGTGAACAGTGCTATAACAAATATGCATGTGAAAGTGTCCCTGTGGTACTCTGTGGTATACTGACTTCAGGTATATACCAAGCAGTGCCATAGCCAGATCGTCTAGTTTGATTTCTGTACTTTGAGGAACTCCACGCTTAGTCAGTGTATATTCCCTCCTGCCCTGTGCAAGGCTCCGGTTCTCCCCATATCCTTTCCAGCTACTGTTTATTTTCCTGATGACAGCCATCCTGACGGGGGTGAGATAGAATTTCAAAGTAGTTTTAATTTGCATTTTCCTGATGGCTAAAGATGTTGAGATATTACTTCAAATATTTACTGGCCATTTGTATTTCTTTTTTTGAGAACTTTTTTATTTGATTTATTAACCCATGTATTGACTGCAATTTTGTTGGTGTGTTTGATTTTTGCAGTTCTTTATGTAGTTTAGATATTAATCCCCGGTCCGCATGTGCAGCAGGCAAAGATTTCTCAATCTGTGGCCGTCTCAGCTTGTTAAGTTCATGTCATCCTATTGCTCAGTTCTCAGAATGTCCTGGTCCACCGCGTACGTTCCACAAAGTCTGTCCACACTGTGACTTGAAGCGTGTCACTTATGTTTTCCTCCAGCGGTTTCAGAGTTTCAGGACTTACGTTAAGGTCTTTGATCCATGTTGAGTTGATTGCTGTGCAGGGTGAGAAATATGAATCGAGTTTCATTCTTCTACCTGTGGATACCAGTCTGCCCACAACCATTTGTTAAAGAGGCTGTCTTTTCTCCAGTACATGTTTCTGACGCACCTTTATGAAAAATCAGGTGGCTCCAGCTGTGTGAGTTTACGTCTGGACCCTCAGCTTGACTTCTTTGGTCTATGTGTCTGTTTTTGTGCTGGTGCTATGATAAAAATCTTCATCTTTAGTTTTTGTCTTTTTTGTTGAACAATATGATGAACATATTTTCATGCTTAGAAATTCATAGAATTTTTTTAAATTATTTATTTATTTATTTGAGAGCGACAGACACAGAGAGAAAGACAGATAGAGGGAGAGAGAATGGGCGCACCAGGGCTTCCAGCCACTACAAACGAACTCCAGACGCGTGCACCCCCTTGTGCATCTGGCTAACGTGGGACCTGGGGAACCGAGCCTCGAACCGGGGTCCTTAGGCTTCACAGGCAAGCGCTTAACTGCTAAGCTATCTCTCCAGCCCAAATTCATAGAATTTTAATCATAATCATGATACCCTTTGGAATCATGTGATTGATTGTTTTTGATATAGTTTTTTTAAAAAACTTCTATAGTTAGATATTTTATAAACACTATCTGGTGAGTTAATAAAAAACTACTTATTGGAGAATATAAGTGCAATGATTAAACAGACATGAACGTTCTCCTATGTGGGCTATGTACTGTTGACCTTGGGATCAGGCAAGCCACCAGTAAAGCATGAGTCAGCTTCCTGGCCAGGCCCCAGCCCTTGGCATTGGGAGTTCAGTTGAAATAAAGCAGAATCGACTCTCATGTTTTATGTATGTCAGAAAACAATGACCTCCTTTTACAACTTTAACTGAAAATAAGCCATTATCATTGAAAATCTACACAGGCAAAGTAAGCCTTAAAAATTATATGATGCTCAATCCTTTCTCCCAGCTTTATTTCACTTTAATTTTTTTATAACTTTACTTATTTATTTGAGAAAGAGAGAGAGAGAGAGAGAGAGAGAGAGGAAGAGAGAAAAAAAAATGGGTGTGCCAGGGACTCTAGCCACTGCAAACGAACTCCAGACATATGCATCACCTACTGAATCTGGCTCACGTGGGGGCTAAGTAATCAAACCTGGGTCCTATGGCTTTGCAGGCAAGTGCCTTAATTGCTAAACCATCTCTCCAGTCCTATTTCATGTTATTCGTACTAAAGCATACCATGTAGCAGAACAGAACACAGGTAAAGAAATAAGAGGTTTGGTGGTTACAGGAGAGCTTGAGTGTGTTAGACTCCAGAGACGTGGATGCTGTAAGCATGCACTGGTGAGAGTGTGAGGAATAACGATCCATCAGCAGTGTGACTGTAGACCCAGGGGAGCAGGGCAATTGGGTCGATACGCAGTGGGCTGAGGATGTAGCTTGGTGGCAGAGTGTCTGCTAGTAAGTGCAAGGGCCTGCGTTCAACCGCCAGCACTGAACAACAGAGAAGGCTGGACCCAGCGCCGCAGGTCTATCATCCCAGCAAGTGAGGAGGCTGAGGCAGAGGATCAGAGCCAGCCTGGACTACAGAGGTCCTGCCAGTCTGCACAGCTTAGTGAGATTATGTTTCCAAATAAAGGTAGAAGGCAGAGGGTACAGGTTGAGGAGAGCTTGCAGGCATGCTCAAGGCCCTGGGTTTGAGTCCCAGCACCGCCAAAAAGAGATGCAATATATGGAATTTGATCTGTTTGTGATAACAATTTGAAATGGTGTACCAAAATAAAACATAGGAAAACCACAACAATTTAAAAACACAGAAAAGCTGCAGCTTGTAAAAAAAAAAAAAAAAAGTGAAAATGAAAGTTAAGGACAAATGCACTATTTTGACACACAGACACTTCTCTATTCCACGTGGTATATATACATCAGAGGTTAGTAAGTGTGAAGTTCACGACGGAACCGGAAGCTCTGGAAACACACAGCACGGTGGTCAGGTCCAGTGGCAGCTGGGTGGGGCAGCTCCCCAGTACTGTGTCCCCGAGAGTGTGAAGGCAGCCTTCAGCTGTGAGGAGCGCAGGGCCAATTGTCACATGGCAGATTGATTTTTATTAGTTTTATTTATTCATATTTGTGTGTGTATCCTATGTGCATTGTGTGTTTGTGTATGTGTGGGTGCAAGTGCCTGTGTATGCCCATGTGGAGGCCAGAGAACAACCTTGGCATCGTTTCTAGAACCGTCATCCATCTTTTTAGGAGACAGGCCCCTCATTTGCATAGCGCTCACCAGGTAGGGCGGATTAGTTGATCAGGGCGCTCCAGGGACTCTCCGTTCTCTGCTGCCTCAGTGCTAGGATTACGGGTGCTCACCACCACGCCTGGCACTTCACATGGGCACCGAGGGTCAAACTCAGGTCTTCTGCTTGTAAGGCAAGCACTTGACCGAGTTATGACCCCAGCACTAAAGCAAAAACCTTTTCACTTGAAAGAATGACGGACCCATACGCAGTTGCAAAGATGCTTCAAGGTCTCCTGTGTTTTGCTCTCCCATTTCCCTCCAACGCGACATTGTTACGGACAGTACAGCATCGAAGTCAGGCTCCTGGCCTTGTGTGTCCCTACTCCAGCCTCCCTAGATAGTTTATCTCTCCCCCATTTTGACTCCCGGCAGTCACTAATCTGCTATCTTTAACTTTATCAGCGTGAATGGAGTAAATGGAGTTATGCAGTGTCTGATTTTATTGACTCTTTACAGGACTGCAGATGGAACTTAGTACCTTGTGTATGCTATGCAGGTGCCTACCACTGATGACATCAGCAGCTCTTTCTATGATTATTTTTGAGACAGTGTCTCACTAAGTTACCAAGCTGGCCTTAAATTATGTATCCCAGGCAGGCCTAGAACTTTGATCTTTTTATAAGACATATTCATTTAGTTTACTTTAAAAATAATTTTTATTTTTGTTTATTTACATGAGTGAGAGAAAGAAGAGAGACAGAGAGAGAATAGGTGAGCCAGGGCCTTCAGCTGCTGCAGATGAACCCCAGATGCATGTACCACCTTGCACATCTGGCTTACGTGGGTCCTGGGGAATCAAACCTGGGTCCTTCGGCTTTGCAGGCAAGTGCCTTAACTGCTAAGCTATCTCTCCAGCCCATATTTATTTACTTATTTGGGGGGGAGGAATAATGGGTGATCCGCAGTCTCCTGCCACTGCAAAGGAACTCCAGATACATGTGCCACTTTGTGCATCTGACTTTATGTGGGCATTGGGAAATTGAACTCAGGCCATCAGGCTTTGCAAGCAAGTACCTGTAAGTGCTAAACCATCTCTCCAGCCCCAAACTTAAGACCTTCCTACCTCAGCTTCCTCGGTAGCTCAGATTACAAGCCTGCACCACCACATCTGGCCACTGTGCAATGTTTTGAGATTGACATTTTTACTCAGCATACTGCTCCTGAGATCCATTCAAGTTCTTGATGGTAACAATACTTCACTACTTTTTACTGCAGATTCATTCCATGGAATGGAAGTATTACAGTTTATTACTCCCTCCCCTGCCCACCATGTTGTAAATTGAGCCTTGGGACTTATACATACTAGACAATTTCTGTACCATTGACCTATATCCTCGACCCAGCCATTCAAAACTTTTTTTTGAGGCAGAGTCAAACTAAATTGCCCAGGCTGAACTTGAACTTGCTCTGAGCCCAGCCATGACTCTCAAATTTGGAAACCTTTTGTGTTAGCCTCTAAAGTAGTCAGGATCACAGACCTGTACCATCATGCCTGGCTTCACCATTTTTCTACTAAGGGACATTTTGATGGTTTCCAAACTTCAATTATACTGCTTTAAATAATCAGGTGCACATTTCTGTGTGGACAAGGCCTCCTCTGGGTGGGGCCCATGCCAGGAGTACGTCTGAAAGTTGAATGATAAATATATGTGCAATACTAAGGTCATATTCTTAGCAGATTTTAATGTACACACTTCAGACTCAACATTCCTCTTTGAGTCAACCAGGTCAGGGGGTCAGTGGAAGAGGGCGAAAACACCTTGATTATAAAACAGGGCTGGGGATACAGCTCCATGGATAAAGTGCTTAGATATAACTGAGAATGGAACTGGGCTCTCCAGAGCTGAAAGCTGTGGTGGACTTCCATTACTACCAGTGCATCTACAGCAAGAAGCGGCAGAGACAGCACAATTTTCCCAAAGATCCAAAGTCAAGCAGGGAGCGGTGAACAATGACAGACCAGGGCCAAACAAGGTGTGTGGCAAGCATGCACCCAAACGTTGACTCCTGACCCGCACACGTGCACCTAGGCCCAGCCATCTGAGAACTCCCCCGTCCCTGCCCAAGGTTCCCGACCTACCAGCGACATTTGCAGTACACAAATGACAAGCCTTATCTGGAAGACACAGGAGGCAGGAAGACAGGCATGGGTGACTAAACCCACAGACACCTGCAAGGGTGATGCCACCGCTTTATGTCCTTCTTGTTCCTAAGACTGCAGATCTTTTCTCCTTACCGAGAAAGATGAGAACCATTCATACTGCTTGCAAGAGACTTTGCGAAATGATGCCCAGTGGAACTTTTTTGGTGTGTGTGTGTGCATGTGTGTGATCTGTAGTATAGGGTGTATGTATATGAACATGTGCAGACCAGAGGACAACAGTGGGTGTCTTCCTCTATCACTCTTCTGCATTGTTTCCTCGAGACAGCATCTCTAACTAGACCTGAAGCTACTGGGGTTTGTGTTTTGCTTTGGTTTGTCGGGCTAGCTGACTATTGAGCCACAGCCATTTTCCTCTTTCCTCCCCTTACAGAGCTGAGGGGTGTGTCTGTGTGTACCCATGCCCAACTTTTAAAAAGGTTTTTTCTTTATGATTACAGTCATTATTAACAACATATTTTGTATGGATGCATCATGTGCTGGTACCTTCTTTTCCCTTGTTCCTGCCCCCATTCCGCTGGGGGCCCTCTTCAGTGCAGTTGCGGGTATTCCCTATGGGGTTGGGGGCTGTGCATTGGGGGAGCAACAGTCAGTTATCTGGGGGGTATGCCTCTGCATGCCCAGCTTTTTTATGTGGGTGCTGGGGATTGAAGTCAGGGCCTCATGCTTGCATGGCAAGCATTCCTACTCTTTTGGGCCATCTCTCCAGGCCCCAGTGGAAAATTTGGAAGTACAATGGATGACACACACACTAAAAAAAATCATCTAATGCTGAGAAGAAAAAAAAAAACTTCTGTGAGAACCACAGTGGCAAAAGTGAACTAAGTACAGGCCCAGGACATTAACATCAAGACCAGTAAGATATCTGCTGCACACAAGAGACTCAGCCTTGCCAGTAGCCGAAACAGAAAGTGAAGTAATGCAGTACTTTCACTTTGCTACTATCAAACTGGCATGCTGCTTTTTAAAAATTTTACAGCACATTTCAGGGCTTGAGAGATAGCTCAGTGGTTTAGGCACTTGCCTGCCAAGCCGAACGACCCAGGTTCAATTGCTCAGTTTCTATGTAAAACTAGATGCACAAAGTGGTGAATGCATCTGGAATTTATTTGTAGTGCCTGGAGGCCCTGGCTCACCCATTCTCTCTGTGTCTCTTCTATTTCTGCTTGCAAATAATAGATTAAAAAATATTTTTAAGGGTGAAATAGTGGCATGTTTGTCATGGTAGAAACTATCTGCCCTCTAATTGGAGTGGAGGCATGCTCCATGGGAGGAAACACATCCCTGATACTGAAAGCTTAAAACAGGGGTAGTCATGAGCCTTAGGGGTGTAACATCTGCTGATGTCTGGATAAATGTATTTACTATGCTTATCAACCTGCCCAGTAAGCACTTCTCTTAAGGTACATACCCACATATTAATGCCATTTATTATTATATATTAATAATATATGTTATATATTAATATATAATAATAATAATATTAATGCCATTAATATTAATCTCACTTTTGGTAAAGAATCTTCTCTTTTCAGATGGCAGTCACCTTGGAATGACTCAGAAGGCATCATGGTGCTGGATAGAAGTGACAGGAGTGCTCAGTACTGCAATATCGCTATCACACCTTCCAAGGCTCAGGGTCTATTGTGGAAGAGGTAGTGGAAAAGATGTAAGAGCCAAAGGAAGGGTAAGACTCCTTACAATGTGCTCCCCACACACACAAAATGGCCTGGATATCCATGACCTCACAGTGCCTGACACTACAAGACCATCATAATAGGAGGACAAGATAATGACATCAAAATAAAAGAGAGACTGATTGAGATGGGGAGAATGTAGTTTCAAAGGGGACAGTGGGGGGAGGAAGGGTATTACCATGGGATTTTTTTTTTTATAATCATGGAAGTTGTTAATAAAAAAAAGTTTTGAAAAGAAAAAAAATTTTAAAAATACATTTCACTAGTGGATTCCAAAATTTTCTGGTGGAAAGGTTCAAAGAGAGAAGATATTTATAACACTTCAGCAGATATGTCTACAAGATAGTAAGTACACAGACTTAAGAAAAGCAACTTTGAAAGTTATTAAAACCACTGGAAGGAAGACGTTTAAAATCACTGATAATAAAATAAATTAACATCATGTGCCTCCTGATATAAGGTACTACCGAGACCTAATATGCAGAAATGCAATTTTGAGGAAACACCAGGCAAACTCAAGAAGGGGGAGTATATACGAAATAACTTGTCTGGATTCTTTGAAACAAAGAATGACTAAAGCATTATCTACATTAAATTAGAGAGGCATGTCAGCTAGCCGTGGTGTACGTTTCTGAATAGAGCCCAAGATGGCTTTAGCAAGACCCATAGGTCTATAGATTAAATTCGTGTCCCTGTTTTGATGATTGCAACATGGTCATATATGGCACTAACATAAGGGTAATTTCCAACATTAGGTTAAGAAATTGTCTTACTAGTCTCGCAATTACTTAGAACCTGAAGTTATTTCAAAAAAGAAGCCAAGACAGGGCTGGGAAGATTGCTCAGTGGTGAAAGGAGCTCGCTTCCAAAGCTTTCCAGCCCAGCTTTCCCCAGCACCCTGGGGGAAAAAAATTGACGCAGAGTGGTGCAGGTGTCTGTGATGCCGACATGCCTATGACAATGGGAAATGAAGTCTGAAGAATTCAGAGATCTGTGCCACACGTTCGAGCGTTTGAAGTGTAATTGTTTGTTTGCAGTGTCTCCAAGAAGGTGGAGTACAGACACCTTGAAGTTGCCCTCTGGCCTCACATGTACACACGTACAAACACACACACACACACACACACACACACACACACACACACACATTTTTTTTCCAAATTTTTTTTTTAATTTTTTTTGTTCATTATTTATTTATTTATTTATTTGAGAGCGACAGACACAGAGAGAAAGACAGATAGAGGGAGAGAGAGAGAATGGGCGCGCCAGGGCTTCCAGCCACTGCAAACGAACTCCAGACGCGTGCGCCCCCTTGTGCATCTGGCTAACGTGGGACCTGGGGAACCAAGCCTTGAACCGGGGTCCATAGGCTTCACAGGCAAGCGCTTAACCGCTAAGCCATCTCTCCAGCCCTTTTTCCAAATTTTTATTAACAACTTCCATGATTATAAAAAATACCCCATGGTAACGCCCTCCTTCTCTCCACTTTCCCCTTTGAAACTCCATTCTCCATCATACCCCCTCCCCATCTCAACTAGTCTCTCTTTTAATTTTGATGTCATGATCTTTTCCTCCTCTTATGATGGTCTTGGGTAGGTAGTGTCAGGCACTGTGAGGTCATGGTTATCCAGGCCATTTTGTGTCTGGGGTGGGGCACATTGTAAGGAGTCCTACCCTTCCTTTGGCTCTTACATTCTTTCCGCCACCTCTTCCGCATTAGACCCTGAGCCTTAGAAGGTCACACACACACACTTTTTAAAAGAAGTAAAAACTTAAAAAGAGATGTTAATGTCTCTTATTCATCATGCCCCTCCTGGCTCCACACAGTAAAACGGATGACTCGTCATCTATCCATGCAATGGGCAGTCATGGCATGAAAAATGAAAAGACTAGAGCGACATCCCACAGGGTTTCATTTTTGCAAGTTCAAGGAGAGGAAGAACTGATTCAGAGATAGGTGGATACAATGATATTGACTAACAGCGCCCGCAGGTGTCTCCTGAGTCCCTGGAACTGCGGCAGAGCTGTTCCTAAGTGGTCACCACAGGGAGCACCTCGACCGAGCTGTGCCTCTAAGGCCTGCACACGCTACATCGAAGTTGAGTCATCACTTCAACAACAGCATCCACAGAAGAAGATACTACATGCTGCAGGCAGGCAGGCAGGCTTGAGCTGCATTTGGGAGCAATGACTGACGCATTCCTAGGACGACTCTGGGCAGTGAGTAGGAAAGTATACAGAGCTGAAAGATAAGCCTTGTCATATCTGGGCTCAAATTGAGATAAAAGACAAATATTGAAAAAAAATATATATATATAATAAAATCAGTGTGAAATGATAAACTATTATACAACTATTAAAGCCATATAACTAAGGAATATCCTATGGTGTGGGAAATGTTTCTGAAACAAATGGTAAAAGTAAACTCTATTTTCATAGGTACATGGGTGCTTACAATTGAAATATTCTATGTGTCAATAAAAAAGGAAACACAGTCTGTAAAATGTCCATGTCACTTTCTGTATAATGGTGATGAGATTTTCTTTTCAAAAAACTCTGGTGGTTTCCACTATTTCTGACATAAGCATATCTTTTGGTTGTGGTAGAAACATTACATTCAAAAAATGCACTGTTGGGCTGGAGAGATGGCTTAGTGGTTAAGCGCTTGCCTGTGAAGCCTAAGGACCCCGGTTTGAGGCTCGGTTCCCCAGGTCCCACGTTAGCCAGATGCACAAGGGGGCGCATGCGTCTGGAGTTGGTTTGCAGTGGCTGGAGGCCCTGGCATGCCCATTCTCTCTCTCCCCCCCCTTCTCTGTCTGTCGCTCTCAAATAAATAAATAAAAATGAACAAAAAAAAAATTTTTAAATGCACTGTCAAGTAAACATCATCAAAAGCTAAAAATTCAGTGAGGGGGGAATAAAAACAACTGAAAAAAAAGTATTATTTCACTTTTCACATTTTTGACCAAATTCTTGGTGTTCAACTTCATAGTCACCTTCAAGTCATTTTTCAAGAGACAGCAGTGTTTTAAGCTGCAAGCAAAAAAAAAAAAAAAAAAAAAAAAAAAAAAAAAAAAAAAAAAAAAAAAAAAAATTTAAAAATTTAAAAATTCACCTAAGCCTTTTTTGTCTGCCAGTTAAGCTCTGGGTATTCAATGTTTTGCCCCATAAGCCTTCTTTTCCACACCATCTCCTCTTCCCCTACCCTGGGGATCTCTGCTTTGATCAGCTGTTTGCCATAAAATTCTATGAAAAAAATTTTCCCCCCATTTGGAGAAGTCACAAAAGGAGATCACAGAAAGGGCTTTTCTTGTGAATGAGTAGGAATAAGGGTCGCCTCCAAGCCACCATGTTCCCTTGTCTTTAACCATGGACAGAAACCGTGGGGGGTGGGGGGGACTGGGCTTGGGGAATATTATTCAAAATGACTCCTGGAGACCATTTATGTCTTTCCCAGGACCCAAGTACTACCCCTCCCTCAAGATCCACCTCAAGATCTTAGGTGGTCAACTTCTTCCCTTTCCAAACCTGAGGATTCTCTGTTTCTAACACACTTTGTCATGGAGTCCACAACATGCTTGCAGCAGAGTGACCCAACAGATAAGAGTCACAGTCTTCAGTGGATGTCTGCAATGTTTCATTGTCTCAACATGTGGCGTGGATCTTAATGGTGTGCTGGTTTGCATCCGATGTCCTCCATAAACTCATGTGTTTTGAATGCTGCTCCCCAGCTGGTGTGGCAACTTGGGAAGTGGAGGCTTGCTGAAGGAGGTACATTGGTAGGGGGTGGATCTTGAGGGTTTTTGTTTTGTTTTTCAAGGTAGGGTCTCACACTAGCCCAGGCTAACCTGGAATTCACTACGTAGTCTCAGGGTGGCCTCAAACCTTTGGCAGTCCTCCTACGTCTGCCTCCCAAGTGCTGGGATTAAAGGTTGCGGTTTATTAGCTCCTAGCTTGCCAGTGTTCGTTCTGCTCACTTTCTGCTGTTTTCCACCTGCTAAGGCAGAGGAGATGTCCAGTCTCGGCTCATGCCATGCTTCCCGTCAAGATTGTAAGGCAAAATAAAACCTTTCCTCTTATAAGCTGCTTTTGATTGGGTGCAACAAAAAGGTAACTACAACACAGACCAAAAGATGCACCCAACTTTAGCACTTTTTTAGGATTCCTGACATAGAGAGGTACACCTTTAATATGTTGTCTGGAGACCTGGATAGTATGTTCTCCCCTCCCACCAAAAAAGCATGCATTGCATCAACTGTAACAATGCTTTCATTCAGTTGTGGGGTTTGTTTGTTTTGTTTGCTTTGTTTTTGTTTTTTTTGAGGCAGGGTCTTATTCTAGCCTTGGCTGACCTGGAATTCATTATGTAGTCTCAGGGTGACCTCGAACTCACAGCGATTCTCCTACCTCTGCCTCCCAAGTGCTGGGATTAAAGGTGTGCGCCAACACGCCCGGCAATGCTTTCCCTTAAGACATAATTCCTCTAAGTACAGCAGAGAATTTAATCATTAACAAAACTATGACAACCGAAGTGCAAGTGCTTCTTGAACACAAAACATCTTGACATCTTAATTATAAGAAAGTTCACATTAGACTAACCCTCTTGTCAACAGGCTTCCTAAGACAAAATAATTTGGTCTTACTTCGTAACTTGATGAGTGCTTCACCACAAACCAGTTTTTGGCAGTGCCTACCCGCTCTTCATGGTATCCAACAAGAGAAAGCAAAACTACTAAAAAGCTATTCATGAATCAAATTCCCTCATCGGTTTCCTGGATAAAAAGGCAGGAATCAATGCTGAAAACATTGTCAAGCTAAAAGAAGACTCAGCCAGGTAAATGTGCAGGGCAAAATAACCCCTAAGAGGAGAAGGCAATGATCTCCTTACAGCCGAGCACAGTAAGGACGAGTTTCACATGTCCTTCGTGCTTCATTCAGTGTGTACTGCTGGGCTGCGGCTGTCGCTCAGTGGTGAGGTCATGGCCTAGCACGCATGAGGCCCAAGCTCAATCTCCCAGCATTGCCAGAGAAGGTGGTATTGAATTTTCTGTGCCCCATGGAACACGGATGAGCAGAAGGATCTAACCCATGACCTCTTTCCCATCTGCCCCCATTTCTAGCTTAATAAAAGTGAGAAATACTGACCCTATAGGAATTCCTTGCAAGTCTACCGAAGTAGCAGGACAAGCCCACCGTGGTTGCAAGGGGAGACCCTTACAGATCGCTTTCAGTGGGAGGCCAGTGCCCTGAAAAGCAAGAAACAGTGACCGAGCACACGGGTAGTTTCCTTCCCAGAGGTGCCCTGGGACAGTCGACTCCCAGACTCAGCTCCTTCAGCCACTGAAAGCTTCCTACTACCTCTCTCATTGCTGCACACTCTGCTCTCCTCCCTTGAATTTCTGCATTCATGATGCCTTTTTGGTTTCAAAAAGTGGTGGTTTGATTCATGTCTTCCCCATAAACTTATGAGTTCTGAATGCTAGGTCCCCAGCTGGTAGCGATTTGGGAAGTGGAGCCTCCTGGAGGTGATGTATTGTTGAGGACGGGCTTATGGGTATTATAGCCCGCTTCCCCTTGCCAGTGCTTAGCACACTCTCCTGCTGCCGTTTTCCACTTGATGTTGGCCAGGAGGTGATGTCTACCCTCTGCTCATGCCATCGTTTTCCCTGCCATCATGGAGCTTCCCCTCGAGTCTGTAAGCCAAAAGAAACCCTTTCTTCCCACAAGCTGCCCTTGGTTGGGTGTTTTCTGCCAAAGTGAAGCTGACTGCAACACAAGCCAGAATTCTGCTCAGTACCTCTGCTTCTTTTCTGAGGTTCATCAGAAATCTGCTCTTTACATCTCTGCATCAGGGTCTTGTGTCTAACTGCCTTAGGAGTTACTCTCCAACAGGCAGACCCGATGGATGAAGTCCATGCCCATGTACGATGCTGTCCAGCTTAGAGATGACTGTCATGGCTCAATGACTGAAAATCATCCAATCAGTGCACGGCCAGAATGATGGAATCCCATAATCCACAACAGGGCAAGCTACATTTTAAGAAGCCATTGGTGGTGTTGCAGTTACCTTTTCATTGCTGAGACAAACACCTGACCAAAAACAGCCTGTGGGAGGAAAGGATTTGTTTTGGATCACAGACTCAAGGGGAAGCTCCATGACAGCAGGGGAAAGGATGGCATAAGCAGAGGGTGGACGTCACCTCTGCCACAGCAGATGGAAAAACACAGCCTGAGACTGAGCCAAACCCTGGCAGGGGAAGCTGGCTATGACACCCCTAAGCCAGCCCTCCCTCAACACATCTCCTCCAGCCAAGTTCCAATTCCCATAATGCCACCAGCCAGGGACCTAGCATTCAGAACACAGGAGTTTATGGGGGACAACTAATTCAAACCACCACAGGTGACATCTTCCCTCATGAGGCACAAGAATGAGCAAGACTCGCAGAAGGATCACTAAGAACCCCAGGCAGAGAGTAAGGCTTGGTTTCACTGCACCTTGTGTTTGCTGTGGCTTCAATCGGACTTCTCTGGCTGAAGGGCTCCACACCAGGCTGCATGCTTCCCGCGTGGGCAGCACCATCAGCCCCATGTCCTTTCTCACAGAGACACCCTGAAACCTCTTCTTAATGCTTTGAGTTGCCAATTCTGATTAGGCCTGGGGGATGAAACTGATTTGCAACCCCTGTCCTCAAATTCAGTCACACTGATGCTTCAGCCAGCTGCTCTGGCTTGAGCCCAAGCCTCCAGCTAAAGCGGCCACAGCGAGCTCTTCGTGGGCCAGTGCTGGAGTGTGTCTATTCAGCCTTCCAGATCCACCCTCCACCTTCGTCCAGGGACACAACTTTATGGACTCTGTTAGCTGGTGCCTGAGCTCCCTGGATTCTGCTGGAATGTGGTGCAGGAGAGCACCCAACAACAGACTGAGAGACGGACACACAGCACGTGAATGTGGGCCGCAATGTCCCTGCCTCCAGCCTTGTTGAGGTTGCTTTTCTTTACGAGGCATTAAAAAAAAAAATTTCTCTCTGTGGTGGTAGAGATCAAGAAGAGTGCTTCAATATTTGGCACGGCACAGGGTACATCTCCCAGGCCCCCTTTCTCTGCTCAGTGCCTCTCTGACAGCTCAGGTCTCACTGGGTCTGCTCTTAAAATCCAGTTCTGTCCCCTTGCATGTTGATGCTGAAGTTGCCCCTTTAAGACGCTTCATCTTGAGGCCGAAGTTGCCCCTTTAAGATGCTTCCTCTTCACAACATGATTGTCTCTTACCTACCCACACATTCATAAAAGATCTCATACTTGAATTCAACTAACTTTGCATGCATAGAATTTTAAGTAGACTGTACTTTAGAACAGTTTTAAATAGACAGAAAAATTAGGAAGATAGTTTGGTACTCTCTTACATATACCCATGTCCCCCCATACATTCTGCAGCCAAGTACCCTCACTTTTAATGGCTTTCTATTTGCGGGAGATAAAGAGGCAGATAGAAACATAGAGAATGGATGCACCAGTCACTGAACTCCAGATGCATGCACTGTCTTGTGCATCTGGCCTTTATGTAGGTACTGGGGAACTGAACCTGGGTCCTTCGGCTTTGCCAACATGCACCTTAACTGCTAAGCTATCTCTCCAGCCCCCATTTTTAATATCTTAAATTAAGTCTGGTATGGTGGCACATGCCTTTAATCCCAGCCATTGGGAAGCTGAGGTAGGAGGATTGCTGTGAGTTTGAGACCAGCCTGGAGCTATAGAATAAGTTCCTGGTCAGGCTAGACTACAGTGAGATCCTGCCTTTAATGTGTGTGTGTATTCATTCTTAAGTCAGTATGGTACATCTATTTAAAAATGTACTATAATTATGGAGTTTCAAAGAGGAAAGTGGGGGGAGGGAGGGAATTACCACGGGAAATTGTTTATGATTTTGGATATTGTCAATAAAAAAAATTTTTTTTAAATCCTAAAATACGTACTATAATTAGCTAAAGTTCATATTGCATATAAACTCCCCTAGTTTTTACCTAATGTCCTGTTTGGGTTCCAGGTCCCACCCAGGCAGTCTCCATATTTTTTAAGGTTCCTTTTCTGTGACTGCTCCCAGCTTCCTTGTTTTTGATGACCTTGACAGTCTTGCAGAATACTAGTCACGATTTTGCAGACTGGCTGTATGCATTAGGCATATGTAACTTCAACTTAACTTACATTGAGTATACATTGGTGTGACTGTCCCTGTTGGTGCCAGCCTTGAGCACTTGGCCACGGTGCCATCTGCCATTTCTGCACCATGAAGTTCCTCTGCCCTCTCCTCCTGCACAGCGCACTTCTTACAAGTCACAACGCGTGGCCCACGTTTTTGTTGCCTTTTGAGGGAGGGTCTCGCTCTAGCCCCGGCTGACCTGGAATTCACTATGTCGTCTCCGGCTGGCCTCCGACTCACCTCTGCCTCCTGAGCGCTGGTATTAAAGGCATGTGCCACCACTCTTGGCACACAGCCCACATTTTCAAAAGGGGCGATGGATGAGGCTTAGCTCAGGGGATGAGCACCTGCCTATAACACAAGGTGCTCTGAGTTCTGCAAATATTAAGAAAAAGTAAACATGGGAGCTATACTTTGCTTCCCTAAAGATGGAATAGAACTAAGAGGTAAAGTATCCATACAACTCACCATTTCAACTCTTTGTAAGTATTTCAAGAACCTTTTAAGAAAGGTAATTATTTCTGGCTGCTGCTCAGATGTTCATGGGATCTTGTCATCAAGCATCAGAAATGACACATCTTCAAGTTTTACAACATGAGAACTTCAGTTAAAAGAAAGGGTCTGTGTGTGTGTGTGTGTGTGTGTGTGTGTGTGTTTCCAGGTAGGATCTCTCTCTAGCCCAGGATGGAATTTGCTATGCAGTCTCAGGGTGGCCTCAAACTCATTGAACTCACGGTGATCCTCCTACCTTTGCCTCCCAGAGGGCTAAGATTCAAGGAGTGTGCCATCACACTGGATTATTTAACTTTTTAAGCCCTAATCTGGGATATCAAGGACTTTTCTAAGGAACTGAGTTACTCCTGTTTTCACTTCGCCACCCCGGGTTTATTCTTCTGTTTGAGCAGTTTTAAAATATTTTATTTATTTGAGAGCAAGAGAGAAAGGGGTGGGAGGAGAATGGGTGATCCAGGGCCTCCAGCCTCTGCAAATGAATTCCAGCTGCATGTGTCCCCTTGTGCATCTGGCTTATGTGGGTACTGGGGAATAGAACCTGGGTCCCTAGGCTTTGCAGTTAAGTGCCTTAACTGCTAAGGCATCTTTCCAGCCCTTGAGTATTTTGTTTTTAACACTGCATCATTTTATGTGGGTTGTCCTCAGACAGGAACAAAACTTTATCTTTGTATCTCTGAGAGAGATGAGTGTCTTAGAAACAGCAGCTGATGAGCAAATTGTTATGAATGAAGGAAGTAAAGATGAAACACAGGAAGCAACCCATTTCTTCACAGAGTAGAGAGAGCATGAACATCGAACAATGGCAAGGGTGTGGGAAAATGTCTCCTCATGTGTGTCCACCCAGTCCCTCCCTGCCTCCAGGGAAACTTGGGAAGTGCATGAAAGCCTATAACCTACACATCCTTAATTCCTTGTATAGACATTTAAATTAGGAGGTTACCAAAACCATGTGGAAAAAAACACTTGCATAAGGATGTTATTACTTTTAATGCAAAAACTGGCAACGATCTGAAGGGCTAGTAATAGGCTAATGAGATTATAGTCTATCCACAGGATAGAGTAACAAAACTTCTCTAAAAATCAGGTTGGTGCTGGAGATGGCTTAGTGGTGTGGCACTCGCCTGTGAAGCCTGAAGACCCATGTTTGACTCTCCAGGTCCCACATAAATCAGACGCACAAAGGTGACCTGTGGTGGTTTGATTCAGGTGTCCCCCATAAAATTAGGTGTTCTGAATGCTAGGTTCCCAGCTGATGGATATTTGGGAATTAATGCCTCCTGGAGGGAGTGTATTGTTGGGGGTGGGCTTATGGGCTTTATAGCCAGTTTCCCCATCCCAGTGTTTGGCACACCCTCCTGTTGCTGTGTTCCACCTTACGTTGGCCAGGGGGTGATGTCCACCCTCTGCTCATGCCATCGTTTTCCCCTGCCATCGTGGAGCTTCCCCTCGAGCCTGTAAGCCAAATAAACCTCTTTTTCCCAGAAGCTGCTCTTGGTTGGGTGATTTCTACCAGCAAGGCGAACCGGACTGCAACAGTAAAGTGGTACCGAGGAGTGGGGTTGCTGCTAGACACCTGACTATGTGGCTTCAGCCTTTTGAAGCTGATTTTCAAGAGGAATGTGGAAGGAGTTGAAACCTTGGCCTAAGAGATGCCTTGCAGTGCTGTAAGTACAGCTTGGTGGTCTATCCTGGTCAGAGCTGAAAGACCTGAAGGCAGTAAGAACTATGGACTGTGAGGTTTGGCTTATGAGGGTGAGAAAGAGCTGTGCCTGGACTGGGCTAGCAGTTTGTGTGAGAAGCTTGCTCTTGTGCCCATGTCCTGAGAAGTTGTGCAGGGTTGCTTAGCATAGAAATGAACTGGTGTGTGCAGAGGGATATGGCACAGAAAGGAAAATCTTTGGGTGAACTGCTGCCCGTTCAGCTGCAACTGAGAGATTACAACCTTTGAGACTGGGCTAGCTGACCTGCGCTAGGGCAACAAGAAGAATGTCAACTCTTTTGAAGGGGTCTGAGTGCTCAAGGAGTGTCCTGTTCTTCAAAGTCTGCTTTATTCCCCCCTGGATTAACAAATTGGCACCCTACCTGGTATCGTGGAGTATAAGAAATGCTGGAAAGAGGGTCATTGAGTTTGCAACACGGTCTTGTGTTTTGGAAATGGCCATGGGCAGTGTGAAGCGGGTTTGCTGGTTGCCTGCATAGAGACCCCATGGGGCCATGAGGATGAACCGTAGATTGCAGTAGAGACCCAGTGGAGATGCCGGGACCATGAGATGGCTGCCGAGGAGCTGCCGGTCCCCATGAAGTTTTCCAGGACTGTGAGTAGCCTAGCTGGAGGGGCGGAATTGGAATGCCAGAGACTCGTTGCTGGTTAGAATTATCGGACTTGAAGATTTGTCACTGGTTTGAGTTGCTGGACTTGAAGCTACAGAGTTTGATGTTTGCCCTGGTTGTTTTAAATCTTGTATTGGTTGAATGTTTCTTTGCTATGCCCAATGCCATCTATCGCAGTGTGAATATTTATTCTGTGCCATTCTGGGTTTTTTGAGGTTATATTTTGGTATTATGGCTCAGTTAAAAGATCTTGAACTATGGGGATGTATGAACATCATTGAGATTGATAAAAACTATGGGGACTTTTGAAGTCAGACTGAATGCATTGTATTTTACATCATGCATGGATATCAGTTTATGGGGGCCAGGGGCGGAATGTGGTGGTTTGATTCAGGTGTCCCCCATAAAATTAGGTGTTCTGAATGCTAGGTTCCCAGCTGATGGATATTTGGGAATTAATGCCTCCTGGAGGGAGTGTATTGTTGGGGGTGGGCTTATGGGCTTTATAGCCAGTTTCCCCATCCCAGTGTTTGGCACACCCTCCTGTTGCTGTGTTCCACCTTACGTTGGCCAGGGGGTGATGTCCACCCTCTGCTCATGCCATCGTTTTCCCCTGCCATCGTGGAGCTTCCCCTCGAGCCTGTAAGCCAAATAAACCTCTTTTTCCCAGAAGCTGCTCTTGGTTGGGTGATTTCTACCAGCAATGCGAACCGGACTGCAACATGACCCAAGCGCACAAAGCCTCACATGCGCACAAGGTGGCACACATTTGGAGTTCAATTGTGGTGACTGGAGGCCCTGGTGTGTCAGTTTTCTCTCTTAAAAAAAATTAGGTTGAACTGGGCTGAGGAGACATTGCAGAGCAATAATGTTTTCACTGTTAGCCTGACAACCAGCTTCAGGGTGATGGTGATAGACACCGTGGTCAATCAAAACCCACCAGAGCAGAAATCCAGAGGCTACGGAAAACTCAACACTAAATCAGATTGCTAACAGGCCTGCCATGGCTCAGGGAACATTGCAGAAGAGGGGGTAGAACAATTCACTCCCCTCACAAACACACACACACACACACACACACACACACACACACACACACACACAGAATGACTGAGGCCTTAGTGACCTCACAGTAAATACCAATAACCCCACTGAGGAGGGCCTCCAAGGAAACAGAAAGGTGAGAGGATAAAAGAGTAAAACATTTTATAGAAAATGAAATAAAATAAGTAACATTAAAAAAACAGGTTGAACATTCCTCAGCAACGGTCACTGGGCAGTGGTACATTGGCATGAATTAATTTTTTCCTTTGTGTGCTCCCAATTTTTTTTAACAAGTAGAAAAAAAAAAGAGTAATCAAATAAACAGTCTCCCATGTGCTGGGACTAAAGGCATATGCCATATTACCCAGCACATTTTCAAAGGGGTTCATTTATTTGCCTTTCAAATTTAAATATTCAATTAAGGGTAATCAAAACTTGAAGTTTGACCGCTTAGCCAATTAGTTCTTAAGAAGTCAAAATATCACAGCTCTCATGACCTCCGTGTTGGGTCATTGCTCACATACACTGAGCATGCTAAGTGGGTGGAAAAGAGCATTCAGAGCTTCTCATGTTATTTCCCAGTTTCTTGAGGCTCTGCCCTGGACATTATCTTTTTAAAAATATTTTTTTTAATTTATTATTCTTGAGAAAGAAGAAGGAGAGAGAGAGAGAGAAAGAGAGAGAGAGAGAGAGAAAGAGAGAGAGAGAGAGAGAGAGAGAGAGAGCATAGGGCCTCCAGACACATGTGCCACCTTATGTATCTGGTGTACATGGGTACTAGGGAATCGAACCTGGGTCCTTGGGCTTTGTAGGCAAGTGCCTTAACCACTAGGCCATCTCTCCAGACATCAACATTTTCAATATTTTTGTTTTGTCTGTTAGACTTCCTTTTAAAGTCGCATTCCTTTAAGTGACTAGAATACAGAGCCATCTCAGCTATATGTGGCAGTTCCGTTCCACTGTGCTGCTTTCAAGTGGGACACGGCAGGCAAGGGAAGTCCTGGTTAACGCCGTGCCAGAGCCAGGTCCCGGGCTCCGGATTCTTGGGAGGGCGGCATGCCAACAAATTCCAGGGTGGAGTTTTGTAGACTAACTGATCTACAGTTCGTAGATCAAGAGGAGTGCCAAGACTTCTAAAGACAACTTGTATTTGATCTTTTCTCCGACCCAACTGTAGAATTACATATGAGCTGTTATCAAAAAAGTTATTTATTGAAGCTGGTCGTGGTGGCACACACTTTTAATCCCAGCACTGGGAGGCAGAGGTAGGAGGATTGAAGTGAGTTCGAGGCCACCCTGAGTCTACATAGTGAAATCTAGGTCAGCCTGGCCTAGAGGGAGACCCTACCTCAAAAAAACAAAAAAGAAAAAAACATATATTTATTAAGTAGAGTGATAACTGGAAAGACTACAGCTAGCCTACTGAGATTAGGAGAGGGAAAAAATGTAAAATACAACTGTGTTGGGCCAGGAAGAATGTTAGAAATCAAACCATCATTGTACCTAAGGTTTGGCTTGACCTCAGAACAAATAAGTAGGATTTCATTTGTGCGTCTGCCTCCCTACCCAGTCCTGGGATCCTAGCTTTTGACAGGGCACCACCTCCCAAGGCTTCTGCCAAGAATACCCTCCCACGATTAATCCTTGCAAATGGCTTATTTTGCAACTAGCAATCAATACTCATTGTACCCCATCTCCACCCCACCCAGGCAGGTGTGGCACCTCACATTTGAAGGCAGAGAGCAGTGAAGCCCTGAGATTCTTCTCTGAAGCTGCGTAATGAGAGAAACTTAAACTTTGGAGTCAGAAGATCTGGCTTTCCCTGACTGCCAATATCTGCAAAGTTCCCAGTAAGTCACTTAACCTAGTTCAGAGCTTGCTAGGTGTGGTAGTTTGAATATATGGCCCCAAATATATTCAGTGTTTTGTTAGCTTGTAGTTTGGATTTGTAGCCACCTGCTAGAGGCGGTGTCAATGGGCGGATCTTAGGGTGTGGTGGTAGGTTTGAGATTTCAATCTAAAGGTATACAGAGTGTGCCTAGCTGGAGTTCCTAAAGTGTGCTGTGCTGTGTAGCTTTTGGCTTTTAGGTCTTTCTTTCTTTCTCTTTTTGCCTGGTCCTTTAAGAAGGGGCCAACTTCTTCTGCCATTATTGGAACTTCCCCTGGATCTGTAAGCTTCAATAAATTTCTTCCTCCATGACTGTGCCTGGTCTGGAAATTCATCTCAAGGAATGTGAAACTGTCTGCTACACTAGGCAATGTCTAAATCCAGGTCTTTTTGGTTTGGTTTTGTTTTGTTTTTTGAGGTAGAATTTCACTCTAGCCCAGGCTGACCTGGAATTCACTATGGAGTCTCAGGATGGCCTCGAACTCATGGCAATCTTCCTATCTTTACCTCCCAAGTGCTGGGATTAAAGGTGTGCAACACCACGCCCAGCCCCAGTCCATTTTTTCAATGACTGGTTTATGCAAGCCGAGCCACACCCTGCTTTGTAAAAGACATAGTTAATGTTTAACCTCAGAGTGTGTGGCATTGCAAGACTTGTAGAGGAAGTCCTTAATCATTTCTGCACTTGTCCAGCGTTAAGGATTAAAATAAATACAGAAAATGTGAAAAGTAAAAGAGATTCGCTAGTCTCTATAGTTACTTCCATAAAGGAAACTATTTAAAAGATTCTACATCAATATCCCAGATTTATCTCCTAGGCTATGTGGGAAAAACATTTGATTCTTTAAAATTTGATCTTCAGCATTCATTGTTCAAATTTTTAAACCTATTGATTTTTCTACTGCAATCTACTCAGATATTCACAAGACAGCCAGAGCTTCTCAAAGGGGCCAACCAATAAGAAGAAAATATTGAACTGAACAGACAGATGTCCTCATTGTTAGAGATTACATCTATAGGAGGAGACTGGGAAGGTCAGATAACTGCAGGCAGGAACATTTACATAGAGCAGTAAATGCTGCAGGGAAGTACCACAGGAAGCAGAGAGCCCATATAAGGAGGAACTGGGCTGGAATGGAAGCCCACAAAGGGACGGGCAAGGAACTTACCTGTAAAAGCTGAAGGATGCCGCGTTTGATAGGACACACCTGTAACCCCAGTATTTGGGAGGCTGAGGCAGGATGATTGCAAGTTTGAGGCCAGCCTGGGCTAGACAGACAGTGAGAGCCTGTCTCAAAATAAATAAATAAATGAATAAATAAATAAAATAAATTTAAAAAATCTGACTGGCTGGTATTTGGAGAAAAGACAGTTCAGCGAGAAACTGGGAAAAGAATCAAGGCAGAGAGAGCAAGCAGGGCTGGGGTCAGTTCCCAACTGCCCCCCTTAAAGTCCTGTTAAGTTATCCAGGGACAGGAATGCAATCAGTACTTTAGGGAACTTCCCACAAGTTTGTTAATGATTAACCTTCCTATGTCATTTAAAACCATCCCCCCTTGATAACAGTCATTAACCTGCCCCTTATCAAAAGCTCTTGAGTTAATTTTTTTTTTTCCTGTTATGGCCAGTACAAGTATTTCTTATCTTGAATATTCAGTTCTCTTTTCATTGACTTTTTCATGGGCTGTCGCGACTGGAGTCTTGTGTGGGCCAGGAAGAGGGAACCCCCAACCCTTGGTTCCCCTGACCCACTCCAGGGCACATCCAGCAGCGAGAAGATACCGCCGCAAAAAAAAAAAAAGTCCGCTCAGCTTCCTGCACATCTGAAGTCACGTCATCAAGGAAAATGTGTCAGCAGCTTAAATAAAAGGTAGCAGTAGAAAAATCACTACTTCAGCTTCCCGAGTTAGAGATAGCTCTAGGCCTGAGAGAAGCACAGCCGAAAGCAGCCAGGTGAGGGCTGGGTGCAGGCGGGAAACCACGGGGGGAAGGGGGGGCTGGTCATGTGCTCTGTCTCCTTTTGGAAACAAGGCAAGAGGGGTGTCGAGTCCATCTGAAAGTCACTAGAATGTTAAAAGGCACACAGAAGGAACAGTAAAACGGGGGGGGGGGCTACAGAGGAGTGCACCACCACCCTCCCCGGGAATTCTGGATTCCATCCCACACAAAGGCCAGGCTCTTCGTTATTTCTCACTTGTTACATCCAGAAATCTATACACACGGACGTGCCAGCTTTGTCACTGATAACCTTGAGGGAAGAACGAGATGTGGCTTTCAAAAAAAAAAAAAATTGGAGTTGTGAATATGTCGGGTTTTTTTTTTGGTCACACTTTCTACTTCGCCCAGGGGAAGGGCAGCTTCTGCGGTGCCCTGAGACAGCAGCATCCCAAGCTGCCATCTGCATGCAGCCTGCCGGCCCGGCCCCTCCCGCTGGCAGTCCCTGGGCACTGCCATCGCGCAAGCTGCTTCTCCCCACACACACCCCAAGCCGCAGTGGGTTGTGTAACTGCCCCACGGACACCCAGAGGGGCGCAGGGTGAGCGTCCCAGCTATAAACGACCCACCTGGCAGGTGGGACCCGAGATCAGGGCAAGGGGATGCCGCAGAACACCCTGGGGCGGGGGAGGGGGTGGCCGGGCAGGCTGCAGATCTCAGTAGGAGCAGGGTACAAGCCCACAGCTTTGTCCTCAGAGCGCCCCGAGCCCCACAACTCTCGCTTCAGTGCGGAGCTGGACGGGGTGACAGGAAGGATCTCCGGGGGAGTTCTCAGGATGTCTCCCCAGGGAAGTGCCAAGGACATCCCTGCTCTTTTCCCATTATGTAACCCTTACATGTTTGGCAGCATATAGAGAGCGGCAAACAACTTATTCATTAAAGTAATTAAAGTAGCAAGTCTCTCAATAGATTGCATTTAAAGGCTCTGGGTGTAATTAAGTCTGAGACGAGCTGGATGTCACCGGATATAAGGGGGTGGCAGTGCGGTGACCGACTCCTCCGTCCCGACCTCCCCCTGCACACCCGGGCTCGGGGCAAGGATGCCAGCCGCTCGGGGTCCTGGCCCTTCTCCCTCGCGAAGGACCAGCTCGTCCGCCGGCGGCGCGAGGTTACCTGCGGGGCGACGGGGAGATGCTCGGATATCCCGGGCGCCGGCTCCGCGGGTCCCGCGCCGCTCTCCCGGGGACCGTCCTCCCGCGCCGGGAAGAGCCCGCAGCGGCGCTGGAAGCGCGCCACGAGCCGGGAATCCTGCAGGCTCCGCAGCAGCTCGGCCATGGTGAGCCGCGGCCGCCACGCGCGCCCCGGCGCTCCGCTCGCCTCTCCGCGGCCTCGCACACGCCCGGGGCGGGGAGGGAGCTCGGGCCGCCGCGCGGGCGGGGCCCGGCCACGGTCAAGGCCAACAGGTGCGCCGCCCGGGTCCTAGCGCCCGCCCTGGCTGCGTGGGAGCCCAGGTGTGTCCGCCTCCACCCTGTCCCCGCGGGCTCAGCGGGGACCCGCGCGCGCATCTCGTCCAGGTGTTTGAGCTGCGCATCTCTGTGCGCGCGCGCGCGTCTCGCTCCCGCGTACCCCCTCCCCTCCCCGCAGACCGAACTCTACAGGACCGCCCCGCGTGCACCTGCCCAGCCCATTCTCCCAAGCGCCGGCCGAACCCTGAGCTCCCTTTCAACTGGAGCTCAAAGATGCAGTTGGATGCTCCCACCCCCTAGCTCGCTCCCACCTTCGCCCGCATCCTGCAAGATCCATTCCGAATGGGTGCAGACTCCTAGGGAAAATTCCCACGTGCTTTCCAAAGTCGGCCTGATGCAACGTTCCCCCCAGGCCCAGACGCCCTCGACATTGCTCAAGAACTACGGAGCTGCAGAAGCGAGGACCCGGATCCAGGAAACTGAGTGGCCCTGGAGCCAGGATGCTGGGGAGGGACCTACTCGGAGGGGCGGGGGAGACGGGGGTTTCAGTTTTGGCCAGCCATACTTCATCCTACTTCTTCCTTTACTTTAGGCCCTTATTTTAAAAAGGACAGTGGGAAGACGGAGACACAGGATGGGTCAAAGAGAGCACTGTGCTGGGAGTCACCAAGGAGACATCTCACCATCCACCCCTTCCTTTACTTTAGAACGTCTTACAGATGCGCCTTGGTTTTCCCTGGACCCTCCTAAATCTCCACGCACGGTGTCTGAGATTCCCTCTGGGAATGGGAGTCAAAAGTTAGCGAGCCAGGAGATCAGCCTGGAGCTGAGGTACAAGCCAGTCCTCCGTCTTGGGTTGAAGCGGAAGGCCGTCCTCCCTGGATGCCCATGCGAACGGGCAGAGCTGCCTGTTGGTGCCCTCATGACTGTGGGTGAACACGCGCCGTGTTTAGGTTCCAACTTCCAAGGGTGATGTCGCTCTGCCTCGTGTTCCCCCATGCCCTGGGTGGTCTTGGTGGTGGTGCTGCTGCTGCTTCTCCTCCCCCTCCTCCCTCTCCTTCCCTTCCTCCTCCTTTTTCTTCTCTTTCTCCTCCTCCTTCTCCTTCTCTTCCTCCTTTTCCTACTTCTCCTTCTCCTCCTTCTCCTCCTCCTTCTTCCTCCTCCTCAGTGCCATGTGAAGAACGAGGTTAAGAAGGCTGAGAGGGCAATGGCCTCTAGGGAGATACTGTTTTCTTCTTACAAGGTCGCTGTCACACCCCTGTCATGTCACACCCTTCTTCCTAGCGCGGCTTGCCTTCATTTATGGGCCATGGGACCTGGCCCTGTGGTCTGATTTTAAAGGCTGGGGTTGCACTAGTTTGCAATCTGTTTTGTTTATGAGCTCAAAAGGTATGCTGTCCCATGAAGGCACTTAAATTGCATTTCTCCCAAACAGTGCTTCAGCCTTCCTCCTGGCGCAGACACTTTTATATTTATATTTATTTATTTACAGAAATAGACAGGGAGAGAGAGAGAGAGAAAGAGAATGGGTGTGCCAGGCCCTCCAGCCACTGCAAATGAACTCCACACACATGCACCCCTTGTGCAGCTGGCTTATGTGGGGCCTGGGGAGTCAAACCTGGGTCCTTTGGCTTTGCAGGCAAGCACCTTAATTGCTAAGCCATCTCTCCAGCCCACAGAATCCCCCCCCCCTTTTGTTAAGGCAACACTAAAGTTTATTTCAAGGAATAACTGGCATACCTTTAATAAAATTAAAAGGAGGGAACTAAATGTTAAATTTCTTTTACTTCTAAATGAATATCATAGTATTAATCACTCATTGTGTTCTAAATTCTGACTTGGATTTCTCTCCACTGAACAGGTTATTTCCAAATTGCAACTAGACTTTTCAGTTTCCAGCTGGGCAGTATTTCTTGAATCAAGATAGATAAGCAGAACTCAGGCTCAATATTGGTTATCTGTTGCTGTGTATTAAATCACCCCCAAATAGTTAAGCAACAATATTTTGTTGAAGTTTCTGTGAGTCAGTAACCCAGGCACATTTTAACTGGCTCTTCTGACTCCGGGTTTCTCACAAGGCTGCAGTCATGCCAAGACTCAACTGGAGCTGCACCTGCCCCCACAATTGCTCATGTGGTAGTGTCAGTTCTGTGGGGACGGTTGGTCAGAGGCCTCCTTCCTTACAACACGAGACTCTCCATCTCGGTAGGAAAGCTCTTATAGCCCTTTCATCCAATCAAGCAAACGAGACCATCTACAAATGATCTAACCCTGGAAGGTAACATCGCAATACTTTATGGGTCAGTTGGATCTATCCCACATGTACAAGAAGACGAGGCAAGGGAAGACATGCTAGGCAGAAAGAGCCCTGGGAGCTATTTCAGAAGCTGTCTATGGTAGTTTTTATAAGGATGGTACTTCTCTAGCTTTATCACCACAGCATCAGTAGTTATTGTCCCTAAAGAATCTGATATATGAGCTTGGCCTCCAAGAACTCCTATCATTAACTAACCAGATGAACAAAGAAGGAAAGAAAAAAGCATAAGAGTACAAAACTGAAAAAAAAAAAAAAATTACAGGGAGAGCTGGAGAGATGGTTCAGTGGTTAAAGACCCTCGCTTGCAAAGAATTCAATTCTCCAGTACCCACAAAGTGGCTCATATGTCTGCCATTTGCAGTGGCAGGAAGCCCTGGTATACCCATTCTCTTTCTCTCAAGTAAATATTTAAATAATTTTTTTTTTAAGCTGAGGAAATTTCTGAGAGTTGAGCTTAGTGACTTAGTGGTTAGAGCATTTACCAAGCATGCCTGAAGCCCTGTTTGATCTCTAGACATAAAAAAGAAAAAAACAAAATCTAACCAGGAAATGTAGAGAGAGGTATTAAAACACCTTTCCATGAGTTAGGAGACTTGTATAAATGAAAAAGAGCCAAGTGTGGTGGTGTACGCCTTTAATCCCAGCACTCAGGAGGCAGAGGTAGGAGAATCACCATGAGTTCTAGGCTACCCTGAGACTACCTAGTGAATTCCAGGTCAGCCTCTGCTAAAGTGAGACCCTACTTTGAAAAAACAAAATAAATAAATAAATGAAATAAAATAAAAAATAGAGAGAGAGAGAGAGAGAGAGAGAATTGTATACTTTTATTTCAGATTACATAGTGAGTTTGACCATAAATGTTTATTTTCCAAAATATAAGAATTCTTACCCCCTACGTTTTTTGGGGGGAGGGGATTTTTTTGAGGTAGGGTCTCACTTTAGCCCAGCCTGACCTGGGACTCACTCTGTAGTTCCAGACTGGCCTCAAATTCACAATGATCCTCATACCACTCATTTTCTTATTTTTTTTATTTTTTGGGTTTTCAAGGTAGGGTCTCTCTTTAGCCCAGGCCAACCTGGAATTCAGTATGTAGTCTCAAGGTGGCCTTGAACTCATGGCGATCCTCCTACCTCTGCCTCCCAAGTGCTGGAATTAAAGGTGTGCGCCACCACACCTGGCTCATACCACTTTTTAAAAAGAAAAAATTAGCATTATTTTATTTATTCACAAGAAAAACTTAAAAGTTTATAATCCTTAAACTACATTTTATCTTTTAATATTTTGTCTTGCTTTTCAAGGTAGTCTTGTTCTGGCAGAGGCTGACTACCTGGGTAGTCTCAGGGTGGCCTGGAACTCACACTCATCCTCCTACCTCTGCCTCCCAAGTGCTGGGATTAGAGGTGTGTGCCACCACACCTGACTCTTTTTCATATTTTTACATTTTTTGTTTATTTTTATTTATTTATTTATTTGAGAGTGACTGACAGAGAGAAAGAAGCATATAGACAGAAAGAGAGCAAATGGGCACTCTAGGGCCTCCAGCCACTGCAAACGAACTCCAGACGCATGCACCCCTTTGTGCATCTGGCTAACGTGGGCCCTGGGTAATGGAGCCTCGAACCGGGGTCCTTAGGCTTCACAGGCAAGCGCTTAACTGCTAAGCCATCTCTCCAGCTCAACCTGGCTCTTTTTTAATATTTTCATTTTCAAGGAGAGAGAGAGAGAGGAAAGAGAATGGGCCTGGCAGGACTCCAGCCACTTCAAACAAACTCCAGACACATGAGCCACTTTGTGCATCTGGCTTTATGTACTGGGTACTGGGGAATCAAACCCAGGCCATGAGGCTTTGCAAGCCAATGCCTTTAACCATGGAGCGATCTCCTCAGCCCTAAACTACATTCTTATTGTTTTTTGTAAAATATACTATGAAACATTATAAACAATTGAAATAACCTCCACCAATTTGTTAAAATAAATTAGCAACCATTAAAAAACTACCCTTGCATGAACAGCATCAAGATGTAGGAGTGTGGCATAGAGCTCGGTGGTACAGTGATGCCAAGCCTTGGGCTCCGCAGCAACAGAAAATCCAAACCGTCAAAGTCCCAGGCCTAGTGCTTCCAGCCACTGCAAATGAACTCCAGATGCATGCGCCCCCTTGTGCATCTGACTAACGTGGGTCCTGGGGAATGGAGCCTGGAACCGGGATCCTTGGGCTTCACAGGCAAGTGCTTAACCGCTAAGCCATCTCTCCAGCCCTGTTTTTATAAGAACATGTTGGTCGGCCTTCAAAGGATGGATAATCTCAATGCTAGGAAAAACGTAATATTGAAACCCTAAAAGTCAAATCTCAGAAGGTAACATGACTTGGAAATGAGGCTATTGCGGATGCGATTAGTCAAGGCGAGGTTAAAACAGACCCTTAGTCCTCTGTGACGTAAGTGCTCAGGTGCATTAATGGTCGTGTGAAGACAGAGGAATAAGGAGAAGCCATGTGATGATGGAAACATACTGGCCTTTGGCGACACCAAGAGAGGCAAAGAATGCCCACAAGGCCCTAGGAGAAGGTGGAGGCTAGGAAAGATACCCACAGCAGGGCATGGTGGTGCACACCTTTCATCCCAGGACTCTGGAGGCGGAAATAGGAGAATCACCATGAGTTTGAGGCCACCCTGAAACTACATAGTGAAATCCAGGTCAGCTTGAGCTGAGTGAGACCCTACCTCAAAAACAAAACAAAAAACACAAAAAAGATACCTGCAAAGGCTTCAAAGGGAGCGTGACACTTTGTTTTGGACTTTCCTCCTCCAGGACTATAAGCAAACAGATTTCTGTTGCTTTAAAGCCATCCAGTCTGTGGTGCTTTGTTACTTACAGCAGCCCTGGGGAATGAATGCATAATCTTTCTGATAGGTGGAGAAAAGCCGACTGGTAAGGTTTCCCATTTGTTCTAATCAAGACATCTCAGTAAACTAGAAGTTTGTGGTGCGGCTTCAGTTGGAGTGGAGTTTCTGTATCTGAATAAGGGAAGATCATATGCGGAAGATCAAACGTGACTTTATAATAGTGGCTCCCTGATGTCTGATTATGGAGTTTACAGCTTGTAATATATATGTGTGTATGTGTGCATGTATGAACACACATGTGTATATACACATAATATGCATGCATAATATATAATACATATACATAATAAATACACAAATATATAATATACAAATAATTTAAAAATATACAAATATGTAAAATAAATAATACATAATAATTATGCATAATATTTGAGACAGTGAGATGTAGTTGAAAAGCAAATAACAGACATGAGGAAAGCACTATTTCCAGAAGATTATTTCGGAAGTTTCCTACTGGGTGAATGGCACCCAGAAGCAGAGAAAAGCTGGAGGTATGGGATCCCTTCAGATTTTCAGTAAATTAAATTTAAATTTAAAAGACTTTTTAAGATGGAAGGAATTTCATACAATTGCATCTCCATACGTGTGTGAATCTACTGATCTCTCTTTTCTTGTGTCCATGGACGCTTCCTTCACGTTGTGCTCAGTCTTGCTCTTCTCAGGCACAGGAGGCTCACAGGCTGTTCTGCCTCAGCATGATGGTTCTTAATTGCTGCACAGTGCGGAAATGAATTTTGCTGGTAAGCACTTGGGTGTTTTCCAATCATGGTGTAAATAGTGCTGCAAAGATGATGCAACATTAACAAACTTCATGATCTTTGCCAGTCTCATAGATTGAACATAGCACCTATCTCCTGGTCGTTTTACTATTATTTTTTAAAATAATTTTTGTTTATTTTTATTTATTTATTTGAGAGTGGCAGAGAGAGAGGGAGAGAGAGAGACAGATAGAGAGAATGGGCGCGCCAGGGCTTCCAGCCACTGCAAACAAACTCCAGACACGTGCGCCCCTTTGTGCATCTGGCTAATGTGGGTCCTGGGGAATGGAGCCTTGAACCAGGGTCCTTAGGCTTCACAGGCAAGCGCTTAACCGCTAAGCCATCTCTCCAGCCATTACTATTATTCTTAATCAGAGGTGGGGGGAGAATTGGCACACCAGGGCCTCCAGCCACTGCAGCAAACTCCAGCTGCATGCACTCTCTTGTGCACATGTGTGACCTTGCATGCTTGTGTCAGATTGTGTGTCTGGCTTATGTGGGACCTGGAGGATTGAATGTGAGTCCTTAGACTTCATAGGCAAGCACTGTAACTGCTAAGCCATCTCTCCAGGCCTCTCCTGGAAGTTTTAATTTTATGAATGAGGCCAGGGTTTTTTTCTTTGCCTGCCTTTGTGACAGAGTCTGGCACATTGGTCCTCATCTTCCGCCTCATTTGAGGCAGTGTCTCTTGTTCATTGTTCATTGTTTCATCAGTTCACCTCCCTTCTTACCATGAGTGCAGCAAGATTACAGGTGCCTGCTGCAGTGTCTGGTTTTTACCTTGAGTTGTGGAATCTCAACTCAGGCGCTTACATTTCTACAGCAAGCACTTTATTACCTGTGAGCCAATGGCCCAGCCCTGGACGTGAATGTTTTAAGGACATTATTCAATCCAGTATAAGCACTTGTTCTATACCAGTCTGTACTTGATATTTTCACACTATAACTTACTCAGTCAGGTATTGTCCTTCCAGTACCCTTCCTGTGAGATTAGATTTACCCATGGGAGCGGAAGGCACTGGCACCAGGTTTCAACCATGTAACTTAGCTTTGGGCCAGAGCTAATGTGCCTTACACTGAAACCCTGACTAGATTTGGGCTCAACAAATGTTCCTTCGAGAGTTTGGATTCCGAGACCAAGGACGGCATCTGTTGAACTGATGAGAAGAAGGGTGAGTTAGTAGAGACCCCATCGTGAAGCAGGAACCCCTGCCCTGTGCTGGCACTGAGAAATAAAGTAACCACAGAGAGCATCAGTCAAGCATCCCCTGTGAGAGCGCTCTCCCGCCCTGGTCCCAGGAACCATGAGGTTCCTTCTTCTCCTGGATCCCCTGAGCCACCTCCAAATCCTTACCAAATTCCTACTTTTTCTTCTTTTTGTTTTAATACTTTTATTTACATATTCATTCATTCATTCATTCATTCATTCATTCGTGTGAGTGTGTGTATGTTTGTGATGCGCTAGGTCTCTTGTCTCTTACTACTGCAAACAAATGCGCATGTAGCTTTATGTGGGTGGCTGGGGAACTGAACCCAGCTTGTCAGGCTTTGTAAGCAAGCACCATTACTACTGGGCCATCTCCCCAGTTCTCCATGTTCTATCCTTGGTACCTGACCAAGCCTCACAGACGTTGGAAAATGAAAAGCACACCAGCAGTTACATCCAGGCCACTTCCACCTTTGTGTCATAGTTACTGGATCTCAAAGCCCCACCTAGTTCTTGTGACTATGGAAACCGCTAACTCCACCTCAGCCCAGCCAGCCCCTTGTTAGCTTGTACTATGCTGCAGAATCCAGGGCTCCTAAGACTCTGGACCTCAGTGAATCTACAGGCATCATTATTTCACAACTAATTGAGTTGTTCCCGTGGCTTTGTTGGGAATCTCACCACCTCACATGTGTGTGATACACATACACAGCTTCTGAAAAGAAAGCCCGCTATTGTACCAGCATGAACGAACCTGGAATGCATTATCAGAAGTGAAATCAGCCAATCAGAGACAGGCATATATCACATTGTCTCGCTGATTTGCGTGCGTGTGTGTCTGTGTGTGTGCATGCGTGTACCACAGCTTCTCGCTGCTGCAAAGGAACACCAGATGCTTGCACCACTTTTTGCATCTGGCTTACGTGGGAGGCGTAGGAATTGAACCTCAGCTGACAGGCTTTCCAAGCAAGTGCCTTTAACTGTTGGACCACATTCCCAGCTCCCTGATGTATTTATTTCTTACTTGACGAAAGTTATATGTGTTTATGGGGTATAGAATGTTTTGAAATATGAACACACTGTAGAATGGCTAAACAATTAACATATGCAGTGCTCCATATACTTATATTTTCCTGGTCCTACTCTCCGTAATTTTCAAGTATGCAGCCCTGTTAACCAGAGTCACTGAAGTGCACGTTACATTCCTTGACGAGGTTTTGCAGGCTTTGATCAGCATCTCTCCAGTCCTCCCAGCTGCCATTCCTCTCTGTGCTCATGAGTCTGACCTTTCCAGGTCGGGCCAGTCAGTGAACCCAGGTCCTCACACTTGCACTCAGGGCGCTTTGTCCGCTGAGCTGTGTCCCCAGGCCACACGGCCCATTCTTGTCATCTCATGCAGTCAATGAGGTGTTTTCTTCTCTTTTTCTTTCTCCCTCTCTCCTTCTCCTGCTCTCTTTCCTCTTCCTCCTCCTTCTCCTCCTCCTCCTTTTGTGTGTGTGTCTATGTGTTTCTGGGGATTGAACTCAGAACCTCCCGCATGTTGGGCAAGTGCTCTGTTATTGAGTTCCAGCCTCAAGTCCTATCCTTACCTTTTTTGTTGTGTTTTGTTTCTTCAAGGCAGGGTCTCACTCTAGCCCAGGCTGACCTGGAATTCACTATGTAGTCTCAGGGTAGCTTCATACTCATGGTGATCCTCCTGCCTCTGCCTCTGCCTCCTGAGTGCCGGCATTAAAGGCATGTGCCACCATGCCTGGCTCCCCTCCTAACTTTAACTATAATAAAATGTTCTACAGGTCTTCAAACTTATTCCTAGCTGTATCACCATAGCAATAGTTTAACCCACATCATTAGCCTAATTTGTGGTTGAAGCCACTATGTTAGTGAGACACAAAGTTCTGTCTGAAGGGCAAAAAAAATCAAATTATATTGCTGATATTGTGGTCAGTGAACAGCAAAGCAGTGGTCATTATGATCTGCTGGATGGGACTAGAAGGCCAACAGGAAACTCAAACAGGCTTTAATTTCTGAACTGCATATGCTACCTCACATTTT
Source organism: Jaculus jaculus (assembly GCF_020740685.1). Classification (NCBI taxonomy): domain Eukaryota; kingdom Metazoa; phylum Chordata; class Mammalia; order Rodentia; family Dipodidae; genus Jaculus; species Jaculus jaculus. Next base: position 10,496,218 of record NC_059105.1, read on the forward strand.
ATTTCTTAAATGCTTACAGCTTTTACAATGTGTTTTAGTGTTGACATTATGCCCCATTAAAATACCACTATTTTACTTAGTTAATAAGTACTTATGGAGCCTTGTAAGTCCACATTGTAGTCATGACTGAGTTTATTAACTGTGGTAAGTACCATCTGTGTACATGTAGTAATGACTATCTGGATTGGTTAAAGACCAGATAAAATGCTGGCAAGTTCATGAGCAACTAATTCATAAGACTCATGAGCTTGTCTCAGTCAGTCCTTTTCCCCCACTTGACTATCTCTTCCCCTTGGTGGTTACTGTCAGAGAAATAGCAAAGCTTAATCTGTTCAAATGTCACTGGCCTATAAAACATAAATATGACCCAGTACAAAGGTCTAAAAACCAGAAAGCTGATGGAGTCTCGTGGACTTTCCAAAGAAAGTGTCTGTTGATGGTTTGAATCTATAATGTCCCCACAGTCTCATGGTTTGAACATGAATATGTTCCTTGGCTGGTGGCACTGTTTGGGGAGGTTGTGGAAATTTCACAGGTGGGACCTGAGTGGCAGAAATAGGTCACTAGGGGAGACCTTTGAAGGGTATACCTGGGCCCTTAGTTCTGGTGTTCTTTGTATCCTAGTCCTCCATGACAGAACAGCTGCTGCCTTCTGTTCCTCCTCCACACAGGGGGTAGCCTGGCCACATCTTCCCTGCTTTAATGGGCTGAACTACTCTGAAATGGGGAGCCAATTAAATAAAATGTCCCCTTTCTATGCTATTCTATCAGGTATGTTTTTTTTTTTTTTTTTGTCACAATGACACAAAAGAAACTTAACACAGTACTTTTGCCCCTTACCTGCTAGCATCATTGCAGAGACAGCTGTGTGCTGCTGTAGAGCAGGAGGAAAATGGACATGACATTGAACTTGTCCTACAGATGAATGGAATTTTCTTCTTTGATACATACATGTATATATATGGGTGTGTGTGTGTTTGGTGTGTGCAGTGTGTGTGTTGTAGGATATGTTTGTGCATGTGTGTGTGTTGAAGCCCAAGTCCCTCATACATGCCTTCAGGGGCATCCTGTATTACTCTTCTATCTTGTTTCCTTGAGGCAGGGTCTGTCACTGAACCTAGATTTTGTGCCATTTTCCAGCTTGACTGACTGACCAGTAAGCCCCAGTGATCCTCCTGTTTCCACCCTCTTTAGGACTGGAGTTACAGGCATGCACAACTACATTTGTTTTTTTTTTAATATTTTTATTTTTATTTATTTATTTGAGAGAGAGAGAGAGATACAGAAATAGGCAGGTAGAGTGAGAGAATAGGCACACCAGGGTCTGCAGCCACTGCAAATGAACTCCAGATGTGTGTTCCCTCTTGTGCATCTGGCTTATGTGGATCCTGGGGAGTCAAACCTGGGTCCTTTGGCTTTGCAGGCAAGCTCCTTAACCGCTAAGCCATTTCTCCAGCCCCCACATCTGGATTTTTATGTGGGCGCTGGGGACTGAACCCAGGGTACAGCAAGTGCTCTTACCAACTGAGCGCCCTCCCCAGCCTTCTTAGGATCCTTTCACTATTTCTCTTCTATGGCAGGTATTGGAGGGCTACAACTTCATTTCCCAAACTCACTCTTCCTGACAGAATTCCAGTTTAGATTTCTCCCATGAGACATGCTGGTTTGACACTGGTGCAAGGTTAGAAGGTGGGAGAAGAGCATGCTCCCGTGCATTTACAGCCAGCCGTGTGTGAGACTCTGAAACGTGAAGGGCTGAGGTCTTGGCCAGCAGCTCCAGGCCATCTGGCTGTGAATCACCCCCCACTTCTAATGACTCAGCACAGGATCCTCGCTCTCCTTTCTTCCTGATTATCCAAATGCTAGGGGTGGATTTCATAATTTATTTCCCCCTCATCCTTCCATGCATAATGAGTGCCTAATCCTTGCGTCCAACCTCTTCCTACTTCAAATACCTAGAGGAGTGTGTTAGTCAGAGACACAGAACGAACAGGCTGTATTTAGAAGACTTATTATTAAAAGAAAATGGCCCTTTCAATTTTGGAGGCGGACAAGTTCCAAGACCAGTAGGATGGGTGTGTAGGCTGGACACGGTGGAGAGCCGATGGCATTCAGCCAGCGCGCGTCCGAAATGCTGGAACTCAGGAAAGGCAGCATTGCAAGCCCAATGTGAGGACTGATGGAGACGGAACCCAGGAAAGTCCATGTTTTAGAGAGGAAAAGAATCAGGTTTAAAGATGTACAAGTTTCAGGCTGGAAAGATTGCTTAGCAGTTAAGGCACTTGCTGTGAAGCCTAAAGACCCAGGGTCGATTCTCCAGTATCCATGTAAGCCAGATGCACAAGATGGTGCATGCATCTGGAGTTCATTTATAATGGCTAGAGGCCCTGGCATGCCCATTCTTTCCCTAAAATAAATAAAATATTTTTTAAAACTTAAGATATACCATTTTCAGGGTGGTCAGACAGAGAGAGAGAGAGATCTTCCTTACACTTTGAGAAATGTCAATCACTTTTTTATCGTCAGTCCTTTAACTGAGCAGGTGAGGCCCAGCCACCTTATAAAGGGTCATCTGTTTATTCAGCCTATTAATTTAATTGTTAATCTCATCCACAAAACACCCACACAGAAACATCCAGAATAAGGAAATAATATTTTGCCAAGTATCTGGGGACCTGGTGGCTTAGTCAAGTTGGTACATGAAATTAACCATCACAATTAACTTCTGAGTTTGGTCAACCTGCTGACTAATGCATCTTTCATGGTTCAGGCATGTGTGTAGGTGGAGACCTTGAATCATCTTTTTTCTATGTCCAGGATGGCCACATTTTATTCCTAAGATTTTTTTTTTAACCACTGGCTTCATGCGGGAGGAATGAAGATGGCCAGGAAAAATATAAGCAGTAATTAATGCAAAATTGGGCTGGAGAAATGGCTTGGTGGTTAAGGCACATGCCTGTGAAGCCTAGGGACCCAGGTTTGATTCTTCAGGTCTCACGTAAGTCAGATGCACATGGTGGCACATGCATCTGGAGTTTGTTTGCAGTGGCTAGAGGCTCTAGTGCACACATTCTCTCTCTCTCTCTCTCTCTCTCTCTCTCTCACACACACACACACACACACACACACACACACACACACCATGCAAGAGGATGGATCTCCTGTGACTCCTGTCAATGCCCAACTTGACTGAAAGTTGGAACTTATTTTGAGCTACTAAAGTCCTAGCATCAGCCACTGAGCATGCTTGGTGAACTAAGGAATTTCTATTGCCTTCTGGCCTGGTCCTGATCAGACCATCTTATCCTCACTTTCTCTTCATTTTGACATAGCTCTCCTGTCACTTCCTGGCTTCTGCCACACTGGTATCTGTGCTATGCCTTTGCCTTCTTCTAGACATGTCCTTCCCTGACCTCAACTGGCCCGACTCGCCCACTACTGGTGGTTCTCTCCAGCCTTTCCTCCTCTGCCATGTGTTCTCCTACCTCGCAGGTGCAATCAACAGCCCACTTCCCTATCTCCCTGCTGTGTTAGATCACAGGGAGGCTGTTATAACCATTACCGTATCTGTTTACTCCAACGGACTATACTGATTATTTTTCAGCTTTCTAGACTTAACTCATTGCAATGAGTTTCACTTAGTTGGTGATGAATAACTTAGTCTTGAATTGAGTTCTGGATTTTTTTTTTAATCTTCTCTAGTAGAAATTTAGGTTTGCATTATGTGTCTCTTCTTCTTCTTCTTTCTTTTCTTGGTGTACTGGGAATTTACTCTAGGGCCTCACACATGCTAGGTAAACCCTACCTCTAAGTTAAATACCCTGAAACAATATTTAAACAACACTGGGAGAATGTGTTACCAGACCAAAGCAGGAACATTAAGAGAGCTGAGACAGCCACACATCCTGAAGAGATTCCAACTAGCTGAGGAGGACATGAGGCCAGACCTACCAACTTCACATCCTCTCAGAATGAACCAGTTTGGGCTACTTACCTCACTTCATGGACAAAGTAGTTTAGCATTCCAAGACATGCCCTTAACCCTTGCAATAATTTCATAGATGGGAAATAAGGAGGCTGAGGCTAAGTGGGACCTTCAAATAGCAGCTTACTGGAGCAAAAGTGATTTTTGCCCTAAAGTGGATGATTGTTATTTAATAGCAAGGCCACGAGTGTGTTGATAATAGCTAATAATGGATTGAAATTATATTTTATATCATACAATTTAACCTTTCCAAATTTCAGTTTTCTCATCTATCAAATAGGGTGATATTTTTCTTATAACTTGTCAATTGCTGTGATTAGAGATGACATTTATCTGTGTGTGTCCTGTGGCTCTTGGATGCATACCTAGCACATAATAGAAACTCAATAGATGATGGCCATCAACAGACTATAGCAAGATGAAATTAAGATGCTAAATTATGTTTTGTGACTAATGGACCAAATATTTTTCTAATTAGTAATTTGATTATGAAATGGGACTTGGAATTCTGTTAAAATTTTTAAAAATATTTTTTATTTGTGAGCAGAGAGAGGTAGAAGAGAGACAGACAGAATGGCTGCACCAGAGCCTCTGGCCACTGCAAATGAACTCCAGATGCATGTGTCACTTTTTGCATATGGCTTTATGTGGCTACTGGGGAATTGAATCCTATGTGGATGTTGGGGAATTAAATCCAGGTCATTAGGTTTTTCAGGTAAGTGCCTTAACCTCTGAGCCACCTTTCCAGCCTCTGATAGAACTTTACTAAATATTAATTTGTAAAAAGTTTTCCAGCATAACCACTCAGCTACATATATTGATTTTAAAAACATGAAAGCAAAACCAGTGATCACTGAAAATCCAGAGTGTGTCTCAGGTACCACTTAAATACCTTTTTGTCTTTTTGAAGATGGTCTTGTGTAGTGTGGAGTGGCCATGAATCCCACAGTTGTCCTTTGTTAGCCACTAGAGAGCAGGGATCACAGATATGTGCCTCCATCCTGAAGCTTAAATAGCTTAAAAAATTCTCTCATCTTTAGTCCTCATTTAAAGCCTAGCAACATTGAGTGCCAGTCACAGAGACTATTTCAACACAATTAATCATGTAGTTGATTTGTAGCACTCCTATATGGATGGCAACCCACTTTTGTCTAAGTGGCTTGGATCTGAACAATTTTAAAGGAAGATTCACGTGGGGTCACAGATGCAGGAGTTTCAGTTCATGGGCCATTAGCCCCCTTGCTTCTAGGCCTAGGGCACAGCAGAAACATCCTGGAGAAAGGACATCATAGAGGAGGAAGACACAGGGCACCCAGCCAGCACATAGAATACCAGGAAGGGGCCAAGGTGAGTCACTGCCTTCAAAGACACAGCAGGCTTCCTGTGACCTACTTCTGCATCCAGCTCCCACTCCCCCGCCAGCCAGTCAGCTAGCTCTCGGTATTCAGACGCTCAGTCCACTGGTGGGTGAATCCACTGGTGAGTGCAGAATTCCCACCCTCCTCACAACCCCACTTCTGCATATGGTTTGGCTGGGGAGCTGGCCCTGCAGAACGGGGGCCCTGTGGAGGGACACCCACTTCATGTCCAACATCATAACATCCTGCCCCTGACTAGTCTGAATATGTTCACCTCAACACACAAGACGCCCTTCACTGTAATTGACTTTAGTGAGATTAACAACGACTGTGAGTAAGTGATTTATCCCAGGTATATACCATTTGGCAAGACTCCTGGTGTTTCGGGAGAGGACAGTCCTCTAAAACTGATGGAAAAGAAGGAAAATGTGTCTGATGACAGGAGCGGGCGGGTCTAGCACGACAGCTGGCCAGCTAATGGGTTCTGTAATTGGCCACCAAGCTGGCTTTTACAGATAAAGGAAGAGACATGATCAGGTGGCTAAAAATACTCCTCAGTGTCTGGCTCTTAAATAACAAATGGGCTGACACAGGAACAAATGCACAAAGCCAAGAACACCTTGCAGAGCAGCTGTGACAAGGTGCCCTGGGACAGTTGTAACAGTGGGGTGTTGTTTCTTGGCTTTCCCAATTCCCGGGACCATTGGAAGGATGCACACAAAAGTCATGAATGCGGCAGTGGAAGAGAATGCTCATGAAACATGAGACCAGGTCATCAACTGAGGCAGATGGTACTATATGCTGGAAGCATTTCTGTCCTTCAAACAGCTCATTGTGACAGCATTTGTTTTAGTACAGTAAGACCAAATCCACCCAATTGTGCTTTCATATCACTAGATATTTAATTTTCAGTCATAGCATCTGAGTAGTTACATGATCAACTTGTAATATGAATCCATATCATTATTCTGAGATAACATCCTCATCTATAAAATGTGGTTGGATGCTGGGGATATGGATAGATATAGAAAGGAATGTCCAGGACTGGGGAGATGACTCAGTGGTTAAAAGTTCTTTCTACCTAAGCCTGATGACTGGTGTTTGGGTCCTCAGAACCCATGTAAAACCAGATGCAAGTAGCACACGTGTCTGAAATCCCACCATACCTATAGCCATAGGAGGTGGAATCTAAGGAATCCGGAACCTCATAGAGGCAAACAACAGAAAGACCCTGTCTCAAACAACGTAGAAGGACCAACACCTGGCCATTGTCCACTGACCTCCACACACGTACACTGTGGCATGTGTTTGTCCATGCAAATGAAATAAGGGCTCTCTGGCTTTCCTTCTCCCTGGTGCATGCACCCCACTCTCTCCTCTTTCCCTCTTTGTCTTCCTCTTTCTCTCCTCTCTCATGCTCTTGGGCTCTCTTGCTCTGTCCCTGGTGTATGTACCCTCTTCTCACTCTGTCTTCTTTCCCTCTCTATCTCTACCTCTTCCCCCACCTCTCTCTGTTATCTATCTATCTATCATCTATCTCTATCTATCTTCTATCTATGTATATCTATTATCTATCATCTATCTCTATCTGTCTTCTATTTCTATATATTATCTATTTATCTATCTATCTGTGATCTATCTCTAGCTCTGTCTTTCTGCTGTTACAATAAAGTCTTAAACTCAAGATAAAAAAGAAAGTAAGATAAAATACAATCTAAATATCTATTAAGCAATGATCACATTATAATGTGTTCCTAATTCAGAAATGCAATGTTTAGTGACTTAGGGATAAGAGAAATCCTTTTCTGCACCCAGTCAAATGTCCAGGATGTTATAACCTTGGTGATATTTTGAAGTGCTTTTGAGATTTCCACCATGTTGCTCTTGCTGATCATCAAGCTCCTTGGTTGGAGCTGGTTTCATGTGACCTGACTGCACCTTAAGTGCTCTCTGGAGTAGCTACCTGGAGGGTCTCACTGCGAAAAAATCCTCCACCCACCCTTCCTCATCAGACCTTGGGTTTTCTAGTCATGGAATTTGGATCTATTAATGCACCTTGTAAGTTTGGTCCAGGCAATGAACATGTGGCCTTTTTGGGCTTTGAAGATTCATTTAGTAATGGGCATATGATCCAGGTTGATCCAATCAGAGCGAGGCTTAATTATTTTGTTTGGTGGTCAGGGTATGAAACTTGCTTTCTTTCCTACATGTAAGACAATACGCATCATCAGTATCAAAAACTGGTAAACAATACCACAAACTTGCAACAAATACTTAGAAAACCTATTTTGAAATGTGTGCATACACATAAGTGCAGGAAAATATACAAGCTACCTAGGAAAAAATAAACAAAACACATGCAAGACCACTCCTGAGAAATGTAAACACTTAACTAAAATGCACCAAAGACCTCAATAAGTGATGGACTAGATCATGTTAATGAACTCAATATAAAAATTCACTTCTAAGTTGTACACTATCAATGAATTTGCTGTGAAAATCCCAACAACTGTGCTCAAGGAACGAGTAATGAATGCTGAGACTTTGGGGGATTTATGGTCACTTGGAAAGGGGTAGGGAGCAGGCAGGAATGGGCTGGGGGAGAGGCCAAGCAATGATCAAGCCTAGGTAAGTTTCAGTAGCCCTGGAGAGCCATGAGACTTCAGGCCAAGAAAAGCCGACAGGAATGGCAAAGAAGTTTATCAACCCGGGACACTGCTTGATTGTGCAGTCACCACTTCTTTCCTCACAATGACTTGAACAACTTACTGGCAACCTAGAACCTCCACCTGCAGGAAGCTACACTACACCCTCCTCCAGACAATGACCCAGGTTTCTCCTCCCCTAATGACCATTGTTTGAGAGCAGCTCCTAGTCTGTGTTTTAAGGTAGATCCAAGCTCAGAACAGCACAGGTAAACCCTGTGGGTTCAGAGTACATGAGCAGGAAGGCAAAATGTGTCCTTTTCTGAACTTTTAGGGGAACACCCTTATTTACCATGTTATGTCTGTGTATAGCTAGGGTACAAATGATTAAAATCAGCTGCAGCATGGGAAAGAACATGCCCAGAAAAAAAAAATATATACCAAGTCTGTCAATCAAAATAGAGAACTACCCAACTACACCCACAGCAACCAACCCCTTTCTCATGGACTCCTTAAAGAGAAGCCCGGACAACAGCAATAACCAGGGCCCTTGAGAACTTTCCCTCAGGTGGCTGGCCACCCCTGATAGCTGTACACTGTGGCTTTGCCATTTAAAAGGTTTCTTACTGCTTTACTTTGTGTGTGTGTGTATTTCAGTTCTTTACCAAATGTGCCAAGAACCTGGAAATACCCAGAACAGAGGAGACCAGTAACAGAGATGGAGACCAGTAACAAAGACAGAGACCAGTAACAAAGATGGCCACCGTCTCAATCACCAGACATGCCTTGTCCCTGGAAAAGCTCTATGAAATTATCTTGGTTTAGTCATTCCACAATGTCTGAATTCATTCTGGCTTCAGTATCAAAATATCAGAGTCAGGAATAGAAATCTATCTCTCACAGTTCTGGAATCTCAGAAATCAGGATCAAGATGGTGGCAGATTTGCTGTCAGATACAGACTTGCCCTCTGCTTCCCAGATGGAACCTTGTCATGGTGTCCCCCCAAATGGAAGCAGGAACAGAAAGGGCCAGCAGCTTTCTATGTGAGGCAAAGCTCTGATGACTCATCCATCTCCTGAAGACCTCTCTTTTACTTTCATCACATTGGGAATTAACTTTCAGTATGAATTTTCCAGGGACACAGACATTCAAACCATATCATAAAACGTATACATACTTCCAGACAGCACATTTTACATAATAAGTACAATTTTGTCAACTTAAAAATAAATCACTATTAAAAGAAAAAAATAGCAATCTTAGAAATAACTATAATCCTATCATCATATCCCCAAATAAGTCATAAGCATTCACTCAAAGTAACTTAGTGGAGAGATATCGTACCCCCTTAACTCTTTTTTATTTAATTTTATTTATTTGAAAGACAGAGAAAAAGGCAGACATATATAGAGAGAATGGGCACACCAGGGCCTTCAGTCACTGCAAATAAACTCCAGTTGAATGAGCCACCATGTGCACCCGGCTTCTGTGGGTCCGGGAAATGGAACCTGGGTCCTTTGGCTTTACAGGCAAGTGCCTTAACCTCTAAGCCATTTCCCTAGCCCCACTTAACTCTTAATGATAACTCTAACTCAAAGCAAAGTACCATGATCTGTGCAAATAAGCACATGGTATTCATTTATAGTGAAAAGATCATTACAATCCCCATGAGGGTAAAAGCCCAAGGACTACTTCCAGTCCTATCTTTTTCTTGCTCAACTTCTGCCAAAATGTCTTGCTTTCTCAAGTTTCCTGTGGACTGGGCTGGCTACATATCCCAATCCTGATTAAAAGAGAGAACATGATGGGGCTGCTGCTTTTTAGCTGCCTTGAATGCAGTTTGATAATCATAAGCCAATGTACGGAGCTTGTCTGTCTACCCTGCCACCCAGAGGGAAAGTTGAAGAAAACTGCAGAGAATGGATAAGCAAACTATGATATAGGCATACAGTGGAATAGTGTTCAGCAACAAAAAGATCAAAATGGTTCATGTATAATATAAAGACATGCTAAATGAAAGAAGCCAGAAAAAACCCTCACATATTGCAGGATCTCAATCATATGAAATGTCCAGAAAAGGCAAATCTGTAGGGGCAGAAAGATGTTAGTAGTTTCTGGGGTTAGGAGAGGAGAAGCAGAGTGATGGGGATAGGATTTCTTCTGGAGATGAACTAAGTAGACTGAATTGTGGTGATGCTTGCACTATTTATAAATACGATATCTATTCATGCAGCATGAACTTAAATAGGCAAATTCTGAGGTATGATAATTGCAATTCAATAAACTACTTAAAAAAAATCAGAGTTGTGTACACCTCAACCTGGAGTGGGACATCACCTACCCACTGATCTAGTATCTGCAGCAAAAGTTAAAAAGAATTCTGGCTTTTAGAAACCACAATTAGGTCATGAGGGATGACTTAGTGGTTAAGGTGCTTGCCTGCAAAGCCTAACGACCTAGGTTTGATTCCCCAGTACCCACATAAGCCAGATGCACAAGGTGATGCATGCATGCATCTGGAGTTCATTTGCAGTAGTAAGAGGCTCTGATCCCCCCTTCTCTCTCTCTCTCCTTATAAGTAAAAAAAAAAAAAAAAAATTAAGATCCAAATCACTTGACCTTGAAATAGACTGATTATCTCAGTGGGTGTGGCCCACGATCACATGTTATGTTGTTGTTATAAGCACATGAGCCCTTTAAATAGATGTCACGTAAAGAAAGCCAGAGATTTGAGGCAATCGAGAATCTGATGCAGATTGTTGGTGCCAGCTTGAAGATGAAGGGAGTAGGGAGTGTGCTTGTCCTTGGCAGTTGAAAGGAACCTTGCCAGTGACTAACAAGAACCAAATGTGCCACAATCGTGTCAATCTGAAAGAGGACCTGTGGCCCAGACCACACTTGGCCTCAGTCTGCAACACTCTAAGCAGAGAATTGGGCTCAGCTGTACCCAGACAACCATGAAGTAAAAAATTGGTGGTGTTTTAAACCACGGCGTTTACAGTAATTATGTAGCATAGAAAATGGAAACAGAAGGGAAGCTGGAAGGACAATTAAGGTCAGCCACTAACGGGACGTAAAGAATGAGGTGGTGTGTAGGAATAATCAACAGTGACTTCTACTCCAGCCAAGCACTTATATTTCCTACCACTCTACACCTTCAAGGGTGATGCCAGCGGGGCTTACTTTGGGTTGTAAGCAATGGACCCTGCAACCTCACAGTACTACAGAGTGTCCCTCTCAGGGCGGGCACAGCTACCCGTCCTCTGTCTCAGATCCTATTCATCGGAACCTCTGCTGTCTCAGACGTCTGGACTGTTTTGCCTCCATGTGTTATGGTTATATAAAGTGGCTGTTCCGGGCAGCCCGCACATTCTAGTTGCACAGAAAATGGACAGGGAAAAGGTTTTACCAGTGGAGTCTGATCCTTCCTTCAGAGAAAGTGGAAGGTGTCTGGGAAGTCCCACTCAGGGAACGCACACACAGCTCACTGCCAGAAGTGGATTCCTGGAGCACCCTCCATCCAAAGACTGCTGGGGATGACTACAGTTCACTGTCCAGGCTGGGCACAGATCTCTGGCATGAGCTGAACAAATCAGAGTCATCTTCATGGGAGGGAGAGAGGTTAGAATGCCTTTCCCTGTAAGAATGGAAAGTGACTAGATGGTGGCCCCTAGAACTGGGAAAATCATTTGTATGAATTCAGTAAGGTCATCCAATTAGGTCATGACTCTCTCTCCCTCTCTCTCTCTCTCTCTCTCTCTCTCTCTCTCTCTCTCTCTCTCTCTCTTTGTGTGTGTGTGTGTGTGTGTGTTGGTGACAGAGGAAGACACAGACATGCAAACCATAATTTCAGTGAGAATATCTTTACTTTTGTATTGACCACAGACACATTAGATGAATCACAAAAATAGCAATAAGTAGCCCTAAGGAAGTATATATTGATTTAGTCCTTTGGCCAAGAGAAAATGTTTTAACTGGTAGAGAAGATATTCAGAAGAAACTTCCAAGAACTATTAAATTACGGGTTGATCAATGTCTTGAACTAGATGTGGGAGGGGAGCTGGTCCTTAAAGTATGTAAGTGACGGGGACAGAAAAGTGGTGTCCTGTCCCCAAAAGCACTGCAATGTCTCCATTTATCAATGGGAGCTGCAACACCCAGTCTCAGCCAACTTCTGAGCCTCAGGTTTCCACCCAGTTTCATAGGCAGTCAAGTACTGGATCCCGGCATACATCTCTTTCTGAAATATTTGACCTTTAATTTGTTATCTTCCTTCTTGTGAAATATCTTTCATGGTAACAATCACTTTCTCCCAAAGTCTAATCTGATGCATTGGAAAAAGAGAGTTGACACCAACTGGTGCTAGAGAAACTAAGTCAGTCATTAGGTGTTCTGATGTGAACTTGGCTTTGAAGCGTGGGGAGGGGTTTCACATTAACATAGCTTACCATGAGTTCACTCCTATGTGAAAATGACAAGGAAGAGGCAACTCATTGGCTAATACAAAGATGGAGGTTTGCAGTGTTATTTTATTTATTTTTGAGGTAGAGTCTTGCTCTAGCCCAGGCTGACCTGGAATTCACCAAATCGTCTCAGGCTGGCCTCGAACTCATGGTGATCTTCCACCACCACACCCAGCTTGCAGTACTAAATTTTAAGATATGGCCAGGCATGGTGGCACAGACCTTTAATCCCAGCACCTCGTAGGCAGAGGTGGGAGGATTATCCTGAGCTCTGGGCCACCCCGAGACTACATAGTGAATTCCAGGTCAGCCTGGGCTAGAGCGAGACCCTATCTCACAAAACCAATAAAATAAAAATAAAGAGATGAATAAATAAGACGTGAAGATTTAAGAGTCTGCAGGAAATACTAAGTGACTACTGTTTAGGTCCCTTGTGAGGGTTCCAAAACGGAAGAGAGTGGAGATGGGCTGACTTGGGAGGTGGGCAGTATGGATTCTGATACCGAATATGACCAGGAACAGAACCCGAGGTCTACTTCCTGAAGCTGAAGTACGGTAAGGTTAATGCTGGTGTGTTTTCTACTCGACATGTTCTGTAAAGAACTTTTTATTTATTTATTTATTTATTTTTTTATGTTTGGTTTTTCGAGGTAGGGTCTCACTCTGGTCCAGGCTGACCTGGAGTTAACTCTGTCATCTCAGGGTGGCCTTGAACTCATGGCAATCCTCCTACCTCTGCCTCCCGAGTGCTGGGATTAAAGGCATGCGCCACCACACCTGGCTATAAAGAACTTTTTAAACAGAACTGTCTCTTAAAGTAGCACAGCATGAGCCTTGGGTGGTGCCATTGGGGGTGGGGGGGGTACAATTAGAGTGACTGGACCCCTGAAGGTATAGGTAACAACAAGGCAGGAAAGTCTGCACTTGTAGAAATTAAAGATGATCTGACTTATCTCTTGCCTAGTTCCCTAGACCTGTTTTTCCATAAACAACCAGGACCCAACCTGAAAGGAAGGTCTTTCCTAGGATTTAAACATGGTGGTTGGTCAAGTTTAGCCCCTAGAACTTGGTGTCAGGGTTAGCCTGTTACTGAGACAGCCCCTAGTCTAACCAGCCAGCTGTCCCTCTGGTTCACCTGAGCCCCAAGATAGCCCACCACCACTACAAGGGTATGAATACCTTTGCAAGGAGAAGGCAGGCTCTCTGGCCACTTGGGAACTTCCAGCTGTGGGTGAGTTTTCCAGATGGCAGGCCCCCAGCCCTTCCTCTCCACATGGGCTCCTTACCCCTGCCAGCCCCCCAAATGGCAGGAGCTCCTTGAACTTGCTTTTCTCTTCCTTTCCGTTCTTTTCTCCAGGCCGTCCATATGGGGTCTCTAGCCGTGTGGGTGCCTTTCCTTGGCTCTGCACTTCTCTCAATAAATATAATAATTTAATAGTTATCCTTCTCAGTCTTTTATTTATTTATTTATGTTTTCAGTTTTTCGAGGTGGAGTCTGGCTCTTGTCCAGGCTGTACTGAAACTCACTATGTAGTCTTAGGGTGGCCTTGAACTCACAGCGATCCTCTTACCTCTGCCTCCCAAGTGCTGGAATTAAAGGCTTGTGCCACCACGCCCCACACCCTGCTCCAGTTTTCTTTTTTGTTCAATTCTTTGATCCAAATTCGAAAAGAACCTCCTAGGGCCTGGGGCGCAGGGGCTTTCCTGAATCCCTAGCACTTCATTACGCTACACGGGTCTTCCTGCTTCTACCCCAGCTACGTGTTTGCCTTCTTTTTTTTAATATTTAAAATTTATTTATTTATTTATTTGACAGAGAGAAAGCGGGATGGAGAGAGAAAATGGGCACACCAGGGCCTCCAGCCACTGCAAACAAACTCCAGGTGCATGTGCCACCTTGTACATCTGGCTAACGTGGGTCCTGGGGACTTGAACCTGGGTCCTGTGGCTTTGCAGGCAAACGCCATGACCACTAAGCTATCCCTCCAGCCCATTGTTTGCCTTCTTTGCACAATGCTAAGCCTACATTACTCCCTAGGTTGTTGGAGGTTGGGGATCCTCCTCAGTCCTGATCTTACTGGGCCACTGGCTCAGGTAAACCTTGGTGTGTGTGTACATGTGTGTTGTATGCATATGTGTGCAGATGCACACGTGTGTGGAGGCCAGAGGTGATGTTGGCCCTCCTCTCTCGGTCTTGTCTCTGCCTCATTTCCCTGAGACAGAAGACCTCACTGAGCCTGGATTTTTTTGTTGGACTTGCTGACCAGTGAACCTGCCATCATGTCTGTGCCGCTCGCAGGACTGGGGTAAGAGGTGTGCATGGCTATGCCAGGGGATTTATTCATTTATTCGTTCATTTACTTATTTTTTAAAGATTTATTTTTATTTACTTATTAGAGACAGAGAGATAGAGAGAGTGATAATGGGTGCCTCAGGGCCTCCAGCCACTGCAAACGAACTCCAGATGCATGTGCCCCCTTGTGCATCTGGCTTACGTGGGTCCTGCGGAATCAAACTGTGGTCCTTTTGCTCTGCAGGCAAGCATCTTAACTGCTAAGTCATCTCTCCAGTCCTCGTTTACTTACTTATGTGTATGTGTGTGTGTGTGTGTATGGGCGTGCATCTGCCACAGTGTGCAGTGGTCAGAGAACAGCCTCACGGTGTCTGTGCACTGCTTCTGCCTCCTTTGGGATAAGGCGTCCTGCTGTGGCAGCCGATGCCAGAGGAGCTGATCCGCCAGCCTCCAGTTCTCCCGCCCCGCCTCCCACCGCGAGTGCACCAGGAGCTGCTGTGCACGCGATAGTCTGGGTTGGGCATTGTGTGGCGCTGGATAGCACTGAGCTGGGACAGGAAGGCTGCTTTTATTTATTTATTTATTTATTTATTTATTTATTTATTTATTTATTTATTTTCTTTAAACTGTATTATCTTTTTTAAAAAAAATTATTTTATTTTATTTTTTAAAATTTTTATTAGCATTTTCCATGATGATAAAAAAAATATCCCATGGTAATTCCCTCCCTTCCCCCCTTCTATTTTTAATAGGGGTTGAACTCAGGTCCTCAGGCTTGCTCAGCGAGGGCTCTTACCCACTGAGCCATGTCCTCATCCTACTGTGGGTTCTGGTGGCCTACCTCCAAGGGGCCAGGTTTCCAAGCCCCCATGTCCCTGAAGTCCATCCATGATTTTTAGCTGCTGATTTCATTAGAGGCCAATCCACTGGAGCACTTGAACTTTCTCTATTGCAAAAGTAATAAGCTATTTTTTTTACTTAGAGACTTTATTGGTATATAAGTTATATATCACCATATTTACTTTTTTATTGAGGTAGAGTCTCGCTCTAGCCCAGGCTGACCTGGAATTCACAATGTAGTCTTGAGCTCAAGTTCACATCGAACCTTCTACCTCAGCCTCCCAAGTGCTGGAATTTAAGGCTTACGGCACTGTGCCTGGCCATACTTTAAGTATACTTTACTACTTTAAGTGTAGACTTGTGATGGAGGATAGATATGAATGTGGACCAACATAACATTGCAAACATGGGCTGGAGAGATGGCTCAGCGGTTAAGGTGCTTGTCTGTAAAGCCTATGACCTGAGCTTGATTCCCCCATGCCATGTAAAGCCAGATGCACAAAATGGCATATGTGTTTTGAGTTCATTTGGAGTGACTGGAGACCCCACTGCACCCATTTTCTCTCTGCCCCCTCTGTCTCTCTCTCTGCTTGTAAATAAAATTAAAAAAATATTTTTAAAACTATAAACTTTCTATCTGCCTCTTTCTCTCTTTCAAATAAATAAATAAAGTTTCTTTTTTAAAAAGGGGAGGCCAGAGAAATGGCTTTGTTGTTAAGTGGCTTGCCTGTAAAGGTAAAGAACCCTGGTTTGATTCCCCAGGACCCATGTAAACCAGATGCATAAGGTGGCACATGTGTATGGAGTTCATTTGCAGTGGCTGGAGGCTCTGGTGCATCCATTCTCTTTCTTCCTATCTGCCTCTTTCTCACTCAGTTTTTTTTCTCAAATAAATCAATTGAAATGTTTTTTTTTTCTTTAAAAAGAACTGTAAGCTTACTTAAAAGGTTATTATATAAACTTAAAAATTTCTACATGGCAAAGTTAAAATTTAAACAAATGACAATTGGAATAAAATAAAAGCATCCACACATATTATGAGATGTTTCTGTGACAAAGAACCCATTAACAGAATGGAAAAAGAATAGAAAGATGCATAGAAGAAAATGATTGAGTAATTTACCATGAAAGGGATCCAATAGGCTGATGAATCTCTGTAATTATAAAGATGCAAATTAAAGTAGTTTTTCTTTGTGCATGGCTTACTGAGGAAAACACTCATTGCAAAGATCTGGGTAGTCATCAGAATCAGATATATGCAAGATTATTAATGTTTTTTTCAGAATAACCTGTATTATCAACAGATAACAACATATAAAATTGAATAAAATTTTAGAAGTAATTTATTTTGTTTCTGTTTATTTGCAGGATTGAGGATATAAATTTTTTAAATTTTATTTTTCTTAATTGTGAACTGCACAGTACGAACATATTGCATATTGGTCATATTCCCATGGAGTTACACTTGAATGTCCCCTCTACTCCTGTTCTGCTGAAGACCCTCCTCAGTGGAGTTATCAATATTCACTGTGGGGTCAAGAATGCACCAGTCGGGCTGGTGAGATGGCTTAGTGATTAAGCGCTTGTCTGTAAAGCCTAAGGACCCTGGTTCAAGGCTCGATTCTCCAGGACCCATGTTAGCCAGATGCACAAGGGGGCACATGTGTCTGGAGTTTGTTTGCAGTGGCTGGAGGCCCTGGCGTACCCAATCTCTGTCTCTCTCTCTATCTGCCTCTTTCTCTTTCTGTCTGTTACTCTCAAATAGATAAATAAATAAAATTTAAAAAAAAGAATGCACCAGTTATTGTCTGTTGGGAATACAATGCCTTAGGATACTCCTGTCCACCTTGTCTTCCACAATGTTCCCTGAGCCTTGGAGGGCATGTTATAAACCTTTAGAATTGAGCATTCTCTCTCTCTCTCTCTCTCTCTCTCTCTCTCTCTCTCTCTCTCTCTCTCTCCAGCCTCTGATTTTCTGCTTTGAGTCTCCTCAGTCTGTGTCTGCCACCACCTCCCTTTGTAGTGTTTCCTGGGCCCTGGCCAATGTGATAGAGATGACTTACCTTGTTCCAGACAGTTGGCTTTCTTTCCTTGTCATAAGAATGGGCCTCGGGTCTCCCCAGTAGTCACTACCTTCTGTAAAAAGCAGCTTCTCTAACTAAGAGGAAAGCAGCATGGATAAAGGGGTTAAACGTAGACATTTGGAAGACTTTTTGATGGGCATAATCTCTCCTTTTAGGGTCTAGAATATAAATAAGAAATACTACATTCGGATGATTTCTTCTACTTAATTCTCAAGAAACCCTTTTAATATTAATGTTTAGTTTGGAACATAATAATGTTAGTAATACTAAAATTTTCTCAAAACTGGAGAGAAAAAGCTTACCTATCCAAAGTACATGAGAAACTCAGTATTAGAGAGGCTCTAGGTTCAATTTCCTAGCATTGAGAAAAAAGCCAACAATGATAAAAGAGGTCCAAGCATTCTTACGGCAATAGACATATTCTAAAACTAGATTGTTCTGTGTGCATTTATACCTGTGCTATCCTTTGAATCTCCCCTCAAACTCATGTGTCAAAAATCTTGGCCCCCAGTTGATGGTACTATGGGGGGGGGATGCAAACTTCAGGAGGCAAGGCTTAGATGGAAGAAGTCAGTCACTGAGGATGAGCTCTTGAAGGATTTGTGGGGACTCTGGCTTCTTCCTCTTTCTCTTTCTGCTTCCCGACCACCAAGAGGTGAGCAGGCTTCCTCAGCAATGTGCTTTAGTCAAACATCCCAACTCACCACAGGCCATAGTTACTTGGCAATGGTGCCACCTGACTATGAACTTAAACCTCTAAAACCAGGAACCAAAATAAATCTTTCTTCCTTTAAGTTAATTTTCTTGGCTACTTTGACATTTATTTTTATTTATTTATTTGAGAGACAGACAGACAGACAGACAGACAGACAGACACACACACACACACACACACACACACACACACACACACACACAGAGAGAGAGAGAGAGAGAGAGAGAGAGAGAGAGAGAGAGAGAGGGAGAATGAATGGGCACACCAGGACGTCTAATCACTGCAAATGAACTCCAGAAACAGGTGACACCATGTGCATCTAGCTTCTGTGGATACTGGGGAATTGATCCTTAGGCTCAGAATGGGTCCTTAGGCTTCGCAGATGTCTTAATTGTTAAGTGATCGCTCCAGTCCATTCTTGAGAATTTTGTTACAGTAGGAGAAAATCAGTGCAAAACTTATCAAACACTACCCAGGCATGTCCTACTTTTAACATCCTAAGATCTAATGGGTTAATCTACAGGCTGGTCCCATATTTTTTATATTAGTGTCTAAAAAAAGGACCGTGCTTAAAGCCAAGAAATTGCCCTAAACCTCACTGCAGTGATTAGGTGAAAATACCACAGTTGTATCCACTGGACTCTGGACAGAGCATCTTTACCACCAACACCATCGACCCTGACGCTGGGTGCTGCTTTTGCAGAGCCAGAATCAATGTCCTCATTGCCTCTCACGGCCATATCAATGCTGCACAGCATCCAATCGGCCATGCAACAAGTGGTTATGAGAGGATCCCATGTGCCACGCTTCCTGTAGGTGCTTTGGCTAATGTTGTGAATCTCTGTGACAGACGCAAGAGAACTATGGTGTTCTTAGAAATGTTTATACAATCATGTGCAGTATAACTGGCCCTGAAATAGAGGGGACAAAACAAAAGAAGATTATGAGGCTTCCTAATATGGAAAAATTTGAACCAGGAATGGGGTCATTGCTGTGATCATTTCTCACTCTATTGTGCAGAAGCCTTTGGAACTGATTTATGGGTAGAAGAAGTTGGAAATGTGGGTTACAGGAGTTCTTCAACCTGTAAGCAGAGTTTAGAGGGAAATTCTAGTCAAAAGATAATAATGGCAATAGGAATCCTGCCTTTGATCAGTATAGACTGTGCTCATGAGGTTTAAGATGAGAAATGGACTAAAGGCCATTCATGCTACATTGCATGTTACTTGTATTTTGCTTCTGTATTGAGACATTCTGGTAGGCTAAGTTTAAAGTTTAATCTGTCAGAGGACATCTCAAGGCAGTCTAGTATTCAAGATATTACTTCGGTTTTGCTTGTTGCTTTTAGTCAGACTTATAGTAAAAAAAAAAAAAAAGGAGCTGGAGAGATAGCTCAAAGGTTAAGGCACTTGCCTGCAAAGCCTTGATTTCCCAGGACCCACATAAAGCCAGATGCACAAAGTGGCATATGTCTCTGGAGTTCAATTATAGTGGCTGGAGGCCCTGGTGTGCCCATCCTCTCTGTCTTTCTCTCTCTTTCCTGCAAATAGAATAAATAAATTTTTTGAAACGAACTTAAAATTTAAAAATTGGGATCAAAAAGCAGAACAGAAAGATTTGAAAAGCCTATATAAAGTTGGGGCTCAGGAAGGACTGAATTTTGATGAGACTAGCACCATAAAAAGAATCCAAAGACTTCTCCCAACACACGTTTTCAGTATCAGGCATGTGTTCCCTCCCATGGAGCAGGCCTCCAGTCCAATTAGGAAGCAGTTGGTTTTCCGCATAACAGATATGCCACTACTACAGATGGTGGTGACCTTGGGATGACTCAGAAGGCACCCTAGTGCTGAGAAGTGATAGAGGAGTGCTCAGCACTGAAACATTTCTATCACACCTTCCAAGGCCCAGGGTCCATTGTGGAAGAGGTGGTGGAAAGAATGTAAGAGCCAAGGACTTTTTCCAAACACCAAATGGTCTGGATATCCATGACCTCACAGTGCCTGGCACTACCTACACAAGACCATCATAATAGGAGGAAAAGATGATGACAACAAAATAAAAGAGAGACTGATTGAGAGGGGGGAGGGGTATGATGGAGAATGGAGTTACAAAGGGGGAAGTGGGGGAGGGAATTACCATGGTTTATACTGTTAAAAGTATAATTATGGAAGTTGTCAATAAATAAATAAATTAATTAATTAAACTGTGAATTTAATAAAAGAAGCTGAGGAGTTCACATCAGGACAATAAGAGAGGTACTTTCAGGGCATCTTGGAGAAAAGACACATGTGTTATAAGATGGTGCACACAAAGAAATAATTTCACTTCAGAGACTTGAGAATCCTGTCCCCAGGGAACTTTGTTCACACAAGGCCAGCGAAGTTCCTTCTCCATGATTAGTTACACTGTGCTCAGCTGACCAAGTGCTCAGACACTCAGAGGCTTATATGGTCATAGTCCAAGGGGATCCAGCTACTTCTGGGGTAATTGGAAAACCTGATATCATCTGTAAGACCTGGGTTTTGTAGGCACAAAGAATACAAGCGTTACACTCATGAGGTTTCTACACAAATTTTAAAGGAAGGCCTGTGAGGCCAGGCAGTGTTTGGCATGGTCACAATTCCTAAAGGCAGCCCAGAAAGGACAATTAAGCAAGCTGTGAGGAGAGAGGTCTACAACGGGTAAGACCATTGGAACAGAAATGCCAGGGCCAATTAGAGCTCATGTCATGCCAGTGCATATCCCTGATGCTGCTGGGCATGGTGCCATAGGACTATTTCCCCTGTGACTTACTGTCTCACTGTAGTCGGATCCTTCCTTGATTTTCTCCCATTCTTCCCTTCTGAAATGGGAATACTTACTTTGTACCATTGTGTCTTGGGAATATATAGCTTGGTTTTAATTTTACAGAGACTCACAGCTAAGTGTCTGCCTTGAGTCAGGGGAAACTTTAAACTTGTTCTTTTGACCAACATTAAAACTGTTAAAAGTATAGAAACCGTTGGATATGGACAATATGCATTATGAGATAAGCATGAGCCTTTGTAGGGGGGCAGGGAGAGAAGGTGATGGATTGAATGCAAATGTTCTTCACAGTCTTGGTGGCCCCTCATGGGCTTCGGCGGGGATTATTGGATTCTGAGGACTGTGACCTAATCAGTGGATTAATCCCTTGATGGATTTCATAATATGGCATTATGAGGAAGGGATGAAAAGCAAGAGGAACAGGTAGCAGAAAGAATACAAGAGCCAAAAAGTGGGGAGGAATATTTGGAACACTTTCTTCCATACACAAAGTAGTACCTTCATCTGTGGCCTCACAGTGGCTGTATGTGCAAGACCTGCACAATATGAGGACAAAAATAATGACTTCACAATAGATGAGGAGAGCCAGGCGTGGTGGCACACACTTTTAGCCCTTGCACTTGGGAAGCAGAGGTAGGAGGATCACCATGAGGTTACCCAGAGACTACACAGCGAAGCCTGGGCTAAAGCAAGACCCTATCTCAAAAAAAAAAAAAAAAAAAAGAAGCCAGGCATGGTGGCACACACCTTTCACACCTTTAATCCCAGCACTCGGGAGGCAGAGGTAGGAAGATTGCCATGAGTTTGAGGCCACTCTGAGATTACAGAGTGAACTCCAGGTCAGCCTGAGCTAGAGTGAGACCCTACCTCAAAAGCCAAAAAAAAAAAAAAAAAGAAGAAGAAGAAGAAGAGGAATTTGTTGGAAGTAAGGAGTCAATGGAGGGGGCACAGTAGAGGGAGAACCCAGGAGTGAGGTGCTAGGGATTATGATGGGGGTCCGTTGTGTATATGCATGGAGGTTGTAAAAAAGAGTCTGAGCAAAAAAGAAAAGCAAGAGATGGGGCTGGCTTGGGGGCCTGTCTTTAGGAGGCTATGTCGTGCCCTGGTCTCTTTCTCTCATTCCTGTCTATCACAAATTGAGCAGCTGTTGTGACATTGCCTATGCCCATGAAACTCTGCCTCCCTGTGGGCTCAGCAGTGGCCATGGGCTGAACCCTCTGAAAGCATAGACAAAGTCAACTCATCATCCCTTTAAGGAATTTTGTCGCAGTGATGAGGAATGTGACTGATGCATACATACAGTTTTCAGGTTTCCATGGGGGTACTTCTGTCCTGCCATCTTTACTTTAACTGGGCAGGATATGAACCTTGCTCATGTGTCTTACACTTCTGTGAACCTGACCCCAGGACCAGGCAGACTGAAGAGAGTCCTTCTCTATTCCCAAATAATTTTATTTATTTCCAAACAAAGACAGACAGTGAGCGAGAGAGAGAAAAAAACAGTGTATACCCTGGGCTCTAGCCGCTGCAAATGAACTCCAGATGCAGCCCAATTTCCAAGTACTTTTTTTTTCTCAATTTTTATTAACATTTTCCATGATTATAGAAAATTTCCCATGGTAATACCCTCCCCCCCCACTTTCCCCTTTGAAATTCCATTTTCCATCATATCCCCTCCTCATCTCAATCAGTCTCTCTTTTATTTTGATGTCATGATCTTTTCCTCCTCTTATGATGGTCTTGTGTAGGTAGTGTCAGGCACTGTGAGGGTCATGGATATGCAGGACATTTTGTGTCTGGGGGAGCACGTTGTGAGGAGTCCTACCCTTCCTTTGGCTCTTACATTCTTTCCGCCACCTCTTCCTCATTAGACCCCAAGTACTTTTAAAGTAACTGCTGAAAAATATTCTGTAGGAAGGGGTGTGTGTGCATGGCTCCATGTGTGTGATTGTAGGAAAAAGTGTGCCACGGCTCATGTGTGAAGGTCTGAGGACAACTTCCCACATAGTCTTTGCCTTCCACCTCATTGCAGGGAGGGTCTCTCGCTCTCACCCACCGGTGCTTTCCACGTGTGAGGTGTGCTGACCCACGAGCTTCCGGGCAATTCTGCTGGGACTGCAAAGGCCAGCATACCCTCTCGTTTGTCATGTGGCATCTGGTGATCCACACTTGGGTACTCGGGATTGAGTAGCAGATGCTCTACCCACTGAGCCATCTCCTAGCTCTCAAGCAAGAAAAATCTAATTTTAGATGTAGTTAACAGTAGCTGGACCGTACATCAGTTGGCTGTCTTTAGTTATTATTGTGAACCTCAAGGCCCAACCTAGAAAAAAAATATTAAATTCATTTGAAATGACTCACATTTATAAAACAAATACACATAAATAAACCTAATTTTCTGAGAATGGTGGTACCTACCAGCCTGCTTCTCATCACAGGGAAAGTTAAACCTACATCCTCCCAAAGAGATTTCTAGAACATCCTCCTCTAAAATAGGAAAGTATTCTGATTGTTGATAAGCTGTACAAAACCTAAAACAGTGTGTTACTCCACCCCACAATATTGTCAGCCAAAGGTCAGAGGCTTAAGCCTTGTACTATATGCAACATGTTAACAAGGGAGAGATGTATAATACAAACAATATAGAGGCATTCAAGGGTATTTTCCAATGGCTGAAATAGAACTCTTCTAAAAGATGGAAAGTATTTCTCCATCTTCTGGAAAGGCAGCGGTCCGTGGCCTTGCCTGCTTTGTGGGGCTGAGGAAATAACCCTCGTTATTGTAATGTACCGTGTAATCTGGCTCATTTCCCATACTGTTCTGTGATCCAAACGGTGCAATTCAAAGGAAAACCAGAGCCAGTGGTCCACTGTTACCTTGATACAACCTTTCATATTTCAAAGCTCACCTCAGTCATTGTTTCCTTTTGTTCCTGTCTTTCTTTTATAGAGTTGAGCCAATGATAATAAAGTCAGTAAAAGCAAACGCTGCTATAAGAAACATGTTACCACAGTTCCAAAAGTGGGATGGTTTCTCCGAGTTGGAAAGCAGGTCTTTGAAAGTGGCTTCCGAGATGCTTAGACAGGGTGTTTTCTGTGGATTAATTCTTGCTGCTGCTGCCTGCTTTATTTACAATTACTTCTTTTGTTCTTTTTCTTTAAATTGTCCAGATATTTTGCACCCCTTTGTATTTGGTTGGGACTCTTGGGGGCCACTCTGCCTTTCTCAACCCCCACAGTAGCTGCGTGCAAAGCTTTGCTTTCAAGCTCAGAGCTGGCTTTAGCAGAAGGCCACTTTAAAGAACAAAAAAAAAGATAAAACAAAGGCATTCTAGTTTGTGTCTGTGTGACCTAGCTCTGCTTAGGAACACGCAGTTTGTAAGAGTCACGTGATGCCTCCCAGCTGGGCGGTGCTTTGCTTTTGGTACAATACGCTTTGGCAGAGGGCATCACAAAATCAGAAATGATTTCTAGGAATGGAATCCAGCCCTGGCAAGCTGTGTCCTTGGCCACAGTCTTGCCTTTGAACAATAAGAAGGAGTGAGCTGGTTTCTAAAGCCTTCTACCTGGTGTTTCTATTTGAAAGACCTACCCCAGGCTTCAAGCCTGCCAAAGGAAGAGTGAGCAGCCTCCTTCCCATGGTGTGAAGACAGTGACTGCCTGTTGCCCATCCCCCACACCTGAGATCTGTCCATGTGTGCTCGCCATAACTAAATCAAAGCTTGTTCACCCCCTTGATTCAGCCCTGAACAATCCAGTCATTAAGTGATGACTTTATGGGGTGATCAGGTGATTTGATATAATTTTCAGCATTATTTTTTTTAACAGTATTAACAAGGCTTAGGATACAGTGTCTTGGGCAGAAATACTAAAATGATGTTTTGTGAGTTTTAATTGGAAAAAACTGTATTATGAAATAATCATTTTTATCATTTTTCTGCCCTTGGAAGAACCTTCTCTACCAAAACTGAGCAATGCTGCACGCATTTGAATTAATTGCAAAGGAATTCCATGTTAAAGAAAAGAGCCTGCCCCACGTATTTTGACTCTTCGTCAACATAAACTGCAGCCCCAAATCATTCCCCATATTCAATTACCAGAGTCAGGACTGGGTCCAGCTCTAATTGACTCCAGAAATATTTTGTTTTTTCATTTAAAAGATAATTTAATTCACCACCATATGTTTACTGGGGGCCATTCTCTGATCTTGGCCCTGAAGTTCCTCTCTCCTCCTGACCAGGTGTGCTTTCCAAGGAGCCCAGCGAGCCACTTCTTGCTCAGTCCTCACTGAGTAAGCTTCTTTTCGGAATGGCATTTATTCTTCTGTGGTTTTCCATCCAGTCTCTCTCTCTCTCTCTCTCTCTCTCTTTTTTTTTTTTTTTTTTTTTTTTTTTTGCAACCATTGAAGTATTCACGGTTGGATTGAAATAGTGAAGTCAGCTTTTAATGCTAGATCAAAAATAGCAGAGAGGAGCTACCAATTTCATGGTTCACAAAATAATGGTATCAATCTGGGCTGCTTAAGAGATACCAGAATTTTCTGACCCAAATGTAAACTCCATTGGCCTTGAAGTAATTTTACTCATATCTGATGACCAAGGAGCCATATTAAGGTTTTGCTTAGAATTTTCCAGACCAGTGACGGTTATCACTGACTTTCATCCTTAAAGAAATAGAATTTGGCAATTTTAAGAGTGTGCATGTTTGAATGTCAGAAGATTCAGAATTATGGCCGTTTTTTGTTGGAAAAAAAAAAGCCTCTCATGTATCTTATGAAAACTCAAGGAGTCTACCTTTCTTCAGATTAGATTAAGCCTCTGTAATTGAGCTGTAATTCATCTTCCCCCAATGAATCAGTGAACTATTGCTTCTGCAAACAAACTACATTCCAAACTTTGTGACTTAAAACAAGAATTATTCCTTGCTTCTCTTGAGGCTACGAGTCAGCTTGGGGACTCCGCAGATCTGTGCAGGTCTGCTTGTGTGTCTGCGGGCGTTGGCATTTGGTTATAGGATCAGCTGGTCTAGGATGGCCCCAGTTAGACTTGGGTCATCTGCACGCATCACGCGTATTCACTCAGTACACGCACACAGAAGTCCTTCAGGGGGGTAGTACAGGTTCAAAGAAGAGAACGTGGCTGGACAAGAGCGCTGGCAGAAATAGGCACAGGCTTTTCAAGATTTTTTTTTTTTTCCATAGAGTTTGATCAAATCCCACTGGCCAAAGCAAGCCACACAGGTAAGTAAGCCCAGGGGGCATTGGTGGGGCTGACAAAAGATGAAAGGGAACATGAGAGGCTGAGGCTATAAAAGCAATCACCCCTTGCCCAGGGAAACTGGACTATAGCAGCCATACTCTCTAATGCTGCTGCTGTTTGTACTGAGCATCATGGCACAGGCAAGAGAGCCCACGGTTGTCAAACACCCTGGAAGCCATGTCAGGCATGGCAGTACATGGGTCAAGCTCCAGATACTTGGGAGTCTTGAACAGGAGGTTCCCTTGAGCCAGAGTTCAGGGCTGCAGTGTGCTCTGCCAATCTCTGGTGTCTACACGAATCAGCAACAATATGCCAATGTCTTGGGCATGGACCATTGGGTTGCCAGAAGAGGAGTGAATTGGCCAATGCTGGAAACCAAGCAGGTCAAAGCTCATGTGCTCATCAGTTGTGGGAAGGTGCCTGTGCACCGCTGCTTCCTTCTGGCCTGTGCAGCAAAGGGAGACCCCAGATCTTAAAAACAAATGAGTGAATCCAGAAATCCAAGTGCAAGTCAAGTGGTGACCTAGAAGATCAGGGCTTGGGGAAATGGCTCCGAGGATAAAGTGCTTGTCACACAAGCGTGAAGACCTGAGTTCAAGTCCCCAGCACCCATGTAAATGCCAGCTTGGTGTGGCAGCCTTCCTGAAATTCCAAAGTGTTAGAGGTAGAGATGGAATCCCCAGAGAAAGCTGACTAGACACTGTCTCACTAAGTAAAATGCACAAAAATCAGGGGAGACATCTAACATCATCCTCTAGCCTCTACCCACATGTGAACACTCCACACATGTCAGCCCCTGTGCTATTAGCATGCATATATGCATGCATTACACAGACACACACACACACACACACACACAATGAAATAGGAGATCACAAGCAAGCTGAGTGGTGGCACACACCTGTGATCCCAGAGCTAGGAGGCTGAAGCAGGGGGATTATCTTGAGTTCCAGGCCAGCCTAGACAGAAAGACCGTGTCTTAAATTCTATAGTGTCAGATTCCCAAGGGCTGGTTTTGCTCTTCAGTAACTTTTCTATAGCCAGTTTTCAGTGTACAAGGAACAGGGTGGGCTGGGAAGTAGCTCAGTGATAGAGTACTCACTGTGCCCTGTGAGGCCTTGCCTGCATCCCTGGCAAACCAACAGAAAGAGAGACCACATTGTGCTCATACACAGTACACAATGGAGAATAATGTTTTCTTAATTTTATTCTTTAATCTTTTTTATATTGTGTGTGAGTGTGAGTACCTGAATACCACAGGTCACCCACGAAGCTCAGAGGACAACTTTTGGGTTGGTCCTAACCCTGAGGGTCTCTCATTGGTCACTTCTGTGTGTATGTTTCCAAGAAATCTCCTGTCTCTGTCTCCCTTTTTGCTCCAGGCACATTGGCCGCACAGAAGCCCAATACAGTTTCGGCTTTTTCCTGGCATCTAGGGATCCAAATTCAGGTACTCAGAGTCAACTTGCACAGCGAGTCCTTTATCCATGAAGCCGCATCTCTCTAGTGAACTGCTCATTACAAACACTACTTCATTAAGACACGCTGGCTCATACCTGTGACTCCAGCATTTGGGAGGCGAAGACAGAAGGATATGGAGTGTGAATCTGGCCTAGGCTACATAGTGAGTCCTGGGACAGCCTGGGCCCTGTTTCAAAAAATAATAATAATTTTAAAAAACAGAGAAAAAGAAGACAATAGAGAAAGGAAGGAGAGAAGGAATGGATGGAGGAGAAGAAGGAAACACAATTTCAGTACTCTTCAAAAAGCCAAATCCTCCGCACAGTTCTTCTTAGATCACAAATAACACTCCCTCAGAAAAGGGAACAGAATTTGTTAAATTCAGTTACTTTGATGTTCATTAAATCAATGTCTTTGAAAATCAAATCATGGATTTCAGCTCACTGATATTGTTGATGGGGAGAGGATCACAACTGAATTGCTTGGTGTTTCTACTTTTTAAAAATGTGTTTTCAAAGCCAGACATGTGGCTCATGCAACTTGGGAGGCTGAGGTCGGAGGATAGCTTTGAGCTGGAGCCCAGCCTAAGCTACAGAGTGCATGCCAGGCAGCTTGGACTCGAGTGAGACCCTGCCTCCAAAACCCAAACGTGTATGTCTGTGTGCATATGGGTATGTACATATGTATATATATATATATTTAAAAGCCACAATTGGACCTATTTTATAGGACATTTGACCAGGTTAAGTCAAGAAACAAAGAAAATAGAGAATATTCTAGGTTAAAGGTTAAGGCAGAAATAAGATTACTAATAACCAAATACATTGAGAATTTGTTTGTACTTTGATATGTGCAAACCACTGTTTAGAAAGAGGAGAAACTTCAGCCTGGCCTTAGCGCCAGATGGAACTGATTTTCTTTTGTGCCGTCCTGCCCTGCACGTGAGGAAAGGTACTCTCTCTGTTGAGATTCAGAAAATAGTATTTCAAGGTCAAATAATGTGATGTCTTGGCAGAGGGGAGAGACATGTGAAGCATCTTTATTGGTTTCATTGAGAGAAAATAGGAGAATGAACTGATATGTGAGGGTGTTATTATTCTAGATTTTAATGCAGTAAAAGACATCAGACCCAAATTCAATGTATGAACTTCATTGGATTATTATTCAGGACAATAATAATAGCCATAAAAGCTGAGAAAATTGAATATAGGTTAAATATTCACATATATTTTTGAAAGTGAAGCAAGGTGGTGAGTTATTATACAGTGAGTTAAATGTCATATGCCCCTAACATATCGCCAAGTAGATTATCAAGTCAATAGATCTGCATATGATAAAAAGAAATAAATAAAAGAAGACATAGTGTTATATACTAAGTTGTATCCTCTAAAATTCATGTTGAAATACTAATCAGTACTACCGCAAAATATGACATTATTTGGAAAAGAACCTTTAAAGATGTGAGCAAATTAAAATGAGCCTATTCAGGTGCGCCTTCATCCAATCTGACTCTTAAAGGATAATTTACATATCAAAATTGGGAAGGTGTTATGGATTGTATGTCATGCCTCTGAAAAAAAAAGTCCTAAAGTGAAATCCAACAAGAGGCTTGGGGGGAGCTTATTAGGTCATGGGGTGGAGCCTTCATAAACGGGATTAGCACCCTGATAAGGAAGCAAAAAGACTAGAATTTCATCCTTTCACCTTGAAAAGACACGGTGATAGGACACTGAAGGGGAGTGTGTCCTCACCAGACAGGGCATCGGCTGGTACTTTAACCTTAGACTTCCTGGCCTCCAGAACTGTGAAGAGGAATCAGTTTCTGTTGTTCCTAAGCTGTCCAGTCTAGGTTGCTTTGCTTTAGGAAGCCTGATCAGACCAAGATAGAAGACAAAGCCTTCTAGAACACTTTGTCTAGTCCAGTGTCCCTTAAGAAACAATAGTTTCATGAATTATAACTGATTTCTGTGTTATAGAGAGTTGGCTGCAACTTTGCTGAGGGAATTGATGGGTAGCTGGAAGTCTGACAAGTTAAGTGAGGAAATCATTTCTTACCACACTGACAGTTCCCTTGTTTCAGATTTCAGTCCATTAGACAGAGAGAGACTTAATGGCATGATTTATCTGAAAAATTCTTGTCTGCAGCAGAATAAAAGGACAGAGTGGCAATTGTCTTGAGTTTCAACTTTAAATCATTTCAAACCAATAATGTAGGTGAACTTCAAGGCATAGAAACATAATGAAGGACACGACACTAGGTTATCCAGGCAATGCATTAACATTTTGATATGCCAATAGCTCAACTCTTTCTTGATAATTTTTTTAAAGATTTTTACTTATTTATTTATTTGCAAGCAGAGAGAAAGAGAGAAGAGAGACAGATAGAGAGAATGGGCATGTCAGGGCCTCCAACTGCTGCAAATGAACTCCAGACACATGCATCACTGTGTGCATCTGGCTTTACATGGGTACTGGGGAATCAAACCTGGGTCATTAGGCTTTGCAGGCAAGCGCCTTAACCAATGAACAATCTCTTCAGCCCCTTGAAAAAATTTTGTTGCTTCTTAGTAAATAATTCAGAGTCCTTGATTTTGAATTTGATCCAAGCAAAAGAGCACTTTGTTTTGCAAATATTGCCTGCCTTCTTTTTCTCTTTGGCTCTTTCTAGCAATTATTTCAGAAACCTAGGTGACATGGCTATCTCTTTTCTCCCTAGTATCAGTGAGGTATAAAAAGAACTAATTACATATTCAAGCCCTCCTATTTTCCATAATGTTTACATTGTGAAATAATATCAAGACACTAAAAGAATGGTTCCCAACCTTAACAACATACAGGAATCAGGACTGGGAGATGGCTCAATGGTTAAAGGTACTTGCTTGTGAAGCCTGCCAGCCTGGATTCAATCCACAGTACCCATGTAAAGCCAGATGCACAAAATGGCACATACATCTGGAGCTTGTTTCCAGTGGCAAGAGGCCCTGGTATACCCATTCTCTCTTCCTCTCTCAAATAAATAAATACCCTGTTCCCCCCACACACACCCAAGAAATTTCTCCAAATACTAGAACCAACAGGAAACCTGAACAAACTAATAAACTCATTGGTTCACCAAGCTAGACTCGGGTGGAATCATTTCTTTGGCGGGTCACCAGGGCACTGTCTGGGTAAATAGGTATTGACTCTTATTTCCACCGGAGAAGTCAGACAACACAGTGCAGTTTAAACAAAGACTTAGGGAACCAAAGCAGGGATTTGGAGAAGGAGAAGCTAGATAGCCTCTGCTATGAGTGAGAAGTTAAGGCTGAGCTGTCTGAGGGTGGGCCATCTAGATGCTGGCATGCTCCTGATATCACCTCTTTTTTCCATGGGGTATGGGACTGTGTGTCTCTCTGCTCTAGTGGCCCTTGTGTAGTCCCTCTATGAGCGAAAAGGCACGTAACTAGGGCTGAGCTGTCAGGAGGTGGGGCATGTGAAGGAAATCTCAAGATGGCCATTTTGTTCCACATGTGGGATGGGTTGGCTTCTTGATGAAAGGGGGTCTGCCATGTGAGTATGAGATGCCTCCCAAACAGCTGATGGAGTAGAGGATTTATTTCAGCCACTGAAAGAAGCAAATGTGGTATACAACAACAAGCAGGTTATAGGGAAGGTGCATGGTCTGTGTTGTGGGCAATAAGACAGGCGACTGAGATCCTCCTCAGAAAGAACTTGCCTGCACAATGGATAAGGTACAATGGAACGCCTTGCATTGGTGTCTGGCAGACAAGAGTGGGGAAGGCGGGTGAAATGAAGGTGTTGAGTTGTTGTTTCTTATAGTGTGTGGGGAACAAGGGAAAAAGGCCAAACTTCATCCATGTTGAAGAGCTTTTCCTGAGATAAGAACCTTGGAATCCATGGGAATTATTTGGCCGTGAGAAGGAAGAGGGTGAGGTAATGTTAAAGATCTCCTGGGGGTCCAGTCTTTAGTTCAGAAAAACACAGTAGAAATCCATCTTTCTTTATGGAGTTGTTCATACGCTGGTAAACAAAACCTGTGAGCAGCCCCAATGAAACTTACTGAGCTGCACAAAAGGAAGGAAGGAAAGGAGGAAGGGGAAAGAAAAAAAGAAAGAAAGGGGTGGACGCGATGGCTTAGGGGTTAAGGCGCTTGCCAGAGAACCTTAAGGACCCAGGTTTGATTCCCCAGTACTCATGTAAGCCAAATGCATAAAGTAACAATGCATCTGGAGTTCATTTGCAATGGCTAGAGACCCATTCATTCTCTCTCTCTCTCTCAAATAAATAAATAAAATATTTTTAAAAAGAAAGAAAGAATACAGAAGGATGAAAGTTCGGAAATGGAAGGAGATCAGCAGACACGGAAGAGAGACAGAGGTTAATAGTATGCGTGTGTGAATATGATCAAAATACATTATATACATGGGAACCTATTGTTATATATAATTAATATGCTAGTTAAAAAGCATTAAAAAACCACAAAGAAATCCCACAACATTTTTGAGAGAATTGAAAAGGACTTAATTAAAAAGGACTAAATCTCAAATTTTCTATTTGTTCCAGGAGAACATCTATTTCCTCGGGACTTGCTTACAACATACTAAGCGAAAAAGAAAATTGCCTACAGAGATCTTGTAAAGCCATATACCTGGAAAATGATAGAACTAGCTATAGCTTAGCAGCAGAAGAATTCCAATGTGGTTCTTGAATGAAACCTCCCACACGACATAATTGCTATTTCCTTTAATACCTTAAAAAAGATTCCAGAATGATTATCAGCTCTATGGTTGGCATAGCCTTCCAGGACCTCTTTTGGGTTTTCTTCCCTGGCATGCCATTTCACATGCCCTTTTTGGACATGTAAAGACCGTTGATAACTGTAAATGAAATTCCCAGAGGAAAACTTCTACTTGGAACTTAATCTTCACATTTAAGGTAGCAATGCAGCCTGTGATGCTGAACTCACATCTTTACCTTCAGCCTTGGAGAAGCCACATGGGTATTCTGTGGCCTTCTCTTAGCAAGCTTTGATGGCAAGGGCAAGTGCCAGCCTGCAGAAATAAATCTGGTCCAGTCCCATGAAAGCCATCAATTTCATCAGGCTTGAGACCACAAAGCAGATTTGTCAATCAGGAGAGGGCAATAGAAAATACTAGCTTGTACTATACATAGAAATTTGCTGACTTCTGAAACTATAGGCATTATGACCCTAAGACAACTGAATCCACATGTACACACACACACACACACACACACACACACACACACACACACACGTGCATGCCAGAAACAAAAACGGAGTGTAGCGAATAGTGGAAGTAAAGGAACATTTACTGAGGACAATTGGACATGAATGTGTTTTTGAAATTAATTGATTTTTGGGGGGTGGATACCTTTGATCAACGCATTGAGGTAATTCTTTCCATTGAAAGCAGTGCATAGGAGCAATGCAGAGCAACTATGAATTCTAAACTGCCAACCTGGGAAAGATGGGAGGAGACAATTGTATTGAGTTTCCAATACAAGGGGAGAATGTTTCTTCAGGCTGAAATAGAGGGTAATGTTTTCCAGTTTTTCTGCAGGCAACAGATCTGTAGATACCTGGAGCCTCTTGAGGTCTTTCGATGGTGATTTCTGCTCCACTGATCCTGGAGTTAAATACATGCTTGTGATCTTTAACTTGCTGACATCAAGTCTGAAGACTCTGCCAAAAATGACCTCACAAAAGAATTGATGCCCCCCGGCTCCACAGGACAGTGTCTTGGAGAAAGCTGGGCCGACTCAAGTCCACCCTTGTCTCACAAAGCCTGCTGCGGGAGCTGGGCCCATTGTTGCATTTGCAAACCGTTTTTGAGAAGGACTTTCTCATTATCTTTCAGTAAAAACGAAAGATGAGCTCCACTAACCGTCAGGGAAGCCATGTGCACGCCATCAAAGAGCATGCCAGTTTCATTCTCTTTCAGTCTGAGCTGCAGTGGCTTTGCTGTTAAATACACACTCGAGTTTATAAAGTTTATAAAGTGTACCTCTGCATTTGTTTGTTTGTGTGGATTTACATATTTTTTGCATGCCTTTGTAACAATTTTCCCTGTTTCCCAAGAATGGCTATTAATTTCTGCTTGAAAGTGCAAGTGAGGCATAAACATAGCTTTTCTAGTCTAGAGGAGCAGAAAAATGAATTTCCTCCATTGCAAATGGTGCCAAACACTGGCAGTTGATATTTATGTACTTCCCCCCCACCCCAGGATTCTTACCATTACTTCCTTTGGCTTCTCAAAGTGAAACTGTAACATGAATGCAAAAACACTACAGGGTCAGGCATGGTGACACACATTTGTGATCCCAACATTTAAGAGGCTGACATGGGGCGATCTCATAGTGTTCCATAGGGAGTTCCTGACCCCACCACCAGTAAGAAAAGAAAAAGAAGGAGACAGTGAGAGAGAGAGAAAAAAGAAGAAGAAGAAGAAAAGAAGAGGAAGAAGAAGAAAGAGGAGGAAGAAAGAAAGGAAGGGGAAGAGGGAGGAAGGAAGAAAGCAAAGAAGAAAGAAGGAAGGAAAGTATGCAGAAGAAATGAAGGAAAGAAGCTGCACTGTGGGATTTCAGGCACTCCTTAGTTATAAGAACTGGATTGTAAAGTACCCTACTCTAAAACCTCACCAAGGCAGTCGCCTCCATCGCCTCTACCTAAGCTCATCCTTGTAGAGTTTACTTCAAGAAGTCAAGAATCAAAGCCCAGCATATTGGCCTGTACTGTGGCAGCACATGCCTGGAGTCCCAGCACACAGGAGATTTGAAGCAGGAGGACCTCAAGTTCAAGTCTAGCCCAGGCCACATAGAGAAAGCCTGCTTGAAAATCAAACCAATCCATGAAAATTGTGAAGCTTACATGATATCCAGTTTTTTCACTGCTCGTGTAGGGTAAGCAAGCATTCTACCACTGAGCTATATACCCCAACACTCTTGGTATTTTCTTTTTAATTCATGTGTGTGTGTTAAGGTATGTGTACGTGCATGTATGTGGAAGGCAGGGGACAAACTGAGGTGTCAATCTCAAGAACACCATTCTTGGGCTACAGAATGACTTTCAGGTCAGCCTGGGCTAGAGTGAGATCCTATCTTGAAAACACACACAGTCTGGGTAAAGTGCTTGCAAATATGAGGACCTGAGATTGGATCCTCAGTACCCTTGTAAGAATGCCGAAGATGAAGCAATCCTTATGGCTTTCTGGCTAGCTAGTCAAAATGAATCAATGAGCTCTAGGTTCGGTGAGAGATTGTCTCAAAAAACAAGGTGGAGAGTAACTGGGAGGATGCGTGTTGTCAACCTCTGGCCTCCACCTACTTGTGCGCGCACACACACACACACACACACACACACACACACACACACACCACATACAACACACACAAGAAAATTTTTATAATACTTTCCACCTGACATTGATTGAATCTATTCATGCAGACTTTGTAGATATGGAAGGATTACAGTTGCAATCTTACTGGAGTATTGCTTCATCTTTCTTCATTACTCAAAATGTAAATATTATTTCTCTAAATGATTATGCTACTTAAAGAAATAATGACAAATCAATAAAAAAATTCAGGGCTAGGGTGATGGCTCAGCAGTTAAAGGTACTTGCTTGCAAAGCCTGCTGGCCTGGGTTTGACCTTCAGTACCCATGCAAAGCCAGATGGAGAAAGGTGTATGCCTGTGGAGTTCATTCGCAGTGTCAAGAGGCATGCCCATATTTTCTCTCTCCTTGCAAATAACTAAAAAATTATTTTTTAAAAAAATATTTCAACTTCTATTTTCTTTCTTCTGTCTTTTTCTCTTTTGTGGTCTTGAGGATAAAACTCAGGGCCTTGCCCATGTTAGCCAAGTGCTCTACCACTGAGATATATTGCCAGCCAAACTATTCCAACTTCTGATCCTTTCCTTCCATGAGGTTTGAACACTGGATGCCTCCTTCATCACGTCCATTTACCAGTCAGCAAAATCAACAACAAGGAAATGTGAACCAAGGGTACCAAGTCCCATTCTTGTACCAAGAACAAGCACACACCAGCATGATGTCTTGACTCAACTTGTCTCCAAGAAACAGACTTCAGCTTGAGTCACCAGGGAGCTCAGGAGAGTTGTCAGGTGAACAGGACATTCTCTTCAGGCTTTGTGACCCAGCAGGTTCTTTGAGGTGCACAGCGCTCAAAACTAGAGTAGGCAAAATGAGGAGGGATGTGGCAATAATTTAGGGCATTAAAATTTTTCCTAAAATCTAAAGTCCATCATAGTGTATGAGTTTAGGATCTGAAGTGGTTCTAAACCAGGGCCTTGCCCCATCTGTCTGGTCCTTGCCCGCTGTTTCCACCTATGATGCTCTAGGTCTCACCCTTTTGGCTTCCGATCTCTGTTCTGCCCCCTCCTCCAAGATTCGGATTCTGCTTTTTTTTGTTTTTGTTTTTCAAGGTATGATCTCACTCTAGCTCAGGCTTACCTGGAATTCACTATGGAGTCTCAGGGTGGCCTCGAACTCACGGCAATCCTCCTACCTCTATCTCCCAAGTGCTGGGATTAAAGGCGTGCGCCACCATGCCCAGCCAAGATTCTGCTTTTTTTTTTATTGTCCTTTTGTTCCAATTTAGACATATTATCATTTGCATTGTGGTCTTAACTCCCTGCTTCCTGTCTTACAGGCTATTTGAGAGAGTCATAGGAATATAGACTGGAAATGAGAGATTTGGTCCATTATGATGTGGGAAGAAAAGAAAAAGGCCACGTTACCTGATAAATATCTATGGAAACATATTTAAAATATACACCACAGAACTCAGTGGGCTGCTACACCCTCCCAGCCCTTCTCTCCCCACTCTAACCCCTCTCTCTGTGTCTCTCTCTTTCTCTTTCTTTCTGGAGTGTACTATTCTTTGCTGAATACAATTTAATTTAATTTTTTTGTCTGTGTCTTTTAGGTGAAATCTTTCCTTTGAAAAGATCCAAGGAGACCCCTTCACCTTTCAACTCAAGTGCTGCCCGCAGAAAGGAATTTCCCTGTGGGTTTCTTAGTTCAGATTCCAGACTGAGGCAATGTGCCAAGTATGTAAATTAATGTCTGTGTAAATAAATATATGAAAAAATAAACAGATCTAGCATCACTCTTATTCAATTAAGAAGTTTTTAAATTTTTAATTTATTTATTAATTTGAGAGAGAGAGAGAGAAAGAATGATAATGAGCACGCCATGGCCTCCAGCCTCTGCAAATGAACTCCAGACACATGTGCCACCTTGTGCACCTGGCTTTATGTGGGTCCTGGGGATTAGAACTAGAGTCATTTGGCCTCATAGAAAAGTGCCTCAACCATTAAGCAATCTCTCTAGCCCCAAGTAAGAATTTTTTTTGTGAGTAACCAAAGCATTGGTGTTACCTATTTTGACGTCCACAGGTAGAAATATACAAAACTTAGAACTTATCATCACATAAAGGTCAGATTTCCATAGGACTCTACAGTTCATGTGCTTAGCTAAATTCCTATGAGCCCCAAGGTTGTACTCAATGAAATAAACTTTCAAGCCCTGTAATACATTATTATAGCTAATACATTTTGCTAAAGTTTTATCAGTTAACATTGTGGTTGGCTAATAGTTAACTTTAATATTTTTATTTATTTCTATATCTGAGAGAGCCAGAGAGACACAAAGCGAGAATGAGTAGGACACACCAGCACCTCCAGCTGCTGCAAATGAACTCCAGACGCAAGCCCCACTTTGTGTATATGGCTTTATGTGGGTACTAGGGAATTTAACACAGGCAGTCAGGCTTTGCAAGCAAGCATCTGTAACTACTCAGCCATCTCTCCAGCCCATAATTAACTTTAAAACACGGTAGAGCTAGAAAAATAAGAGATATTTATAATATTTAAAGTTCATCATTTTAAACACTTATAATTAATTCATAACTCTGTTTTCTAAGGATTTATTTGTTTTAGAAGGTTTTTGGATAGAATCTTGTTATGTAGCCTAGACTGTCCTTGAACTTACAACCTTGCCTCAGCCTTGGGAAAGCTGGGATTGCAGGTCATGCTACCATGCCCAACTCCACTCTTCACTTACAAGTTCTTCCTATTGGCCCAACCTTGGAAGCTGCAGTGTGAACAGGGCACAGTTGAAGTCATGCTCTTCGCATGAAGTCACGGTCTTCACTTCACACTGAAAGCAAGCTGTCCAATTATCCCTGATTTGTGAAGCTTAAAATAGTGTTTCTGAATTCTAACTGCTTTACCACTTTAAATGCCTTACCCATTACTTTAAAATATACACGCTTTAATAGAATTCAAAAAGCAAGATCCAGTGTATAATTTTTAAATAATTTATTTTTATTTCTTTATTTGCAAGCAGAGATAGAGAGACAGAGAGAGAGTGGGCACATCAGGGCCCGTAGCCACTGCAAACTAACTCCAGATGCATGTGCCCCTTTTGCATCTGGCTTATGTGAGTCCTGGGAAATCGAACCTGCATCCTTTGGCTTCACAGGCAAACACCTTAACCACTAAGCCATCTCTCCAGCCCCCACTGTATAATTTTAATGTGTACGTTCATTTGGCTTATTTATAATTATTACATTTTGATATTCTTAGCACATTATTCTTGTAATTATCATAAGTTGAATACTGTTTCACTGAATGTTCATTTATATTTTACTATAGAATATGGCTCCTGTGCCCTTTTCAACACCAGTCTAAAGATTTTTTTTCAGTCTTCCAAATCCTCAGCAATAAAGACATGTCTTCGTTTTCTCTATAATGACTTCAGGTCTCCATTTCCCTAGGTACCTGTGTTGGTCTAAAGTGGCCTGCAGCATGTATAATTTCATACTGTATTTTAATTAGTAGAGGTCAAATTTCAAGAGACAAAATAATACTACTAAACGATACTACTAAATGATAGTTTAGGATTTTGTTTCTTTGTTTTTATTTCTCCTGCTCTGCTAGGATCTTAACCTTAAGGGACATAATTCAGGTCAAACATTTTATGTCATCATTGAGCTTGTTGCTCATGAAAATGACTTCATTGCTAGCAGTACCTGCCATGGACGTGACTAATCACTTCCGTGGGGTGAAAGATTCTTTTACTGACCTTGCTCAAATTTGAAACATACTTGTGTTTCCAGGTGAAGGGGTCTCCTTGGATCTTTTCAAAGGAAAGATTTCACCTAAAAGACACAGACAAAAAATTAAATTAAATTGTATTCAGCAAAGAATAGTACACTCCAGAAAGAGAGAGAGAGAGAGAGAGAGGGAGAGAGAGAGAGAGAGAGAGAGAGAGAGAGAGAGAGAGAGAGGGATTAGAGTGGGGAGAGAAGGGCTGGGTGGGGTGTAGCAGCCCACTGAGTTCTGTGGTGTATATTTTAAATATGTTTCCATAGATATCTATCAGGTAACGTGGCCTTTTTCTTTTCTTCCCACATCATAATGGACCAAATCTCTCTTTTCCAGTTTATATTCCTATGACTCTCTCAAATAGCCTGTAAGACAGGTAGCAGGGAGTTAAGACCACAATGCAAATGATAATATGTTGATGTCAGGGTCTGCAGAGGGCACAGACCCTTCATTCATGTGCATGTGCTTCAGCTGGGAAAGTCCTCTGGCCCCTCACTTTCAGAGAGGACCAGAAGGAGCCAACTGTAAGTTCAAGGATGTTTAAACACAAAGGGATATTCTGACCATTAGGAAACACAGCTACCAAGATACAGCTGATGTTCCTTTGGTCCCTACCCTATCTTATCTTATCTTACCCTATCTCATCTTATCTTATCTTATCCTATCCTATCCTTCTATCATCATATCATATCATGTTATCATATCTAACTCCTTGTCCACTAAGTTTTGCCTGGAGTTCATAGAGCTATTCAGAGAAAAGTCAAAGATAACTGTGGTTTTAATGTTGGACTACAGGGTAAAAATTTTTGTCAACTTATTTCTAGCTTTTCTTTTTTGGTTTTTGGAGATAGGGTCTTGCTCTAGCCCAGAGTGAGCTGAAATTCACTATGTAGTGTCAGTGTGATCTCAAATTCACAGCGATCCACCTCCCTCTATCTCTCGAGTGCTGGGGTTAAAGGTATGTACCACCATGCCCAACCTGACTTTTCTTTTTAAAATTTAAGCTGAATATTGGTAGAAATTCATGTATTCATTCAGCTTTTTCCTTCACACCTATAACAAAAATGTTGTGTTTTGCTGGGAATGTTCCTTTGACTATTATAAGTAGGATATCAATTCTCAATCTATGATATGTAAAAAGTGAAAATATCTTGATGGTTTACTGGTTTAGTGGGAATGACAGATCAAGGCCACTAACATTAGCTATTAACAATTTCCAAAGGTGACGTGGTTCGATCAGAACATAGGACTGTCAGAGTGGTGTTTATAAATCTCTAACCTTCCTTATTGCTATGACTGTTTGGAAGTTTCTAGAAATAATCATGTCATTTCCAGCAACTAATTTCATCAATAATTGAAGGACCAAGACAAAATGTATGCCTTGTTTCCAACTCCTTAAAAATCCCACTGTGTGAGGCAGACGCTTACTGCTTCTCTAGATTCTCTTGCCATCAGACATCCCGTCAATTACAAACCAGCCACCAGCGCTATGAGCTGTGGTGTTCTGCCTGGTCCTGATAAAGATCTCTTCCTCCCCAGTGTGCCTCTCCACGAAGGTATCTGTCCTTATATAGCTTCCATCTGGAGTCCTGTTTTTTTTTTTTTTCTTTTCTTTTCCCAGTTTGCATACATAGCAGTCATTGTCATGAAGCAGAATTTAAAAATAGTCACAACTATTTGATTTAAGTCATCTGCAGAAAGTGTCAGTCTTTTAAACTTCAAACTGAGGAAATACAGGATCAGTCTAAGAAACACTGTTGCATCTTCGGAATAAAGAACCACATAACTAATGTCGCTTGTCAGGATGGTTTGGATTTGTGGCAATAATTGATTAATGAATTGTCCACTTAGTTCCATTCCCGTAGTTGAATCCTACATGTACTGTTCTATAATGTACTTTTTAATCAATGATAGCTTTGCTCTGAAACAGAAAAGCCAATACTGTTCTGAGTGTGTGCTGAGGACAGAGTTCAGCAGAGCTCCTCTGTCACAGAACTGAAATGGAAGAGGGCAGCCTAATTGCATGGGAGACTTGTGGCTCACTTAAACCAGCACCTTGGAGTTCTGAATTAGGGAGAGAGAACAGTCAAGAGTCCCTTCTACTCACCAATGCCTTGCTGGTCATCTGTGTGGCACATGCTGAGCGCTGCTACAATCTGCCCAGCTGTGTAGATTTTTCTCTAGTGCTCAGGCTTTGCCTTGGTTGGCACCATTCACACTTGGTACCAGCTTTGTTCTCCTATAGGCAATGTGTAGGAATCAGATGGTGCTGCCTTGGTAACTGAGCTACTACTTCCTAGATGCATGACCTGTGTAAATCACTTGATGGAGCCACGGTTTCTTCATGTATAAAGTGGAGAGTCAAGGAGAAACCTGTAAAATACAAATGAAAACTATTCTTTTATCTCTAGGTATCCTAATCCAACATAATCAATATCTGGATTACTGACATTTGAAAGGCATAGAAATGTATCCTTGTGTATTTCTTTGGGACATATGTGCCATCAACTTTCTAGATTTTCTGTAAGAGTTTAAGTCAAGGGCAGGATGAAAAAATCTGTACTAGGGC
The DNA here is from genome assembly GCF_020740685.1 of Jaculus jaculus. NCBI lineage: Eukaryota > Metazoa > Chordata > Mammalia > Rodentia > Dipodidae > Jaculus > Jaculus jaculus. The sequence continues at coordinate 10,537,852 of NC_059105.1, forward strand.
TGGAGAGATGGCTTAGCGGTTAAGAGCTTGCCTGTGAAGCCTAAGGACCCCAATTCGAGGCTCAATTCCCCAGGACCCATGTTAGCCAGATGCACAAGGGGGCGCACATGTCTAGAGTTCATTTGCAGTGGCTGGAGGCCCTGGCGTGCCCATTCTCTGTTTCTCTCTATATGTCTCTTTCTCTCACTGTCTGTCACTCTCAAATAAATAAATTAATTAATTAAAAAAAAATTTTTTAATCTGTACTTTTTATGTGTGTATGTGTGTTCACATGTGTGTGGATGCACTGTGGCAGGACAGTGTATGTGTGCTCATGTATGTGGAAGTCAGAACTGGAAGCCAAGTGCCTTCCCCAAATACTATCTACCTTTATTCATTGAGACAGTGTCTTTTTAAAAATATTTTTTTATTTAGCCAGGCCTGGTGGTGTTATGCCTTTAATCCCAGAATTTGGGAGGCAGAGGTAAGAGGATTGCTGTGAGTTTGAGGTCAGCCTGGGATGACAGAGAGAGTCAGGTCAGTGTAGGCTAGAGTGAGACCTACCTTGAAAATACAAACAAAAATATTTATTTGCATAAACATATTTAGGGTAGAGCAAGCCAGGATCTCTTGCCACTGCAAATAAACACCAGACTCAAGGACCACTTATTTATTTTTGTTTATTTATATTTGAGAGAAAGAAAAAAAAATGGGCATGCCAGGGCCTCCATCCACTGCAAATGAACTTCAAACACATGCACCACCTTGTGCATCTGGTTTATGTGGGTACTGGGGAATCAAACTGGGATCCTTTGGCTTTGCAGGCAAATGCCTTAACCACTAGGGAAGAATGTCAGAGCTACAGGACAAGGTTGATGACTACTACATTCAAATATCAATAAGGAGAAAAATAAATAGGCCTCCAAGAACCCTGGGATATACTCAACAGATCAGTCCTAAGAGTGGATAGGCTGGAAGAGGGAGCTGACAGATATCAAAGTCCTGGAGTACCTGTTCAACAGAATTACAGCAGAAAATTTCTCAAATCCCTGGAAAGAAATAGAAATCAAAACAAGAGGCTTTAAATCCCTTCCCCATAGAAATGACCAGAGATAAACCTTTCTGTGCTATATTATAATCAAGACCTAAAAAATATAAAGCAAAGAAAAAATGTCCAAAACTGTAAGGGGGTTAGAGAGATAGTTTAGCTGTTAAAGAACCTGCCTACAAAGCCAAAGGACCCAGGTTCAGTCCCCCAGTACACATGTAAGCTAGATGTACAAGGTGTCGCATGCATCTGGGATTTGTTTACAGTAGCTTGAGGCCCTGGCTTGGCCATTCTCTCTCTTTGTCTCTCTGTCTCTCTCTCTCTTTTCTCTCACTCCAATAAATAAATAAAAATAACTTAAAAAAAACTGTAAAGGAAAACACTGATTCACTTACAAAGGTAAGCATATGAGAACAACCCCATATCTCTTATTAGCAACCTTAAAATGCAGGAAACTATAGAATGATCTGTTTCAAGCCTTGAAATAAATGATGGCCAGCCAGGATTACTCTAGCCAGTAAAGCTATCTTTTAAGATTGCTGAAGAAATGAGGACATTGGAAGACAAGCACAAACTAAGGCAATGTAAGACCACCAATCCAGCACCACAGAAGATACTCAAAGAACTATTATGGAAAGAAAAAGAAAGACATCAAAGGAGACAGAAAGACTTCCCATGCTTGTGGCTTGTCAGAACCAGTAATGTGAAAATGGCTATATTACCAAAAAATATGGTACATATACACAGTGCAATCCTATTCAGCCACAAGGAAAAATGAAATAAAGATACTTCTAGGAAAAATAGATGGAACTGGAAATCATTATATTAAATAAAATAAGGCAGACTGAGAGACAAATGCCATGTTTTCTCTCATATGTGGAACCTGGATTTATAGCTGTATATGCGTGTGTGTTTGCATGTGTGTGTGTCAGTGCAAAGGTCATGGAACTAGACAGGGAATTGTGAGAGAGGAAGAAGAGCTCCTAAGCAGGGGATACATGTGGCCTGAAAGCAGTAGTGAGCCCTATCTGAGGGAGGGAAAGGAACCAGGAATGTAGGAGAAAGCAGTACAGGAGAGTGATTAATTATAACAAATCAGCATGTCACAAATGCATGACAAGTCTGTGGACTTACTTTGCCATTACTTTGTATGCTAGCATTAAAATAAAATGAAAATACAAATGGGGATAACGGGGGAGCTGAATCTTCATCTATCATAGCAGAAAAAGTAACATTTAATATCAAACTTGACAGATGAAGAAGCTGTGATGTGTCTCCAGCTTAGAGATGCCTTAGACAGCATCAGCGGCACTTAAGATGTAAACGATTAACAAACAGCTACAAGGAGGAAGCGATGACACAAGGCTGTTTCTTTTTTTACTTTTCTGTTTGGTGAACTATTGGAGTTTTTTAAACTCTCTTTCATTACTTGGGATAAATGAATACTAAAAATTTAGGGGTTAGGGATATGTAGCTGAGTCAGTAAAGCACTTGCTTTGTGAGTATGAGGACTGGGTTCAACCTCCACATTAAAAAAAATCGCAAAAACCATGGTGGTACGCATTATGCATTTTTAATCCCAACTCTGGAAGTTGGGGGCAGGTAGATGCTTGGGCCTGGCTGGCCAGCCACTCTAGACTGCTTGGTAAGTTTCAGAGCAATGAGAGATCTTGGTTCAGACAAGGTGGACGGCATCTGGGGAATGACTCCTGGGGTTGTCCTTCACATGCACACACACAAGAAAAACTGAAATGACAGCCTAAGCTAGGGTATTCTGTCCCATTCACCAAAAGTAAATTAGCAGAGACTACAATTTCTAGATCACTGCTGTCTACAGCCACAGTGAAGTGAAATTGAGGCTTTGATGCCGGTGCAGACATTTTTTCGTTTTTGGTCTTTCAAGATAGGGTCTTGCTCCAGCCCCAGGCTGACCTAGAATTCACTATGTAGTCTCAGGGATGGCCTCGAACATGTTGATCCTTCTGCCTCTGCCCCGAGTGCTGGGGGGATAGTTCAGTAGTTAAAGGCTCTTACTTGCAAACCGGCAAGAATTCAGTCCCCCCCCCCACCACCACCACACACATGAAGCCTTAACAGCATACATCTGCAGAGGCAAGCGGCCCTGGCATCTGTGTGAGCGCGCACACACACATGTGTAAATAAATAAATAAATAAATAAATAACTTTTTAAAAATAGCTCTGATGTTCTAGTTCAGTGACAGAGCACTTACCTAGTATGCACAAGGCCCTAGGTTGGTTTCCCCTTACCCACTAACCTCACCCTCAAAGAGAGGAATTGGGCAGAGGGAAAAGATGAACTGAATCACAGGTCTGTAGGTCCCCTGCATCAGAGGGGAGGGCTACAGTGAGGGTCTGCGAAAGTTGCCCCTCACTGATGGCTGACCTGTGCAGGCTGGATACAGAAGGAAGGGCGTGACCTCTGCTGCTCAGAAGAGGTGCTGTCAGCGGGAAGCTGCGTGAAGTTCACCCTCGCCACAGCTCAGAGAGGCTCCCATGCCGGGGAACACGTGCGGCATGTCTTTGGTCCTAATACACCACGCCGCTGATCTGCGGTGCTGATGTGCAATAACCATCTGATAGAAAGTGTATTTTGTGGAAACTATGTGTGGTCAACTGAGCATGCTGTCGGCTGGGCTATGCTCCACAGAAGCTGGGAGGAATGGCTTTGCTAGTGGATTCAACAATCTGCTTCTGCTCAAGAATTTTGTGAAAATCCACAGCGTCCATTAACTTGGGACTAGTCTCTTGTCTACTCCTAGTGTCAGTACATCTTCTCTCTCCCTCTCTCTCTCTCTCTCTCTCTCTCTCTCTCTCTCTCTCTCTCATGTGTGTGTTTGAAGGTTTAAAAAATTTTTTTTGTGGGCTGGAGAGATGGCTTAGCGGTTAAGTGTTTGCCTGTGAAGCCTAAGGACCCTGGTTCGAGGCTCGGTTCCCCAGGTCCCACGTTAGCCAGATGCACAAGGGGGCGCACGCGTCTGGAGTTGGTTTGCAGAGGCTGGAAGCCCTGGCGCGCCCATTCTCTCCCTCTCTATCTGTCTTTCTCTCTGTGTCTGTTGCTCTCAAATAAATAAATAAATAATATTTTTTAAAATTTTTTTTGTTTACCTTTACTTATTTATTTGAGAGCGACAGACAGAGAGAAAGAGGCAGATAGAGAGAGAGAGAGAGAATGGGCACGCCAGGGCCACCAGCCTCTGCAAACGAACTCCAGACGCATGTGTCCCCTTGTGCATCTGGCTAACGTGGGTCCTGGGGAACTGAGCCTTGAACCGGGGTCCTTAGGCTTCATAGGCAAGCCCTTAACCACTAAGCCATCTCTCCAGCCCGAGTGTTTGAAGTTTTTGAGGGGAGACTGACACAGAGTTTCTCAAGGTTGGTCTTCAACTCCTAGCTCTCCTGCTTATGCTTCCTGAATGTTGGAATTACTGGCATGTACCACCACACACAGCTGGCTTTGGTTCTCTACCTAGACTCACCTGTTTCAGACAGTTAGATTGTCTTAGGATGATACTTGAGCAACCCTACCAATGGTTGTTCAAAAGCTGCAGACCAAGGTCTAGAGAGACGGCTTAGCATTAAAGCACTTACCTGCAAAGCCTAACGACACAGGTTTGATTCCCTAGTATCCATGTAAAGCCAGATGCACAAAGTGGCACAAGTGTCTGGAGTTCATTTGTAGTGGCTGAACACCCTGGAGTGCCCATTCTCTCTCTCTCTCTCTCCTTATATTTTTCTTCTTGAAAGTAAATAGATCATACATACATCCGCACATACACACATTTATATGAGAGAGAGCTGCAGATCAATAGACACGTCCCTAGTGCCCTTCCTCACAACCTGCCTTGTGAGAAGCAAGGCCTCGCACGTGCAGGACCACTGAGGCTGAACAAGTCAGGGAGCTCGGCTAAGACAAAGCAAATCCATCTTCAGCTAAGGTCGGTTTGGAGGTCACGACACTCAAGCACTTCCTCAGCAGGTGCCTGGGCCTGCCAGCTCTGTTTTCCTTACAGGAACCACTGCACTTTCTCAAGTCATCCGCTTGATGAGCATCACTCACCTCTGCGCACCTGAGGGGGTCACAAGGTCCACCAGCCCATCTGGATGTGGTGATTGGAGCTGACAATAAACTTTGCTCCAGTTCTACCAGAAAATATTGAAAACTGCTTTCTCTGCATGAAGAGTGTTCAGTGTCCAGCTATTTTAAGCCTTGATTCAGCCATGCCCAAAATGGACATTTCAACCGCAAGAGTCAGTAAGCTTTGCCTACACTAACCTGAAATGAGTGTTTCTATTTATGCTAAAAAGAAAAATGTCCGTGTAATACGAATCTTTCTCTCCATCTACTGAGTGCCAGTCTCATTAACTTGATGGGAAACTCACTGCTTCTTCCACACAGTCAAAACCTCCCTGATAGGTCTGCCCCTTATTCTACCCTGCAGAACCATGTGGGGTATAGGCGTCTGTCCAAACATTTCTCTACTTCAGTGGTTCTCAAACTTGGCAGCACATCAAAATGAACTGGGAAAGTTTAAGCACCAAAGATTCCAGGACCACACCCTAGGCTTACAGAATCAGGAATTCTGGGAATTCTGGGTTTATAGCTAAGGAATTTGTGTTTCTAAACAATCTTAGATATACAGATTTAATTCACTGTCAGGTTTGAGTTGCTGATCCACATCATGCCCGGTAATTGTTTTAGTGGATTGAATAAGTTGGCTGGCTGGCACACAGCCATGCCCATGTCTCCTACATGTTTGCATTGCATTTTTCTACAGATCTAGCGGAGTTCAAGACACAAACGTACCAGCTGCTGAAAGCAACAAGCACGTCTAGAGAAAGAAAATCTGAATTTAAATGAAATGTGGAGTTAACCTGAAATTAGTGAAGCTTAAAGGCCTTTACTTGAACTTGTAAGGGCTCCCCTAGCCACGAATTCTAAAAAAGTATTTGGGGGCTGGAGAGATGGCTTAGTGGTTAAGCGCTTGCCTGTGAAGCCTAAGGACCCCGGTTCGAGGCTCGGTTCCCCAGGTCCCACGTTAGCCAGATGCACAAGGGAGCGCACGCGTCTGGAGTTTGTTTGCAGAGGCTGGAAGCCCTGGCGCACCCATTCTCTCTCTCTCCCTCTATCTGTCTTTCTCTTTGTGTCTGTCGCTCTCAAATAAATAAATAAATAATTTTAAAAAAAGGATTTGGGAAAATGATGGTGTTTAACTGCAAATGCTTGAGATCATGGTCTATTTCCATGTCAATTTCCTCTTGGCCTTACATCCCCATGTTACATGACATGGGAGCTACCAAAGGCGTTTTTGGGCTGTGGCTAAGGACATGGTTGAGGTTAAGTGTAGTTACTGCTGCGTCCAGGTTGCAGAACAATTCCCAATGATACTCCACTCCTGTCACAACCAACCCTACAGAATGAAAGTGCCAGTTCAATATGACCTCATAGTGTGTCGCAGCTTTAGAGACAGGGAAAATCTGATCAGTGAGCACTATCTATTCAGGGCATCTACAGTGACTTCCTGTGAGACTGGGGAGATGGATCAGTGGTGAAAGGCACTTGTTTGCAAAGCCTTCAGCCTGGGTTCAATTCCTCAGCACCCATGTAAAGATGAGCACAAAGTGGTGTATGCACCTACAATCCCAATGCACGTACAGCAATGAGGGGCAGAGCCAGGAGAAGCTGAAGCTCCAAGCCAGCTAACCTGACATTTATTTGCAGTCTGGCATTTGGTGGCAGCAAGAGACCATGTCTCAAAGAAAGTGGAGCGCATGTGTGCACATGCGCACACAAGCACACACACACACACACACACACACAAATAAAAATAAAACTAGAAAAACATTACTATCTGTAACAGATGATCCAACCAGTGATTAGCTTTGACATCTTCCAGTTCATATATTAAAGTCAATTGAGAGAAGTGATAACAAGGCGATTTTCACACCACATGGGAAATCTAAGGCATATGGGACTCACCATGCCACAGGGAAGCTGAGTCTCTGCAGAAAGCATGACAAAAAGGCATTGTTGTGAATGAGCAATCAAACAGTATGCAGACAAATACTTGTACTGAAGGGTGTGCCAGACAGATAGGCAATCAACAATTTTTTTTTTTGATTTTGAGATCTTTCCAAAATTGCTCAGCCTCAAATTATTTTATGATTTCTGTAAACATTTAATTTTTTCTTACTTAGTAATTTGAATTATTTTTAAAAGGCCTTCAGAATTGTATAAGCTTTAGGCCCACAGGCTTGTCATGGCTCAAGTGAGAACCTCACCCCCGCAGTCTGATAATGGATGTGAAAGACCCTAATGGATTTGCCCTTTCCAGCTGCCTCAGTCTCCTGAAAACCAAATCTCCTCATTATTAAGTCAGCAAATGCACTGTTGATGGATTATAATGACTCTGAAGGAATCTGTGTGGGCAGAAAGATAAATAATACATCGTTTAAAGGGTTTTGAACTCTTACAATGTTTTGGAAGAAGCCATTCTCTAGAATAAAAGAGAAATTAGGAGTAGGGCTATATCATGGTCAGGGAGAAATACGTGTGTGTGTGTGTGTGTGTGTGTGTGTGTGTGTGTGTGTCTAATTGTTATTAACCATGTAAGATGAAAAGTGATTTATCTCAATCCAGGGGAAAAATGACAAAATCAGTTATGTGTTCATCACTTAATCAGATTCCATCTCACAGACCCAGGCTGACTCTGCTCAATTCACCCTCAGAATCTTGGGGTTCTTGTTCTGCAAGCAAGTGAGAGGGTAAATGGCTTCCTGGAGAAGATGGGAATAGCATGGGAAGACATTGTCCAGTTTCTTTTCTTGCTGACCCATCCAGGTCTACACGCATGGCACATCTCACTCCCAGTTTATGACAGCCACAAAGAGAGAAATCAAGTTTCCTTATTTCCCGAATCATTTTGAGCATTCTTGGTATTTTCAATACTCCAGCACCAGAAAATTGTTCATTTAAAGTTCTCTGCCTTTGGTGCCTTCAGTTTTATATTAGACTTGTGAGATTTGCTAAAAATAATTTGTGTTGCCATAAAAGTTTGTTATACACTGGATTATAAGACATTGAGCTGACGTTTTTTACATCTCTGCAACTCTGAGCATTTCATAATCAATCTTCAAATGCAGAATGTAGAATGTAGTTTGGAATGTTTCCCAAATTGCTAAATCACAAAAATATTTTTTGGCGGAATTAACATTTCAGGGGCTGTAACTTTGGTAAATGCCACTTTGGATCACAAAAAAATGAGATAATGGGATGTGAATGCCTTATATAGCATAAAAAACAAACAGATTATGTGATATTATGGTAATAACCATCATTATTATTACCAACTCCATTATGGTAAATGGAGTTAATTATTCTCTGATTCATTCTTTTCTACTGGGGCTCATTTGAACTATCTGCTTAGATCTGAGAAAAGGGTATGATAGGACAGTTGTGTTTATTTGCATAATTTTCTATCATGATAGTTTTATTTTATAATGAGGTTGAGAAATATTATCCATGTTTTTACATTCAAGCTTTTATCTGCTGCTTCAATAAAATTCATTACATTTTTATATTCTCCACTACACTTATTAAAAACTTCAGAGATTGTTAAAGCAACCACTATAAAAATCCCAATTGTATTTTTTGAAAATAAAAAAATCATCCTAAAATCCATATGAAATCTTAGGAGACACCAATAACCTAAGCAATTTTGAGAAAGGATATACTTGGAGGACTTGTGTTCAGGGGTCGTTCCCGATTCAAAAGCATAGTCCAGAGCTACAGAAGTCAAATGTAATAATTCTGGGCTAGGGATATACCTCAGAGGCATAGTGTTTACACAGCAGGTATCAGGCCCTGGGTTCAATCGCCAGCACTGCCCACACCTCTAAAAATGTAGTGTTAGAAGACAAAAATACTAATGTAGAATACGGAGCCCAGAAATAGACTTCTATACGAATAGTCAGATCATCTTTGGCATTGGCAAGGATGCCAAGACCTGTAATGTATAAGTGACAATCTCTTCAACAAACTGTGTTGGGGAAAGTATAATGTGTGTGCATAAAATGAATTTGGACTCATACCATATATTAAAAGTAAATCAAACTGGATTAAAGACTCAAGAATTTATATATTTATTTAACTTTTAGTGAAAAGACCGAGCCAACACCTCACTCTAGCCCAAGTTGATGTGGAGCTCACTCTGCAGCTACAGGCTGGCCTTGAACTCATGATGATCCTCCTACCAGAGCCTCAAGAGTGCTTGCATTGGGCTGGAGAGGTGGCTTAGCAGTTAAGCGCTTGCCTGTGAAGCCTAAGGACCCTGGTTCGAGGCTCGATTCCTCAGGACCCACGTTAGCCAGATGCACAAGGGGGCACGTGTGTCTGGAGTTTGTTTGCAGTGGCTGGAGGCCCTGACGTGCCCATTCTCTCTCTCTCCCTCTTTCTCTCTCTGTCACTCTCAAATAAATAAATAAAACAAAAAATTTTAAAAAATAGTGCTTGCATTAAAGGTGCATGCCACCACACCCTGCTAAGACCCAAGATTTTAAAACTCTTAGAGAAAAACAAAGAAAATCACGACATTGGTTTTGGCAATGGTTTCTTGGATATGATACCAAAAGTATAGCCAGTAAAAACAAAATATATAAACAATCTGACAATCCATCCAACTTAACAACTTGTGAAGCAAAAGGCTTAACAGAGCAAAAAGGCATGTATCTGATAAAGGAGCAGTATCCAGAATACAAGAACTCCTATAACTCAACACTAAAAAAAAAAAAAAAAATCAAAGAACCCAGTTTATACCTGGGTTATTTGGGTGTCCAAGTCAGAAATGCTATACTCAGGGCCAGCAAGGGTATAAAAGATGTCAAAAGTCATTAACTATGTAAGAAACATATATCAAAACTGGAGATGTCATTTCAAATGAATCAGTATGGATGCCACCACAAAAAAATGGAAATGGGGTTGTAGAAAGCTACAAGACTATGGAAAATAGTATGGTGTTTCTTCAAAAAAAAAGGTAAAAATAGAGTTGCCATATGACCTAGCAACCCCACTTCTAGGCATATATCCTAAAGAGTAGAAAATAAAAATGTTGAGATGTGTGCACTTACCATATTCACAGTAGAGTTATTTATAGCAGCCAAGAGGTAGAAAACTCCAAACTACCCTTCAACAGAAGAATGGATTTTTAAAAAGTAATATGGACATAGGATATAATATTACTTAAGAAGGAAAGAACTTCTGACACATACTATAATACAAATGAATAACCCGTGTGGAAACCTACTCTTTTGGTCAGTGGTGCACCAAGAAGCCCTAGATTGTTACTAGAAAAATTTCAGTGCCAGAGATGGGATACCTTCCAGTGAGTTGTTGGCCATGGAGACCCTTGATGCCCCCAAAACATTACAGGCTATTGCTGAGGTTCTTGGTTTTCCATCAGGAATAGATGGTAAGACCCTAATGCTGAACACTTCACATGCTTGGGCTGCAAAGTCACTGAGAAATCCTGCTGGAGCTGAGCTGAAAATCTCCTTTCTGTAGACTAGCTGACAAAAAGCTGGAAAAAGCTACACTGCATGCAGTTCTATGGGAGAGAGAGATAAGTCATAAGCGGAGATAAAAAACAGGAGACACTGCAAGCCTTAAGTTTGGCCAGGCCAAGTGAGCCAATGGTTGCAATACTGGCATGACTGTTATGTGGAAAACAGCCACTCTTCAACTGTGCTGGAGGCCTGCTCCACTGGAGGGAATAAATGGTTGGTACTGAAAACCTATGGCAGGGAGGTCATGAGCCCCAGGGCCGTAACGTCCGCTGATGTCTGGCTAAATGCATGTGTTATACTCACCAGACTGCCCAGTAAGCGCTTGTCTTTACATACGTTCTCACACATTAATGCTACTCTCACTTTAGGTGAGAGAAACTTCTGTTTTCACATGGCAGTGACCTCTAGAATGACTCAAATGGCACCATACGGCTGAGAAGAAGTGACAGAGGAGTGCTCAGCACTGAAGCATCTTTATCACAACCTTCAAAACTCAGGGTGCATTGCAGAAGATGAGACAGAAAGAATGTAAGAGCCAAAGGAGGGGTAGGAGTGCTTACAATGTATTTTTCCAGACACAAAATGGCCTGGATGTCCATGACCTCACAGCACCTGGCACTACCTACAGAAACCGTCATAAAGGAGGAAAAGATTATGACATCAAAATAAAAGAAAGACTGATTGAGAGGGTGTAAAGATGTGATGGAGAGTGGATTTGTGAAGGGTAAAGTGGGGGAGGGGAGGAAATTATCATGTATATCTGTAATTATGGAAGTTGTCAATAGAAAGATATCAGAGGGCTGGAGAGATGGCTTAGCGGTTAAGCGCTTGCCTGTGAAGCCTAAGGACCCCGGTTCGAGGCTCGGTTCCCCAGGTCCCACGTTAGCCAGATGCACAAGGGGGCGCACGCGTCTGGAGTTCGTTTGCAGTGGCTGGAGGCCCTGGCGCGCCCATTCTCTCTCTCTCCCTCTATGTGTCTTTCTCTCTGTGTCTGTAGCTCTCAAATAAAATAAAAAATGAACAAAAATATTTTTAAAAAAAGATATCAGAAAAAGAAGGGGAAATGATTTTTTAAAAAAAGCAGAAAAAAAGGACTGTTTGAGTCACTTGAACATGAATGTTGTGAGATGTGTGACAAGCAGAGGTTTCTAGGGGGAAGTCAAGGGGAAAACCAAGTTTAATGCTTATGAGCCTTTGGAAAACTTTAACACTGGGATGGCCCCTTATCACCGAGGTGGATGATGGAGATATCAGTGAGCCCACTGTGCCAGCTGCTGTGGAGGAAGGAGCGCTTGTGAATGGAAACCACAAGAGCTGAATCCCTAGCAGGGTGGCCACAGCTGTCTACAGGATAGGATCGTGCAGGGCAACTGGAGGCTATATGCTGTATTGCAGATTTACTGGTCCCCTATTAGTGTGCAGACTATCTGGGCTTGGGGGGATTCCAGAACCAGTGTGCCTTGGTATCTGCCGAGAGTTCAAGGCCACCCTGAGACTACATAGTGAATTCCAGGTCAGCCTGAGCCAGAGTGAGACCCTACCTCGAAAAACCAAAAAAAAAAAACAAGTGATGGAAGACTGTACTAATGTTTTTCTTTAATATTCCCTTAGCTGCTGACTCCTGAGACATTAGGGATCCTGTCCACGTTTTGGGAAAAGGTTTCATCCCATGGGTGTCTTCAGGCTGACCTCCAAGTGTTTTACAGACTTGTAAAGACATCTGAAGGAGTGGTAGAAACAGCAGTTTAGAACTTAAAAGAAGGCATGCACATGCTTGAAAATGGGAGCATTCCCAGGATCACTTAAGATTGTTGGATGCAATAAGAGGTGGGCTACCTCCCCATGATTTTTTGCTCAGGGAGGCTCCCGAGACTCCACAAATCAGAAAGGCTACTGCCACTGCTGTTGGTTGCATGCCAGAAGTGAGTGGTGGGGCCCACTGCCGGAGCTCTGGTTGAAGGACACGGAAGAAACAAAGCTGAGACTGAGCTGAGAGCTTCCCTCCACACTCAGCCCCACTGGCTGGCTGTCGTTGTGTGGAGGGTGCCATGTCCCCAGAGCTCTGCTCCGTTATGGACTCTTCGTATGACACTGAACTACATTGTCAGCACAGGAGGCAAGACGAATGCACAGGTACAACAGTAACACAAGCGCTATGGGTGCAACCAAGTGCTTCCTGGTTGGATTTAAGACCCGCTCCACGTGAGGAACCTGCCATCTGGTACTGAAAGCCAAGAGAGAATCCTGTGGCTGGAGAGGTCATAGAACCCAGTGGGGAAATAGTCATTCTTTTATTAAATGGATGTAAAATGCCTGTCAAGTTACCTTGCAAGGAGTCGTGCTTGTGCCCATAGCTTGCTGATGCTCTCAGCCTCAGTAAGGCATAGCAGGAAACCTCGTTTTGCAGTGGGTGATTTACTGTGGACACTACTTGTTGACTTCCCATGACTAAGTGATTGCTGCTGTGCCATAGTGCTCTAACATCTGTATCAGCCCCTCAGAGGCTCAAGGAACAGTGGAGAAGCAGTTGGGAAGTAGATGGAAAGAATATAAGAGCCAGAGGAAGGAATGGAATGTTGGATAGTAATTTCCTGCTAAATGAAACAGTCCATCCTTGAGTAAAGCTCGTTAGGAAGTTCCAGATTGAATCATAGTTTCATTAAGAGCAAAGCTTGTTAAGGCCCAGGAAGTAATCGAGGTTCAAGTTGTAAACAGATCACAGGGAAGATGGCTGAGGCACTGACAAGGAAACTTACAAGATTCACAAGGCACATCCACAACTTATATAAGGAATTAAAATTGCTTGGGAGAAGAGACTCTCAAAGCAGCAAGCTGCCTGCAAGGTGTGCAGTGTGCTTCTGAGATGTGCTTCTACGAGGAGTGACCTGTGTCAGGGTGGGCTTCTCAGTGACAAAGCTGCCTTTGACTCATTCATGCTCCTGCAAGTGACCAAGCTGGACTTTGCAGTGATCATGTCTTTGGTCTGTTGCTTGTGTCCAATCTGGGGTGAATGAATGTTTGTTCATGTCTCTCCAGGAGTAGTTTAACAAAACAAATGGCGCCATGGGGTCACTTACAACATGAGTTATTGTTATACCCTATGACCTTGAGACCAAGGTGATCCCAAAGAAACACCATGAGGGGAATAAGAACACAGATTGGGGGGACGGAGAGAAGATAGCCACTGAGTCACATGGCAAGATAGCTGTCATTGACATGTCTGAACTCTTCTGAACTCTGAAGGAAAGCATATGCCTGAAATTGCAATCACCTGAGTGATGGGAGCTAGTTTGCATGTGTGTGTACAGTATGTGTGAGGTGTTTTGTGCTTGGTATATGCACATGTGCAAGCAGATGCACATATTACATAACTTTCATGGAGAAGCCAGAAGAGAACATCTGGTGTCCTTCTCTTAATTGTTCATCAGTTTATTTCCTTGAGATGGTGTGTCCCTCAACCCAGAGCTGCTGCTTGGCAGTAAGCCTCAGTGATTCGCTGGTCTCCACCCCTCTGTACACTGGGGTTATAGATGTGTGTGGCCATGTCCTGCTTTCTATGTAAGATCTGAGGAGTCGAACTTGGCAGTCTTAGGACCAAGAGGCCAAAATTAAGTGGCAAACACTCTTAAACACTGAGCCATTTCCCCAACTACCACCTGCTATGGGTGGAGGGCTGCTTCTCCAGGGAGCAGGATGACTTTGGTTACAGGAGGAGGCTGTCAAGAGAAGAAATGCAGTGCAGGCAAGTGTGAGTCAGAGAGGTGTACTGGAAGTGGAAAGGTCAAAGGAATATAGCTGAGGAATTGCCAATGTTTGATATACCCAGGACTCAAAAGACCTTCTCATCTCTTCTTGTGACAAAAAATCTACCCACATGTCATTATATATTTATGGCAGAACTTTCTAGCTGGTATACCTTAGTATTTTCAGGTGTCATACATGGAGATGGAGATACTGAACACCTTAGTCCATTTGTGATTAAGTGGGGTCTGGGGAAGATCAACCAAGGTCTAGTCACCCCAACAGTGAGTAGCCTTTGTACAGAGGAAAAGCTTTGAGGGTAACAGAATAATGATGGCCGACAATATCCATACCATAATCTTAGGTACCTATGACTATCTTGTATAAGGTATTTATTAAAAAACAGACTTGGGCTGGAGAGATTGCTTAGTGGTTAAGGCACTTGCCTGTGAAGCCTAAGGACCCCAGTTCGATTCTCCAGGTCTCACACTAGTCAGATGCACATCGTGGTGCATGTGTCTGAAGTTCATCTGCAGTGGCTAGAGACTCTGGCACATCCATTCTCTCTCTCCCCCCCCCCCCACCATCTCTAATAAATAAATGAATAAAATTTATTTTAAGAAAAACAGTCTTTCCAAAGTGATCAACATACATATGTCAAGAAGGGGCAAGGAAAGGGCACGCATAAATGGGTTATTTATGTGGATGCAGTGTAACCCAAGCATCCTTATAAGAGAGAGGCAGGAAAGTCAGTGGCAGTGTGAGAGGAACATATGGTCAGGAACTAAAGAATTCTGTAATTATCTCTAGAAGTTAGAAGAGGCAAAGGACAGATTCTCCCCTAAACTCTGCAGAAGAAATGTAGCCTTGGATTTTAGCTGAAATCACCATGTGGTCCTGTGTAAGCAAGTTTGACGTTCATGTTCTGCATTAGCACCCTTCCCAGGAAATGATAAGAGAATGACATAGGATTTACCACATGTTGGTATGAAGCTCTGTTATGGCTTACAGTGCTTGCATGTAAGCCTGCCAACTTGTTTGTTCTTCCTGGTGCCCAAGTAAAATCAGACACAAAGTGGTGCATGCCTCTGGAATCCCAGTGTGACTATGGTAATGGGAGGCAGAGCCTGGAGGATCTGGAAGCTTGTGGGCAGCCACACGGAGAGACCCTGGCTCCAGCAAGGTGCAGGGGGAAGAAAAAACACCCTGAGGTTGTCCTATGACCACCTGTGCATGTGTATACACATACATACACAAATAAATAATAAAAATATCTTAATATTTGTTAATAGTGATGAAAGCTTTTTAAATCTAGAAAACATTTTTAAACACAGAGTTTATGATACTTGTGCTCATTTTTCATCTTGCTTAAACCGAGTCCCATTTAGCTGGTACATGTAGACATCTGATGGCCCTTGGTGACCACTCCCTGGCACAAATACCAGTCACAGAACCAATCAATCTACTGGGAGGCATAAGCTTTGGGCACTAAAAGCCTCAATTTGCATAAGAAATGACAATAGCCAGGGTTCTGAGTACTGGCACACTTTTTGTAGGGGTCACCTTTACTAATTCCAGTGACCAGAAACTGAAAACTAAAACATGCAACTTCTAATAATCTCTAGGGAGGACAGGAAACATGCCTTTTTTTGTGCTCAAACGATCATCTAAGACCCAGCTTCTTACACGGTGGGCCACAACCCCACATGTGGTCACGCAACTTAATGTAAGGCTTGCAGAATATTTGGCAACAATAAAGTGTTTCTGAATATGCAATTAGGTCAAGTGTGCAGTGAATCGAGGTGCTTATCTGGCAGAGCTTGCCCATGTCGCATAATGCGACATAACAGCAGCCGTGGTTCTGAGCACACCCCATGCGTACCTTGCATGGCCCGTGCCATAAGACCACTGAACACTACCACTGCCTGAAATGCATGGGTTCCTGTTCAACACCATTATGTGTTATAAAGTGCAGCGTTTCCTGCTCTAGTAGAAGCATAATGACTTAATTACAGAAAACAAACACAGTATTTTCCCACCATCATTCTTCAGTGTCTAAGTACTAAGTTAGAATGTCATTGGATTGAACTGTACCAAATGTTGGCTTTTTAAACATGCTGTTTGAGTTGCTGGTGTGTTTCATTAAAAAAAAAAAACCCAGACACAAAATGGCCTGGATATCCATGACCTCACAGTGTCTGATACTACCTACACAAGACCATTATAAAAGGAGGAAAAGACCATGACATCAAAACAAAAGAGAGCCGCCGGATGTGGTGATACACACCTTTAATCCCAGCACTCAGGAGGCAGAGGTAGGAGGATCGCCATGAGTTCAAGGCCATCCTGAGACTACGTAGTGAATTCCAGGTCAGCCTGGGCCAGAGTGAGACCCTACTTTGGTTAAAAAATAAATCAATAAAAATAAAAAGTAAAAGAGCGCCACAGGAGGCATAGATTGTTACTAGAAAATTTTCAGTGCCAGGGATGGGATACCTTCCACTGAATTGTTGGCCAGGGAGATCCCTGATGTCCCCAAAACATCACAGGTCATTGCCGAGGCACTTGCTTTCCCACCAGGAATAGATGGTAAGATCCTAATGCTGAAGACTCCACATACTTGGGCTGCAAGGTCACTGAGAAATCCTGCTGGAGCTGAGCTGAAAACCTCTTCCATGTAGACCAGCTGACAGAAAGTTGGAAAAAGCTACAGTTCATGCAATTCAATGGGAGAGAGAAATCACCAGGGAAGATACTCAACAGTGGGCACTGCAAGCCTTATATTTGGCCAGCCAGGCCAAATGAGCCAATGGATGCAGTCATGGCATTTCTGTAATGGAGGAAGCCAATCACCCTCTAATTTGACTGGAGGACTGCTCCATGGGAGGAAATACATTCCTGATACTGAAAACCTACAACAGGGGTAGTCATGAGCCCTAGGGGTGTAATGTCTGCTGCTGTCTGGCTAAATGTATATACTATGCTCACCAAACTGCCCAGTCAGCACTTCTCTTAATGTTCATACCCATATATTAATGTTACTCTCACTTTGGGTTAGAGAATCTTCTCTTTTCAGATGGCAATGACCTTGGGATGACTCAGAAGGCACCATGGTGCTGAGAAGAAGTGACAGAGGAGTGCTTAGCAGTGAAATATCGCTATCACACCTTCCAAGGCTCAGAGTCCATTGCAGAAGAGGTATTGGAAAGATTGTAAGAGCCAAAGGAAGGGTAGGATTCCTTACAACGTGCTCCTTCTGACACAAAATGGCCTGGATATCCAAGACCTCATAGTGCTTCACACAAGATCATCATAATAGGAAAAGATCATGACATCAAAATAAAAGAGAAACTGATTGAGAGGGGGAGGGAATATGATGGAGAGTGGAGTTTCAAAGGAGAAAGTGTGTGTGGGGGGGAATTATCATGGGTTATTGTCTACAATTATGGAAGTTGTTAATAAAAATACAATAAAATAAATATTGTTAAATAAATTTTGGATTAGGATTTGAACATTATTTCCAACAATTTCTAAAATGACCCTACATATACTTCTGCTATTTTGAACTGCATGTTTAAATGAAGTAGCATTCTTAGCATTGAGGATTATAAAAGCAAATATTGATCATCTCTGAAAAATGTTGGAGATGTTCTATATCCTGTAGTCTTAAATATTCAGCCAATAAACAAGCACATCCATCTACTGGTGTGCACTTTTGCTTTTGTCTTTAATAAGTGGTACAATTATATGTATACCACATAATTGCTTTAAAATAAATTTCTTTATGATTTGTTATCAATGAATAGTTGATTTGAATATGTGCTTTATTTTATTTTATTTATTTATTTGAGAGAGAGAAAGAGAGAGAGAGAGAGAATGGGCACGCCAGGGCCTCCAGCCACTGTAAATAAACTCTAGACACATGTACCACCTTGTGCATCTGGCTTTATGTGGGTTTTGGAGAATTGAACTTGGGTCCTTGGGTTTTACAGGCAAGTGCACTAACCACTAGGCATTCTCTCCGGCCCTGAATACTTGTTTTGTATGCCTATGTGTCCTGAGTCATGTAAAAAGTTCTTGGGCAAAAATGGGTCACGAGATGAGGATGTCTCAGAAGCCCTGGTCTAAGCAGAACCATCCAAAGTCCTGAAGGAGCAAAGTGCATGGAAGAGAGTGTGAGCAAGCAGCATTTATGGACTAAGTGGGAAGGCTGACCTCTTCTTCCTAGACTCAGAGCTCACTGAAACAAAATTAAGAACAACCAGTAGAAAAGAAATGGTTTCAACACGAACAATGGACTTGAAAACAAGGAAGAATATCCCCCTTTCACTAAAAAAAAAAAATTCTCCATGAGCATGAATGTTAGAAGAATAAAAGCACTTTCTTATGTGATTAAATGATCAAATGTATCAAGTTGTCAGAGAATAATCAATGTAATGTAACATCATCTGGACAATTGCATTTACTAAATTACATTTTTGGAAGACAATGAGCCACAGAAATTCTACCTTGATAGTCAATCTTAGGGAATTAATACAGAGACAGAAGAGCTATGTGATGATAATTTCTATTGCCACATAATCTATAGCAGCAAAATATTTTACCTGGGGATCCACTGATGGTTGTGATGATGACTCTTTCTTTCCAACTTGACAGTGTTTGGAATCACCTCAGAAACAGATCTCTGGGTGTCTTTGGGAAGTTTCCAGAGGGGTTTAACTGAGCAGGGAAGACCTTCTGTAAATGTGAGTTGGATACATGGGCTATAGTCCCAGACTCAATAAAAAGAAAAAAAAACCCGGGCATGGTGACACATACCTTCAATCCCAGCACTCGGGAGGCAGAGGTAGGAGGATTGCCATGAGTTCGAGGCCACCCAGAGACTACATAGTGAATTCCAAGTCAGCTTGGGCTAGAATGAGATCCTGCCTTGAAAAAAAAAAAAAGAAAAAAAGGAAAAAAGAAAGAAAGAAAAGAAAACACCAGTGGAGTATGTGTACTAAATATTAATTAGCCATTTTAAAAAGTTATATTTTAAAAATATTTCTTGCAATTATTGAACATTAAGTGCTTTGCTAGGCATTAGAAATATGGCAAGGAACAAAACAGTAGCCATTACCTTTACCTGTGCGGAGGACTATAGACAGCAAACCCAGTCATGGAATATATGACGTACATGTACATGATGACTTCACAGGTGCCCGGCGGGCCCTGTGTCCAGAGGGCCTATACTTACTGTAATGTCCTGCTGACAAACCTTCCTGAGAGTCTTAATTTCTTAACAAAGTCCCCACATTTTAAGTTTCTCCAGATAGTCAACCATGTAGTCATGAAATCAAATCCATTAGGATAAGAGGGACAGGAAATGGGAAGGGTGATGCTGTTTGAGACCAGATGATCAGAGAAAGCTTCACTGATGTAACATTGAGCGAGGACGTGAAGGAGGTCTTGGTTAGAAAAGCCATTAGTATTGAAAGGTTTACATATTTATTAAATTAATGGTTTCTATTGACTAGAATATGTACACTGGAGTGTCAGTTTCTCTGTTGTTGTGACTAAATACCTCACATGCCACTGCAAGGGACAAAGACTTTACTTTGGCTCAGAGCGGGAGGGGTACCGGCTGTCATGAAGGTGAGGAGGTGGGATTCAGGGAAGCAAGAACACGTAGACTGAGACCCCTCGCCTCTCCCTGGATCAGGAAGCTCTCAGAGATTCTGCTGAAGCAGTGGGGCAATAGCACCCACCCTCACCTTCCACCTGCCCCCCCCCCACCAGAGACCCACTTCCTCCAGCTAGGCCCCTCCTCCAAAGCTTGACAAAATAGTGCACCAACTAGAGACACGAGAGAGTTTTGCTTATTGTAGCTACGGTGGAGATTCTGGTCAAAACTCTGGAAAAACGTTGGAGGTTGCTTGCTTTCCCTATCAGCTTCCCTTTCCAATTACTTATGGGGTCCGGTCTCACCATGCTGTCTGGGCCCAAGGCATACCTGTCTCATTTATTATTTCTCAACTGACCCACCTATACAGGCTGCCTATGTCTAAACTTGACCCCCGCCCCCAGTCTTTATTTTGGAGGGGGGTTAGGCCTAGGGATTGTATTTACAATTTTGTCCATGCTAGGCAGATCTGAGGTATGCTCTTCACCCTCTTTTTTTCTTCTTGAGCATTGTGGTTTGCAGGTGAAATGTCCCCCAGAGACTCAAGTGTTTGAGAACTTCGTCCCCAGCTGGTGGCACCATTTTGGAATGGTTGCAGATCGTTTCAGAGGAAGTGCATCACTGTGGACACTTCTTGAGGTTTTGTGGACTGGCCTTGCTTCTCCACTTCCTGTTCTGTCTCTGCTTCATGGCGGTGGATGCAATGGGATCAGCTGGCCTCTCCCACTATCACGGTCTGTGTCCCCTGGAACTGTAGGTCAAAATGAACCTTTCCTTCTTTAAATTGCTTCTTCTTTTCAGGGATTTGCTTACAGTAATAAGAAAAGTAACTAGTTCACAGAGGGTCTCACTAAGTTGCCCAGACAAGCCTTGAACTTTTGATCTTTCTGCCTTGGCCTTCTGAGTAGCTGGGATTCCAGACCTGTAGCACCAGGCCTGTTAGTTTTTGTTTTGAGACAGGGTCTCACTCTATAGCTCACACTGGCCCCACACTCATGGCACTCCTCCTGCCTCAACGTCCCAAATGCTTCCCAAATGATTACAAACCAGCATGCCCAGCACAGTGAACCTTCTGAAGCCAAAATCAGATTCCATACCTTTCCACTTAAAACCCTCTAATGGCCTCTCTCTTACTCTAATGTTAGAACTCTTTAACATGGTTTGTAAGTCCCTCATGATTGTTTCTGCCCTATCGCCTTCTGTGGCCTCATCCCCTGTCCCCTCTCCCAGTTAACTGTTTCTGCCATCAGCCCCTTTGCTATTTCTATAACATTGCAACAACACTCTACCTCAGGACTTTTGTGCATAATGTTCATCTTGCTTGGGACAGGTTTTCTTCAGAGGCACATATGTCTTCCTCTTACTTCCTTAAGAATCTGGCTCACTTAGGTAACCCCAGCCCAGAAAGCCAATGTCGCATGTTCTCTCTCATATGTGGATCCTATCTACAAATGTATAGACTTGTTTGTGAGCTGGAACAAAAAGTCGGTAGCAGAAGCCAGTAAACTAGAAAAAAGCTGTAAGGGAGGGAGGAGAGGGAAGCACTTAAAGGGATGGTACTGTATATATGTGAGTAGAAGAACAGATTACAGGGAGGGGAAAGGCCTAAGCAAGGCCAGGGGAAGAGATTGTATAAAATAGTGGTGGGGGGGGTCAATCAAAATTCAAGATATTCTGAATAAGACATATGAAAACCTACTTTTTTGAATAATGTCACATCCTGAAGCCATAGATTATTACTAGAAAATTTTCAGTGCCAGGAATGGGATACCTTCCAGTGAGCTGTCGGCCAGGTAGATCCCTGTTGCCTCTAAAACTTTACAGACTCTTGCCAAGGCCCTTGGTTCCCCTGGAGAAACAGATGGTAAGACGCTATTGCTGAAGACTTCACATGCCTGAGCAGCAAAGTCACTGAGAAATCAAGCTAGTGCTGAGTAGAAAACCTTTACCCTGTAGACCAGCCAACTGAAAGCTGGAAAAAGCCACACTGTTTGCAGCCCTATGGGAGACAGAAGTCATTAGCAATGAAAACAGTGGATACTGGAAGCCTCAAGTTGGCCACACAGGCCAAATGACTGAACGAGTGCAATAGTGGCATGTCTGCTCTGGGGGAAACCAACTGTTCTCTAATTGGACTAAAGGACCACTCTATGGGAAGGAATACATGCCTGGTACTGAAAACCTAATCAAAAGTCTATGACAGGAGAGGTCATCAGTCTTAGGGGTAAATCCTGTTCTTGTCTGGATAAATGCATATATTATTTCCACCAAATTGCCCTGAAAGCACTACAGTTAATGTTCATACTCATATTAATGCTACTCTCATTTCTGGTTAGAGAAGCTTCTCTTTTCAGATGGTGATGATCACTGAGATAACACAAAAGACAACACAGTGTTGAGAAGAAGGGATGGAGGAGTGTCCAGCACTGAAACATCTTACACCCTCCAAGGCTCAGGGTCAACTGGGGAAGAGGTGGTGGAAAGAATGTAAGAGACAAAGGAAGGGTACCACTCCTTACATACAACTGTCCAGACAGAAAATGGCTTTGATATCCATGATCTTGCTGTGCTTAGCAATACCTACACAAGACCCTCAGAATAGGAGAAAAATATGGTGACATCAAATTAAAAGACAGACTAATAGAGATAAGGAGGGGATATGATGAAAAGCAGAGTTATGAAGGGGAAAGTAGGGGAGGGGAGGGAAATATGGTTTATTGTCTGTAAGTATAGAAGGTGTCAATAAAATATATATATTGAAATATATTAAAATATATTTATATTAAGATATATTAATATCTATCTTAATATATATTATATAATTATATTATATTTATTATTAGAAAATATATTAAGATATAATTATTATATTATATATATTGAGATATAAGTGTTATATATTATATATTAAGATATAATTAATATATAAGATATATTAATTATATCTTAATATATATATTTTAAAGACAAAAATTTGCCAGGTGTAGCAGCATATGTCTGTAATCCCAGTGCTTGGAAGGCTGGCAGGAGGATCACAAGTTCAAGGCTACCCTGGGTCCTAGAGAGTAAGGTGAGACCTGTCTTTAAGAAATGTCGCAGTAAGCATTAAAGCCAGCAAAGAAGTTGATATCAGTCCAAACTGGAAACAACTTCAATGCCTCATGACAAGTGTAAGAGAACTTGAATGATAGAAGTGACAGAATACTCACAGAGCAACTCCCACATCAGTGAGTCTTTAAAAACACAAGGATGAACCTCACACGAGTCGGGATGACCAAAGGAAGCCAAATGTAACAAGAGGAACTACGTGCTACCAGATGCCTCGAACGTATAATTCTATAAGATTTTACAACAGCCGTCACTAACCCTCGTCTTAGAAGCCAGGAAAGGCTCAACCTTGGGGGGTGATGTCTACAAGAGATCCCGAGAGGGTTCTGCAGTGCAAGTCATGGTAAGTTTCTGGATCTGGGTGCTGTTCCCCAAGAGTGCTCACTTTCCAAAGATGGCATCATGCTACACACATACAACTTTGCATACGTTTAAAAAAAGAATTTGGCTCACTTTATTAGACTGTATTTCCTGGCCACATTAGAAAGGCAAACCACGTCCTGTCCTTCATCTTTCTCCTTAGCACTTTCCTCTTCCAGCCATATCTTGTATCACATATCCATCCACTGTTAACTGTCTGTCTTGTACAACTAGAAACCCCAAGAGGATAAGCATTTTGTACACCCCAACACTCTATCTGGCATATGGTTAGCACTTTTATGAATAAATGTAATTAGAATGAAGCAAGTGTATTATTTCAACTTTGTAACGTATACCTACGAAAATAAATTCAAATATGTTAGTAGCCATTCTGAAGCATGGGATAGACATAAGTGGGGTTTTAAATTTCCTTCCTGAGAGTTTGTAGTTTGCTAGAGCACTTGCCAAGAGGACATGAGGCCCTGGCTTCAATCCCTAGTACTACTGCGAAAAGAAAAGCAACTTGCCTTTTGAGTTATCTTTAAGGTAATTGTGTAACTTTCATATGTTTTGTAAATTACTCTATTGTATTTTGTAATAAGTAGTATGATATCCACATGTAATAAATACTCAATAAAATGTTCTCTTGGAAATATTGAAGTCTGCTTATGAAATTTCACTTCAAGGGATGGTTCCAATGATCTATAATACTTAAGGGATATTGCAGAGCCTGTGATTGCAAATCCCTGTGAAATATCTATTCTTTTAAAAGCAAACTAGAAACAAATATCACATTGTGCCCCTGCTATGATCTGGGCATATGTCCCCCAAAGGTTTAAGACATCCACCGTGCCCCTGCTGTGGTCTGGGTAACCCCAAAGGCTCATGTGTTGGCTTAGTGCTGGGATACTCCCAGAAGGTAATGGAATCTTTAGAAGGTGGAGGCTTAGTGGAAGGGAGCTAGGTATTAGACTGTGTCCTTGAAGGTGAATGTTGGGCCTCTATCCCCTCTTCTTCCTCTCTTGGCTGCCATGAGGTGAACAGTTAGTCATGACGTACTGCCCAACACAGGCCTGAGAGCAAATGGCCCAACCTTAAGCCTCAGAAACAAACCTTTCCTCTTTGCAAGTCTTTAGTTGCAGAAATGCAAGGCTGACACACACACATCTCCACAAATACAATGAAAATTAATGTTTTCCACTTTAGAATGACAGCTTTAGATTTATAGAAACTTTCAGAGACTCCCATTGTTCTCAAAATTAGCACACTTACCTTCTTCTACTATTTATGTACTAATATCCTACATTAATCATAGCTAATGAACCAATGCTGACACACTACTGTTTCCTAAAATGATACACTTTACTCTGATTTCCTTAAGTTTTCCCCAATGTCCTTTTTCTGTCGCAACATCCCCTCTAGGACAGTTGTAGAACACTAAACCATCCTATCTCCTCGGGCTCCTCTTGGCTTCCTCAATTCAAGTCTTGGTTCCTGAAAGCCAGGTGTCTGCCCAGTACCAATGTCTTCTGAAATAGGACCCCTGTAAATGGTTGAACTGAATTGATCAAGTTTCTATTTTATATTTTTTAAAGATTTTATTTTTGTTTATCTATTTATGAGAGAGAGACAGAGAGTGGGCATGTCAGGGCCTCTAGCCAATTGCAAACAAACTCCAGACACACATGCCACCATAAGAATCTGGCTTATGTGGGTCCTGGGGAATTAAATCTGGGCATTGCTGGCTGCAGAACTGTGATGCATGGCTAGATCCACAGGACAGCTGGTCCATTTGACTGACATGCTACCTGTGTCCTTAGCTCTGAAACAGCAGAACTCACTGAGCACTTCCTGCTACTTTTGGCTGCTCCCCCTTGAACTGGGCCACAGAAGGCTCTGAGCTTCTCTCATGTTTGTGAGAAATCCCTAGACCAGGTACAGGAACTCCAACATCAGTAAGGGACTGAGAGCTGTTTTACATGTTCTGTACCTAACACATCCGATCCTCACATGTTATGCGAAGCCATGTTCCTCACCAAATCCTTTATTAAGACAGCAGCTCCCAAAACTAGCATGCTCATTACATGGTTGATGGAGACAATGTAAGCAAGAGGCTGTTTCAGACCACAGCTGTCTACTATTTATTATGGGTCTCAAAAAGTAAACGGTCCACCATATAGTACTTAGCAATTACCTTTTCATTTCTGGGGGAAAAAAAAATGCTCAACCAGAAGCAACTTATTGACGGAAAACATTTATTTTGGGCTTACAGCTTCATCCTGATGGGGGAAACGCGGTAGAGCAGACAGCTGGGCGTCATCTTGTCACATAAACAGGGTGAGAAAGAGAATGACCTGAGCGTGGTAAGTGGGTGGACTACACAACCCTAAGTCATGAGCCCCTTCCAGGGACGCACTTCCGGCAGTACAGGACCACCTCCCACAGCCTTCCCTAACACTGCTGCTGGCAGGGGTTAAACATCCACACACACGGGCTGAGGAGATGGCGCAGTGGTTAAAAGGCACGTGTTTGCAAAGCCTGACAACTTGGGTTTGATTCCCCAATACCCACATAAAGCCAGGTGTACAAAGTGCAGCATGCGTCTGGAGTTCCTGTGCACTGTCAAGAGGCCCTGATGTGCCAATATACACAACACTCTCTCTCCTTACACATAAATATATTTTTTAAAAAAGCATTCAAACGCATAAAGCTGGGGGATATTTTATTCTCAAACCATCACCAAGTCGTATCTGTTATAGCTAAGCTATGATCAGCATTTTGAAAAAAAAAAAAAAACACTCAAATAAGGGCAAAAATATTGAACACCTTGTCAGTGACTAAAGTTCCAACTCAACCTGTGTTTCTGCCCAGGGAAGCCCCAAGTCCAACAGCCTGGCCAGGCTTTGGCGTCAAAAGCTCTCAGTCATGACTAACTCCCATTCGCTGCTTCCCCACTGGCACTTACTGGGTTCTTTCCGCCCTTTAGTTAGTCCCTCGGGACACAATCACTGTCTGGGGCATCTTGCTGTCTTCAGTAGAGAACGTGGACCGAAGATGAGAACATCCTCATCTCTCGAGAATACAGCATCTTACAACGTCATCCTCTTCCCCTCCCTTGCTGGGAACACGGAAGAGCGGCAGTCGTGGCCACAGGTCACAGCAAAGGCCCTCGTGTGCCCTCTTCATAGGGTGAGGTCCCACCTGGAGAAACAGGGGACAAACTTTGTGGTTAGGAATATCTGAACTTCACTCTCAAGTGGTCCCCACGCCCCCACCACTCCTGTGTCCTACCCAGAGCTCTTTACAGCATCTTGGTGTGTGGGTTTCCACCAGTTTGTATTCATTTACTTCTTTTTTGCTAAGATCAAAGTCTGGCCCCTGTTGCTCACAGAGCGTTTTGCTCCACATTTGATGATCAAGTTGAAGTGCAGCCACTCGGCGAGTGACGTCACTTACGAGGTTTGTGTCGGACTTTCCGAAGTCTGTCTCCACGCTGCACGCTCACAACTAACTTCTCTCATCTCTGCCTGTGCAAATACGCCGACCCTGGAAATCATCTCCATCTGCAGTGGTCCGCGGCAGGAGCGGAGCAAGACCCTGCTTCCAGTGTGGGTCTTCGTGGCTCCTTAAGCGTCTACAAGCAGTATTTCAGATCAGGAAAGAAGGGACTATTGAGTCCCCAAGTTCCCTCCAAGTGGGAAAGGAAAACGCCACACTCCCGCTTCCACTCGGACGAGCTCGCTGCAGGGCCGCCGAGGCTCTGCTAATAAAAGCGCAAATCGAAATGGCTTGAGGATTATTGGCTTTCGCCCTTGGACGGAGAAATGAGATCACCGAGCTTCACCAGGGGAAGGAACGGCCGCTGCCAGGCTGCTGAGGCGGCCGATTCCCCTCCCTGCCCGGGCCCCGCATTACATCACCGGTGAGCTCTGGCTGGTAGGGGGAGAGGAGGATTCTCTAGGGGCCCCAGCCCCACACCGAGGACCGTACCGTGGAGGGGTGGGTGGGGCAGTGTGGAGGAAGAGGGAGGAGGAAAAGGCAGGTCCCAGTTTCTCACCATTTGGGGTGAAGGGTGTGTGCACGGGCGAAACGCAACAGCTTGAAGCAGCTGCGTCCTCAAATGCGCCCCCGCGCCTCCTCGCAGCCGCCCGCAGCCCCCATCGCCAAGTCCAACCGAAACCAGTTTCCTAGGCTGCCGGGAAGCGGCGTGGAGGGGACCTAGCGGACCTGCAGCGAGGCACCCTGGGGCTGGGGAAGGACCCAGGCGCCCTCGCCTGCTGGGGTGGGGTGGGGTGGACCCGAGGGGGAGGCGGTGACTGCTGCTGCGCCCCCGCCCGGCCGTGCCAGCCGCGCCTCCCCCGCCAGGCGACAGCAGTCCGGGCGGGGGGAGGTGCAAGCACCTCGTCCCCACCCGGAGCCCAGCGGACCGCTCCGGGGGAGGAAGTCGCCCCGCCTCGCCCCCGATGAGGGGCGGATCATGCCATGGCAGCGCCCGCGAGCGACAGCGGCGGCAGCGCCCCGAGACCGAGCGGCAGCCCCGGGGGCACCGAGGCGGGATCCCGAGACGACCACGGGGACACTGGAGTCCGGGACGCCGCGGCGACGGCCCCCAGCCTCCCTCCGCTGGAGGATTACGAATGCAAAATCTGCTACAACTACTTCGACGCGGACCGGCGCGCCCCCAAGCTGCTGGCCTGCCTGCACACCTTCTGCCAGGAGTGCCTGAGCCAGCTGCAGCTCCGCGCCGCCGCCGCCGCCGCCGCCGCCAGCGCCGCTCCTGAGCGCGCGCCGCGCCCGCCACCTTGGCACGGCCCGCCCGGCGCCATCGCGTGCCCGGTGTGCCGCCACCGCACGCCCCTGCCCGACAGCCGCGTGCACGGGCTGCCCAACAACACCAAGCTCGCCGAGGCCTTCCCGCTGGCCCTGAGGGCTGCCCAAGACCCGCTGCCCCAGGACCGGCTCCCGCCGCTGCCCGAACGCCGCGCGCCGCCCTCCGCCGCCCTCGCCCCGCCGCCGGCCCCGGCCCCGCAGCCGCCGCCGCCACCCCCGGGCGAGGACGCGGTGCCCAGCTCTCGTGCCCGGCCCGGCCTGCGCGCTCCGGGCGCCTACGAGAGCTGCCAGAACTGCAAGCGCGCCGCGCTCACCGCGGGCTGCGTGTGCGTCGTCTTCTCCTTCCTGTCCATGGTCGTGCTGCTCTTCACCGGCCTCATCTTCGTCAACCACTACGGCGGAGGGGGCGGCGGGGGACCCCCAGGAGGCGGAGCGTCCCCTGGCCCGGCCCCAGCCACCGGGTCGCCCTCACCTTCGCCGGTGGGACCCATCTGCCTGTCGGTGGCCAGCATCCTGGCGCTCTTCTCGGTCGTGGTCACCTGGGTCATTTGCTGGCTTAAGTATCGGCCCGAGGGGACAGCGGCGGGCTCGGCGGCCAGCGGAGGCGGAGGCCCGAGGGCGCGGGCGGCGGCGGCGGTGGCCGGCAGCGCGCGGAGGAGCGACACGTAGCGGTCCACGCTGCGCTCCCTCCCGGTGCACGCAGGCCAAGCGGACCCGGCCTTGGGCCCGGTGCCTCGGAGCCTTGCTGCCTCCCCCTGCCACCCTGGGCGCTCCCGACGCACGTACACAGCCCTCGGGCCGCCTCGTCTCTGCGGAGCCTCGGTTTCCCGCTCCACCTCTTTTGTCTGGAGTCAGAAAGGGAAATAGAGGAGTCAGGGATGCTGATGCGGCATCCCTTGTGCCCCAACTGTGCCAGGACAACCTTCGCTGCGTGCACCGTTCCCACCCTCGCCAGAGCGCGCGGCCGCCTCCTCCCGCAGGGTGACGGTGTGCAGAGGGGAGGAGAGCTGGTTTTCTGGCGCCTGGGACTTGGGAGTTCCTTTAAGGGAGCGCAAGTCCGCAAGGGTGGGAAATGGAACTTAGATTGCCTAAAGGAGGAATAAGTAAGATGTAAGCGCGAATGACCTTCTTACTTCTCCTCAAAGAAAGAGATCGCGAGGACCTCACCCCACACATCCAGGATGCTCCAGGCAGCTGGGCAGGCTAAACACCCGCATCCCAGGGCGCTTTGGGCAGGTGCGCAAAGCGCCTGCGCGTCCTGGGCAGCAAGGACTAGGGAGAGGCTGCAGTTTGCACAAGGCTGTGCGATCCGCCGCGCACCGCCTGGTGGCTGGAGTGGAGCCCAGAAGTCCCATCTTCTGGAAGCCTGCGGTTGTTTTATTCACGGTGTTACTGCCAGGAAGTCATTTCTTCTTCTGTAACTGGACTCTGGCAGCTTAAAGAGCTTGACCTCCCTTCTCTCAAAACTGACTGACTGTTGCCCCCGCCTGGAAGATAGGGAAATCTATTTATGCAGTAATACACTATAGGCTTCCCCCTTTCCCCGAGACTTTTTTCCCTTAATTTTACTTAAAATAATTTATTTTTGAATATGTAAATCTGGAAATTTTACACATTGAGATCTCCAGAAAAGTTGCTTTAAGTGATGACATGTATCTCACATCTCTGATCCAAATGCATTTCAAAATCAGCAGCAGAAAATGAAGGTGTGTTGGTAATTGATTCAAGATTTTATACTGTGAAACAATTGACTTTCAACTATATGAAGAATATAAATAATAGTTCCCAAAGATGAAACTTAATGTCTTTCTGCCTCTGGCTACAAAGATATATATAGTATACAGTTATGACTCAACTATGTTGAATTTGGTTGATTGTTTTCATGGGAATCACGTCAACGTTTGCATAAATGAAAAAAATCTGAATTTTTAACTAAGATAACTTGTGAGTATATGTTGCAGATGGGTTAGTTGTCTTTTTATGAAGAAATGGTTTTAAATATACTTTGTATGAAAATTCCTTATTTCATATCTTGTAATTGGATAAGGACAGTTTTCATGCTTTAAAAAAATCAGAAAAGAGGGCTGGAGAGATGGCTTAGCGGTTAAGCGCTTGCCTGTGAAGCTTAAGGACCCTGGTTCGAGGCTCGATTCCCCAGGACCCACGTTAGCCAGATGCACAAGGGGGCGCACGCGTCTGGAGTTGGTTTGCAGTGGCTGGAGGCCCTGGCGCGCCCATTCTCTCTCTCTATCTGCCTCTTTCTCTCTCTGCTGTCGCTCTCAAATAAATAAATTAAATTAAACAAATTTTTTAAAAAAATCAGAAAAGAGACAGGGGGTATGCTATTATTCCTCATATATTTATGCAAGCCATGTGCATGATATCCTGACACTATTCTATTAACTGAACTTGAATGAAGCACTTGTATCTATCAAATGAGTGAAGTTATTTATTGGCCATTGGTAAGTGGTGTGGCCTCGATTTAGGAACTATCATGTGATGTTCTATGTCTGCATTGTCTTAATAAAAACAGGAAGTATTTGTAGGGGAAATCCCTGTTTTGTGACATTTTATTTCATGGTGAAATTAATCCGAGTTGTTTGTAAGACCTTCCTCTTCCTTGGTAGATTCCCTATGCATTCCTGATTTCACATTTTAAATGGGGCTGAGAGAGAAGTAACTCATATGTGAGATGGACGTGGCTTAGATGGACATTTACAGAATGATTTCAAAGGTTCCAAAGGACTCCCTACAGGCCCAGTGAGAACTTTTGTAGCATCCCAGAGGGAGAAACAGTGTGCCAATCTGCACCCACAAAGCCAAATTCTGATGTCATACTCTGTTCTTGCTTTTTGAGAAATGTCTTCAGGCCCCACATAATCAGAATCACATTTCAGAGGTTAGTTTTGATTTATTTATACCCTCAGCATTCTGTCACTTCCATATTTATTTAC
The DNA here is from genome assembly GCF_020740685.1 of Jaculus jaculus. Taxonomy (NCBI): domain Eukaryota; kingdom Metazoa; phylum Chordata; class Mammalia; order Rodentia; family Dipodidae; genus Jaculus; species Jaculus jaculus. The sequence goes on from NC_059105.1 coordinate 10,569,113, forward strand.
CTCTTTTATTGACCATTTGTTTACCGTCTGTGCCGAGAGATTTTGTTTCCCATTATTGTAACAAAAATGCTTCTAAGCCAGGCATGGTGGTGCACAACTTTAATCTCAGTCCTGAGGAGTCAGAGGTAGGAGGATCACTGTGAGTTCGAGGCCACCCTGAGACATAGTGTAGTCCAGGTTATCCTGGGCTAGAGTGAGTCTCTACCTCAAAAAAAATGCATTTATACATGAATATATTCTGTATATGGATGCAGGTAGATGCCATGTTCACACTAATGACAGAACTTGGTTTTGTGGACGCAACCATGTGCACATCCACATGTGTTTGCTATTTCACTTCCTTAAAGTAGAACTCTGCCTGAAGTTACTTGGGGACGAGCTTACTTCTTATGATTTATTTATGTTCCCCAGAAGTACGCAATGACATAACCTAAGTTATTCCTCATAAATACGAAGTGCATCTTTGAATTGCTTGTTGCAATGAAAACCACATTTTTTTCATCTTTCATGGATTGCACATGTAAGTTTCTTGTAATGAGAAATTTGAGTCAGAATCTTTGAAAATCAAATAGATGCCATGTAGTAGTTTAATATTTAAAGATATTTTCACGTGGGTTTGCTTCATCTCTTAGTTTGTGACTTTGTTATCAGAAATTTGGTGGCAAGGATGATGAGAGCATTTGTTTGGTCTCCAGTCATTCCTGACACTGAGGTGTGTGAGCTGCTCCCCAATCCCCACTGCGCTGGTCTCACTTAGTCATTCCTACCCGGCAAAACAGGACCTCAGACAAAGCCGGAGCTTGGAAGGTAATTAGTGAAATAATGACTGAGCTGTAGAGGGCTCCTGGTGGTAATGGAGGGCAGTCCTCTCTTTCTATGGCAATTCTCCTCTCTTCATCTTGGAAGAGGGAGCCTCAGTCCTTGACACATCCCCAGTCACTTAAAAATGCCAGACTTGGGGCTAGAGAGATGGCTTAGTGGTTAAGGTGCTTGCCTGCAAAGCCTTGGGACCCAAGTTCAGTTCTCCAGTACCCACATAAAACCAGATGCACAAGCTGGCCCATGCTTCTGGAGTTCCTTTGCAGTGGCTAGGGGCCCTGGTGTGCTCATTCTCTCTCTCCCTATCTGCCTCTTTCTCTCCCCCCTCTGTCAAATAAGTGAATAAAAAATATGATATTTAAAAATTCAAGCAAAATTTATTCAGTCCTGCACATCTGCGCGGAAGCATGGAATCCCTGTGGTTCTGTTTGTGTGTGGTGCTGGGGCTGAAGATTCGAACTATGTCATGCTTACCTGGCCTTTTGAGTGAAAGCAACTCACTTGATGCAGATGAGGAATTAAGCCTGGCCTCTGAGTGCAGCATGATTTGATGAACAGCATCCACTCCAGAAAGCACATTCAATTTGGGTGGTGGGGGGGTGAGAATCTGAATACTGGCTCTCCTCTTACTTGGAAAGATGTTAGGAAGTCACTTAATCTCTTTGGATCTAGTTTTCTCGTCTATATCTCTATCTCAAGAGATTGACAAGATTTATACACTTTCAGCAGATGGCTCCAATGAACTTATTATGTTCTCACTTTCATTTAAGGAATTTTCACTGCCCTAGAGAGCTGGGCACTCACTACTATCTGTCCACAGGGACTATTGATCTATTTTCTTAGTAATGTTTGTAACTGTCTGTGGTAGTCTTATTTATCTACTGCATGTTTTGGTCATTTTCTTGAAAACCAGAATATAATGTCAAGGATAGGAACCTTGTTGGTCTGATCTTCCTACAAAGCATCAAGGAGTTCTTAGCACAAAGTAGGTGGATGACAAATACTGTGTTGAGTGTACTGAAGGAGAAAAGTCTGGAATAAATGCTGATCATATTGGTTCCCAAGACTCATTCTGTAACTTAGTAACTCCTGAGAACTGAGACCCCAAGTAGACAATTACTTTCTCTTTTTGAAAAATATTTCTTTTACTTTTTGAGATAGGGTTTCATAAAGCCCAAGCTAGTCATATCTCCACCTCCCAAGTGCTTGTATTAAAGGCATGAACCAGGCTGGAGAGCTAGCTTAGCATTAAGGGGTTTGCCTGCAAAGCCTAAGGACCCCAGTTCAATTCTCCAGGACTCATGTAAGCCAGATGCACAAGGTGGTGCATGCATCTGGAGTTTGCAGTGGCTGGAGGTCTTGGAATTGTGCCCATTCTCTCTCTCTCTCTCTCTCTCTCTCTCTCTCTCTCTCTCTCTGTCTCTCTCAAATAAAAAAATAAAATATATATTTTTAAAAGTCATGAACCGTCTCACATCCCATTTGTGTGGTGCTTGGGATTGAACCTAGAGCATTCTGAATCTTGGTCATTCTAAATAAAGTATTGTTCATGAAATTGCTAATTTTATTGTCTTCAATAACTGGATGACTCATTTACTCAGTGATCCAACTTTTACTCTCTGGTCATTTAATTCCTCTTAGCTAATATCTGCATTTTACATTTCTGTTCTCATATGAAGATTATGAAATTCATGTCTTGGCCAATGAACTTCTCCTTGGTAAGCAGGCATTTGCATTTTTCTCCTTTTAATGTCATGATTTATTGCATATATTAGGACATGGGTTAGTTAGAAGACTAGTTATTTTTTAATATTTTTATTTGTTTATTTGAGAGAGAGAACGAGACAGAGGAAGAAAGAGAGAATGGGCATGTCAGGGTGTCCAGCCACCATGAAGGAATTCCAGATGCATGACCCAGCTTGTGCATCTGGCTTACATGGGTCCTGGGGAACCGAGGTCCTTTGGCTTTGCAGGCAGAGCACCTTAACCACTAAACCATCTCTCCAGCCCAAGACTAGCTTTTTTGTTTTTTTGGTTTTTCGAAGTAGGGTCTCACTCTAGCCCAGGCTGACCTGGAATTCACTATGGAGTCTCAGGGTGGCCTTGAACTCACAGCGATCCTCCTACCTCTGCCTCCCAAGTGCTGGGATTAAAGGCGTGCGCCACCACGCCCGGCAAGACTAGCTATTTTTAAGATGAGTGTTAGAAAGGAACGCTGCCACCATCACCGTTCCTCTTTCAATTTTGATTCTCAGCCTTCCATTCTCTGATGCAGACCTAAAATCTGCCAAAGAGAAGCAATTTAGTTTCCATGAAATTCACAGTCGTTCCTGGTCATAAAATGCATTTGGGGAAGTGAGTGTTTAAATTGCACTCACCAAGAATATTCCTAGGAGCCCACGAAGAATGTGGACACCTCCTTCAGAAAAGCAGTTATCTTTGTACGTAAAATTGGATTATCTTTGGTTTGGAAATGCCACTTTTCCAGAGGCAGGTTGGGGGTGGGGGGCTGAAGTAAGAAGAAAGAGGATAGAATGGACTCCCTAGCCTCTAATATTACAAAACAAATCATGGCATAAACAGAAGAGAACATGTTTAATCTTCAGAACAGACACTTTTGTTTCTACCATTACAATTTCAGAATGCAAGGAGTGTATGCACTCATGGCTCTATCTTTTACCACAGAAGTGCTGTGCATTCTCTATTGAAGTTAAGTTGATAATTTCATTTGGCTTTACATGGGTGCTGGGAAATTGACTCCTGGCTGGCAGCCTTTGTAAGCAAGTGCCTTTAAGTGCTTAACCATCTCCCCAGCCCTAAGTTGATATTTCCATTTCGGGTAAATGGAAGAAAATATTTGGAGGTCAAACTTGAGTGATTGAGATTAACCTCTTTAATTTTGAGGAACAGTTAACTTGCAAGTTAGGTAGTTTGGGTTGGGAAATTATGGAGAACCAAATTGTGCGAGGCAAATGATTTATCTGTAAAGTCTCATTTTAATTAAACGCCCAGGGCAAATACACTGGCGAGGTGGCTTTAGGCGAGCTTCTCCTCCCTGCTCTCCGGTTAGCGGTTAGCGTCACCGGTGTGGAGCTGAGCTGGGTGGAGGCTGGCATCCCACTGGTTACTTGGTCTGCGGGGAAGGAGGAGGTGCGTGGTTTCTTTTCTTTTTGAAAAGGTGATTCTTACAAGCCACTAAATTTGAGAGCCTTATACATTGCCACGCTTTGATTGAAAAGTGACTGTCTCTCTAATCTCACTTTAATGAACTTTTCCTTAGAAATTCTTTGAAAGAGTCTGGGATTAGGAAGTGGTTATAATTTGGATAGCCAAAGGAAGGATACTTAATAATCATTTAATCTATCGTCTGTTTAATGGTTTTTTTCCCTCTCTCTCTCTCTCTCCTCTCTCGCTCTCCATTCCCATTTGATGTGCTGATATATATGTATTTTTCTCTCTCTCTGTTCCCGAGCCAATTTCGCTAGCAGAATCTTAAAATACCAGCTAGGAGAGTGGTTGAATTCCTTCAAAGGATCCTCTTAAGACTCAAAGAGATTTGCCCTGACACCCAGCTGCCCTGGACCAAAGTAAGTCTGAGATGCCCTCTACCTCTGGGCACTGTCACCCCAAGTGGCTCCTGCAGGATCAGAGAACCTGCCGGGTGATGCGCTAGGGGCTGGCAGGCGGCTCTGGCTACCACGGGTCGAAACCTTGGAGAGGGTTATGCGGGCCCAGGGATGGAATCCCGCACCCTGGCGCCCGCGCCGCCTCTCTCACCCAAGGCCATTTGAGACTTGGGATGCCCGGGACCTGGGTCCGACAATTCCAGACTGTCCCATAGTCCCCAGTTTCCAGCCCAGATGCCCTGGATTTGAGATACGCAAAGGCAGCCGAGGTTGCAGGGAACATTAGGGCACAAAGGAGGGTGACCCAGTCCAGTGATCCCCGCGTGGAGGGAACCCGCTGTCTCTGCGCCTGGTCCACCCAGTCACCTCATAGTCCAGTACTTTTAAGCCTGAGGTTCGGAAGATGAATTCGGGCCTTGGGGCGTGGTAGACAAGAGCTCTCCACTGAGTCGCAGCCTGACCCGGTCTTCAGCTTCAGGTCTCGGGATTTGGTGACGTCCCCTGATTTCAGGATCTGAAGGGTAAACTGTTCCTGACTAGACCTTGCACTTAATATTCTTGGTTTCCCACCCACCACTCCCAGAACCTGTCAGCAAGTTCCCCGTTCACATCTATTAGGAATAGCAAAGCCTCCAAAAACAGTGTCAAGAAGAAAGGATCCCGGAGTGCGGAGGTGGCCCTGGGTTGGCGCAGGTTCATTCCTGGAGAACCCAGCCAAGAGTTTGGGAGTTTCATCCACCTGCTACTCCGCAAACTGGTCCCCTGCCAAATGCCCATCTCAGAGTTTCTCTCTTACACAAAGAGGGTGAAGTGACACGAGCCAATAACCCCAGCACTCCGAGGCAGAGGCAGGAGGTTCACCACTAGTTAGAGGGCAGCTTGTTCTACAGTGTGAGTTCCAGGCCAGCTTGACTGAATGACATAGTGAGACCCCGTTTCGTTTTCTTTTTTTTTTTTTTAAATCACAACGTCAAGAGTTGCACAGTCCCAGAGGGCATCGGTGTGACAAGTCCCAACAGAGGGGTGGGAACAAGACTTGGAGAAGGGAGTCTTTGGGGTTCCATTTGCAATTTTTCCAGCTCCCCCAAGGGACACATCTGCATGCCCCTGAGACCAGGCCATTCACGTGGTCACAGCTACTCATTCCTTAAGCCTGGTTTTCTCAGGTAGGCTAGGGGCCTGGCCGTGGTGGACCAGGAAGGAGACAGGTTCCCCGTGAGCTCTTCACCCACAGGTGTTCTCACAGTGAGAAAGCAGGGAGGTGCGAACCCACCCACTTGTCTAGGCCGAATTAGAAGCCCAGGTCTCTCCGGAATTGTCTCCACCTAGAAATACAAAGCCAAGGAGATGTCCCTGAAAGAAGTGGAAACGATTGTTTAAAATAAGCAGAAAGGAGCTGGGCGTGGTGGTGCACGCCTTTAATCCCAGCACTCGGGAGGCAGAGGTAGGAGGATCTCCGAGAGTTCGAGGCCACCCTGAGACTACATAGTGAATTCCAGGTCAGCCTGAGCCAAAGTGAGACCCTACCTCGAAAAACTAAAAAAATAAAAAAATAAAAAAATAAAAATAAAATAAGCAGAAAGCGTAACATGGTTTTATATCACTGGGCGTGTTTTAAATAGTAGCTAACTTCAATCAAATTTCTCAATTCTATGCAAAAGAGATAAACAAGGCCCACATCCCCAGAAAGCATCAGCAGTAGCGTCTGTCTGGGGCTGGTGGTGAGCATTTGGAATCCCAACACTGAGGAGGCTTGAGAAATGGGAGTAAACCTTGTCAGCGCTTCTGGTCCAAGAGGTGGCCGGTAAACCAGTGAGCCTGAGCTGGTCGCGAGAGCTTTCCTTCCAGGGGAGATAGAGGAATGAATGACAGGTAATAGGGAGTGCCAGGTGCCTGAGGGTGTCTATCACCAAGGCGCTGGGACAGGAGAGCTCCTTGACTGAGGGGCACTGGAGTGCAGGAGGGTGGTACCCCAGCCTGCCATGATCCACGCCCCCTCGGCTTTTCCAACCAGTGGCAGCCCAAAGCATCGCCACTGGGCGTGTTTCTCTGCTGCGCACAAACGTCTGCTAGGCGGAGGGCCAAGACCGGGCAAATCCAGGGAAACCAGTTCTGGAGAAACGCCGCGATGGTACAAAGGCAATTTCGTCCTTTAGGACAGGAATGGGACTTGGAACTGACGCCAGAAGACGTAGCGTTTATATTTGGGCTGAAACGCTAGGGACAGTGAACTAGGAACAGACCCCAGGTCCTTTGGGGAGAAGCCCATGCTCCTGCCGCAGGGCTTGGTCTGGTCCCACAGCACCTACTGTGGGCCTTGGATATCATTGTTCTGTGAGTTTGAGCTCGGACCCTCCTTCTGCTCTTTAACCCTACCGAATTGGAGAAATAATCAGATCCAATGGCCCAGACCTAAAACATTGGGAGGACACGGCCTGCTAGGACGGTGTTGGAGGACTGGGGCTGTGGTCGGGGGTAAGACCACAGCAGGTGGAGCGCCCAGAGACCCCATCTTCCAAGTACCCGAGAGGCTGCTCGCAAGGATTCCGAAAGTAACGTCCTTCCCCCAAATGCAGTCTTCCTCCTGGGTGCCGAGCGCTTTCTCCTCCTCTCGGGGAGACCTGGTGTTCCCTCAGTCCAACCCAGTACTTGAGGCAGTGTGCTTGCGGGAGCGTACCCCTGACGACCAGGGGAAGTTGGTCCCCTGGGCAGCTTGTAACGTCTGCCACGCCATTCCTCAGGTTGATTTCATACATGTCAGGGGCGTCTGCACTGGGTCTTTAACTTCTTCCAATCACGTGATCCCAGCGATAAACCAAATGTCCCAAGATTGAGGCTCAGCCTGGGATTTGGGGAGGGGGGGCAGGGATTGGCTTTTGTAAGATTCCGCAGATACATCAGAAATTGGAAGGCACTTGGAAGTTGTCCAAGACCGACTGACCCAAGAGGACAAGAGCGGAGGAAATGGGTCATGGGTGTCTCCAAATGAGCCCTGGGTGCAAGTTTGTTGAGGGGGACTCAGGTACTAGAGGGAGCCCGTATGAGGACCATCCATGGGGTGATGACTTTCCGTGGGGGAGCCGTGGGGCGCCGCAGAGTAAGGTCGCGGCAGCAGCGGCCTGCGCGCGGCGTCCGCGGCCCGGGAGCTGCTGGTCGCGGCGGCGGCGGCGGCGCTGGCATCGGGGCTCCCGCGCGCTCTGGGGAAGGATTAAGCGCCCGCGGAACTTTCGCTTTGGGCGTGATTGATGCGCGCCGAGGGCTGCGTAATTAATACAGATTACACTCGTTTTGTCGAAACGTCTCTCTTAATTAATGTAGAAGGGAGGTGCTGAGGGTGATTGATTTGCATTGGGAAAACTCCCTAGGCAGCGGCGGGCTTCGTGGTAGTAGTGCCTGGTGGGATCCAAGGCTAATTGGCAACCACCCGGCTGAGGGGTTTCTAGTATCCAACCTTCTTTGCCCCGTCGCCCAACAAGCTCGCTTTCCTTGGGCCTCCCCCGCACACCCCAACTCTTCTCTATCTCTCCGGCTTGAAACGAACCTCCCTTAACTCAAAGGACTCGGCTGGACTTGGTGGACTCTCGCTGGCCCACACAAGCTGTCCCTCACCCAAGTGAAGGACATCCTTGGGTGGCTTGCTAATCTATCTGCGTGTGTGTTTCACGAACACTTCACCCTCTGTCCTGCTTTAACGTCCAGCTACCTTAGGTCAGGGAAAAAAATGTACCTGGCCGCATGAAAGTTAGATCTCCCTAACTTTGAGTTTCTCTCCCCCAACAGGGAGAAACGAGTGCTTCCAGCCCAGCAAGAGGTGGGCGTGACAGAGTGGCCCCCAGAGGGCCACTGAACCAGGAAGCAGCTTCAAAGGTTTTGGTAACGACTCCTCGGCTTTTATTTATGTCCCTATTAATACAATATCCATCATGCTGATATTGATCTTTATCCTTTAAACTGATACGCTAAGAATCAATTAGCCATGCAGATTACATTTCCTACATATCCAAATGTTAATCTTTCAGGCTCAGGGCTGGTGATATATATTTTTGCAGCCAGATAGTATTAGATTTCGTTTAGAAAAGAAGAGAAAAGAAGAAGAGAGGCTTTCTGAAGCTCATTTCTCTTGGGGCCACTCATCTTGACTCTTGGTCTGAGGCTGGGGGATGGAATGCCCTTCATGGAATATTTCAGGAGGAGAAGCAAGACTGTGATGGTGACCTGAGTGTGGAGCCACAATAGGGACCTAGGACAGCTATCTATCTGCAAGATGCTTCTGGAAGGGCAGTGCCAGCCGACCACTTTAGTTCCTGTGCAGATAAATCAGTCTCTCTGGCTGCTTTCCTGGGTGTTGTTGTCTGAGGTGGCCAGTTTTCATCTTTTCAGAGTCCCCTCACTTCCACATTTTTGAATTGAAATTACTTCCTCAGCGGCCTTTCGTGGAAGTCCTGCTTACTGATGGAAATTTTTGCCCAGAGAAAGACGGAGAAGATGGGATGGGCATTGTCCCTGGGCACGTGGGACATGGAGAAGAGGTTCCAGCCTGGAGCAGGACAATCTAAAGCTCCACCCAGACACTGAAAGGCACCCTGTTTGGTGTTGGTGTCCAATTCTTTTCTCTTTTCCTTTCCTCTTTTATTCTCCTTTTGTCCCCACCTTTTCATTGTCCTCTTTCTTTTTTTGTTTTTCCTTCACTTTCAAAAGGTGGCATATTCCCTTAAGTTTGTGTCCCAAGATGGGACGGGTGGTTTCTTCCCTTCGTCTGCACACCACACCAAACACTCATGCTGGATGCCAGGCATGAGTCAGGGGTGTCTGGGAGGCAGGTACATGCCTCACGCCTCCTAAGCTTTCCTTCCAGTCGCAGGCCCATGCAGGGCAAGGCTCTGAGCAGATCACATGGGCTTGGTCCCAGAAAACACTGCCTCCTCCACCTGCTGTGTGCCTTCTGCTCAGAACGCTCAGGATCCTGGTTGTGGGTTGCCTGGGGCTTCCACGACTCCTTCCTCTCCCACAGTCCCCATTGCAAGTGACCAGGCTCAGCAAGGACAACCTGGGCTGACCCTCATCCCTTCCACTAAAGTCATCTTGGTCAAAAAGTTCTCTGCCTGTTGAAGTGATTCAAAGCATAGAGGTGGTGGCAGCTCATTGCCTAGGCCCTGGCACCGTGCTGAGTTGGAGGCATGTTTGTACTTATCCAAGCGACAAGCCCCTTACCTCAGCCACACCATCAGTGGACTCCTAAGCCACCAGCCCTTGGATCAGGAAACACAGTCCCAGCTCCTTCCTCTCTAGGGCAGGAGATTCTGTAGTGGTCATTTGCTCAGGTCAATAGCCCTCTCCGAGCCACTGTAGACCTTGCGTCCCTTATCTACTTCTAGCTCTGCTTTTGTCCCACTTCAGACCCACCCCTAGTGTCTCCATAAATCAGGCCCAGGCTGCTCCAGTCAGTCTTCAGGCTCAATATGACCCCTGGCCTTTACTCCCCAACCACGCCCCTTCACACCCATGCATATACACAGTTTCGGAATTTTTATCCTAAACATCAAATCGTCATCCCCATGGATTCCTACCAAATCACACATAGAAGACTCTTTTTTTTTCCTGCCGGAGAATCTCAAGCACCTTGCCAGTCCTTGTTTGCAAATTTCACAAACAGTTGTCTGTGGATGCAGGAGGTGCATGCCTGCTTCCTCCAGTGCTGTTCCCCCCCCCTTTAAAAATTTATTTTTTTTTAAGATCTCTCCTCCACCGCATGTTTCTTTTTCCTTTTTCTCCCCATTCCTTTCCGCTTTCTTTCCCACAAACTCATGTGTTATTTGTTGTGAGCCCAAAGACAGTTCCCTGCGGCTGGGGCCAAGCCCGGTTGGCTGACCCACGCATTTCAGATCCGCATTCAGCTCCGACGTCGGAGCTCCTCCTGCCTGGGTGTCTGAGGGGCGGTCGGGGATGGGAGGGAGGACAGCGGAGAAAGACGCCAACGCTTTTGACAAATAACTGCGGGGGTCCTTAATGACCGTTGCTGCCACAGTGGCAGTGAAGCCCCTTGGGTTTAACTCACATTTGCCAATCCATACCCGTTGCATCTGGCCAGGAAATTCGTGATCAGAAACCTGGAGTTTTAGTTTCCTTCTTGTGAGAGCTAGCAGGCAGCCTTTTTGTAGGACTGAGGTTTTTTGCTTTTTTCTTTTTTCCTGGTTGCCTAACTTGAGGCTACAACCTAAGGCCAGGCGGGTAGCCAGGCGCTTCTTTCCTGAGTACCCCCGGTAGTTTAGAGCTAAGCCTCCAGACCCTTCAGAAAAGGCTCTGGTAGCCTGCGGCCACTTCAGTCCCCTCTCCCAACAGCTGGCGGAGGGCTTAGATTGTCATTTCCTTTTAAGACCCGTGTCCTGCTGGGTCCTGAGAGTGAAGCCCTTCCTCGGAGGCCCCGCAAAGCTTGTTCCGAGACACACAAGCAAGCGGGGTGGCTGCGCGCAGAGGTTAAGGCGCCTGCAGAATTGCTCTCCACAGAAGCCAGCTAGTTTCACCCAGGCCTGGCCGGCCCTCTGGCCTGTGTCACCCTGAGTGTCTCTGAAAGTGGAGGAGGGAGATCCGGAAGGCAGCAATGTCCTCTCCCTTTGTGGGGAGGGTTTAAGTGGTTCTGGTAGTGTCTTGAAGACTTCGGTTTCGTTTCACAAGTGCATCGGTGAGTGGAGGCTGGAAACATTCAAAGATCGTCCTAGGGAGTAGGGGACTACCTGGATGCTTTCCGGGTAATTTATGAATCCGGGGTTGAATCTGCTTTGCCAACCTTCCTGTTCAGAGCTGCAGGTCACTTGCGCTCACCTTCCAAGATCTACCTCTGGGTCACTTCTTTTCCAATAACTATAGGCCTGTATCTGAACTTGGTTGCCAGGGGTTCCACGATGAGAATGTAACCTGGGAGGTGACTGCCAGCTGCAGGGAGCAGCAGCTTCCAGAGATACTCCAGAAGGAAGTTAAGGAGGAGGCCCGAGCCCCCGAAGCTGGGAGGAGTCGCAACATGCAGAAATGCCCAGGCCAAAACCTCGGGTCCGTCAGGGATCCCCAGGCATTCCAGGGACCTGTTGCCATGCTCAGGCGCCACTACTGGGGAAGCATCAGCGCACATCACCGTGCTGGTTTTTCTGAGCCAGGCTTTTAGACCACCAGCCACAGGAAAGTTGGACCCCTGAGATCTTAGGAAATGCCTTAGCTGTCCACAACCAGAAGGTGTCCACCCAGGGCCTTCCAGATCCCCGGGGAGCCTCTGTGTGAAGAGGGCTGAGCTAATCCTTTGTGCACAGACCAGAGTGCTGCACTGGGAAGGGGAAAAAAACAAAACACAACAACAAAAGATTAGTGTCCCACCCAGAAGCTTTAGGTCTTCCCCTTCACACATCTTCAAGGACATCCCATGCACAGTTTCATAGCAAGTGGTGACTCGTTCATGAATGATCTACTGGATTGGCACCCACGTGCACCTGAGAACTAGTTCATTCAGCAGCAGCTCACTCAAAGTTTCTCAGGGAAGTTGGAGAACCCAGGAGGTCGTTGGCAATGAGCTCAAATGCAACGAGCTCAAAATATGCCCGCTGGAGAGACAGATGACTCTGCCTCAGGGACCCCAAGTTCTTGCGCCCATGGAGAGTCAGCCTACTGCTCGAAAATAAACCTCCTTTGGAGGAAGTCGAAACCTTAGGTTTGGGGCTTTTTTTTTTTTTTAACTGATTCTTCACTGATTTGTTAAAATACACACTGGATGGTTCTGCACCAAAAACTTACCACCAACTTTTTCAAGTGCAAAATGGCTCTGTTCAGCCTTTGGGAGGCAGAAAACTCCATAATCTAGCCTCGCAGATGCTATCTGCAAGTGGTGGTTTAGGAAACAAGGACACAGTCTTTGGCGGCCTCTTGTCCTCAAAAGGGAAATAAAAGTCCACCCCCTTGACAAAATTAATTATTTTATATAAACCCCGGTTAAGCTGGACCTTGCCTGCGACCAGAGTCTCGGTTTTGTAATGTGAACGCTTGTGCTCCTCCCCATGTGTGTGTGTGTGGGGGGGGTGGTATATATCCAGACATTTTTCTGGAGTTCCCCTCTCGCCTGCTCCCAGCGTCAACCAAGCTTTTGGACATCAGAGGGAGCACAGAGCTCCCCTGTTTTCCATACCAGGAGTGGGCTCTCAAAGGTCCAACTTGTAGACTGTAGCATGGCTACATTTCATATTCCCCTCCAATCTTGCCTCCAGACTTTGCCTTAATTAGATGGTGGGCAAGTAGGATTGGGGGCCTGAGTTCACGTAGAAAGTGTCAAAGGAGGTGGGGGAGGGATGGGGAGGAATGAAGAACCTCAGAGTAGAAAAAATTCAAAAATCGTAAAAGGAAAAGGGGGAACTTGAAGCCCAGAAGTCATTGTTTCCTTTATTTCAAAGGGAAAAACCTGCCTGATTCTCATCCTTTTGATTGATTAAGGCCCTGAATACCTCGCGGCCCTGGAGTGACAGTCTCTGAATAGACTTGAGGGAATAAAGCGCCGTGCACAACTCGGGGCTGGCACTGGGAGTGTAAAGGAGGCGAGTTCGCTGGCACTTACCAAGTTATAAATAAAAGGCTATGCACAATGGTACCTTCTCTAAGGACAGACAGTCTTTACAACACTCCTGGCGTCATATCCTGCTGGGGACACTTCAGCTCCTAGCCAAGACTTTGCCCCTTTTATTTTTCCAGCAGTTTAGTCTGAATGCCATAATAAATTCCTGAGAACAAACGCAGCCGGGGCAAAACTTTAACATATAGATGCATCTCTGTATGTGGAGTGTTAGAGCGTTGCGTCCTAGAAGGGTTTAAAGCAACACACAACCACAAAACAAAACACGAAAAGGAGTTGACTCCATCCCAGCCTTAAAGACAAAGTTCCAATAGTGGGGGTGCCTAGCCAGGGCTTTTTGACCTGTAAGCTCTCCTACCTATCCTTCGGGTCGCGGAATGAGCAAAGACAGTTTGGGGCACTTCGGAGTCACTTCCAAAGAAGAGCCATACCCTACCCGGAGGCTCCTGGAACAAGCTTAGGCCCCGGGTCACTGGCAGACCAGAGGAGAAGAGTAGGTAAACACATCTGGGCTTCCTCAAGTCTCCTGGTGGGAGCTGGTCCCCTCCTGCGTTAGTAAGCCCAGACCGAGGTGAAAGCAGAGACTGATGGAGTGAGAGGAACAGTCGGGAGATGGAGCAAGACGCCCACGGAGAGACACAGACAGAGACCAAGACAGAGAGACAGAAACCCAGAACCCAGGACAGACATCCTGGGGGGGGAGAGAGAGAGAGAGAGAGAGAGAGAGAGAGAGAGAGAGAGAGAGAGAGAGAGAGAGTGTCCGCCAGCCCCATCTCCACCCTCGGCCATTCTAGTCACCCTCAGGCTGTCTCTGTCAGTTTTCACGGGTCCACCCTTCTCTGTCGGGGAAGGGGTGCAGCGCGGGTCCCCTTCGGGGTCGGAGGAGGCCCGGGCGCAGTCTGGGATGGGAAGAGAAAGTAGCCGCCGTCGCCCAATCAGCGCGTGTCTTCGCCACCCGGGACGGTCTCCTCGTCGGCCAATCGCAGCTCAGGGCTCCTGACCAAGCTTTGGGTGAAGAACTAATAAACGCTCCCTCGTCGGATCCCCGCACTCGGTGTCACGACGGGAGGAGACTCGGGCCCGCGCTCGCGCCTGGCCGCCCCCCGCCGTCGTGGAGCTCTGAGCCGGCTTCCCCGAGCGCCCAGCCCGGGGGCCCCAGGACAGCCAGGCGCGCACGCAACGTGTCTCGCGGGCTTGGGCTCCTGGACTCTGGGGACTCCTGGCTCGCCCCTCGCCCGGGTTCCGTCTCCCGCCGCAGAACCTGGAGCTTGCAGCCCTCCTCCTCGAGTCGCTCCTCTTTTTTTCCCCCCCTTTCTTTCTCTCTCCTGCCTTTTTTTGGAGGGGGTTGGGGAGGAGCTCTTCACGCTCCAGAGAGTTCCCGAGGGTCACCCGCCGCGTCGCGCTCGCTTTGCCCGCCTCGCCTTCACCTGGATATAATTTGCGAGCGAGCTGCCCCCAGGATGACCACGTTGGCCGGCGCTGTGCCCAGGATGATGCGGCCTGGCCCCGGGCAGAACTACCCACGCAGCGGCTTCCCATTGGAAGGTAAGGGAAGGCCCTCAACGGCGCCGGGATCTTTGGGGCCTGGGATCGGCGGCTGCACCCTATCTCGGGTCTCCTTAGACTCCCTTCTCCCAGCACTTCCCGACTCAAGAAGCAAAGATGGGGGTGCGAGGCCCCTCTCCACTTTCCGACTGAGAAAGAGGCGCGGGAGAGGGGGGGGTCTGCACCGCGGCTCAGAGCTCCGCGGCCAGGCCTGCACCCAGCCCAGCCCAGCCCCGGCCACTGTTTTGGAGATTGCGGTGGTGAGGAAGGGGTTGGATAAGCTTCCGGGCAGCAGAAGCCGCTTCGCCTTCTGTCCACCCAAAGTTGTTGTAAAGTTGCTCCGGCTGCGCCAACACTGGCGAAATTTAATTCATTCTAGTTTGGCCAGAATTTCCTGGTGGTTAATTCAGCGCGCCCATCCTAGTTGGAAGTTTTGGTGGTAATTAATTAAAGTTGCATTTAAGTCAAACAGCACCCCCCCCCCAAGTCTGTATAA
The DNA here is from genome assembly GCF_020740685.1 of Jaculus jaculus. Taxonomy (NCBI): domain Eukaryota; kingdom Metazoa; phylum Chordata; class Mammalia; order Rodentia; family Dipodidae; genus Jaculus; species Jaculus jaculus. The sequence goes on from NC_059105.1 coordinate 10,584,201, forward strand.
TATGTTTGGGGAATGCCTTTCTGTTCGATTGAAGATTGTAGCTATCTCTGGGAGGTAGGGACCTGGAGACCTTTGCAAACACTTTCGCCTTCCATCCGGAGTTGAATTCAATGCTCTGCACTCATGAATGGGGCTAGCTTGTGTTCAGTGACACCCACCACTGTGTCCCTACGTGTAACAGGTGACTCGCAGCCGCCTGTGCCTCCTTTCAAGATCCAGGTTCCCTCCCTGACCCTTGCTGGTGGCACTGTAAACCGGGGACCCTTAGGCGCTTAAAGCTGCCTCGCTGGGGCCGGGATTGAGGGCAGCTACCGGTCCAGGTCTTCCTCCTGGGGCCCAAAGGAGGACGGTCTCTCAGGAGCCAGTGAGTTCTTGAACCGTAGCTGCTCTCTTTCTACAAGGTTTTATGCCCCGAGCTGGTTCATCATCTGAACATATATACTTGAAAGAGGGTCTGGGGCTGGGAGTCTAATGTCCAGAATTTTCAGCCTTGGGTCTGTCACATGCTGTTTGGCCTGAAGGATGCAAACTTAGGTTTGCTTTATCTTACTATGCTCTTCAAGTAATTTTCTTTTTCTTTTCTTTTTTTTCTTTTTTTTTTTCCCCTAACTTTCTTTCTCCCCTTCTCCCAGTGTCCACGCCCCTGGGCCAGGGCCGCGTTAACCAGCTCGGTGGAGTATTTATCAACGGCAGGCCGCTGCCCAACCACATCCGCCACAAGATTGTGGAGATGGCCCACCACGGCATTCGTCCCTGCGTCATCTCGCGCCAGCTGCGGGTATCCCACGGCTGTGTCTCAAAGATCTTGTGCAGGTACCAGGAGACCGGCTCCATCCGCCCGGGTGCTATCGGAGGCAGCAAGCCCAAGGTGAGCTCCTGGGCCTGGCCTGAAGCCTGCCAACCTGCGACCCGCGGGTCACTGAGTGGGGAAGAGCGGGCAGGGAGCGAAGGCTGCAACTGGAGTTTTTCCGAAGGAGGGCTTTTTCAGATTCAAGGAGGCGTGTGTGTGTGTGTGTGTGTGTGTGTGTGTGTGTGTGCTGTGGACTTGTTGAAAATTCAATTGTCATGATTGCTGGTGTCCCTCGATGCCACGTGAAAGACCCAGCGTTAATGCAAAGGAAAAAAAAATCTTTTTAACTGACTGAGAACCCTCAAACTTCATCAAATTATTTTAACAAACACGTAAAGCAAGCCCACCTGTTGCTGATTTCTTTCCCAAGTGTCTTCTCAGCATCCTCACCCCACACTGTTTTTTGACAATGAAAAGACGACCCCCTCTTCCATGTTTTTAATGGGTTCACTTCCAACTTTCCATCTTCCCAGCACAAATTGTTTACAAGGAGCCAAAAAGCTAAGATGATTAGTTTCCTTTATAACAAGCCTCATAACTTTTTTAAAAAGTGTTTTATACTATCCTCAAATTATTTTGGTCCTCTTTAAAAATTAAGAGAGTCAGGCTGGCTGGGGCTGAGTCGGGAGACTCCAGATGGTTTGACTTGTCTTCTGGTTGTGGGGAGAAGCCCCTGTGATTTTCTACTTTCCAGGGGGCAAAATCAAACAGGTTACAGTGCGCAGAAGACTCCAAGCACACTTCCTTCTCCTCTTCCTCCTCAATTCCTCTCTTGACCTAAGAATCTTTGCAAACAGTTACATCGAAGTATGGGGGGGGGGGGCGCTGGTGGGGAAGAGCTAGTCTCTCAAATATCCATAGATACTAATTAAAAAAAAAACACTAGACACTCATCTTTTGCATCTCATTCTGTTCCTTCCTTTAGCTAAAACCTTGGGTCTCCTAGAACCCGTCAAGTTATGTTTTTCAGCGGCTTTTTTTGGGAGCAGTCCCTCTTTTAGTTTCGATTTCGTGTGGAGAGCTGCGTCTCTTCCTAGGGAATCAAAAGTACCAACTTCACCTCGAACATACTGGGTAGTTCTTAATTTAATCCGGTCCTCCGACTTTATCTGGGCAGGTGGAGGGTCCCCAGCGCGCTCGGGAGTAAGGTGCTTTCCTGGTCGCTTCTTTCTAATGTGGACTGCTGCAGAGTTGGGGGTACTCTGGCTAAGCAGGACGACCTTGCCCGAGGATGAGGGCAGGAGCGGCCCCAACAGACCCGGGGGCAGTGGGGCCGCTGCGTCGCGCTCCCAGTACCCGGGTACCAACGCAGGCCCCGCCTGTTCTCTTAAAGCAGGTGACGACGCCCGACGTGGAAAAGAAGATTGAGGAGTACAAACGGGAGAACCCAGGCATGTTCAGCTGGGAAATCCGTGACAAATTACTCAAGGACGCGGTCTGTGATCGGAACACAGTGCCCTCAGGTACGAGGCCCATTAACGTCTCCCAGAGGCGCGGCAGTTAGTTGCTGTTACCCGGGAGGGGCCTCTGCGCCATAACCCCTTCCCCCCAAAATTATCGACCCTGGACATTGGGACGAGGCTTCTCTTAAGGCCCTGAAATATTTACAAGCCAGGCCTTCTTGAAGTTTTATGGTGAACGGCTTGTCCAGGGTTGGAGGATTGGGAGACAATCACCAAAGAGGTCTCCCCCCCAAAGAGGATTTCTATGAGAGGCAGAGGAGGGGACCCGGTGAGAAGGCCAAGCGTTTATTAATAGTTAAAGAGAAACAAATGTTTTGGTAACCCTCACGAAAGGGAGCCGGGGCACTGCCAGGGGAGATTCCTTGAGGAAAGCGTCGCTACTGCCCCGATTTCCCCAAGATTCCCAGAGTCCATCCGGCGCCCCAGGGCAGCTAGGGGAGGCGGGGGAAGAAGAGGGGGCCAGCGGGAGGGCGCGCGGGAGAGTTTGTTTTTAATTAAAAGGAAACTCCCTTTTTCCCTCTGCGAGAACGATATATTTCAGAGCATGGATTTGTTTACCAGACTGGAATCTGGAAAAAATAAATGGGGGAGAGTGCATTTTTCTTTTGATTTTTTTTTTTTTTACAATAGGAAATGATTCTGCAGTTGAAATTTAAACCCTTTATAGACTCAAAAAAAAAGTTGCATTGCAGGCGACTGGCCCTATGTGGTCCATCTTTGCTCGAACCGCGGTCCCAGTACGTTCAGGTGGGGAGATGGGAGGATGCTAGCGTGGGCTTCCTCTTTGGGTGTAAGGAGGCAAGAAGCAAAGTTTCTTGGGAAGAGAGAGGCAGAGGTGACATCTCTGGGCCCTAAATTGGGGGCGGACGCTCCCCAGGCTGCGGGCTTCGAGCTCCTCTGCGCTCTGGGCAGTCCATCCAGCGCCTCGGAGGGGTTTTGGGGCTCCTTCGCGGTCCGTGCATCTCCATCGTTTGCACCCCTTCCTCTCTTTGAACCCCCAGTAAGCTCTATCAGCCGCATCCTGAGGAGTAAGTTCGGGAAAGGTGAAGAGGAAGAGGCTGACCTGGAGAGGAAGGAAGCCGAGGAGAGCGAGAAAAAGGCTAAGCACAGCATCGACGGCATCCTAAGCGAGCGAGGTAAGCCAGGCCGGCGGTTGGGCTGGGCGCTCTCGGCCTTGGCCGGCGCAGGTTCTCGAGCGCTGCGCTCCTCTTGCAGTGAGTCTTCGCTCCTAGCCTTTACACTAGGGTAGCGACCATCACGTGAAAGACCAGAGCGGTATTTGGTATTAAAACCAAAATCTCCTCTATTTTTAATTTTGTATACTTATCGCGCTTGCCTACTACGCGCCGGGCAAGGTATCGTCGAGTAGCACTCAACAGGGCAGCATGAAATTTCTTGTGCTCTTCTTCCAGGGTCCTAGAGTCCAGAACTCTGAATTTCACTGTAGGTGGTGACCTCGGAGAGTTTGAAGTCACTTCTGCACTGTGATGGGGGAGGGTGTAGAAGGGGGGGGGAGAGATATCTGGTGTTTTATGCCTTATAAATGTTTTGTGTGTGCATGCTAGCTGTTTTTCATTGTTTCCAAGTATGGGATTTAATCTGAGTATGTCTGGGAATCCATGGAGCCCAAGCTCTGGGTTACAACTCAAAGAAACCTGTGTTCTTGGACCCTTAGTGCTGGCACCCTCGCTCCCCTGGGGCTGTGGACCACCCACTCCACGTTGACTGTAGCCTGTCAGCACCAACAGAAAATCTCTCCCCTGGGGAGCAAGAATGGCAGGCTGTTTCTTTAGTATCTGCTCAGAGTCATCTTTGGACTTAAAAGTTACTTACACACATACACAGAGAGAGGGGGGTGGAAGAGAAAGAGAGAGAGAGAGAAAGAGGAGAGAGAGAGAGACAGAGAGAGAGAGAGAGAGAGAGACAGACAGAGAGAGAGAGAGAGAGAGAGAGAGAGAGGGAGGGAGGGAGAGGTGGGTGGGGGACTGCCAGTGCTTTGTGGCCTGAGCAGGGCAAATATGGCCCGGCCGGAAGAAGGAATGCTTCAGTGCCTTTAGTTTTGAGGATGGTGCAGGCTCCACTCTGAAAATGGTCAGGCAGTGGCCTGATGCCCTGCCTATGTCCGCAGTCCCTTGGTTTGGGGTTCAGGGTCTGAGCTGAGTTTTGGAGTTCCCCTGGAGAGGCCAGCGACTCTCCAGGTAGACTTGGAGAAGTCTGGCTCTGTGACTGGGTCGGGGTTCTGCTCCTGGAGGAGCTGTGGCTGAGGAAGTTGGTGGCTCTGGTGTGTAACCCTTGGTGCGCGGCTGACCTTCTCAACCAGCCACCTCTAAAGGAGTGTACAGTCTGCACGAGGGCAGCACTTAGATTGGAGTGAAACAAACCCAGGAACCTGAGTTTGAGAATAAGCAGAAGTATATATGCTCTGGGACACACATGTAATCAAGAAAAGACACCCCAGAATGAAGGAAGTGAAGTGGACAGGGAGATAATATCCTGTTGTTACTTCCTTTTCTTTTCTTTACAGCAGTTGTCTCCTAAGGACTCATTTTAAGCCTTTTTGTTTTTGTTTTTGTTTTTGGAGGCCGGTTTTCGGCCCTGGTCTTTGAGAAAACACCTCTGCTTTTTCTCCAGTCCTAGCTACAGCTAAGCCCTTCTGGGGAAGGGGGCAGGCAGGGAACCAAAGAGTCAGACTTCCTCAAACCCAGCGGGTTCCTTGAGGCAGTGGCCGGACGGGGAGTCCGGAGTTGTTGGAGGGGCTTGCGGGGACCCATGGCTTGGCTACTTGTTGCTGGAAACGCCAGCCAGCCGCGCAGATCAGCCTCTCCCTTATAGCACAGGCAACCAAGGCACAGGAGACAAAACGGCCCAAATGAGCTGGTCAAACATTTGTACAACTTTTCCAGCTTTTACAAAGAAGGCCTTCTCTACACAATCTACACTTGGAGATGAACTTGGGAGACAAAGGCTGGAGAGTCCATTGAGGCTCACACTTTAGCTTGGCCCAGACAAAGCTCCGGCTCGGAGCAGCTTGATGTGAACAAAGGAAGGCAACCTTTTTATAATTCAAGGAGAAAAGAAGAGAAAACAGCTCCACAAAGGGCCCAGAAGAGACATTATGGGCTTGCAATGAGGGATGAATTATTCAATGAGCCCCAATAGCTGCTGCGCCAGGAAGTTTTATGGACTCTCCAGCGTGGAAAAAGTGGCCATTTCACCTACAAAATGTTTCTAGTCTTTTGGGCCGCCTAGCTGGGCCGGTTGCCATTCAAGGGCAATAGCTACCATTTTTAAAACCAGAGCCGTTCCCCCACTGGGGGCTGTGCCGTTAAGTACACACACACACACACACACACACACACACACACACACACACTCCTCAGAGACTGAAGCCTAATTTAATTTGGGGTTGTCAAGGAAGATGCAGCCTGGGTCCCTTCAGAGCCTCCACCTTCCTTTTCGGATGAGCCCCGAAGGGCAGAGGGGCCCCAGAGAAAGGACCGAGTGAGAAACAGTTTGAAGTCTAGAAACCTCAAAAATTTCCCGTCTGTTGTTTGGGCATCAAAAGTTTCCCGGCTGCCCGTCTTGTAAAACGGAGTGGATGTTAGGAATGGGCACCGAATGCCCTGGCGGAGAGGGAGGGAAAGACTGCTGCCCGGGGTGGGAGGTACTTTGGGGTGTCCTCCGCGAGAGCTCTCGTCCCGTGGGCTTGATGGGGGCTGCTGAGACGAGCTTTCCCGGGGACATCTTTGTCCGGGGATCAGGGAGAAAGGCACCTTGAGAGAGGTCAGAACCACCTCCGTTTTTACTCTCCAGGGTCCCCCCCCCCACCTTTTTTTTTTTTTTTTTTTTGCCTGCTCAACTTTTTCCCTCGTCCAATCCCAGAGCAGCGCGGTGCAGCGCCGCGTGCGGACCCGGTGCGCAGGAGCTCGCGCTGGGCACGGGGCGCCCCGCGGAGTCCATCCTTTCCGCAGCGGGGCGCGGGGACCCGCCGAGGGTTGGGACCGGCCCCAGGCCCTACCATCCCCCGGCCCCGTCCCCGCCCCCCGCCTGGCCCTCGCGGAGGTCGGAGCAGGCTCAGCCCGAGGAGCCCGGCCCCGGCACCCCGGGGCTGTGGTCACTGCCCGCTCGGCGGCCGCTCAATGGGCGCCTGTGTTCCACCCCCGGCGCGGCCGAGCGCGCCCGCGGGCGCCGCCACAATGGCCGGGGCCCCCGCTCCAGCGCCCCGCGCCAAAGCGCCGCGCCGCCGCCCCCGCCCCTGCGCTCCGGCCGGCTCGGAGCTTAGCTCGCCGGGCTGCAGCCGGCTCAATTGCCTCCTTTATGCCTTCTCACTTTCATCTAGACACTGCCCGCCTCCCCCTCCTTCTCCTCTCTCTCTCTCTCTCTCTCTCTCTCTCTTTTTTTTTCCTCCCTTGCCTGAGGCTCACATTAGTGAAATTTCTGCAACCTCCCCCATTTTTTTCTTCTTATTTTAAAGAAAGCCCTTAACACAAAAGCGGTGACTAATCAATAGAAACTGCTCCTTCATCATCTCCTCCTCCTCTCCCCCCCCCCCTTCTACCAGCAGGGTGACGCTTTTCCTGTTTGTGAGTTTTGGGAAACATTTTTGCTTTGTGCCGTAATGGAATTAGAGGACAGATGAGGACTGTAAACGGACACGCGACGGCAAGACTCTCGCTTAAATATTTAGATGCAACGTTACAATTACTGACTTGTTACAGTGGCTTTGAAGTCGCGGTCCGGGAGCGCTAGGCGAAAGAGGCCAGATTGCCACACTGATGTTTAGATTGGGGCAGGAGACGCGCTCTTCCTGGATTTGCCCCCTGCACAAATCCCCAGCGAGCGTGGGTGGTTTGCCACAATTTCAAAGATGGAGTGAGGAGGATTCCAACCTAGGAAGGTTGGGAGTCCGTATTCCCTTCACATCTCTAGCCTTCAATTTGACCTTTGTAGAAAGCACTTCCCCTCGCTTCTAACTCTGAGAAAGTAACAGCGACAAGTTTTGCTTGTAGGCATATGAGCTTTTCTAAAATTAATGACGACAAACGATGTCAATTTTTTTTAAAAAAAATATAAGCCAGTTAACACGAAAAGTTTTAAGGTCCTTGAAACACTTCACTTTCGTGAAAGGAACATTTTTTTTTTTTTTTTTAAGTGAAGTGAGTTGTGTCGCTAGGGGAAAAGTTAGCAGGAAGGAAATTTTGTTGTGAGGTTGGGGTGAAGGGGAGGTGGAGGATGAACTTTCCCACAGATGAAAATAATGCGGTATAAGATCATAGGTTTGTGGCATTGGACCTGAAGGGTACTGCCAAGGACACTCAAGTCCCTTTGTCAAGATCAGGGACTTTTCATCAGCATCAGCTTGGGGCAAATTTAGTATTTTTTATTTTTTAAGCCCATGCAACTCTCGATGTCACGGGCAAGAACGTCTGGGAGGTATCAAAGCCTGAATTAAATTGGAGCACGGTGCGGTGCTGCGCTCACCCCCTCCACCAGCGGTCAGGAGGTCCCCTCTAGGAGAGGCGCTGTGGACCGCCTGCGCCTTTTCCCCCCCCTCTTCCTCTTGTTTAGTTGACTGTGGTGACTACTGTATGCTTACTTTCTAGCCTTATTGAAAACAGGCAGATTTTCTAATTAATGCTTGAAGTCATATGTTTGTTTTTGGGTTTGATGCGCTTGCTGATAGCAGGGGAACAGGAGGCAGGGCTGCAAGTGTGTAATAATTACTGAGGGGTCATTTAAGAGTCCCCAGGGCTGAGTAGTAAAACCCAGTCGGGCGGTGACGCGGAACCGGAGCGTGCGCCTCAGCGCGCCTTAGTTCAGGCGAGTGGGATATACTGAAATCAATCAAGTGAACGGAGGCGTTGCACTAAACCCCGCTGGTTTTAGCGTCCATGACTATTCCGAGGACAAAGCAAAAATACTTCCTAACCATGAGATTAAATATTCAAGTTGTACATAAGTCGATGACCAGTGGAATATGAAAGCTTAGCCCCAGCAGCAAATGTACTTAAGTGTGGCCTGGACTGGGACAAGAAAGTGCCAGTTTGGTGGGACCCTATGACAGGTAACTTATTTCTACGGGTAAATAAAGATTAAGGAACCATTAAGAATATACATAGATAGCTAACAAGATATTAAAAAGCAATTAAGCAGTTAGTTTCATGTCTTATCTCGCTGGCTGCTTTAGGGTTGTTTTACAACTAGGAATTAAAATGTGAAAAGGAAGTTTTCAGCACCTCTGGCCAAATATTGATTAAGTAGCTGTTTGTTGATACCATTGTTGCGAATTAAAGGGCCAGGAGCTCCGGCCCCTTGGAGACCATCTTCTATTGTGAGGGCTTCGTAACCACCCAGATCAAAGCAGGATTGGTTCAACTTATCTGTCTCGGGAAAATCCTCCTTTTCCTCTGAAACCTTAAGGAGGAATTGACAAAATTCTTTGAGAAATAGGAACTGAAACCAGTTGTGCGTTGTTGGTGTGTATAGAAGATGCATGGGGTGTGTTTTAAAATTATTATCTGATGATGAGTTCGTGTTTAGAGCTGAGGTGGGGATGGTGATTTGATCGTTAAGTCCATTCTCAGAGGGTGGATGGGGACAAGGAAGCTACTACGTGCCTATTGTAAATGTCCCAGGTGCAGAGCTTTTTACCACAGCTGTGTTCAGGATGGAGTGACACACAGAAAAGATGTCATGTTTGCCTGTGAAGTTAGGAGAGGGAGAAACAGCAAACGGGTGCTTGTACTGGCTACAGCTCTCTCATGTGCTCCCATAACTTTGTGTTGATGGGTGGCTACACGATTCTCTGAAGTGTTGTTTAAAGCCCTAGAACAGGGCACTGTAGGTACGTGTGTGTGTGTGCTGTGAATAGCTGGAGTGTCTTTACAAATTGGTCACTGAGAATTAAGCTGCTACTAAACTATATCCAGTTGCAGAAAATAAAGGCTTACTTGTCCGGTGGACTTCATGCACTCTTAGCTCATCAGATTTTGGGGTAATAGCATAGCCCCAGTTCCTATGCAGCTGTTTGATGAAAGGGAAAACACCTGAATCATGTCATGATAAATTTGGCTGTTGAGTGTTAGATCAACTATTAGGCTTTTGTTTGTTTATGTAAGAATTTCATGTGTTTTCATTGGATTTCTCTTATGACAGCAAAAAATCTCTCACAGGCTCTTTCGGAAATACCATCTCTTTGCTTAATTTGCAAATTAATTTCCAGTGTATGAAGTTTTGTGAGTCTCCTTGCTTGTGTATACTTCAGTATTAAATAATTGTGCATAGGCTTTTAAGTCTGTCTTTACTTTTTATACCTTCTGGTCCAACGTTGAACAAGATACATTGACATGTAGAGGAGAATCAGAGAAGATTTAAAAATATGTTCTGTTAGAATCTCCCCCCTGTTCATTAGTCGTTCTCCTATATGCAAATGCTTTCTGGTATGCCAAAGGAGCAGCCTTTGCAGTGCAGACCAAGTGCCTGAAACAGAGAAAGCTGAAACAGGCAGCCTGTTAGGCTCACCCTGTTCTGGGTGCAGGTAAAGCATTAAAGAGTTCCCTATTGTATACTTCCCATGGACATGCCTCCTGTATGCACATACACATTAGACGTGACTTTCTCTTCTGGGTGCTAGGCTGTGTGTTCACGCATTTCCTGGGGAACAGCAGATCCCACATCGCCCAGTCTTAGTACCAAGGCATGACTGCTGAGCCAAGAACTGCCTGCCTGTAAGTGGGGAGATACAATCTTGAAGGGTGCAGAGAAAGTTACTTCCCCCCTCTCCTTGCAGATGAACCTCAAGGTGGGAACAGGGAATGGAATGGCCCTATGGCGATCCCTTGCACTGTTAGAAAAGCCCCTCCCCCATGTCCACACCTGTTTTCCGTACAGCATTGGCATGTCGTTCTGCTGTTTTGCAGTGGGGCAAGCATTGAGTTCAAATAGCACTGTGAATTTTGGCTGTAAACAGAATGCATGTCCTATAGAAAGCTCTCTTTCAGTGGTCTGTGTTGGGACTATGTGCCGAAATAAAGAGATATTTTATGTAATTTCCAGTTGAGACATGAGCAGTTATCACACCTATTACCATTGTAAAAGATCTCATCGATTAAGATGCATTAGCTTACCATTGTGGAAGGAAGATATGAAAACATAATTATTGAAAACAGTTGGGTAGACTAACAAAGGCGTTACATCATTTTTCCTAAGGAAATGACCACTTTTCTTTAAAAATAAGAATTGCATTTTAATAAAGATCATCACTGTAAAATTTAGAATTTGATTTGATGCAGTGTTCTCTTAAGAAAATATTGAGAAGACATTTTACTTTGCTGCAGGATTTTGAAGAAAACACTTTCTCTCTGGGGGGAAAAGAAAACAACTTGGTCTAAGTTGCTTAAATTTTTATGAATTCCTGCTGTAGTGTAGAAAGGATTTTTCTCTGCTAAGACTCAAATTCATGACAGGCATTATAAACTGCTTATGTGTGTGCCCTTAAGCCCATTCAGTAATTTCTTGACTAAACTTTCTCACATACTTTTAGCTGGTCAGTTTTTATCATATCTACAATAACATATTAATATCAACTCTCAATTCTAAGGGCTGATATTACATTTATTCTGCAACTAATCCAGTAGATTCCACATAAAAGTAGCTGATCAAAGTGCTTTGAGGCAGACTCTTGTTCACTGAGCAAAGCGGGATGGAGGGAGAGGAAATTTCACTGGCTTCTCATCCTGTAACAATCTATAAGATCAATCATATTGAAAATTAGAAAGTATTGTTTCATGGAGGCTTAAATGTAGATGTAAAAACTTTATAATCAGCAGGCATGTTTCTAGAACAATTGTAGAATTAAATCACTTGGTCTGCTGTCATTAGGTGAACACCATGAGGAAATTAAGGGCGAGTAGCTAGGAATGTTAATTGCTATGCAGTCCACACTGCAGCATGGAATTAGTTGAGTTATTGTGTGCCTTCATAGTAAATGCTGATATGGTCACTTACACATTTGCATTTTAAACAGGATGTCAGCATTTGTATTTTGTGATTTTTTATGGGTAACACAGCTATGCTAAAGCACAGCAGTTATATTTCTTTCTTTTCTGGAAAATGCTGGTAAAGGCATAGAGTCTGCTTTCTAACATTTATATTTATTATTTATTTGTATTGCTGCTAGAGATTGAACCCAGGGCCTCAGATGTATTAGACAGGTATTATAACAATGAGATACACCCCCAGCCTCAAACATATATTTTAAAATTCAATGTATCAATATGCCTATGAAACTTTTGGCCAAAGCATAGGTGTATGCGTGTGTTTTTCTCTCTCAGTTATTATGGCTGTGTTTAAACTGAACACAAGAAAATTAATTGGTGTAACTCATTTTCTTAGAATGAAAGTTTCTTGGGCTTCACCTTTCTGAAGCCCCACCGGCTTCCTTGGAGAAGGGTGCTGGGGTGGTGACTGCTTCCACCCTACCTGATTCCAGCGTTCCCCAAGTACTTTTCCACATGCTTTCTGGCCCCCAAAGAGCACATCACCCAAGGCCAAAGTGGTCTGTGCGTGACTCACCACCCTGACAAACAAGAGTAGGCTCTTTTCAGGTACTGCCTCTTCAGCCTTGTGATATTAGATGGAAAATGGATCATACCAATTTCTCAGGGTTGTGCGAGCCTAAAACGAGAAGATGTTTGCTATATACAGATTACAGCTAACCTAGCAAAACTCAGAGGGATGAGCGACGAAACTCGGAATGAGCCAAAAGTGACCAGCCTACAGATGAGCAGATGGGCTCTGCCCAGGGGCAGATAAAAGCTTAGTTCAGGGCTTAGCAGCAACAATGAAGATCAGACACACACACACACACACACACACACACACACACACACACACACACTACAAGCTCCACTTTCATCACACCAAATATTGGGGAAAAGTCATGGATTTAGTAGGTATGAAATGGAATAAAATTCTTCTAAAACTTTCACTGACATGTCAAAGAATAGGTATTTCTTAATTACTTTTCTCCCCCTCCTAGCCTATTAAGAGTGTTCTTTACTTAGATGAACTTAGCTTTTTGCAAAACTCCTTCAAAACAAACTTTTCTGTGGTTTTTGGACACCTTCTTTTAGGCAGGAGGTTGGGGGCTGGATCAGAGATTGGCAAAAGAGTAACTTTTTGAAATGAGTTTCAATGTGCTTTTATTCCCCAAAACACTTTCATTTTGTGGAGTTATTTATTTATTTTGCTCAGCGTTCCCCTCATCTTCAGTCTGCTTCGCACTGTTGAGTGTCCTCACGGTTCCGCACGTGAGGCTGTGTGCATTCTCCATTCTCTGCACATGACCCCTCCTAATGCCTTTTCCTTTAACACTGGAGCTCAGAAAGTTGGAGGAATTTTTTCCAAAGTAACAATGAGGAAGCTGGAGAATGAACTGCAGTGACTTTGCTATTTGATTTCTCTCTATTCAGTCCTCTTCTTCTCCCCCAAAGGTGTGTGTGTGCATGCATGTATGCGTGCATGTGTGTGTGCGTGCATGTGTGTGTGTGTGTGTGTTGGTGGGGGACAGCTGGGGGTGGTAGAGGGAAGAAAGTAGATTGGTTCATGAGGCTCTGGGGACCCAGAGCTCTTACCCTTGTCTTTCAGTCTTTCTTGGTTTGCAGCCTCTGGCTGCAAGGAGGGTTGTTTTCTTATCCCCGCATGCACTTCTCTGACCTGTCTCCGAAATAGGTCAGGCTGGGGCATGGCCAGTTTATGCAGCTGTTGTGGCTTAGGCGTCACAGCAGGCAGTCCCCCGGTCCTTGGCCGGCGGGGCCCCAGTGAACTGATAAAAACTCACTGGAGAGCTTGCAACCTTCCTTCTGGACATCCCAATCCCCTGAAGGCTTTCAGAGGCAAGGGGATTCCTGGATTCTATGGGCCATCTCTCAGCTCCAAAGGGAAGCGGCCTTTCATTCCGAGGGTTTTGCATCCTCCCAGACCTAACACTCAAGGGAAGTGCATGTCTTGTCAGCTTTACTTTGTACATAATAATATTTACTTTTTTGAGTGAATAAAAGATTTGTTTCTTGCACAATTCAAAGTCTACAAATAGCTATATAGTGACAAATTTCTCTCCTTCTGTCTACTCAATGCCTGTTCTTCATTTTTCTGGAGACAACACATAAATATGTAATTATGTTTTCTTTCCTTTCTATTTCTCATTTTCTTTCTCTCTTACTACAAAAAAGTTCCTAGAGGTCTCAGATCAGCCTTTTGCATGTACACGCACGCCTTTTTGCAGAAAGCTGTTCAACATCTCATTTCTTCTTTTTATTTTAAACTTTAGATTTGATCTTCACCATTATTCTCTACCAGGGCCTGTTCCGCCCTGTTTGTATAGCTGCATGGTATTCCTCTATTTTGCAAGGCATGATTTATTTCATGTTTGGAGTGTCTCTAATCTAACAGTACCATTTGGCACATATGTAAGTTTATTTATAAAATAAGGCATGGCGTTTGTGATTTGGACAGCTTTGGGGGAATTCAGGTTCTGCATTGAGGACAAATGGCAGAAGAATTGAAATGCAAAGAGAGCTTGAATGCATCTCTCTGTGGTCATTTGTGTTGGGAAAACAAGGCACTCCTCGACCATTCTATGTGAGTGGGAGTTTGGAAATTACTCCTCAGAATCAGTCCACCAGCAATGATTGTCCTCTGGAAACCTGTCCAATATTGTATTGTTTCTCCAACAGGAACATTTTCTAAATCCAAGGATGTCTTTTCCATCTACCTATTGCTTTTTTAATTAAATATTTTGTTGTCTGCTTTAATTTCATTGGCAACAAAAATAGTCTCCTAGCTGGGCATGGTGGTGCACACCTTTAATCCCAGCTCTCAGGAGAGTTCAAGGCACCCTGAGACTACAGACTCCATAGTGAATTCCAGGTCAGCCTGGGCTAGAGTGAGACCCTACCTTGAAAAACCAAATAAATAAATAAGTCTCCTTATAGGAAGTTGTGCTTACTTTTATTTTTGTACAAGAGAGATCATGGATCATTGTATAATAATTTAGAAATAAATTATTCTGATTGTTGAGTTACAAAAGAGAACTTGTCTCTCCTAATCACTAAATTAGATATGAACCAGGAAACTATAAAACATAGTCTTATATTTTTAACTTTTGGAAGTTCTGACCCAATATTCTTGGAGTTTCTTGAGTTTGATAATGACAGATTTATTTATTTATTTATTTATTTGAGAGCGACAGACATAGAGAGAAAGACAGATAGAGGGAGAGAGAGAGAATGGGCGCGCCAGGGCTTCCAGCCTCTGCAAACGAACTCCAGACGAGTGCGCCCCCTTGTGCATCTGGCTAACATGGGACCTGGGGAACCGAGCCTTGAACCGGGGTCCTTAGGCTTCACAGGCAAGCGCTTAACCGCTAAGCCATCTCTCCAGCTCTAATGACAGATTTTTAATGTCACATGTTTTCAGGGAGTGTGTATGTACAAAAGACGTTTCTTCTTTTTCTTTTTTCTTTGGATTTTCAAGGTAGAGTATCACTACCTGGAATTTACTATGCAGTCTCAGGTGGCCTCGAACTCATGGTGACCCTCCTACCTCTGCCTCCTGAGTGCTGGAATTAAAGGTGTGCACCACCATGCCTGGTTACAAAAGGCTTTTCATGCGTTTCCACGTACTTCACATCCCTCAAATTAGTCTGGCCTATTTTTCCTTAAATCTGGTGCTTGGAAATCCCATCACTGATGCTGCTGAGTACCGGCCTTCTCTGTGCCGGGAGCTGGTCTGCTATGACCCAGAAAGAACTGTGCTCCGGCCATTAGAGAAAGGACTACGCCTCCCCAAGTCCTTCTGTGAGAACAGCAGAGGTGGACACACACACACACACACACACACACACACACACGCATGCACACACACACAAATCTTTCAAGCCATCTCTCCCGAGCAAAGAGCCATCCAGAAACAGGAGAACGAGAGGGCTCAGGATTTAGTTTTGAAAATCAAAATCTTAATTTGGTTAAAGCAAAACAAAAATCAGAAAAAACAAACAACACAACAGGACTTTTCACTGTTCTGTGGCAACCTGAGATGTCCAGGGCTCAGGTGCCAGGCAGGGGCAGGTGCACTGTCACCCAGCTGGGAGGGAGAAGACAGAGCTCCACCCCTTCCTGCTTCCCCTTGGCCTTGCCTGTGGAGTTGTGGGTTGTGTGATCCAGCTTGGGGCAAAAGTGGCTGGAAGGAGTTGAGAAGCATCAAAAGCAGTTTTATCCCCCCTCTCTTCCAGGCCTATGCATAATTTGGATTGAACCAGGCCCCTAATTCGAGGCATCTGATTACTCTGTAAGAGTCCCCAGCTCTGAGCATGGGAAGGAAGGGCTAGTGAGGGCTAGTCCCGGGGGAGGAAGACAATTCTGACTTGCTTGTCACGTTGCTGTGCTGTGCTTCGCAACAGAAACATAGGCCGTGTAAAACCAATCGCTTCGGGCCTAAGTGAGCAAACCTTGGATGCGTGACACATCCTTACGTTGCTTTTATCTGTACAGGTAAAGAGAGATGGTAATGAGAGTCAATCTCTAGGGGACTAGCTTCATGTCAGAGTGCAGGTGTTTTGGGGTGTGTGTGTGCATGAGAGAGTCTCTACGGGTTGATTCCCAAGGTCTTGAGCATACTGAGAAAAAAGCTCTTTTCTCCCTCAGTTACATGCCCAGAACTTCTTTAAAATAGGAAGGGACTCATGATCTCACCTGGAGCAAATACCTTAAGTTTCCATTTCATGTTTTCCAAGTAAATGGGATCTTTGGGTCTGGTTTGTTGGTTATATTTTGGGAAATCTAGGGCCTCCTAATATCCTCTCAGATGGTTTCTAAAAGGCAGGAAGTGGAGTAAATAAATGGTCGTCTCCTCACCGTGCCTGTGGCAGACTAGCAATCTGCCAGGGCAAAATAGAACTTGGGAACCCACCCAGTGTGGATGCCTTCCAGGTGGCAGATTTGCTTAGCTTTTCCTTTCCAGACAGGGAACATCTGTGACATGCGCCTATGTGCAGGACACATTTATCAGAGGGCACTAGCAAGGCAACTTCTATAGTTTCTTGCTAGAAGCCAATGTCTGCTTGTGGTCACTGCTCTTGCCAAGCTCAGAATACTTGCTGAGCTTTTGTCTGGAAGGCGAGGGCAAATGGCAGGCTCAGTACTGCATCAGGTCAGAAACTACACAGAGCCGTGCTTAAGGGCTGCCTGGGAGAGGTGGGATGCCCAGGCACTGGGGCTGTGGCTGTTAGATGTGGAATGGGCTCAGGTAAGAAGGCTGGGATGGCAATTGAAGGCCTGGCCTATTCAAGATCCTGTTTCTAGGCTTTTCTTAGCTTCCTTTTGGGGCTTGGACTTGTCTATGACTTCTTCATGCCTGTAGCCAGTGTGAGCTGAGCTTTCTTGGGCATCCATGAACATAAAGCCTTTGGGCAGCTAGAGGCTCCTTAAATGGCCAGCAGAGTGGAGGATGTTAGCTCTTGTGTGGTCACAGCGGGTCCTTATTTCCCAGTATTCCTTGGTCTCATGTTGTCCCCCCCTATTGAAACTAATCTATTGAACAAGGCTTCTATTTCTTTTTTAAAAAAATATTTATTTATTTATTTAACAGCAATAGACAGAGAGAAAGAGGGAGAGAGAGAGAGGGAGGGAGGGAGGGAGAGAATGGGAGTGCCAGGGCCTCCAGCCACTGCAAAAAAAACTCCAGACCTGGCTAACATGGGTCCTGGGGAATCCAGCCTCAAACTGGGGTCCTTAGGCTTCACAGGCAAGCTCTTAACCGCTAAGCCATCTCTCCAGCCCTATTTCTTTTTTTAAGTAAAAAATATTTTATTTATTTATTTGGAAGAGAGAGAAAAAAAAAGAAAAAGAAAGAGGCAGATAGAGAGAGAATGGGCATATCAGGGCCTCTAGCTACTGCAAATGAACTACAGATGCATGCACCACTTTGTGCATCTGGCTTTACTTGGGTACTGGGGAATTGAGCCTAAGCCCTCAGGCTTTGTAGGCTAGTGTCTTAACCACTGTGCCATCTCTTCCAGCCCAGGGCTTCTATTTCTAATACATAATCAGTATATACCTTGGTCAGATAAGGAGAGAAGTAATTTATTTGTTCCAAGATACAATGACACAAAGAACCAAATTTTGTTTGGGTTTTGTTGGCTAACTTTCATCATTTTATTGAATTACTATAATTTAATGTTACTAGTTTAAACAAATGATTTTTTTCCCTAAAATGAATCCTTTCTATTTTTTAAAAAATAAAAACCCAAATTAAATTCATTAGAAAAGACAATGACTATCTTTTGCATTGAAATTTCTAGTACATGGAAAATCCTTTTGGAAAAACTTAAGGAAAAATAAAAAGAACGGTCATTCAAATTGTTCATTATAGGAAATGATGTTTATAGAATGAATATAGCCTTTTCACAGACATGTTTGAAAATCAATCCCCTTACAGCCTAGCTCTCCTTCCCCAAGACCTTTAAAAATGTTTTCCCTTCTTTCCTTCTTACTTTGGCTTGAGGGCTAACTGTGGGGGAAGAGTGATCATCTTGGAGTTTTCCTCTTCTGCCTCCCTTCCTGCATTGCTTACACCTACCTTGCCTTCTGTTCGTGTGCCCCACCACACACACACACACACACACACACACACACACACACACACACACTCACACAAATACACACATGCTCACTGAACCCTCATGTACATTCAACCTGAATAGTTTCACCTTGAAGATGTTGCCAGTTGCAAAAGGACTCAGGGACCTGACAATTCTGTATGGAGGAGGGATTCCTGATGGTGGGATTGTACGTATCCATGGGAGGCAATATTTTGGAAGGGAGAAGAAACAGGTTTCTTATGTGCCTCCTTCTACCCTCCCCAGGATATCCTGTCTTGACTGCGCACAGACAGGATTAGTTCAACCACTAGAACACTTCCTCAGTGCTGAGGAAGGTCGGGGGACAGGGTGTGCCATTGAGCCATCCAGCTGGAGATTGGGCCAAGTTGAGCCAAGAGTGTCCTCCACCCCACATGGATTGTTCCCCTCCCTCCCCACATTTTTGTGCCAGGGAAAGGCCTTGGCTTGTGTTCTTGGCAAAGAGCAGGCCAGAGAAGGGCATACAGGGTCTTTTTGGCCCAGAGCCATAGACGAGAGAAGGCGCTGTGAGCCTTGTCTTTCCTCAGAGCTGCAAACCTTCTCCTCGATGGGGCTGAGCTCTGATCTCAGCACTCACATCCCCAAGTTCCTTCCAAACACTTGTTAAAGGTCTGAAGAAGTGAAGTTGCTCTCCTCCAGAGGACTAGGGCATCAGGAATATTCTTCTTGGAGGCACTAGCTGAGAGGGCTCAGGTCCCCGGGGTATCTAGATGCTGGATCCTGCGGCCCTTGAACACCTCAGAAGTACCTCAGTTTGGAGGATGTGGGTCACTAAGCTCTGAGTGGAGCAGCTGAGGTTGATGCCCTCAACATAGTTAGGGTTCAGAAATGGCCAGCTGTGTTTGTGCACTATTTAATTATCACAGGTTCCTATTGGACCCCAAAGCTGGTAACTTAGACTCCACTGGTGCTCTGTCGATCCACTCCCCCCCACCCCCAGGATGAGCCCTTGCTGATGTTGGATCTTCCATAGAGGTAATGAACCTGTGGTACTTTTCGGGCTCTTTCACAGGAACCTAAGAATGTCTTCATTTCATTAGCTATTCTTTGGTGCAAGCTGGTTCCAAGTGGCATTTATTTCTCAAGCGGGGCTCTCTAAAGTTGCAAATGCTGCATTTCTCACAAAACGGCGTCTTTGGTCGGCCTTGCTCAGCAGAGGTGGACTAAGAGCGCACGCGTCCAGTGGACGGTGGCCTCATCAGAGAAAGAATAACCCTAACTGCAACGTGTGTCCCCCTCCCTGTGTGCCTGGCACTTTTGAATTTCCGGGATGGCTCCTTGCATTCGTGTGCCTTTTCTTGTTTTCCCTGCAAGCCCAACTCTGGGTTAGACATCCATGTGACTCTCCACTATACAGCACCCTTGACCCTTGCAGGGATCGCCCTTAGAAGGCCCTGGACTGGCCCCCACAATATGAAGCGTCTGTTCACTGGGGGAGGAGAGGCAGGCAACCCCTCAACATGTCTCAGCCTTAGTTCCCTTAGCTGGCAAAGTGTGCTGAGGCAACGTATAACTGCTTCTAGCAGGTCCCTGGAGTTATTTCTGTGGCCAGCTTGCTCTGCTCTGCCTTTCTGGCCCTCATTCTCCCCTCTGGAGCATGCAAACACAGGACAAGGTGCAGGCTTCAGGCTCCCAGCTCCCAGGTGGTGGTGATGTGCCCACATCCTGTTTTTAGCTCATGCAGTTCCGGGCAGCTGGTTGGGGAAACAGCGGGGCCTAGAGCCACGCAGGCCTTCAGACAAAGCTAGTGAGGCCTGTGTTCACTCGATGGCCAAAGCAAGCAACTCCTGCTTCTTTTGTTCCTTTTTGAGGCTAGATCTCACTCTAGCTCAGGCTGACCTGCAACTCACTTTTTAGCTCCAGATTGGCCTCGAACTCACAGAGCTCCTCACCTCAGCCTTCTGAGTTGCTGGGATTAGAGGTGTGTGCCACCATGCTTGTCTTTCCTGACTTGTTTTACCTCTGGGATGGGGACAGGATACACTTCGATGCTGGAAGAAGGCAGGTGGAAACAGAAGCCCGTTGGAAGAGCCACTCTGTGTGTTCCTACAGGTGGCCACGCTGCTGTGCTGTCCACACGGAGAACGTGGGCTTGCTTTCTTCTGCTGGCAAAGCTGTGGCCGGCAGAAGTGCTGGAAAGGCACGGGCTTGTTAAGAGTTCCCTCAACTTGGCTGCACAGCACGCTATGTTTATGCAAAAAAATTATTGCCGTTTGTAGGATGGCAGTTATATCTTCCTGTGCCCAGAGCAGGACCTGGTGGCTTACCAAGCCAGTACTAACAATTGTCCCTGAAGAAAGAGACAGACAGACAGAGAGAGAGAGAGAGAGAGAGAGAGAGAGAGAGAGCGGTAGGGAGAGAGAGGATGAATATCGGACAATGGTGCATTCATTCCAGCTGGTTCCATGTGGCGTTTTAAACTTCAATGATGCCCTCTCACATCTCAAACTTAGTAGTTGTCAGAAATTGAATTGAGCAAATAGATTTTCTTTTTTGCCTTGAATTAAAATACACATATATATTAACAATTAAAAAAAAACCCTTGTGTCACTTAACATGCCTAAAAACATTGGGGAGAAAGGTTATATAGGTTAAATAAGAGATCATTTCAAATATGAGAATTTTTTCCTTTTTTTAAAAAGACTTTGCTATGAAGCATTTTAGAAACCTGAAAAGAATATAAGAAATGTATTTTTGTGTGTGTTACATTGAAAATAATTCAAGGCAAAATTGCATGGCCTATCAAAAGGTTTTAAAAGGAGATTTTCTTGTCTTTCCCCACCTATATACTGTTTCATTTTTGAGGAAGAAGGTTATTTAAAAAATTGATATATATAACATAAGAACTTTTAAGCTGTGGATTCTGAAAATGGACAATAATTCAAAGATTTCAACCTTTTGCTACAAAGACTAAATGCATCCTAAAAATTTCTTAGATTTTGTTTGCATATGATATATCTAGGCTAATATTTCTGTTCACAATTTTTTGATGCATCCAGTATCTCTCTGGTTCAAATTTTGTTCCAGATTTTTTTAAAATCTAAAATAGGCACATGGAAGCACATGGAAGCTAACTGGCTATATTCATTAATGTTCTGAAATTGAGGCTGAGCACTCTAAAGTGAGATGATTAGGAAGAGAAAATATCCCCCTTTTACTCCCAGCCAATAAGCACAACTGTTTACCATATGAAAGAGTTTATTTCTATTTTTCTTAGTGATTATCCCAAAGTCATGTGAAATATGATGCGATTTCGAATGTTGAATTACAGGTTAAAAACTTTTATTTGATGAGAGAGAAAGGTGGTACTTGACCTCTAGATTAAAGAAGAAATCTTACCTTCGCCCAATTCTAGCCAGCGTTGGACTTTTTTTTCTTTGTTGCTGTTGTTGAGTAACACCATGCAAAGCAGAGCAGTTGAGGCCCTTGCACTCCCTTTTCCCAACCCACGAGGAAGCCCTGAGCTTTTCATGACGCACGAATCGGTTTCCATCAGGTTGTAAGAAGTTAAATTTGTGAGAGCTATGGCACAAATGCATTTAATAAAGTTTGAATAGCAAGATAACCGTATAACTTTTAAAACGGCAGGCATTTATAATGCTTTGCCAAGTCTGGGGTGGTGAGCAGAACTCCATTGGAGTATTTGATTTCCTTGACTTATTTTTTTTCCATGTTTTCTTAGGGAAGTGCTAGTTGAGATTCGAAGAAGAGTTGTTATTCTGTTTAACTATTAAAAACATTAAAACATTTTAGGGAATGCAAAAATACATATGCTTCAGGTTAAAATATTGAGACATCTTGGATATTTTAACATTTCCACTCTAAAGTAGCAAAAGCAGACATTTTTTTTTTCTTCTTTTATACAGGAGGTTTCATTTGCTGATTAAACTAGTTTGAACACTTCGGAAGAATATTTTCACCCTACAGTGGTGAAATGTTTACTGCTTTCCATTGTGATTAAAGGGCAGTTTTTGCTCAGAGGCACGCAGGGGGCTTGGACAGCTATTTTTGCAATGGTTCAAAGGATTTAAAAATCAATATAAATATCAATTTATACTCATTAAAGAAATCCATACATGCTAAAGCAAATGCATTGCATGATAACCTGTAAGATAAAAAATATATTTCCCCAGGGTTAATTGTATTAATCATTCTTACAGAATTTGTCCAACAATTCCTTTTGATTAAAAATGTCCCTTTAGGATCTGGAGAAAATGAAACTGTTGCTATCTGAGAGGAGGAAGACCCGCAGACCATAGCCTAGCCCATGTGGCCAATGCTGATTCTCCACATTCCCCAAACACCAAGGATTCAGAATGTTTTATCTCACAGGTCTCTTATGAAGTAGATTTCTCACATTAGAACTAAAAAGGCCATCTCTCCAGGAACCAAATAAATCCCAGACCCCAAATTCACTGGCGGGAAATTTGCAGTTTTAGACCTACTTTTATTATTAAAATGATAGGAACTTTCTAATGAAGGCAAGGATTCAAAAAGTGAATTTTCAAAACACTACAGCATAAGTTTTTATTCCACTAGTCCCCAAAGCAGTCCAATTATCTAAAGGAAATAATACTACGTTTGTCAGGAGCATGTAAACAAATAAATAACAGAAATTAGAAAAAGCAATCATCAGAGCTACCGTAACCATGAAACGACCACTGTGGGCCAGTGTTGTGTGCCTGTAGATGCAATGAAGTATTAATGTTATCAGACCAGGGCGAAGGCTCAGGAGCTGTAGATTTTTTGGCATTCCTTCATTTTTTTCGATCCTTTTGTTCACTTGACACACAGCTTTTATACACTGGCATGATCTCCCGAACAATCTGTTCAAGGAGCAAAGCGCTCCTCCGACCAGCAGCCAGGGTTTTCATTAAATAGTGTCCATCCTGCTTACCTCGAGCAGCTGAAGAAATAGCTCTTGGCAGAAAGGTACCAGTGAACTTATGTTCTCTGGTGTTCATAGGGCGAGGGACCTTCTTAGTGGTTCTTAAAAAAAAGTAGAAGAGAGAAAGAAGCCCTCACACTCCAGGATCATGTGGTGATTATTATTTTCTGAAGTTAAGGAGAATCACAATGCAACTGTTCTTTCTTCAGCACTTGACTCAGGATCAGGTTGTAGAGGACATGGAGGTTGAAGAAATTATTTTGTTTATTAATTCTGGTTCCATGTCCTGCCCGGCTGGCTAGAAGAGAAAGGAAAGAAAGGTGTAACTTTAAGCACACACTGATTTGTTCTTATTACATAACAAAAGTCTATTTCTTTATCATGTTATCATTCAGTTAATAAAAATTAGCTACAATAACAGCCTCAACTTTAAAACCCCTCCAAGTCCAGGGGGTTTTTCTTTCACAATGAACATGAGTACTGTTGAAATACAAACAGTCAAAGGATAACTTTAGGTCTGAAAGAGAAACCTGGCGAGGGTAATTGAATAAGCCTGGGTCCTCTGACTGTGTCATGGTGAGGGCAGTCGACATGTCATAATTAGGTTTATTGAGGGCCATTCCAACAATCTGCTTCTATTCTTCCTGCCTTATTGTCCCCAGCTAGGCAAATAGCCAAGGGACAAAAGGAATCAAGTGCTGACAAAACATGAAAGAGGAAAAAGATTTAGCTGCTTTTATCAAAGAAACTGAGAAGGACTTTGTGTAAATAAAATAAGTGACTGGCCATCCCGCATTTAGGCAATGCCGTTTTCATTAGAATTAATTCTTGACATATTGGAAGCGTTCCAAGGGAAGGATTTCTACTTCTGACAAGTTTAATTTGTAAATTAAAAACAGTTGGTTAAACATGAGCCTCCATCAACAAAACTTAACCAAAGCCATACATGGCGGAGGCCTAAGCAGGTGAAAAAGAGAATTACTTTGAAAACAAAGTCTTCCCCAAAATTATGCAAATTCTCATTACTTCATAACAAATGTTGCCCATTGAAGCCTGCAGCAGGATGCCTGCTCCTGCAGGTCTGTTTAGGTCGCATTTTCCTCCCCTTTAAGCTTCTTTAGTTGACATAATGCTCTGAGCCTGGGCAACATGGCTGGGCTCAGTGCTTGGTGCTCGGTGCTTGGTGCTTGGTGCTTGGGAGAAGCACCAGCAAGAAGAGAGGGAGCATGCTTATATTTTTGAAGAAAGTAGGCAAATGAAACTATCACATGTCTGCAAATTTTAGGACAACTTGGCTCACTCTGTCTTTTCTTTAAAAAAATATTTATTTATTTATTTATTTTATTTATTTGAGAGAGAGAGAAAGAGGGAGATAGAGAGAAAATGGGCACGCCAGGGCCTTTGCCCACTGCAAATGAACTTGAGACGTATGTGCTACCTTGGGCATCTGGCTTATGTGGGTCCTGGGAAATTGGAACTGGGTCCTTTGGCTTTGCAGGCAAGCACCTTATCTACGAAGCCATCTCTCTAGCACCCCCTATTTCTTTTATTTTCCATCAAAGTGAAGCGCCTTTCTTGAGTGTGCCTGATTTCTCTTTGGGATGAACAGTGGAAACCATGATGTAGTTTGTTCTCAACTCAGTAGGTCTCAGGTCCCAAGCCTGTACTGTTTGGTAGGGCAGATGCATGCAAAGCCAGTACCTTGTGGTCAGGTCATGACATGATGACCTGGCGTAGAGCCAAGGCTGTGCATGAGGTCCAGTGGGTGCCTGGTCAGGGCTTGCATTTCCGTCTCTGACAGTCTTTCATTCAAACAGTGCCTTGTGAAGTTGGAACTCCTTCCCAGCTGTGTATTTGCAGCATGCAGGTGGCACCTTTGACAGAGAGCTTACACACATGGAGCTGGATTTCAGAATCACCTTCTTATAGTTGCCCATGGGAAGATGGTTGGAGAAATCACCACTGTGGTGAATGGACTATTCTTTGGGAGGCAAGACTTCATTTGGATCAAATGTCCCCTGGTTTCATTGAGAGTACATAGGAAATGAGAAATCAAAGACTAGCAAGATGGCTCAATCAGTAAAGTGCTTGCCATGTGTAAGCATGAGGACCTGAGTTCAGATCCCCAGTGCCCACATAAAAGACAGATGTGGTGGTGTGAGTGTGTAATCCTAGCACTTGGGAGTTGAAGACAAGGCTTGTTGGTTGGTCGAGCTAGATAGTCTAGCCGGATCAGTGAATTCCAGACTACAGGAGAGACCCTGTCTTCAAAGCTAAGATGAAAAGAAATTGGGAACAGGCCTCCACACACATGCACACACTCATGCATGTGCACCTGTAAATACATGTACACCATACACACACAGGCCTGTTTACACAATGCACCCCCCCCCACACACACAGAAGTAGGTTACTTGGGTAGCATCAGTGACTGAGCTACTTAAATTTGAACACTTTCTGTTACTTCATTTGACAT
This sequence comes from Jaculus jaculus, assembly GCF_020740685.1. Classification (NCBI taxonomy): domain Eukaryota; kingdom Metazoa; phylum Chordata; class Mammalia; order Rodentia; family Dipodidae; genus Jaculus; species Jaculus jaculus. The sequence continues at coordinate 10,609,575 of NC_059105.1, forward strand.
CCAGTTTATCATGTTCCTTCATTTGCCTGATTCCTCTGCCCTTGAAATTAATGTGAAAGTTTTCTCCCCATCTCAGATAATCTTAATGATGTGAACTGAAAAACACTTTAAGAAATGCAGAGCCCTAGGTGTATAGAAGATCTCATCAGTAGCATTGGCAGCGTTATCCCAGCATCGTCATTGTGACTGTGTTTGAGATGGAGTTTATCCATCGCGATGCTCACATGACAACTATCCCAGGATGCACTGGAATATATGGTCCAAAAACACTTGGGTTTCACTAAGCTGGATTCGCAGTGTCTGAAGTTTATGCCACTTGTGGATTTTGATAAAGAAACCACAGAACATGGGATGACCAACATTTAGTTCCACATCAGATGTAACCCTGACTTTATGAAAGGGTTTGGGGTTGAGATGGGTTCTCTTCCCAGTTCACCCTGTGACTAGCTGTGTGATCAGGGGAAGTCCTTGTCCATTCTGAGCTGTGCTCCCCTAACATGGACAGCACAGTGTTCACTTCCCAAAGCATTCTTGTGATGGTATGGGTCAGTGACCACAAACGCATTAGCAGCACTGAACAAATATGAAATCTTATTTACTTATGATCCCCTGATTTCTTTTGTCCTCATGAAAACAAGATTTGACCCCTGATTCTGATTGATTGATTTGACTTCTTGCTTTCTCAGAGTACAGTTTAACAAGGAGTAAGTGGATCTTCCTGTGGTCAGTTCAAACTACCTTGAAGTGATTGTGCACTCGGGGAGGGGACGGATGGGTCCTCCTTGCTAGGGATAACATCGCTTTCGTGCGCAGGCGGACACTGGGTGATAGCTAGGCAAACACTGCTACGGGAGAAACCGCCTTTGAGGGCCTGGACTTGGGCAAAATAAGTCTTTTGATTTCCACATTGTTCCGATTCCTGTTGGCTCATGTCACAAGATTGGAAGGCCCAGCAGGGCAGGAAGGAGTTTCTCTGGAAGGAGTTGGAGATTTATGCAGATTGGCTGACTCTCTGACATTTATTTGCTGCCCTTTTCTCACTCTATTTTGGCAACTCTGAACGAGATGGACAAGCTTGTGGAAAATACGGCCAGTGAGGAAAAGATGCTTTTGATATTTCCAAAGATAAGGGAGTCCCTCTTTCTCTCTCCCTCTCTCTCTTTCTCTCTCCATATCACTGGCAACTTTATTTGCCTGAATTTAAAATTGCCAACTTACTTCTGGAGACTGTTTGAAGCATCTAAACAAGGACTTCCTTGTGCATCACTGAGAATAGGCGCATAACCAGTTTCGCAAGGCATCCTGGGAAGGGACACAGGACAAGGCCATGGACAGAATGTTATGTCTACAGGAGGCCAACCTGGATGTAGCTGGGCATTTGGGATGCTAGTGGGAGCTGTAGCTAAGATGATGGTTCTGAGGATTGGATTCCTTCCTTAATCACCAAGGTCTCTAACTGGAGAAAGTGTGCGAGGGGAAGGCTGGCTTACTGTTTCACTCTGTAATCACTGAAGATTTGAACTGGGTCTTACCTCACCCTGACCTCTGATGCACTGCGTGTACGCAGTCCAGTGCCAGCTACAGTGCCTCCAGGGGCCACTAACGGGTGATTTCTTTTGGGGAAATGGAAAATATGGGTCAAATAGATAAATAGGGAGTTATAAAGTTTTAGTAATGTTTGATTCCAACTAAATTCTCTCTACTGAGGGATCAAGTGTGAATAGTCAAAGTGTAAATGCTCATTTCAAAAGTAGCATTCCCTGAGAGATTGCTTGTAAAAATATTACATTTCCCAGCACTTTAAAGGCATAAGAGTTTCTCGTCTGTGTTACTCATGGCACAAAGTTTCAGACTGAAAATACTTTCTCTCAGGCCTGTTGTTGAACTCTGTCCTTGGAATTTCAGTGTTGAAATATGGGATTAAAAATGGTGAATGGATTTGCTAATTAAGTACAACCTTCTTTCTTTCTTTCTTTCTTTCTTTCTTTCTTTCTTTCTTTCTTTCCTTCGTTCCTTCGTTCTTTCGTTCTTTCTTTCTTCCTTTCTTTTTCTCTCTCCCTTCGAATGGAAGTGTGAGGGGATATATGGCTCACAAATTTAGTCTTATTGCTTATTTTATGTTGTCGCTGTTTGTAGACTTTTTTATTTGTTTACTCTTGTTTGTTTGAACTAATCATTACTTGAGGAAAGTCCTCCCAGGCTGGCCTCCCCTGCAGCCTTGGTGAGCACTCAGGCATAAAAACGTGCTTATCTGCAAATGAATGGCAGCTCTTTGCTTCATTAAAGCCCCTTTCTCTTTTGGCACTCGCATTGTGACCCTTTGATATTAATTCAAAGGGCAATTAAAGAATGCGGCCCATCTTTGAAGTAAGGCATTCAGGGCAAGGGTAGGGACGAACCTGGGCCTCTGATGGACTGCATTCAACAGGCCTTTTCAAGGCAGTTTGAAGTGAGTCAAAGAAAATGGGCAGGAGAAGGTCAAAGAGAAAAAAGGGGCTAAAGAAACAGTCTGTATTTGTTCGAAGTATTAGCCAAGCAAACTGCAAATAGCAACAAAATGAAACAGTTAATAGAGCAGCCAGACAGAGCCATGTCAATCACTTAACTTGAACAGCCTTAGGCCCATGAGGCTCCTTCCACTGCGTTACCTAATTATCTTGGGAAAGGCAGTAACTGGAAGTAATGGTATTGTATGTCTTTCTGCTTACTGCCCAGAAAAGGTGATAAATACTCCCTGCTTCATAGTTATGCAACATATATACATAAAGAAATAGGAGGGGGGTGTGGGAGGGCACGGGGTGGGGGCTGCCTGAAGCTGCACTCCCTAGTCAAAGGTCCGAATATAGCACAAATATGGCCTTTTCAAACAGCATTGTTGAGGAATCAATTACCTCGTTGCATCTGGAGCTGGCTGAAATATGCACGATCTCTTCTAGAATAATCCTGAAAGACATACACATTCAGCCATCTAGAAAAGTCCCTTTTCAGAAATAAGCCTGGAAGAGGTGAGCCCTGGGATCATGAGGGATTTGGCAAATGCTCCCCTTCTGCCTTGGTGGAAGAGAGAAGATGCAGAGCGAGGCTGGAAAGCCTGCTCAGCGCTGCCTAGGGCGCAGCCCGGGGAGCAGCCTTGGGGACAGGCAGTGGGAAGCAGTTAAGTTTGCAGCTGCATGTGTGAATTAGAGGGGGGGATCCGGAAGTGGAATGACGGCCCGGATGGGGGGTTGCCTTCAATGAGTAGGGTTAGCATAGCTATTTCTGGATTTCCATCTTCATTGATCACTCAAACAAACACCATCCACCAACTCAGCACTGCCACGGAAGTGTGAGCAAACTGCTTTTCAGAATTTCCAGACTTCCCTGGGGGAGTGTGGGTAAGACAGGGCAGGACCCAGGTGCCCACACAAATGTCTGCAGATAGGTCGACTTTGTACGTCTGTAGCTGCAAACCACAGCTGGTTTTTCAAAGGCCCCCAAGGACTATGCTCAGATGACTTGCTGCCTGGCTGTTATAGATTGTTGTTTGATGTTGCTTTTGTGCATAATGGGTTTTTGTTTGGAGGGACAGTAATAGATCTGATGGGCCTGTTATACAGCTTTTTGACATGCCATACCAGAATGCAGCTATTAATGTAAAAGGGACGGTCTTTATAAAATGTCCACTACTCAGGGAAGTCCTCAGTTGCTCTGCATGGTAGTTATTACACCAGCCCCATATTAGTGCTTGAAAACTTTTCTTAAAAAAAAAATAATCCTAGCCAGGCATGGTGGCGCATGCCTTTAATCCCAGCACTTGGGAGGCAGAAGTAGGAGGATCGCCATGAGTTCGAGGCCATGAGATTACAGAGTGAATTACAGGTCAGCCTGGGCTAGAGTGAGACCTTACCTTGAAAACTGCCCCCCGAAAAAATCCTGGCTTGGGGTCATTCAGGGTACTTTAGTATAATACTATGAAAACAAGTTGTATGACCATTTAAAAAAATGTTATTTATAAATTCAGCTTCTTCGTTGGACCAACCAATAACTGATGTTTCCCATGTCACTTAATTTTCCAACAGAGCCTTGAGGAGCTAGACAGTGTGACTGTCATGGGAACAGTTAACACAGTTGAGGCTGATTAACAAACTATACAGGAATCAACTCTGTGATGTTGCAGACTTCCTTGGTTATCTTTGGAGAAAACTGCCAAAATATCTTAGACAACAATAAAAAAATTAAATGATAGATTGCAAAATAAGTGAGGGGGAAGTTTAGGTAATTGAAATATAATAAGCTAAGACATTTTAACTTATGGTAAGAAGACTCTTAGAGAGAGAGAGAGAGAGAGAGAGAGGGAGGGGGGGGGGAGAGGGAAGGGGGGGAGCACTTGTCTTTCATATGGTAACTTTGAAAATTTGTTTTAGTCTAAAAGACATAGCCCATTTTGATGCTCTTTTATTTACCTTCCTTCTTTCCTTCCTTCCTTTTTCCTTTCCTTCCTCCCCTCCTTTTCCCTCTCTTTGTTTATTTTTTTTAATATTTTATTTATTTATGAGAGAGAACGAGAGAGAGCACACCAGGGCCTTTAGCCACTGCAATGAATGAATTCCAGATGCATAGACCATCATGTGCATCTGGCTATACAAGAGTACTGGGATGTCAAACTAGAGTCCTTAGGCTTTGTAGGCAAGCACCTTAACCCCTGAACAATCTCTCAAGATTATTAAATCATTTTTTATTTAGTTATTTGTGAGGAGAGATAGATAGATAGATAGATAGATAGATAGATAGATAGATAGATAGATCGATCGATAGAATGAGAATATGGGCATGCCAGGGTCTTCTGCCCTTGCAAATGAACTTCAGATGCAGGTCCCACTCTGCATCTGATTTTACGTGGGTTCTGGGGAATCAAACCCAGGCTAGTAGGCTTTGCAAGCAAGTGCCTTTAACCACTAAGCAAACTTTTCACTTCCTCCCTCCCTCTCTTTCTTTCTTTTGTTTTTGTCTCTGTGTTTTAGTACAAGGGATCAAACCCGTGTTTTTGAGCCTGCCAGGTGAGTGCTGTGTCACTGAGCCCACACCAAGACCTCATTCTAAAAGATGACAAAGGACCATAACAGCAGGGAAGACCGGACTGTCATCTTAGCATAGAGTGAAAATATTCGTGTACCTTACAGATTGCAGTCAGCACAGTGGGAAGAAAGATGTAGAACCTTTTGCTCTCCTCTCTGCTCCTGTGGATAGTCTGCAAACATTCACCGGGTTTTACTTTTCTGTCTCATGTTTTCCTTATCCACTTTCCTAGGCAAACCAAAATGGTTGCAAGGAGGGAAGGCTAGGAAACAGTGGTGAGGGAAGAACTTTGGTTCCTCCCTGTCCCTGTTGTTTCTTTACCCCCTTCCTCAGCTCTGTGAGACTGAGGCCCTACAGTGAGGTGGGCCTTGCCATTGCTCTGCCTGTGCTTTTGTGACTTGGGGGGGGGGGGTTGTGGCTACATGTAGCTTCCACTTATAGTCACTGCACATGTGGTGTCTACGACATACAAGTCCAATGTCATGTGCTTTCATGGGTTTCACACATTCCAAACTAGTTATTGAGCTTCCTAGGCTGTTCCCTGGAAGTCTATACTGCATTCCTAGAATTTGTATTCTTCTTGGGGTCTCATGGTCTCAGTGGCTTCCGCAAATTGGGGGTGGGGAGAACGTTATCTCTCATCTCCTTTGGTTGTGTATTTAGTTCCGGACGTGACCAGCGGCCCATCCAGAATCAGGCAACAGCAATGGTTCGTTTCTGCTTCATAGGTAAGGAGACGGACGTTAGATAGGATGGAGTGGGGCTCCCAAGGCAGGCTTGTCTGATGGTAAACTTGCACTCAGTCACTGTCGTGTGGTATGACTGGCTAGTGGCCTCCAAGGGGATGAGAGTCATTAAGAAGTTACTGAGGAGGAGCTATGGGAGGATGGATGGGATGTCTAGGACATGGGGCTGGGAGATGTACCTGCCTTACAAAGTCGTTATCCACCAAGATGCAGTCACAGGGCCGCCAGGTGCTTCTCCACAGCATCGCGTTGGTCTTGTAGGGAGTGGTTTACAGCTAGACTCCCCAGGAAGCTAAGGGAACTTAAACTTTGGGGCTCTCACCCATGTGAACCTCTGACAGTGCTCAGTTTCCTTGGCTCTATGGAGTGTTGGACAAGGGGAGGAGCAACCAGGACGTAGCCAGCGTGTGTTTCTGTGTGAATTGGCTCAGGAGATATACACAGAAGGAATCCTGGCACTTTGTTGTGATTTGCTTCTGTTGTACACAGATTTCACTGTTTTTTTTTTTTTTTTCTTCAAGGTAAGTTCTCACTCTAGCCTAGGCTGACCTGGAATTCACTATGTAGTCTTAGGGTGGCCTCGAACTCACAGCAATCTTCCTACCTTTACTTCCCAAGTGCTGGGATTGAAGGTGTGCACCACCACACCTGGCCAGATTTTGCTTTTTGTACATTGTTTGTATTGGTAAGCCTATATTCTTTTTGGAGAAGCCAAGTTTTACAAGCTTCTAGCTATACAACCCCTGGGTCCCCAATGGGCTGTCCCCTGCACCACAAAGTTGGCCCTGTCTGGCTTGGTGAGCCAGGTTCTGGCTGGTGTCAGGAGAGGGCTGACAGGGCTGAATTCATCACAAGAGTAATGAATCATGGACACGCATTGATGCTGGTTTGTTGGACTGTGTGTGTATGTGAATGAGTTAAAACTACCATCCTATTAGGGAGGTTTTAGAAGTTGAACTTGCTAAGATTCTGTAACCCTCAGTGTCCTGAAGGAAGAATGATCTTGTTGCAGTCAGTACAGGTTTATGGGAGACTAACTTAGATCTACTGAGCATTGAATGTGGGGTAGTAACACGTAGCAGAAACTGTGCACGGAGGAAAGACGAGGCCTGTCCAGAAGCCACCGCTGACCGCTGGACGGTGCAAGTTTGTGTACTGCAGCCTGCTCCTTGCTGGCAGCGGAGAGCCTCGTGCCTATGAGACGCTCTCTCTTGACGGGGTCTGTGGCTTGCAGGACAGGCAGTCACGTGAGCAGCTCACTGTCCCTCATGTATTTCAGTTCTTTCAGAGTCAAGGGCACTGTGGATGTACAGGGCAGGGCTCAGTGGACCTCCCCAGGGAGGGCATGCGTGCGACAGATGATGCCAGAGCTCAGCGTGAGGGGGTGACGCGGGGCACTACCAGCCCCGGGAGTGCCGAAGCAGAAGAGCCTTCTAGACCTGCCAGGAAGCCTGGAGCTGTTGACGTGGCACCTGTGGGAGGTGCAAGAAGCTGAGATCAGGAGTCCTGGGAACCTTTCTGTCTTCCTAGGCAAAAATCTCTTCTTTTCTTTTTGGACTCTGTTCTTTTTTTGTGATATAGTCTAAGTCTTTTTTTTTTTTTTTTCAAAAGACCATGTAGGTAGCTTTAAACATTTGTGATTAAGCAATTATTGTTTGAAAAACAAAATGCACATTTAGTATCTTATGACTCATATGTTTGTGTGTGGTGCTGGGCTTTGAACCAGGGCCTCACCCGTGCTAGACAGGAGTTCTATTACTAAGCAGTATTCCCAGCCCTCCTTTTGCTCTTTGAACTCACACTTCGTCACAGGCTGGCCTTCAGCTTGAGATCCTCTTGCCTTAGCCTTCCAAGTGGCTCGGATTGTACCCTACATTGAAGTAGGTAAATCTATAGAGGCAGAACCAAGATGCAGAGTTACCTGGGACAAGGAATTGATAGGCAACTGATTGGTACAGGGTTTTCTTTCCGGCGTGACAGAAATGCTTTACAGAACATGTGGATGTTCAAAATGCCTCAGAGTTTCTGTCTTTTAAATGGTTCACGTTATGTCATATGAAGTTTGTCTCCACAGAGAATCATCTAGAAAAGTCAATCTTATTATGATAATATCAAAAGGTAAATGTGGGCTGGAGAGATGGCTTAAGAGTGGTTAAGTGCTTGCCTGTGAAGCCTAAGGACTCCGGTTCAAGGCTTGATTCCCCAGGACCCACGTTAGCCAGATGCACAAGGGGGCGCACGTGTCTGGAGTTCGCTTGCAGTGACTGGAGGCCCTGGTGCACCCATTCTCTCTCTTTTTCTCTCAAATAAATAAATAAAAGTGAATAACAACAGCAACAAAAAGGTAAATGTACCTACCTTGATCTCACAGAAGTGGAATTGAGCAGGGTGGTCTTTTTTTCTTTTTTTTTTTTTTAATTTTATTTATTTATTTATTTATTTGAGAGTGACAGACACAGAGAGAAAGACAGATAGAGGGAGAGAGAATGGGCGCGCCAGGGCTTCCAGCCTCTGCAAACGAACTCCAGACACATGCACCCCCTTGTGCATCTGGCTAACGTGGGACCTGGGGAACCGAGCCTCGAACCGGGGTCCTTAGGCTTCACAGGCAAGCACTTAACCGCTACGCCATCTCTCCAGCCCGAGAAGGGTGGTCTTTGTATCTGCTCACTGACGCTGTGTAGTTCAGAGGTTCATTCACGCTACAGGGTGTTTCATGTCTTCACTACTTTTTGTAGCTGAGTAGAATTCCGAGGAACTGTGTTTCTGCACCCCAAGTTGTTGCTTCATGCCTCCATTCTTAACCGTGTGGGCTATTTCTACTTTAATATATTAAATATATCAATCCCAGGGATCACCAGCACAGTGGGGACAAAGGACAGTTCTGTGAAATTGACCCTCCTCTCATCTTTAGCCTTGGAAGCCACTGTTCCCCACCCAGGTGGCTTTGCCCTCAAAAGCATTATATTCTTTGACTCATATAGGATGTCATTTTCTGAGATTGGTTTCTCGACTTCCCTCTAAGTACCTTGTGACTTAGCCACGGTGTCCAGTGCGCTAACACTTCACTGCTTTTTATTGTCTGGCGGTGTGCTTTTACATTCTACCGCAATTTGTGTGTTCGCTCACCTGCTCAAAAACGTTTGAGTTAGTGTCATGGTGGGGTCATTAGGAATAGAATCAGTAGAAACCTTTGTGCACAGAGAGGTTTTGGGTAACCACACTGTGTGTGGTTGTGTGGGTGGAGCATGCACGTGTGGTGATGCCTCAAACTCTCCATGTGACCCAGGCTGGCCTTGAACTGGGACCCTTGCCCCTGCCGCCCAAGCGCTGGCATTGAGGTGTGCTCCACTGTGCCGAGCTCTTTTGTTCACCTGACATGATCTCTACTGTTGAGTCTGAGAGTGCTTAGTGTTACTAGAAACTCTTTGTTAAATATGGACTTGGCGGGCTGGAGAGATGGCTTAGCGGTTAAGCGCTTGCCTGTGAAGCCTAAGGACCCCGGTTCGAGGCTCGGTTCCCCAGGTCCCACGTTAGCCAGATGCACAAGGGGGTGCACGCGTCTGGAGTTCGTTTGCAGAGGCTGGAAGCCCTGGCACGCCCATTCTCTCTCTCTCCTTCTCTCTGTCTTTCTCTCTGTGTCTGTCGCTCTCAAATAAATAAAAATTAAAAAAAAAAATTAAAAAAAAATATGGACTTGGCAAATATTTTCTCTGGGTCTCTACCCTGTCTTTTCATTCTTCTAGTAAACAATGAATGAAAGTTTTGTTCTGATAAAGGCTAACTAACTTAATTTTTGATTTTATGGGCAGTGTTTTTAATGTGCCTAAGAACTTTTTGCCTAGATTTGGAGATTCCCCCCCACCCCAAGCCCGCCATAAACCACTTCCAGTTAACTTTTGAATGCATTCCTAAGTTTAGGGCAGAAGCTTTATTGTATTACTTTATTTTGTCAGCCAGCTGAGCGCATGGGGTTTGTTTACTTGTTTCTGGAATCCACATTCTATTCACATTTCTACCTCCGTGTGTGGGGCCACTTGTAGCTTGATAAGAATTCTGAAAAATCTAAAAATATGATCCTTCTCACGTTAGTAAGTAGTAAGTTTTAAGTACGCTTAAAAAATATTTTTTTGCCTTTATAGTTCCTTTGCTTTTCTGTATTGATAATTCAAAAAACAAACAAACTAAAAATCCAAAAACAAAAACACATACCTCCCAAAACACAGACCCATAAAAAGAGAGCTCTCACCTTAAAGGGAATAAAAGATAGTTTCTTCTCCAGACAAATATGAGTGACATAGTCTAGGAACACAGTTTCAGACTATCCCAAATTCTATGTTCTAACATGGTAATAGTTTCAGGAAGCTTTTATAGTAACAGAATAACGAAAGTCATAAAATCACTCTTCATGTACATTGGTGGTAACATCAATTAGGTGCTTATAGCAAAGTGGGTAAATCTTTGCTCTAGGCCTCAGATAATGTCCCATGACATTCCTGGCTTTGAAGATGGTGGAAGCTAGGGATCTCTTCCTGTATTCCACAAGGACTTCTGTAATAGCCCCAAGCCTGTGAGGTCACACATGATGTTGGGCAGTAGATGGTTACTTAGGGCTCTTATAGCCCAGGATAGTTTGTCTTTGGACCTGTAGCATTTGACATACCCTCAACCACTGAGGTTCTTGTCAGCCTCAAATGTTTAACACAGTCACAGCTTTTCTCTGGGAGTTGTTCACAATATACATTGGAGACTTAACTTGTTTATAACTACAAAAGATCTTCTGGGAACAATTTATTTTAATCTGACCTATGCTTAATTATTATATTATTTATTTATTGAACTGCTGGAGATCAAACCCAGGTTCCTGTGCATGCTGGGCCAGCACTCTACCACTGAGCCCCAGCCTCAACTCCAGCCCACAATCTGTTTTTTATTTATTTATCTTTTATTATTTTGCAGCAAGGCCTTGCTTTAGCCCAGCATGACCTGGGACTCACTATGTGTCCCAGGCTGGCCTCCAACTCACAGTGATCCTCCTACTTCAACCTTCTGAGTACTGGGATTAAAAGCATGAGCTATCATGTCTGAACAATTTCCTTTAAAAATATATATTTTGGGCTGGAGAGATGGCTTAGTGGTTAAGCGCTTGCCTGTGAAGCCTAAGGACCTCGGTTCGAGGCTCGATTCCCCAGGTCCCACGTTAGCCAGATGCACAGGGAGGCGCACGCGTCTGGAGTTCGTTTGCAGAGGCTGGAAGCCCTGGCACGCCCATTCTCTCTCTCCCCCTCTATCTGTCTTTCTCTCTGTGTCTGTCACTTTCAAATAAATAAATAAAAAATGTTAAAAAATATATATTTTTTATTTTTATTTATTTGTTTGAGAAAGAGAGAGAAAGAAAGGGGGGAGGGAGAGAGAGAGAATAGGTGCACCAGGGCATCTAGCCACTGCAAACTCCAGATGCATGTGTCATCTTATGTATCTGGTTTATGTGGGTCCTGGGGAAGCGAACCTGGGTCCTTTGGCTTTGAAAGCAAATGCCTTAACCACAAAGCCATCTCTCACACTCCAATTTACTTTTTTTTTCTTTAAGGTAGGATCTCGCTCTAGTCCAGTCTGACCTAGGAACCCATTATTCAGTCTCAGGGTGGCCTCAAACTCACGGCGATCCTCCTACCTCTGCCTCCCGAGTGTTGGGATTAAAGGCGTGTGCCAACACGTCCGGCTCTCAATTTACTTTTTTTCAAGTGCTTAAATATATTTTATATTGATATTTTATGTCTTTATACCCTAAAATAATACATTGCTATTGATTACATACAGGATGAGGGGAGGTATTTGTAAAAATATCTGGTAAAAATAATTAATATACAGTATTCTACATGAGATGGAATCTCACGAACCTCTAGGTCTTTTGAAGTGTTAAATTGATCATCTCAATCAAACTGCCCTGAAACGACTTACAGTTGTTCTCTAAAACCATGTTAAAAATGGAGGATCTTACATTTTCCCATAATTTGTGCAGAAAAGGGAAAGTACAGAATTGGCATTTACTGTTTCTCACATGCAAACCAATTTACTTTTTAAAAGGTGTTTTATTTTGTTTTTGAAGAGTTTTGGAAGTTAGAGAGTAATGGTAAGATCTATTTTATATTTTATATTAATCTATTTCTATTACATACAAGATTAATGTAATGAGCTACCAATATGGGGGTGCCATTCTAGCAAATCCGTCCCTAAGTAAGTGCCCTCTTTCAGTGATATGTTTGGCTGTAAGTCAGAAAGGTCAAGTAAAGTCATGGTGTGTACTCCAGAGAGAAATTTAGGATTACCACGCGTGTTTATCCAGCTTTACTCATTTGTCATGCGACGGTCAAAGTCATCCTCAGAGAACAAGGAAAGCATACATGGCACATTTAAATGTGACTCGTCAAGACCAGGCCGACCTGCCCGTGGCGTTCATATCACTGATTTAATTGATGCAGTTTTAAGCAGTTTGGCTTTCTCTAAAGCATTTGCAAATGTGCAATGTTCTAGGGTTTCCAGGCCCATGTTCTGGCCCATGAGTGAGAAGCTAGCATGTTGGGAACGCAGGAAGGGAAGTGGAAGGTAAGAAGTTACGCTTCCTTTTTTGATTGAATGCGTGAAGGAAGCGTTCCTCAGAAGAGTGACTTCTCCTCCTGCTCCCTGGTCTACTGCAGAGATCTGGCGGGCTCTGAGCACCACGTCTAGTGTACACACGGATGCTAGGTATTTAGTGTTTTTTTCTACTTCTGAGTTTCCTTCCTTCCTTCCCTCCTTCCTTCCTTCCTTCCTTCCTTCCTTCCTTCCTTCCTTCCTTCCTTCCTTCCTTCCTTTCTTTCTTCCTTTCTTTTTTTGACATAGGGTCTCATTCTAGCTCAGGCGGACCTGGACTTCACTATGGAGTCTCAGGATGGCCTTGAACTAAAGGCGATCCTCCTATTTCTGCCTCCTGAGTACTGGGATTAAAGGCATGTGCCACCATGCTTGGCTCTACTTCTGAGTTTTCCAAACTTTGAATAGGATTAAAATTTAACATGGCAAGCCTGGAGAGATGGCACAGGTGGTAAAAGCACTTGCTTGCAAAGCCTGCCGGCCCAGATTCAATTCACCACTGTGTACATAAAGCCAAATGTGCAAAGTGGCGAATGTGTCTAAAGTTCATTTGCAGTGGCAGGAGGCTCTGGTATGCCCATAGAGTACTCTCTCTCTCTCCCTCTCCCCCCGCTCTGTCTACCTCTTTCAAATAAATAAATAAAATATCATAAAATTTAATGTGACAAAATTAATGTGATCACTATGAAATGAACTTAAGATTTAACAGTTTAGTCAAATTTGGCAAACAACACCTATGAAACTTTTTGCCTTTTTGTGTGAGTGTGTGTGTGTATGTGAGCATATGTGCCTGCATATATGTGTGTTCATATGTGTGTGCAGGTGTATTTGCACATGTGTGTAAGCTCCTGTGGAGTCCAGAGATTGACATTCGGGGTGCTGCTTGCTCGCTCCCCACCTTCTTTCCTGAGACAGTTTCTCACTGAATCTCACTAGCGAGGTTAGACTAGCTAGCTCTCAAGCCAGCCCCGCTTGCCTGTGCCTTCCTGGTGCTGGAATTATAGGCTCACACCACAGGGTCGCTTTGCGTGCTCTGGGGACCTGAACTCAGGTCCTTATGCTTGTATGGCAAGTGCTTTGTCCACTGAGCCATGTCCCCAGCCACAGCTTTTGGCATTAGGAAGGAGGATGGTGTGTCAGTTTCTGTGAATATCTTGGCAGGCCATTGTGTTTCACGTGCTGGCTCTGGTAGAATGTGGTTTGTTGAGATGATTTTGGAAGCTCTGGGTTGAGTAGTCTGCATTTCAGGTCACTCCTTCCATATCGCGTGTTGAAATGAGCATCTAAGGCTACCGCTTATCAGCCGTGCAGTTAGGAATTCTGCACTGAGACTGCACTGCACTACAGGAAGAGCTGCTAACTGTTTCTGGTTACAGCTTGAGCCCACTTTACATGATTTATATACAAAGCCTAGGTGTTTTTTTGGTTATTTTCAAGAAAAAAACATTATTTTCATATTTTACATTGTCAGAAATCAAGTTCTCATTACCCAATTGACCTTCTGTAATGAAATATATATGTGCAAATGCAAGGTAGTTGTTTGGTTTCTTGATGAAAGAAAGTACAGAAACACAGCTCACAAATGATCACAAGCCAACAGTGACAGTTACAATGTCTTGATTCTATAGTTTAAATTTGTATTTATTTATTTCTCTCTCCCTCTCTCGGTATGCACGTGTGTGTGTAAGTCAGAGGACCACCTCAAATGTCTGTCTTCTCCTTCCCTTGAGACAGGGTTTCTCTTGTTTTGCACTAGTTTGAAGCTAGTCTGGCTGGTTCCCTAATGCCTGGATTCTCTTGGTTCCTTGGTGCTCTTGGCTCTGCCCACCATGGCTAGGCATGCTGGAATCAAATACACCTGCACCCTGTATCCAGCTTTATATGGGTGCTGGGGTGGATGGAATTTGGACCAGCAGGCTTTGGAAGCAAGCCCCTTTAACCACTGAGTCACGTCCCCAGCACTGTCATAGGGCTTTTAATTGCCATACTAACCTGGTAATAGAATGAAGCAGGACATGGGCTTTCTCACTTAAAGAAAACGAGGCTCAGAGAAGGTCAGTGGCTGGCCTCAGGTCACGTAGTTAGTTAGGAGCAGAGCTAAGATAACATTCAACTTTCCATAAGAAAAGGCAAAAGGATGACTTCAGAGTAGTGCATTTCCATTTGAAGCTACAGTTAGTAAATATTTTATTGTTTTTTCCTATGAGAACAAAAGGAAAAAAGACAAAATTGCTAACTTCTGTAGCCTTTGCTCTGGCTTTGAAGGCTCCAAAAAACAAGGCCACTTGCACACTTGCATTAAACACACACACACACACACACACACAGTGTTATGACCCAATTGCATTTCTGTGTTTGGACCAGTAGTTATCAACCTTTTCTATTTGGATGTTCTTAGTACATGCTGATGGGCACCCTGCCATGCCTAATCTTTACAACTGACAGGCATATACTACCTGCCAAGTACTTGCTTGCTCTACGCAGCCTCTTGCTCTTACCTTTGGATCTGGACACAAAACAAGCGGAAGCAGTGTGGCTCCTGCTGCAAATGTAACGTGAGTCCAGGAATTAGGAATGTTCATGTCAGAATGCATCAGGAAGCGAGGAATGGGCCTGTTCGGACAATGATGTTCTGTTGGGTGAGTGGTGTTGAGTACTTCCAAGTGGTGTGTGCGTATGCGCAGGCACATGTGTGTGTTTGTGTGGGTGTGTTCATTCCTCCCGAGGAACAGGTTTTTCCTCTTATAAGAAACCATTCTTGGGGTGGAGAGGTGGCTTAGTGGTGAAGCGCTTGCTTGTGAAGCCTAAGGACCTCGGTTCGAGGCTCGATTCCCCAGGACCCACGTTAGCCAGAGGCACAAGGGGGCACACACATCTGGAGTTCCTTTGCAGTGGCTGGAGGCCCTGGTGCGCCCATTCTCTCTCTCTTTCTCTCCCTCCTCTCTGTTGCTCTCAAATAAATAAAAATGAACATCATCAACAACAAAAAGAAACCATTCTTGAGAGCTTGTTTGGAGGTTCTAGCAGGAGAGTGCAGCTACACCTGTACCCTTGACCGAAGACCAGTCCTCCTCTATTTGGGAAGGTCGTCTTCTTGGACTGAGTGTGCAGCTTCAGGAGGGACATGCATGGAGCGGTGAGGGAGGAAGGGGACATCTGTCTAACTAGCCAGATCAAGGAGACACCTGCCTAACCAGCAATATCAGCCGAATCAACCCTGGCGATAAATGGGGTGACAGATGTCGCAGCCAGATCGCCCTCACATCCAGAAACCATTCTTGGAAGGCAGGTTGCAATGTACTTAGTTTAAGAAACTTAACATGTTTAGATTCATTGAGAAATAAAACAAAGAGTTCAACATGATGGCGCACGCCTTTAATTCCAGCACTCGGGAGGCAGAGGTAGGTGGATTGCTGTGAGTTCAAAGACACCCTGAGATTACAGAGTGAATTCCAGGTCAGTCTGAGCTAGAGGGAGGCCCTACCTATAAAAAAACAAAACAAACAAACAAAAAACAAGCCACAGAGGTATAAATGCTCAGGAAAGAAGTTTCTTGTTCCGTGTTAGGACCAGTAGATCTGCTGCCTTCACAATATGGCTCTGGGTTTGAGATTTCTTACAGCGCCTATGAAAGCAGCCCCCACACTGGATTTCAGACAGAACTCCAGAGACTAAGACTCAGTTAAAAGAAATCTCATTGCCACCAGGAAGACATATATATATATATATATATATATATATATATATATATATATATATATATATATATATATATATTTATTTATTTATTTATTTAAAGAGCTGAATTTCAGATCCACAAATGAGAAAGATGTGGTCAGCACCCAATAAAACTAAAATGAAATTCTTCATCTGCCCCAGATATTGTCTAAAAGCAAACAGTGTGCAAGGTTGAGAAATCAAGTCCAGAGGTTAAAGGTTCTTGCTGGCTGGCCTAGGAGGGAGGGGAGAGGACACTGAAGCAAGTCAGTTTCCTGAGGCAGGGGTCAGGCTGTTGTCTTTCAGGGAACAAGGCTTCTTCAGATAAAGTGTGATTATCAAGCGCCAGGTCAAAGTTTATCTCTAGGTCAATGAAAAGGAGTGTGGACATGGTAGGGGAGGTCACCACTCCAGCTCTGAACATCCGCTTTGTGTTTAAATAAATTTGCAGCATAATGCTGAAATATATTTTTTAAAACTTCGCTATGACGTTTATTATATGATCTAACAATAGTAAACAAAATAACTCTTATATATACTAACCTAAAGAGGGGTAATAAAATTTACAGGCATTATTTAATTAAACTTTCACCACAAGGCTGAGGTTGATAGTATTCCCATTCTGCAGGTGAAGTCACTGAGGCATGCAAACATGACTATCTTCTCACAGGTCATGGTGGGGAACAGATAAATATACTGATGCATTGTTCTTTCTGCATGATAGTTCCCTCCAAAAAAACCCCCCAAACCAAAACCACAAAAACCCTCAAACTCAATCGTGTGGTATGAATTAACCTTAATTTGATTTAAGTGAGACTGCAGATGTGCTTGACGGCACTCCAGCATCCCACGTCAGGCTCAGGATGGAAGGGAGGGTCTGGAGTAGTTTCCTTCCCTTAAGTAGTCCTTTCCCTTTATTCCTCCCCCAAAGGTTGGCTGCCACCCACGACAAAGCTCTTCTGTCCCTGTCCTGGAGGTTCCCACAGCAGTAAAGAGAGGGCACAGCAAGTCAGCAAGTGGCGGTGAGGGGCCGGATCATGCCGGGGCCTGAGGGTGCAAGGGGGCAAGGGCGCAGGAGCACCCGTTCTGCCCTACTGAGTTCTGGGTGGCTGTCAGGTACAAAGGGCCTGCTCATCTTCCCAGCCTTCCTCCTCTCTTTTTCTCTTTTGTTTTTTGATAGTAGTACCATCTATTGTGATTTATTTTCCTGCCCAAAATGAAATATAAAAATTTGAAAGTGAAGCTGGGCATGGTGGCTCATGCCTTTAATCCCAGCACTCGGGAGGCAGAGGTAGGAGAATTGCCATGAGTTCGAGACCACCCTGAGACTCCATAGTGAATTCCAGATCACCCTGGGCTAGAGTGAGACCCTGCCTTGAAAAAAATAAATTGAAAGTGTCTGGAGGATGGGTAATTTCTTAGTAGAATTTTTTTAAACAAACTCCCCCTCATTCACATGATAAAACTTCAAATAATTAGTTTTTAAACTTTTTGCAAACCACGAAGTTGAAAAATTTGGGCGGCGGTGGGGGAGGGGCATTCTGGAGAGACAGCTCAGTCGTTTAGGCACTTGCAAAGCTTGAGTACCCGAGTTCAATACCCCAGGACTCACGCAAGCCCAGATGCACAAGGGGGCGCAAGCATCTGGAGTTTGTTTGCAGAAGCTGGAGGCCCTGGCATGCCCATTCTCTCTCTCTCTCTCTTTCTCTTTCTTTTTCATACTCTGTCAAATAAATAAAACAGTCAAAAAATTTGGTAGTTGTTGAGTCAGAAAAATACTTGCTCTACTCTATCATTGCATGTAGGTATGCTGTTAACTGAAATGGGTTCTGTGAACTCAAACAAAGAAAAGCAAAATGTTTCTTGAGTTTCCACAGCACGGCAAGGTACGTAGCGGGTTTCCACCGTTTACTGTGTCCCTGGTAATAGCAAGGGCCACGGTTGGTTAAAGGCACTTGCTTACAAAGCCTGCTGGCTTGCGGTTCAGTTTCCGTGGCACACACACGTGAGCCATATTGCAGTAGCAAAAGGCCCTGGTGCACGTGTGTGTGAACACACGCACACGCAGGTCAACTTTTTAGAAAGTAAGGTATCCAGAGACAAAGCAATCTATAGGCAGTTTAAATGTGTATCTGTGTAAAAGTTATGCCCAACCTTTATTTTTGCTTATCAAGAAAAGACCCTGCGGCTCGGTGCTCCTGGGTGTGACTGCCATCTACCCATTCTATTTACGCCTCACGTTACTTTTAGAAAGCACAACTATTTCACAACTTCAGGGTACAATTGAGTGACATGAGCTGAGCCAAAGTTTAGTGTCATGTGGGGGCCACCCGTGTACTCTAGGAGGTAGAATGGATGTGGGGACATCCTGTCAAATTTCAAAACAGAAAGCCCGTTCTTCAGATTCCACGACTGCTTTCTGCCACGAAGTCGGGGAGTTTTCCTTCGGTGTTTTCTTTTTTTAGGAAAAGTGAACCTCAAAACGTTTGTTAGTTTAAAAATCTCTGTTAAACAGTATTTAATTTAGCATTCATGAGAAAATGCAGCTCACAGGCTACTAGTAAAGAAAAGTTAATTCCTTGCAGCATAGAAATCAAAGAGTCTCTTGGGCTTAAGGACTTGGAGGAGGTTGGGGGGTCTTTGTGCCGGGGGAGATTGTCGCTGTGGGAATGGGGAGGTAGAGGGAAGGCTGCAGAGGCAGTGGGGCAGGCTCGGTGTGAGTCGGGGGGATCAAGGAGAGACCACAGGGATCTCCAGAGGGAGGCTCGAGGCGAAGCTGCTCTCTGTCCACAAATGCTGCCGACCATGGTGTGCTCCTCACAGGCCCTCGCTGGGGCAAAGAATGGTGTTCTGTAAACAGAGAAAGAAGCCCTTTGAGCCAACTCAGAAACCCCTTAAGAGGATCTGCTGGCCGGCCAGTTTGCCTCTTTGGAATGTGATTGATGCTGGCACATTCCAAACACCAGAGGAAGACAGGGGACTAAACTGTGAGGTATCTAAGGACAGGGTTTAATACAAGCCAGAGGTACTGGATGGTTCAATCTCAAGGTAGGTGCTTACAGAGCCAGGCAAAAGGTAGGTTGGGAATGTGTTATAACCACAGTACAGATGTTTTCCCAAATGCCTGGAAGTGCCCTCTGTAGGATTAGCTATTGTCCTTCATGGCCACACTGCTACAACTGTGGACTGTCCTTGTGCATGCTGAGCTAGCCCATCACCACCAAGCCATAACCCCAGCACCACATTCAAAATGTGGCTGTGTGTGTGTTTTACTCCAAAACCCATACAGGAATGCCTTCCTTACAGAGCCCTAACAGCCTTACAAGAAACAGTGAGTGTGGGGGTGTTTGTGTGGTGTGTGTAATGTTCAGAGCATTGATGTGTATTAAGTAAGTAAGTATTCAACATTGCTATTCATTTCTGATGTCCTTGCTCAAAAAATATTCATCAAGTTGAGTGTGGTGGTGCACGCTTTTAATGGCAGCACTTGGGAGGCTGAGGCAAGAGGATTGCTGCGAGCTTGAGGCCCCCCTGAGACTACCTAGTGAACTCCAGATCAGCCTGAGCTAGAGAAAGACCCTACCTCGAAAACCAACAAAAAATATATTTCTCTTTATTTGCATGTTTATATGTGCATGGTGTGCATGCATGTGGGTGCACACGTGTGTGGGGGTGTATGAACACATTGTGTGCATGGATGCGGAGGCCAGAAGTCTTCTTCGGTCTCTCTGCCTTATTCTTTGAGATGGGGTCTGCAGCTGTGCCTAGAGCTCACCGAGCGGTCGTAACTGGCTAGCCAGGGAGCTTCAGGGATTCGCTGCCTCCACTGCCCCAGCACCAGGGTCACAGGCATGCACCACCACACCTGGCATCATATGTGGGTACTGGGGATCTACATTCAGGTATTCATGCTTGCATGATGAGAATTATACCCACTGAGCCATTTTCCTAGTCCTCAGATGACTATTTCTAGAATCAACTGTGAATAACTGATTTCACAGACCCGGACAAGGCCTGGAAATTATTCCCAACAGACATCCCATGTGATTCTGATGCAAGTGCTGGTAGATGATTTGCAGTGTCACCTAATGGGGACTCTGCAGCTAGGGGTCTGCATGCCCCTCCTCACCTCATCTCCTTGTGGCCTTGACCTTGTATAGGCAAGTAGAGATTTTCTATTATAGAGTCTAATCATGGGACAAGCTCATTTATTTTCAGCATTCAAATCAGATCCTGTGACTCACATTTTTGAGGGCTACATATTCCTTCTTTTTCTAATGAAATCTGCAGATGAGTCTAGCTATTGTACAAAATCCTCAATTTCTATTAATGTTGCAACTCACCTAGTTGCCTCGGTGAGTTGAGAAGAGAGAATTAAATAGTAAGCTTCAGTACATGAGAGTCTAAGATGCACAGTGTGTTAATGTTACTAGTGTTTTTTTTTTGATATGCTTATGCTGTAGTACAGTGTGATAAAAATGACATAATATAAAAATAAGAGATCAATAATCCTCTTAAATCCATCTTCTAGTAGCCCTGCCAGCCACAGTGTTCTCTCGCACTCTAAATAACAGTGATATAAAATGGAGTGATATAAATGTCACTTGGGGAGCAGATCCAAGATAGGCCTGGAAGAGTGACCATGGGAAGCGTAGACTACTAAAGGATCTCCTGGTCACTCAAGACATCCCGTGTTCTAGCACTTGGGGGTCACCTTGTGGGTCTGAAGCATTGGGTGACACTGATGGCAAGAAGCAGCATGACAAAATGCACAGGAA
This sequence comes from Jaculus jaculus, assembly GCF_020740685.1. Classification (NCBI taxonomy): domain Eukaryota; kingdom Metazoa; phylum Chordata; class Mammalia; order Rodentia; family Dipodidae; genus Jaculus; species Jaculus jaculus. Next base: position 10,630,504 of record NC_059105.1, read on the forward strand.
TGTTTCAGTGTGACAAAAGCCAACGTAGCCAGCTGGGGTGGCGCACGCCTTTAATCCCAGCACTCAGGAGGCAGAGGTAGGGGGATTGAGTGAATTCGAGGCCACCCTGAGACTATGTGGTGAATTCCAGGTCAGTCTGGGCTAGAGTGAGACCCCACCTTGAAAAACGAAACAAACAACAACCTAAATGTAAGGGGAGTGGAGTCCACCAAAACATAAGACGAAAAAGGACTGTGGCAGTCCTTCCCCACACCCCAGGCAGAAAATATATCCGCTGAACACAAAATGGGATTAGAAGTCCGAGTTTTATCTGGTTAACCATCTAACATGTCTGACTGAAAACTTAAAGTGAAAACCCCCATTTTTTTTTTTTAAAAAAACATTTGCAATTGGCATTTCCTGGGGATTGGATGTCAGATTTTTTTTTTAATTCAATATTTACTAGACTGTGAGCCTTTGTTCTGTTTAGCTTTTTGTGTGCACTGATTGGCAGAGGGTAGGATAGAAAGTGGGCACAGAATACAGGCATTTGGTGAAAAGATGAAGTGTGAATTTAGAGAAAAAAAGTTGTGTGATGAGGTTGTTTCCTGGGAATGAACATATATATACGTTTAAACTGATGTCTGACCTCAGTGCTGGGTCCTGCTAGCTGGACTCAGGTTGCAGCTTTGGCAGCTGGTTCTGTTCCCATGTCTGATGGTACCTCATCAGGCCATCCCGAATTGTGGTCAGTGTAATGTTTTGGATGCCGAGTTATACCCAAAAATGCATACAGGGTTTGACAAAGTTAGCTTACTAATGTCAAACCAGAATATAAACTTTGTACTTCAATTCTGTAGTTGATTGTTATTTTTCATGTATAGTACCTGGCATTTTAGAAGTCCACTTGTAACCTTGGGAAATCTGTTTTTCACAACCACCGGTGGGGGTTGTTGGTTCTCCCTTGCAGTGGAGGAATCTGCGAGCCATGCAGTGTAGGAATCCTGCCCAGCACACGGTCTGGTTGAGAATATAATCCTGGGAATAGAATAACAGTCTCCCCGCTTGCCTCCTTTTACTTTCTTGTTTACCAAAGAGGGGAACTTGCTAGTGTGATAGTGCTATCTTTGGAACATCAGGGCGTAGGACTGGGGAGGGAGGTGACCACTCTGGTCCTGTTACTTCGGGGGTGGGGAGTAGCCAGTGGTTTATGTCAGAGGTCACTGAGTTGGTGACACTGAGCTCCAAGAAGTGTCTGAAGTCAAAGAAAGATGGCATTGAGCTGGAGGATCCACAGCATTGTGACCCCCTCCACACCCACAGGAAAATGTTGTCCAGTTGAAAGAGGCTCTTCCTTCTGAACTGAGTAGTCGCCCCTTCCTCTGCTATACACAATTTGTGAATTATTTTTGCACCTACCCAATACGGTTGAGTGACACCACAGAGACCTGATCGACTCTTCACGGAGACAAAACCTCTCATGTCCACAAGGCTGCATTCCTGTCTGGACATAAGAAAGTCAGAGCCAGCTCCCCTCCGTCCTCCCCCCTGCCACCCCGGTGCAGAAGGTCTGGGCCTGGCATTATGTAGACAAGGGGAGTTTGTTTCTGTTCTGGGATGCTGGTTGTGGAGAAATCTGGCACAGAATACGTAAACATCTCTACAGCCCATATTTAATATCAATTTCCACCTCCTTATTGTTTTCATCTGTAACCTGGAGGGAAAATGAAAGGAAATAAATGATGATGTGTGGTTAGGATTAATGGTGCTTAGGAAGCACTTGTAAAATGCTGTCCATCTTACAGACCAGGCGAACTTTGACCACCAAGGTCCACACAGTGAACATTTTTGACATTATGGGCCCTGGTCGTTCACATTGCTGAGCTCTACTGTTGTAGCATGTGGCATGGGAAATACACACACGAGTGGACGTGGCTGTTCTCCTGTTTTTCTTTCTTTTTATTTTTCGAGGTAGGGTCTCATTCTAGCCCAGGCTGACCTGGAATTCATTATATAGTCTCAGGCTGGCCTCGAATTTACGGCAATCATCCTACCTCTGCCACCCAAGTACTGGGATTAAAGGCGTGCGCCACCACGCCCAGCGGGTCATGGCTGTTTTTCTTTATGGACACTAAGATGTCTCACAATTTTGGCGTGTCTGTGCCACTCTTTCTGACAGCTTAAAAATGTGAAAACCATCCTTAGCTCATGGGACTTGTCCCACCGGCAGTGGCATGTGTCTGGCTGGCATGCACCTTCTCCTGTGTTCTCCGGAACAGTAGCTGCTCTCCCAGCAGCTCCCTCCTGCCTCTGGCTACATCCACAGAAGGCCTTTGTGCAATCTTGATGGGCATTGACAGTCTTCCTCCTTCACACCCACACAATGGGAGCTTCTAGAGGAAGTGGGGATTGGGGTAGGGGGTTGAAATGCACATGTGCAGGCAGTTGAAGAGATGGCTCAGCAGTTAAAGGTGCTTGCTTGCAAAACCAGCCTGCCTGGGTTCAATTTCTCTTAGCCACCCCATAAAGCCAGACTGTGTGTGTGTGCATGTGTGCGTGTGTGTGTGTGTGTGTGTGTGTGTGTGCACACGCGCTTATGTGGGTTCTGGGACACACACACATGCACGCACACACACATACACAAATAAAGAAATCAAAAAAGGAATGCATGTTACATTTTCAGTATTTTGACACTCTACTCAAATTTTCCTTGTCAAATAGCTCTTCCTCATGTGGTATTTCATGAGAACGGCTGAGATAAGTGAAAGTTGGTGTTTTGCCAATTTAGAAGTGTGAATGAGGAAGGATAGAGAAATTTGGTTGTTAATGAGTCATTTGGGGCAAAGCTGTGTGAGGTCCCATTCTCATATTCAGAATTTAAGGAATCTCAATGAGAATAAAGCTACGATTTCAGATTCAAGTAAAGAAGAAATATAATATTTAGTTAAGTGAACTTCTAAAGCCCCTGTGTCTGAAACAGGCAACCATTTTAACCAAAACTAATGTTTTCCTCTGTAACTTTCTAATTGCCTCATTTCCTCTACTTCAGTTTCCAGGGTGTTATGTCTGGCCAGTGTCTGATGAGGTTTTTCTTTTCATAATAATTTTTTCCAAGTTTCTGTGGTGTAAATATTTCTTATGCAGGATGCTTACAAAGTTAATGAGCATTCATAGAATTTTCAGTACTGCTTATTTTAGTCACTGTTTATTGTTTATTTATTTTTTAGTACTGGAAATTGAACCTTAGGAGGGTTCTAGCAGTTTCACTTTTTAGGTATAAAAGTATATTTGCTAAAAAAGAAAAAACAATATATGCTGAATTCATTCCATTATAACTAGTGTAATACATATCCCTTATAAACATATTTAAAATAAAAAATTTAAAAAATTTATTTCATTTATCCAGCTGGGCGTGGGGGTGCACACCTTTAATCCCAGCACTCAGGGAGGCAGAGGTAGGAGGATTGCCGAGAGTTTGAGGCCACCCTGAGACTACACAGTGAATTCCAGGTCAGCCTGGGCTAGAGTGAGACCCTACCTCGAAAAAAAAATTATTTTATTTATGAGAGAGAGCAAGAGAGAGAAAGAGAGAGAGAATTGACATGCCAGGGCTTCTAGCCACTGCATTCGAACTCCAGGTGTGTGCGCCATCTTTGTGTGCACGTGCAACCTTGTGTGCATGTGGTCACCTTTTGTGTCTGGCTTATGTGGGTTCTGGGAAGCTGAACCTGAGTCTTTAGGTTTCGCAGGCAAACACCTTCACCACTGAGCCATTGCTGTAGTCCCTAAAAGAAGATTTTTCACAAATCCTTTCCTTCCTCCTTTTCCTCTCTCCCTCCCTCCTTTCCTGCCTTCCTTCATTCCCCTCCATCTCTCTTCTCCATTTTTCCTTCTTTCTTTCTCTCCCTTTCTCCCTCCCTTCTTCTGTTATTCCCTGTCTTTCCCTCCCTCCTTTCCTCCTTCCCTTTCTTCCCTCCTCTCCTTCCTTCCCTTCCTCCCTTCCTTCCTCTATTCATTCAGTCATTCTTTCTTTTCTCTTCTTCCCTCCCTCCCTCAAGTTCCTTCTTTTCTTTCTTTTGTCTTATTTTATTTATTTATTTATTTTGTTTGTTTATTGAGGTAGGGTCTCACTCTGGCTCATGTTGACCTGGAATTCACTATGTAGTCTCAGGGTGGCCTTGAACTCACAGTGATCCTCTTATCTCTGCCTCCCGAGTGCTGGGATTAAAGGCGTGCGCCACCACACCCAGTTTATGGGTGTCCTTTCTGAATAAGAGTACCAGTGTATCCATACCATGTTCCAGGCTCCCAAGTCTGTTCGTTCATTTGTCCTTCCTTCCTTTCTTCCTTCCTTCCTTCCCTTCCTTCCTTCCTTCCTTCCTTCCTTCCTTCCTTCCTTCCTTCCTTCCTTCCTTCCTTCCTTCCTTTCTATTTTTATTTATTTAAGGGGGGGGAGAAAGAGTGGGAGAGAGATAGAGGGAGAGAGGGAAAGAGGGGGAGAGACAGAATGGGCATGCCAGGGCCTCCATCAACTGCAAATGAACTCCAAACACATGTGCCACTTTGTGCATCTGGCTTACATGGATTCTGGGGAATTGAACCTGGGTACTTTGGCTTTTCAGGCAAGTGCCTTAACCACTAAGCCATCTCTCCAGCCTTGCCAAGGCCTTTGTAAAAGTTTATACCACATGGCTAAATGGTGTTCCAGATTTGCCATTGGCTGTCTGAACTATCCATGACGTATGTGCATCTGTTATTCATGGGCTGAGGTTTGGCCACTGCCAAAACTTGATTTCAGTCGAACTGGGGAAAAAACACTCTCCCATAAAAGGCTGTGTAGGTACTGTAGGTAGTTTACTATCATGACTACTGGTTGACCTGCGTCTCTGTTATTTAGTGGTAGGGAGAGTGGCTGTTGTTCCAGTTGCTCTGGGACATTTTACACTGCATTTATAGCAGGGAGAGTGGACATGGAAGCTTGGTCTTTCACTAAGGATTGTACGGTCGAGGGATTATCATGAACAGAGTGCCAGGACTCCCCTGGGCAATACCTCTTCTGAATTCCTGCGAAGGGCTGTCATGGCATGTCATGTGGTTCTGTGGCTCTGTGTAATGTGCCAAAGGAATATTAGCTTTCCCTTTTATGCTTTTTTATTGTTTTAGTTTTTATTTCTTTATTTCGTGTGTATGTGTTTCTGGGGGTTGATGCTTGTCGGTGTCTTCCTTCCTGTATTCACACAAAGAACCAGGGTAGGATCTTGAGGCAGAGACAGAGTCTTTTTATTTTTATTTGAGAGAGGGAAAGAGGCAGAGAGAAAGAGAGAGAGAGAGAAAGAGAGAGGGACAGAGAAAGAGAGAGAGAGAGAGAGAGGGAGAGAGAGAGAGAGGGAGAATGGGCATGCCAGGGCTTCCAGCCACTGCAAACAAGCTCCAGATGTGTGCGCCCCCTTGTGGCTCTGGCTTATGTGGGTTCTGAGGAATCAAACTGTGGTCCTTTGGCTTTGCAGGCAAGCGCCTTGACTGCTAAGCCATCTCTCCACCCCCAGAGACAGTGTCTGTAGTTGATCAGAGAAGGACTTCATTCCCTCATTGGTATTTTCTTTTCTCTCTCTCTCTTTCTTTCTTTCTTTCTTTCTTTCTTTTTTTTTTTTTTTTGGAGACAGAGTTGCATGTAGCCTAGGATAGCCTCAAATTGGTTATGTAGCCAATGATGATTTTGAATTTCTGGTCCTCCTACATCTCTACCTCCTGAATGTTAGGATTACAGGCATGTATTGCCCCACCCAGCCCCTCAGGTTTTGATTGTCAGTAGAATGTAAAAGTCTTATATGACTTCTCCTTAATCTCATATTAATCAATAGTCTGTTGAGCTGCTGCTCCATTGTGTACTGTAATAATGATAACAAGTTGGTTGTCATCGGGAAATGCACATTTCGTGAGTGTTACAGTTTGGGAAACACACTTTTCTCTCATTGTTCTCTACTGAAGCCAACAAATGAATAGTTTATTTACCTATGGCCTACAGGTGCCTCTAAAATTAGCTGAAAGATTGAAATAGAATGGTCTGAATGTGCCCAAGTAACTCCTTACTTTGTCCCGTTGTACAGTGTCGTCTATAGTGTCTCCTCTTCTGTGAATTCCCCCTCATCATAGATGTTGCAACAGCTATTGAGTTCTCACACGCAAAGCCAATTGCTCTTAGAATGACCTCTAATTTTATTTATTTTCAAGCAGAGAGAGAGAAGAGAAGAGAAACAGACAGAGAGAATGGGGGTGCCAGGGCCTCCTGCTGTTGCTAATGAACTCCAGATACATATGCCCCTTTGTGTATCTGGCTTTACATGGGTTCAGGAGAATTGAACCTGGGTCCTTAGTGTTTGCAGGCCAGCTCTTTAACCACTGAGAAGTTTATCTAGCCCCCCCTCTAATTTCTTGCTTCCAAAGCTACTCAGCAGGAAAGAGCCATGTTCCTTCAAGACCCGGTTTTAGAAAGGAAAGTGGTTTTTGCATTCATTCTACTTGTCTCTGTGTTTGTAATAGTTACTTCACTGACCTTTTGCTGGCACTGTAAAATTAAAAGTACCACTGGGACACACAGCTAACGCTGCAAGAGTTCAAGTATGTGCTCAATCAGAGACATGAGTGTGGTTGCAGCAAAAGTTGATACGTAAAATGTAGTCAGTAGTTCAAAGTGGAGTGAAGTTATCCAATGCACGGTAAGTCTAAAACACTCTTGCAGTACAAGGAAGAGCGGAAGAACTTTCTATGTCTGGGAAGTTCAGAGCAGGCTTTATGGCACTGCATTTTGAGACCGATGTATGGCATTGCATAATGACAGGCCCAAAGAGACCTAGGTTAGATGGACATTGAGAAAGGGTGTGAAGTAGGAAGTGATAAAACTGCTAGTCTTTTGGAGAGGCATGTGGGTTTCTGGGAAGTAGGCCTTTCCCAGAAAAATTTAAACTCACCGGAGTTTTCGTGTCTAAGTTCAATTTTTTAGAATTTACTAGTCCTCTATTGTTGAAGTGGATTTACTCAGAAATGTATCAATCATTATTTTCAAAAAAATTGCTAATGATCATTATTTGAATATAGGTAAGATTTGAATGAAAAAGATGTGGCTAATACTAATGAATAACACAAAAATCATTTCTATGCATAGATTTAAAAAAATATTTTATTTTTATTTATTTGACAGAGAAAAGGGAGAGAGAGAGAGAGAGAAAGAGACAGAGAGAGAGGGAATGGGTGCAACAGGGCCTCCAGCCACAGCAGATGAACTCCAGACACATGCACCCCCTTGTGCATCTGGCGTTAACGTGGATCCTGGGGAATCGAGCCTGGGTCCTTTGGCTTTGCAGGCAAACACCTTAACTGCTAAGCCATCCCTCCAGCCCTCTATGCATATTTTGAGTGAGGATTTTTATAGCTCTAATATCTAATTAGCTTTCTGAGACTTTGATCAAGTCCTTTTAAAATTTCCAAATGTCAACTTGTTTTCTGAAAATGAAGTTAGAAACATCTAATTCAGAAAGTTGTACAAAGATCTAATGAGGGATGGAAACCTTAAATACCAGAAATGAGGATAGCCTCATCTGATGATGATGTAAGATGTGAGTAAAGTGATTGAGGTAGTAGATGCCCTGCCCCTTGAAGTACTTCACTTTATTAACGTTTGTGTTGAGTATTTATTTGGTGGGAGGAGCGCATCAACTGTCATGGCTTATTGGAAATTAGAAGTCAGAACATCCACAGATCTAAAGCCAGCACTGAGATGATCAAGTGGGAATCTGGGCTTGGAAGGTGTATATGTACATGAACTTGGGAAGTAAGTCTTGAAATGCGTATATTTACATGAACTCTACCACTAACGAGCCAGGAGAGGGAGGCACCATTCCATCTACCCAATCCTAACTGTTTTGTTTTCATATGTCATTTGTGAAGAATTCTTGATAATCCGTGAAGTGATTTTTTTTAAAGTTCTAAGCACCTCAGTGTAAATCATGAAAGTCTCCTGCTGGGCGTGAATTCCAGGTCAGCCTGGGCTAGAGTGAAACTCTACCTCAAAAAACCAAAGGCAATAGCAACAACAAGAGATGAATGTCTCTAGAAAGTAGGAGAAAACTGTCTTAAATGGTGGCATGACCCTGGTCTCCCCTTGCCTTTTCATTTTGTTGCTAATTACCTGCTGCAGACACTGTCTTCCCACACCTCAGTTGGATTTCTTCTCCACCCTCTGGCTGTGAACACAGGCTCACACACTCCGCTCTGCTTCCTAAGAGGCTTCTTCCCACTTAACTGCAACCCTGATAGAAATGGGGGTGAGGGTTTGGGAGGGATGGCCATTATGGACAACCACCTCTGGCCACTCAGGCTTTTGGCAACTTGACTTACAACTATGTACTGTGGGAAGGGAAAGTGAGGTGGGAGGAGTGGATTCGATGCTTGTTTGAATGAGTTCTGGGCCTGCATTATGTAAATTCTTTACGAGGGCTCTCATATGTGGAGATGGGAAAATGTTCCTGTCTGCACAGTAAATGCATCCATAGGTGAGATGGGCATAGCAGAAGTAATGCTATATAATTTCATAACTCAAGTTAAAATTTCAAATATAAACAATACTATAAACTGAACACTTAAAATATATTTATTTATTTGAGAGAAAGTGAGAGAGGAAAAGAGAGAGAGAGGAAGAGCAAAATGGAGAGAGAGAGAGAGAGAGAGAGAGAGAGAGAGAGAGAGAGAGAGAGAGAGAGAATGGGTGTGCCAGGGCCTCTTACCCATACCCACTGCAAATGAACTTCAGATATCTGCACCACCCTGTGCATCTGGCTTACATGGGTACTGGCGAATTGAGCCTGGGTCCTTTGGCCTCACAGGCAAGTGCCTAAGCTGCTGTGCCATCTCTCTAGCCCTGAACACCTGTTTGAGAACTTTACTATATGAACATGTTGCCAACCTTTCCCCTCTCCCACCCCCATTCCACTGAGGGACGTCCTCAGTGGGGCTATTGGCAACCACTGTGGGGGCCATGAATGTGCCAGCCAGGCACTGTGGTGGAGGGCAATGCCTCATAGTACACCTTCCCACCCTGTTGCTCTTCTATTCTTTCCACCCCTTCTTCCAGAATGTTCCCCTGGCCTTGGAGGACGTGCTGTACGTCTTCTTTTGTGTTGTACTCTCGGCTGCTCTGACGGTTTGCTTTGAGGAGTTTTGAGTCTCCTCTGCGTCCCCCACCGTCTCCCTGGGGGACGTCCTCAGCGCAGCAGTGGGAGCAGCCCCCCCTGCTTAACCCGCCGCTCCCTCTGCAAGCTCTCTTGGACCCTTAAACTCTTTATTTTGTTACTACTAAAGCAACAAGGATAAATTTCTGTATTCATTGCTGGAGGGAAGAGCTTATCTATTTATTTACTTTTATTTCTTTACTTGAGACAGGGTCTCTCTCATATAGCTCAGCCTAGCCTTAAACTCTATATGTAGCCAAGGATGACCTTGAACTTCTGTTCTGCTTGCCTTTAGCTCTCCATTACTGAGATTTCAGTGACGTGCCACGACATCTGGTTTATATGCAGCTCTGGGGATCAAACCTAGTGCTTCGTGCAAGCTAGGCAAGCAGTCTACTAAATGAGCTGCATCTCTGATCCTGGAATTCTGTTGGTTTTTATGATGTGTAGCTTATCAAAAAAGAGTTTTAAAAGTTCTTCTTCATTAACAGAAAAGACTAGGGTGAAACGCAGTTATCCACTCATCTGCTCATCCAAATTCTCTAAAATCAGTACTGATTGTGTTGTATACTGACACTATCCTTTCTTAGTTCTAGGCAATACCTAAATTTTTTTTCTGTAATGTACTCTTGGGATGTGGAAGCAAAACTCATAATGAGTTACACACTATATTAGCTTTTGACCAAGAAATTCTTCTCAGAAGTAAACATAGGATGCCAGATGAAGAAAAGGGCTTGAATTTGCATTAAGCTGGTAGCCGTGTCTGGACATTGGCGTCTGCTCTGACATGTGAACGGGGCCATTTCTAGTTCAGTCACCTGTGGCTGTGTGTGGGAAGGATGGGTGGGAGTGTGTCGGGTCTTTAACCGGGGAGGTCTTTATTTAAAACTACCAGAGTCCGTTCATCGCACACTCTCCTTTATCTCTGATCCTGTTTCCTCAGATCAGGCTGTGAAAAAACAAATGGCTGTGGTCAACTGACTGACCCTTAACTCATGGTACTATATTCTTTTTTTTTTTTTTTTTTTTTTTGGTTTTTAAAGGTAGAGTTTCACTCTAGCCCAGGCTGACCTGGAATTTGCTATGGAGTCTCAGGGTGGCCTCGAACTCATGGGGATCCTCCTACTCCTGCCTCCCAAGTGCCAGGATTAAAGGCAAGCCCCACCACGCCCGGCCTACACTCTTAGTCATATTTGCTGGGAAGAACAGTTAGTTGACCTTTTTGCTCTTTCTCCCTTTCCTCCCCTTTCTTCTATTTTCTTCCCCTTTCCCCATCCTTCTTCCTCTCCTCTTCTGATCTTTTGTCTCCTCCATTTCTTATCCATTTCCTCCAGTTCTGCAAGACTGTTTCTGAAAAGACAATGTAGAGTGGATCGGCAGTTGTCCAGTAGCTCTTGTTGAACTCTGCTATTTATGAAATTCTTGATTTTTTTCCCAGTAGGACGTCTGGCATGTTCACAATGGCTGTGGATGCTAATGTAAATCCTCAGATATGAGTTGTGCAAAACTGTGCTTTGTTTTCTCTGACAACTCTGCATCAGTAAACTGTAAGACAAAACCCTATCTCGAATAAAACCAAACACCCCCAAACTAAACCAAAATCAACACCAACAATCCCCCAAACATAAAAACAAAAATACCATTACCAGCAAGAACAAAAATAGTAAAGTTGGATTGGAGAGAAGACTTAGCAGTTAAGATATTTGCCTGTGAAACCTAAGGATCCAGGTGCAATTCCCCAGTACTGTGTGAAGCCAGACGCACAAGGTGACGTGTGTCTGGAGTTCATTTGCAGTTGGTGGAGACCCTGGCATGCCCATTTTCTCTCTCAAATAAATAAATTGAAAAGTTTCTCTTCATGAAAATCAAAATGAGTGTTGGCATAAAAGCAGTTGGCATATAAATAGTCTTTCGTTCCTTTTAGGTGGCTTTCCTTGCTTTTGTTAAGGTCTTCCTGTCCAGACCTGCTATCTGGTCTCAAGGAATCTATTGGCTTTCCTAGCTTCATTAAATCTTGCGCCATGCATATGTGTGTCCCAGACAAGGTGGGTTGAAGTAAGCTTGGCTTCCATTTTGGACTTGTGAGGGGGGTAGGCACGTAGAACGTGACCTGCCCACCTGCTGTCACTGACGGGGGCGGGGTCTTCAGAAGAGAAAGCACCCGAGATGTCGGCTGATGCTGTCGTTTCACATGCGTGGGAATTTCAACAAATAGCTTCGAAGTCCTGTGGTCACTTTTCCCCTACCCTTTTCATACAGAAAACACTTTTTTTCTCATACTCTTATTCTTGGTAGGGCTGGGCAACAAGCAGGGCACCAGGGACCTGGGTGAGGAAATGCCAGGTAGAGAAAGTAATGTGTTTTACCAACTCTCACTTTTGCTTAAAATTGGCCTTTAATAATATTTATTCACATTTATTTATTTGAAAGCAGAGAAGGTGTGTGAAAGAGAGAGAGAGAGAGAAAGAGAGAGAGAGAGAGAGAGAGAGAGAGAATGCATCTTAACACTGCAGACAAACTCTCGTTGCATGTGCCATTTTGTGCGCCAGGTTTTATGTGGGTACTGGGGAATCAAACTTGACCTGGTAGGCTTTGCAAGCAAGCTACTTGAATGGCTGAACCATCTCCCCAGCCCCTCAAACTGGCCCTTGAGGCAGGTATTTCCAACTTCATTTTGCTGATGAGAAAACCAGTTCCGAGGGCTAAAACGTGAGTCCAGGTCAGAACGGAAAAGGCTCCTGGGTGAGGTTTGAAAACCTACTTGTGTCCAGGAAGCTTCAATTGCACACAGGTTTGCAGCAGCTCCTCTGTCCAAGCAGAAGACAATATTTCAAAAGTAGCCGTCCCTACCTGAGGCTGGTGCCAAGTCGGTCTAGTAATGTGGCTGGTGTGTCTATTCTTGTCAGGGTCCTTTGCTGGGATGGGACACCAGTTTGAAGTCCCTCCTTCTGATGGGAGCCTTGCCCTTACTAGGGGTGTAGAGGCATGCACAGTCTCTCTGGATGCACGATTCCTGCTTCCCCACCCCTGGCAGGACCTCTCTCCCAGTGGGTATCCCAAGCATCTCACTTCACAGGATGACCTCTATGCTGCTACTAATTCCCCTGCCAGCGAGGATTAAGTTGAGCCGTCTCTGTTGCCTCCAGGAAAACCCGTTTCCTCTTTCATTTATGTTCAGTTATTACCTCTTGCTATCTTTCAACAAGCAATAATTGACCCAGATGACACGTGCCTCTCCCCCTTTCTTCCTCATGCAGCCCAAGAGAAAACAGGAAGCAAAGAAACCATCTCGCAGTGCCACATGGGCAGTGTTAGCCGAAGTGTGGCTGCCGTAGTTTGACCTCTCTATTAGAGATCACAGGCTCACAGGACCCAGGGCAGCGGCATTTAGTAAACAATATATCTCGGTTTTTCAGACTTGGGATGGCCATTTAATCTCTCCCTTACCTCAGGATATGGTTCTTCTGCGCACTGACACATTCCCGGGGGAAGGGTGCTTTTGGAGGTTGGGTTCCGTCTATCGTCCACATTTGCATCCCTGGTACCAAGGTCAACATCAGCCACATTGTAGACATTCAACAAAGGTTTGTGGAAATTGTGTGTGATTTGGGGTGACGCTATTAGCTTTCTCACCGCTCAATGAGAGAGGACTGGCCTCAGGTTTCTTGCAGTGATTCTGCAGTTTTCTCAAGCTGTTGTCCTATTTTCATCCATTGGGTTATTTGTCTTCTTACCCCCTTACTCAGGGCTCTGGCACACGAACTGTAGTATTTGACTTTCTTCTTAAATCTGTCTTTCTTCTACTTTTCAAACATCTTGTGTCATGCTAATCCTGGCAAAGCCCAGGCGTGGATCAGGCTGTGGGGTTTTGTGTGCCTTTGGGGAGTCTTGTCTTAATAAGGGTTGGCAAAAGCCTTCTTTTGTTTTCTACCCCCTGAAAGGCTCTCTGTGTAACTTGTTAGCTCTTCTATACTTCCAGCCTTAGTTTATTTGTTGACTTTAAAACAACGTGCGCACACAACAGCAAAAAATATGGGGCAGTGGGAAATACAAAGGCAGGCAGGCTACTGTTTGTCTTCCCAGAGTGCCCCTGGCCTCGCTGAACACACCGAGGCTCAGTCAAAGCTCTGCAGTGATAACTTGGGTCTAGTTTGCATGGCCAGAGCACTTACTTAGTAACTGTAAGTAACACACACGCATCAGCCTCTGCTGATATCTCTGAAAATATCTGTCACCTTTCCTACGGGTATTTCACAACCGATGTCCAGGATTGATTCGTTTCTGTGTCCAGCTTGGTGTACCAGGGAGAAATGGACACAACCACAACAACCAAGTGATGATAACTGACCACAAATTTTCTTGTAACTCACCTTAGTGCTCCTCAAATGACAAAGCTATAGGTCTTAGAGAAGCACAGCCAGGGTTCTTGTCAGACAGCTTTTTAAAAAAATCATGTTGGATCTCATCTTTTCTCATTTGCAGGTTGGGGATGATAATTCCCTTCCAAATAATGTTTATTTATTTATTTGACCAAGATGAAAGAAAATGTATGCTAAGGACCCAGCAAGAAACAGGGACTGGACAGAGTAAGGTGTTAGTGAGTTAGTGAAGAGCAGCTTTTTTTACATCATTACCACCATTATTAAGTTAATTTTGCCCATCCGAAAAGGGTTTTGAGAGTTCTTCCTCTAATTAACCCGTTTGCACTGATAGTGCTTCAGAGGGAAACTGTTCTACACAGTGAGCAAAGGGCCACACTTGGACCAAAAAATGTGGTTTCAATTCAGCGGCAGCCACAGAAACAAAAGCCAAGTCCCTTTTGAACCTGGGCTCTTGCATCCTGGTCTTTCTTTTCCTATGAAAGGAAGAAGGCATGTTTGGGAAAGTGAAGTAGAGATTCTTTCAACCCACTTGTTTTATAATCACTGATGAAATTAGTGATAAGCAACTCAGAATGAGAACATTTCAAATGTCCCAGAGATTTGAAGAAAGAAGATGCGTGTAGACGCAAGATGCATAATTACCGTATGGAACACAAACTCGTCCCGTTTCATAAAGTTTATTTATTTTTCCAGTTACAGCGTCTTAGAAGGACGTGCTCACTTGAGGGCGATTAAAACGCCTCTCATTCAAATGGTTCCCAGTGTTCCGTGTCCCCCACTAGCTCAGTTCTGCTGAATATCTGTGAGTTGTCAGGTTTTTAGTAATAACTGTGTCAAGCTGTGCTGACAAAATGTCCCAACATAACTGTTAATAAGCATTGTCATTTTCAGCTTGAACCGGTTTAGCTAATGATTTATCTCTGATAATGCGGCGCTCGGGCGGGCAGCTGCATGAGTGGTCTCTTTAGCAAGTCAAGTCATTTCTTTAACAAAATGTTAAGCACAGATGGACCATAAGCTGTCAGTTAACCATTCTTGTCCCTGCATCTGCTAGCTTTCAATGCACTGTTTTATGTATCCAGCCAGTCACTTAGCTCCGGCTCTGTGAAAAGCTGAACCCACTCTGATTGGCAAATAAAATGTTCATTTGTCTCTTCTTCCTATTGTTTTGTTTTGGTAACACATGTCAGCGGCTCAATTACCCAGTTCATTAACAGCTCCCAAAGGACATGATGGCCAGCCCGTGATAAGAGGGCAATTGTGGCACATATGGTCAATAATGGCCTCTTTCTTGGCAGTTGTAAACAGAAGTCACTTGGCCCTTTGCCTTTCAGGACTACTGTTTTCCTGTTCCCTCTGTCAGTGTGCAAATTACCTTTCTGGGCTCCATGCAATCCAAGCCCTGTAGGCTAGAACCAAGCTCATTGCTTTAGACACTGGAACCCAAATACCCCTGCCAGCCGGTCCACCTTTTAGTCTTTTAATTACGACTGACTTTTAAGCTCTTGAGGGGGAAAGTTCTTATCGGATGAATCTATTCTTAGAAAGCTGTTAGCCGATTAATTAGCTAACTAATCAGTTTTCCTAATTGAATAGTAACACATTTTCTTCAAATTACTCTGCTGGCAGTTGCCATAGAGTTTAAAAAGGTATTTTTTTTCTTTTTTATTTAATCACAGATAGAAGTCATGTGTGGGGGTGGGGTACAAAAAGGTAATCCTGGCTAGATGGGCTGGGATCGATGTCGTCAAAGGAATTCTTGTTTTACACACACACACACACACACACACACACACACTCCTCTCAAGACAAAGGGCTTAGAAGCCATTGGGTCAATTTGGGTCAGTGTCAGGGTTCCTAAACCAGTGAAGGATTTCTCCATAAGCCCTTGAAAGGTGGTGTCTGCCTACACAGGTACAGGTTAGTCTATATTTCAAGGCCCCTTTGTGCAAAATGTCACCCATATCAGTTTGAGAAAGGGCTCAAGCATGGTTTTACATTTTTAAGTACCTCATGAAACCCACCTCCTAAATTTAACCACTCACGAAGCTGCATGGATATACCTACGGATGCAGTCGAAATCAGTCTTTCTTTCTAGCTGTGTTCTCACAGTCCAGGGCACCTGAAAAGCCCCTGGTCATCACAGTCTCGCGATGCAGGAGTGTTTGCGATTGCGCAGCTCAACACCTTAAAAGCAATTGCTCTTCAGACAGTCTGTTTGTCAGTCCTTATCGTAAATAAACACCCAAGGGCCCTAGTGGACCCAGGTACCTGGTCATACAACCAATCTGCTCTCTCTGCCCAAGGCAGCAGGCACTTGGGGAGTTGTTGAGTGCCAGGATCTACTTGTGTTATTTTGATTAGCCCCAACCTGGCAGGAGCTTATTTTCCTTCTAATGACCTCGTGCTGTGAGCCGGCAGCTTTGGAGGGAAGGGCTTGGGTCAGAGGGGAGGGGAATCTCAGTACATTACTGCAGCCAAATCCCCAGGACTGGGCAGGACTCGGTGGACAGTTAACAGGCTGCAGGGTCTTAATTAGATTTAGTGTTCCTGAAAGAACCTTTCCCTGAGCAAGCCCAGCGCAGCTTTGCCAAAAGTTGTCCTGATGTTCCCCTGCCCTCTGAACTCGTTCAAGAGCACACCCTTTGGCTAGCACACTTGGGGTGGATGTCCTAGAGGAAAAAGAACAAAAACAAGATACTACCCCACCTTGTAAACCACTGATTAGATTCTTAAAGCACCTCTCCTTGGATACTAACAAACCCTAGTTACTCTACTTCCAGTACGAGATCTACAAATTGAGTAAGGATGGATTTATTACTTGTTCAGTTGTTGGGGCCCACAGGGCTCCAGCCACATCTGAGGGTTTTGTGGCAAATCTTTGGTTTGTTCCTTTCAGAGGTGTGTCTTCTTTTCCTTATCTCAACATATGTAGAGCTTAAAAATACTAAAACTAGCACCCCAGTCCGATTACTTCTTAGCCTGTGAATGAATGTGGAAGAGAAGCCTGCAGGTGTCGAAGCCTCTCAAGTGGCTTGGATTAACCCTACTGTGCCTCCATTTCAGCCTCCCCCTCCACCCCCTCCTCGGGGGGGGGGGACAACAAACCCAACTCCCCTTTCTCATCCACTCAGGCTTTCTTTGTGTCTCCTGCACCCTGCCAGGCAGGTGTCAGAGCCCTGAATGAGGGTAAATGCCCCGTTGATGGATTCCACAGATGGAGCGTGGAAATCGCCAGAATAGGCCTCAGCCACAGGCCATTTCTTGGGATCCAACAAAAGCTTCCAAATAAGTCAACAAAAATCTCAAAGATCACAAAAGGAAAATGTCATTTGTCATTTACTGTGGGTCCATGAGGGAATATCAGTCTTGCTTCGTTCCTGACTTTCAGCCGAGTAAACACGAGAGGGGTCATTCACATCTTCTTTCTCAGCGCAAAGCGGCTCCTGCAGATCCCCAAACAGCTTGCTGGCCCTCGGCACGGTAGACTTCCCAGCACAGGAGACACTGTGCGGTCCGGCCAAGTGGCTTCATCAAGCTTAGAGCTGACCTGAAAACCTACTGAGCTATGTAACCAAGTAAGCCTCAGACACGGTGTGAGAGCAACTCAGGGAGCTCCGGCAAGATTTTGGGTTTTTTTTCTTGTTCTTTTATCGGTGGCACACAGAAAGACGGAAGAGGAGGAGAAGACAGTGGGGTTTGGTCTGGGACCGTCTTGGAGAAAATGGATGACGAGGAAGTAGAGCCTCCAGAGATCCCCCACCTCCTCCTGGGCCTGTAACTCACATTGTATTATATCTGAGGCAAACCTAGAGTTTAAATGGTTGTCATGATTCGAGTCTTTAATTATTCAAATGAAAGAGCTTGCTGAGAAGAAAGACATTGTGCCAGATTCATGCTTGTGAATTATTTTGTTTCTCCATTTCTTGCCTGTCTCCCATCTCTGAATTATATTTGTCAGGAAACCAATAATTACAGAATTCCATGTGACCAAATCCCTATAAAATTGAGGCAAGATTTCATGTATAACAGTGTTAACTAGGATAAAATATTTCCCGAGGCAACAAAAGAGGTCACAAGGGGCTAAGGGACAAAGACATACTCCCTAATTCTCTAATTCTGCCTTTAATTAAACTTCATGGCTAGCCACTGGTGGTCAAGACTTCCCTCTGCCTTCTCTTCCCACTTTGTTTCTGAAGGAGGAGTTTGTCTTGCTGTGGGGTAAGACAGTTTTCCTATTCTTCTATTATTTTTACCAACAGTATTCATTTCCCCAAGTTTATTCTTGGGAGATAATGTGAGGGCATCTAAGAGGAGTGTGAAGTAGTAGAAGATAGGACGCGTTTAGAAAATGCAGACTCGACACCAGGTACGCAGATGCCTGCCTGTGCTGATAACCTGTGCGCACCGTGTGTGTCTCGACGTGTTTATTTTTGGTGCGGTTTTGTGCAAGAACCGTACAACTCTTGACAGCCTTGAGCTGAGTGCACGGAGATAAAGGAGGCTTTGGTACAGGTGTGAAGCCAGCAATCCTGTCTGTGGTTAGTGCTGGGTTCCAGGCGACCCTGCACGTAGGAACCAGGGAAAGGTTTGTTATGGCTTTTAGGGGAGACTCCAAAGGGCTCAACTATTTTTATTTTCCTCTATCTAGTCAACATCTTTGCAAGACTGGCTCATTTCTTAGCCTATTAATGTTGTTTAGAAAACTAGACCTTGAATTTATACAACAAACTTTCTTTCTTTTTATTTTTTTGTGGAAGTCAGTTCCATTGGAGAATTCATTGGTTTAGTGTAGACTAATTGATCCAGCCATTTCTATAAATTTTCATTTGAAAGTTTTGGTCATTCACTTGAGTCATTTGAAAATTTGGGAGAAATGGTAACAATAGTGGCCATAAGCTTAATGTCTAGAATTTGAGTTATTTTGGTTCATTTCTATTTGTGCCTCTGCAAAAGGGCTGTGTGTGTGTGTGTGTGTGTGTGTGTGTGTGTGTGTGTAAAACAATGCTGCTTAGGACACTTCAAGTTACAAGAAGTAGAAAGCATATATTCTGAAATCACACAGGCCTGGGTGATGACCCGAAGAACCCTGGCCCCTGCTTCCTTTCTCTGAGCCCACAGTGGGTACATATTTGCCTCCCAGGTTTGCAGCACAGTATCATGAAAAGGGAGAGAAATCTTCCTAGGAAGGCTTGCTTTGTGACCATGCTGAGTTCATGTCATGTAGAAGTCAGAGGACAGTTAATGAAAAGTACTGACAGTTCAGTCAAAACTTTCCAAAAAAAAAAAAAAATAGAGATAGCAATATGGATTAGAATAAAATCAGAATGGTTTTACAATTTAAAGCAATAAAATCTTAGGCTGCCCATTGAATATTGGAGAGCATTTTCATATGAGAGCTATTTTAACATTTCAAATTCGGGAACAGTATCTAAATAATGAGGCAGATTTTGTTTGTGAAGGTACCTGAGGAATACAAGTATGACTCAGCAACATAAGTGTAATCGAAAATTTGACTAATATTCAAATTAATGGAACAGTAATTGAAGGTACACAGTAGTAGTGCCAAGAGCTTCCATAGAACCTGGGCACTAGATGTAGCAATTTATTCCGTAGACAACTGTCCAGCTAATACTACGGGCAGTTCCCAAGTTTGCCTTAGATATTCGATACAGAAAAAAATCTGTAATTTTTTTAAATCAGCTTGGTGAAAGGAAGGCTTGTTTTCTCATCCATGGCACAGTTAGAATCTAGTACCTGCTTTATTCCACTAATTTCAGTAAAGCTGAATACAGAAAATAAACGAGCACCAACAAAATGATCTCTATGTATAATAAAATCAGGGCTTAAATTTTAGATTTGATCTTGGCAAAAACGAATCCAAACTCAGGCACTTATTGTAAATTAAATTTTACACAAATAATGTATTTTATTTCTATTGAGTAATATAAGAAATAGTAGTATTTCCATCTTAGAAAGAGCTAGTTTTTCCTATCTGGTAAATTAATGTTCGGTTGCTGACTTTACATATTTCAAAGCCCACATCCTTTTGGGGTTTGCAGATGGGGAGAAGTTACAATTAGCTTGTAAAATTGTGGCTTCATATTGCCAAAAATGATCAGTTGGTTCAAATAATTCTCCAGAAGAAAAATCAAGGAAATCATTTCCTCAATGTCTTTTGAAAGGATGCTGTGTGGAGGTTTTCCTACTTAGGTATAACTTTTCCATTGCTTTTGAGTAAGCAGTTTAGAAATAAAAGTAGTGATTTGTTAGCTTGTTAGAAAATCTTATTTGTGGTAGAAAAGGCTGTCCTATCGAATTAAAAAAGTCTGAGTATTTTTAATTTGGGGCTTGGGGTAGTTTATTATCTTATAAAAACAATATTCTTTGACAAAATTATAATTATTCCAGATGCATACAGATATACAAATATTTACAAAAGTTTCAAATACTTAGAAAAGTTTCAAATATTTCATGAAGGCTTCTAGAATCCCAGTGTTTCTCTAAATAGATGTTAGGAGGCTTATAGAAAACGAGGCTCCCATTTGGGAGAGAGAAAATAGTAGAGAGATCAGTGTTAGAGCAAAACGGAAACTGCCCTGTGCTTTCGCTCGTTCAACTTGTGCTTATGAAGCACCTACTGTGTACCAGGGCCAGCATGCACAAGACAAAGCAGGGCCTGCAGCTCAGAGAGTTTATTTTCTGGGGGACGTTGGTTGTGACATGAAACACAGTGGTCTTGACCCTCAGGACTACTTCTTACTGGTGCTGGCCTTTTTCTTCCGAAACAAGAGATGCTTTTGATTAATTGACCTGACAGTGCATGGCACATCATATTTACTTGGGAGAATTTAATAACCCCAGAGACTCCCAAAGGAAACATGAAAATCTCCACATACTATTATCCTAATGGGATCCCAGTAAGAGAATGTGCAAGCGGAGACTTAGGGTTCCCACAGGCAAGGGCTGCTTTGGGGTATGGCCTTCCACACTGCTGATCCTGTTACCTGATTTTACTTTGGAAACCAAAGTCAGAGCAATGGCGAGCCGGAAGTGAGGGAAGGAAACGTGTTCACTTCTTAGGGGAATAAGGGATTGCTCTCTTTAGGGGGCATGCTATTGGCAATGCAAACATGCATATGCAGAAGGGAATTTTTTTTGCTAAATTGTGGTAGGAAGTATTTTATAATCTGAAATACTCTGTACAGGTTGTTCTTCGTGCATCTGTAGATGTTTACCTGGGGCTATGTTAAAGATGCGAATTTGAGGTGCCCAGTGCTGACTGCTGACCTGCTGAATCTCAAACGGTCCTCTGGGTCATTCTGATGGTACAGAAGTTTGAGAACCACTGCTCTGAAATGATACACAAATGATTGCTTTGTTTATTCAGCACACACGTTCCAATAAGTATATGTTATATTGGAACCCTTTCAAGTTAGTAATATAATGCAGGACACATTTTCCTTTAGTATGCCAATATTCCTTTAAAATGTTCTCATAGTTAAAAAATAGTCTCTGTGTGTGTGTGTGTGTGTGTGTGTGTGTGTGTGTGTGTGCGCGCGCGCACATGCATGCACAGATGAACCAGGGCCTTTTGCCTCTGCAAATAAACACCAGACGCTTGCACCACTTTCTGCGATTAGCTTACATGGGTGGTTTGGAAATTAAACCCAGGCTGGGAGGCTTTCCAAACAAGCAGCTTTAATAGCAGAGTGATCTTCCCAGCCCCAGGAAGTCATTTAAAAATGTTAATAACAAAATAAAATTTATATCAAATGAGATAATTTTGTATTAGATAGCATGATTGAAGAAACAAGCGTGGGCTAGATGTGTTATAGTTTTGTTTTGCTTTTATGCAAAGCAGGAGTATTTTCTTTAATTTGTCATATTAGGTAGTAACCTAGTTAGCTAATTCACCCTATTGCATCTTCATTTCAGAATATTTAAACACACATCAAATGTAGAATTCTCAAAATATTAGGAAACTTATAGTCATATGTAAGGGTTGATTTTTTATTTGCATTCTTTTGGACAGCTTATAATTTGCACTAAAATTTCCGTAGGGCAAAATGAAGTTTGAGTTTAGGAACTGAGAAGTATAGCTGGGCATGATGGCACACATTTTAAGCCCCAGTGCTTTGGAGACAGGGGCAAAGAGTTTGTGAGTTTGAGCTCAGCATGGGCTACACAGTGAGTTTGAAGCCAGCCTTAGCTAAGTGACAAGACCCTGTCCCGAAACAGCAGCAGTAGCAGCAGCAGCAACTGGAGAAAAGCATGTAGGCTTATGAGACTTCTGCAACATACTGATTTTCATGTTGCTTGTTCAGATCTGAACAGCCTCAGCTGTAAATAAATTACCTTGACGTAGACATAAATAATCTACAATTTTCTGGCAATTGTCATTTGCTAACAGCTCCTCCTCTGGAGGTCCCCAGTCCTTTGGGGGGTTTTCAGGGTACATTTGGAAGTATTCAGGAGGATATGTTCCTCCTCCTGTCTCAGGCTGTGTCTGTAACAGCTTTGAATGCTTGTCTGCCCTCCGTCCCAGTGTCTGGAGAGGACTTTCCTCCTCCGGCAACCCTGGTCTGACCTGTCTTTGCACCATGACACCCTCTGTAGGTCAGCAGGTGCTCTGTCATGGGGGTGACTGTTTGCTATGGGAGCCTTAGAATTGTCCCAGCAGAAACAGAAGAACGGCTGCCACCCTCCTCCATCAAACCCTTCTCTGGAAATGGTACTACTTGGGCTCCAGAAGCCCTCTCCTAGCTTCCTCCTGTAAGGATTCAGACCTTGTTGTGAGAGGAGACACCGTATTGGATTGCTCACGTGGATTCTCATCCCTCAATTCCCACTTCTTTTTTTTTTTTGGTTTTTCGAGGTAGGGTCTCACCCTGGCTCAGGCTGACCTGGAATTCACTATGTAGTCTCAGGGTGGCCTCGAACTCACCGTGATCCTCCTACCTCTGCCCCCCGAGTGCTGGGATTAAAGGCGTGCGCCACCACGCCTGGCAATTCCCACTTCTTTACTCTGCACGCTGAAGTCTGAAGCCCCTACAGGCAAAGAAAGACAAACTTGGTAAGGAGAGGCTGTAGCGAACCTCAAGCTCTCCGGTCCTATGCAGTCATTCAGGGGCCATACTGGGAGAGGCTACACATTGACCGCTGCTCTGTTGTCCTGTCTTGAAGTTTGTAATTTGGGTTAGGAGTCCCACCTCCTTTGCTTTTTGCCCCAGGATCCTCCAATCAGGCAGCCCATCCCTGGCAGCTACCCACCTTCAGCAGCAATCCAGACTCTGAACTTTACTTCAGGAGTCATTTAGTAGATAGCGTCACCTTTTGGGATTAGTTCTTGAGGCTTCCTTTAATAAAAAATAAAAATTCTTCTTTAAGTGTTTCCAACTACCTGGTGATGAAATAGTGAGATTTGTTTTTTATATGTAGGAGCAGAAGAATCTAGCAATATACAGGATGCGTCAATGGTCTAGTGTCACTGATGTATTAGATAGAACGCCAGTTTGGAAGAGTTTTTAGAGAAATCCCACTAGGGTGGGGAGGTTGCTCAGTGGATAAAGCTCTTGCTTGCAAACCTGCTGGCCTGAGTTTGATTCCCTAGGATTCACTTAAAAGTCAGATGCAAAAGGTAGCACAGCTGTTTGGCATTCTTGCTGTGGTAGGAAGCTCTGGTGCCACCCTCTGCCATGTAAATAATTAAATAAAAGTTAAAAAAAGAAAAGAGACAACATAAACAGATTTTTTTCTTCTTTTTTTTAGTGTAAAGGTAGGCGTAGGTAGTGTCAGGCATAATAGGAGGAAAAGATAATGACATCATGATAAAAGAGAGATTGATTGAGAGGGGGAAGAGGTATGGTGGAAAGTGGAGTTGCAAAAAGGCAAGTGTGGGGGGAGGGAAAGAATTACCATGGTTTATTGTCTATTATTATGGGAGTTGTCAATAAAAAGTAATTAGAAAAGTAGATGTAAAAAATATCAGAAACCAAAGTAAAATCTGGTCATGGTGGTGTGTACTTGTAATTTTGGCCCATGAGATGAGACAGAGAGATCAGGCGTTCAAGGCCAGCCTGGGCTACATACAGAGGTAGTTTCAAAATCAACAAACCAACCAACCAACCAATCAATGGACCCATCCACTCACCCACCCACCAATCCAAACCAAAACAACAGCAACAAAAGGGAAAGAAAGGAATTTACTCACTAGAGTGCTAGATTCAGCGCGTGCACAGCGTGGTCCCATACAAATGGAACCATGCCTGTCCTGTTTTCCAACAGCTTAGAATGACAGATGCCCAAAGCAAATATTTCTGTCTGGCAAGCAGGAAGACAGGGTAGGGGAAGAGATTAAGTACCATGCAATAGCGTAATACTACATAGATGGGCGGGGTGTCCCTGGAAGACATGGGGATGGAACTCCAGGCTTCCACATTGTGGCTTCATGGAACTTGCTTTTCGGTTCTTCTTCTAGCCTGTTTTTCTTGCTGTCCTTTTAGCCTCAGCACCCCAATCCGATGAAGGCTCTGACATTGACTCGGAACCAGATTTGCCGCTGAAGAGGAAACAGCGCCGGAGCAGAACCACCTTCACAGCGGAGCAGCTGGAAGAGCTGGAACGAGCCTTTGAGAGAACTCACTACCCTGACATTTACACCAGAGAGGAACTGGCCCAGAGGGCAAAGCTTACTGAGGCCCGAGTGCAGGTATGGATGTCTCGGCATCGCTGACCTCCTTAAGTCCAGAGAGGAATCTGAAAAATGTTTCCACATATATATGTGTGTGTGCAAGTAAATAAGTACATATATTTACACATACACATTTTAGACAAGGTCTTACAACGTAGCTATGTAGCCCAGACTGGCTGCTTCTGCCTCCTGAGTGCTGGGATTTTAGATTATGTGCCACCATGTTTTAAACTAAGAAAATAAGTACATTAGGAATGGATGCAGCCTTTGGTCATTATTCTGATTGCAGCATTTATAGCACTCCTCTCATTTTATTCACACTTGTTCATTGTTTCAGGAACCCTCATGGTGCAGCAGGGCACTATGTAGATCTGGAAGGTGGTTCACAGGTAATAGAAACCACATTTTGAATGGCTGCTCTGCACCAGGCACTATTTGAAGTGTTTTACATGCATTAACTCATTAATCATCACTAAAACCCTAGGTTGACATTATTACTACCCCTAATTTATTGACGAGGAAATGGAAACCTCAGCTAGTTAAGTAATTAGCCAGGCTTGCACAGCTGCCCCATCATGTAGAGCTAATTGGACTCCAAACACTCCGTCTATGGTTTTTCCATTAGGAAAACATGCGAATGCGCATTCAGTAAGTAGTCCCTTCCTTTAAGGATCTTACACTCTGGAAACACTTCAAGTAACTCTGTTATTTTAAAACGAAGATACTGAGTTATGTTTTGTGCTCTTAGAGCTGCACCAAGGCTTCTGGAAAAGGTGACTAGCTGCAACGTGTCTGTTGAGTGTAGAATTATGTTTTTGTTATCAGTAGTCAACTTTGCCTTCAAGCTGGTTTGATAGATTACGAAAGACTCAGAGCTTCCCGGGGCTCCCTGGTGTCCCAGAAGTCCAGGTTCTTTCTCTGGAAGGCTTGAGTGTGGCTTCAGACACTCAGCTTTTACAGTAAAGGTCAGGCTGGTGCCTTGGTTGTAAACCGGTCTGCTTACATGGCCCCTGGGTTGACCAATGCTTTTCCTAAGGAGATTCGTGCTTCACCTCTCCTAAAGAAACTTCCTCTTCCAGCTGCTGAGCCCGGGGAGTGGCATTGTCTCACTCAGCCTTCCACATGGTCATTGCAGTGCATGAGAGTTAGGGAGTGCTGATGTGAGCTAACCCAGTTCTGTCCACGAGCTGCTGTCTACTGAGGGTAATGAAATAATATGTAAGGGATCTAAACACAAAGCAGATACAATAAGGGGGGAGAGAATGTGTAAGGATAAGGAAAAGATGAGATCTTGGAGGAAATAAGAGAGGTATAAGTCAGCTATGTATTGGACAGGGAGGCAGGGCATATTGGCCTTAGGAAACTGTACAAACAAGGCACAGAGCTAGGCACGGAACATCCATCTTCCCTCCGGGGATACTGAGAGATCAGTGAGTCTGGTCAGTGTATGGGCAGTGGAAGGGAAAGGAATATGGTTTTGTAGTCAGGTCTAGGACATCCTATGTAGGCTCAGATGTCAGCCTGGAGAGCTCACACACATCTCAAAGCACTGGGGGCTATGGCAGGAAGAAGATCATGATGTTGGCCGAGACAGAATGGTGGTGAATGGTGCTCAGAGGTGGAAGGTAGGCGGCTGGTTGTGTCAGCCAGAGGCGGGTAGATGACCAAAGGGAACCATCGTGATATACCAAGGTTCACAGAACTAATGATTTCAAATTAGAACTATCGGGACTGGGGAGACAGACTAATATAATAAAGTGCTTGCCTTGCAAGCATGAGGACCTGAGTTTTATCCCCATTAACCACATAAATGCCTGATGTGATGGCATGTGCTGGAATCCCAATGTTGGGGACGCGGAGACAGGTGGATCCTTGAGGTTTGCTGACCAGACAGTCAGTCCATGAGCTCCAGGCTAAGGAGATGCCCTGCTTCAGAGGAGGTAGATAATGTTCCTGAGGACCACCACTTAAGGTCGTCCTGTGGTCTCGGTAGGCATGCGTGCCCACCTGCACGCATACAAACACACACACGTGCATGCATATCACACATGTGCTTTATGAAAAAGCGAAACAAAAGTCAATCAACAATCAATCGTTAAATAATTAAAACTGGAACTACTGATTTCCACTACAAATTTCACTGGGATATAGCATACTTGCAACTGGAGAAGACAGAAATGATCTCCCTTGGCCACAAAATGTAATGCATTTATTCTCAATCACAGTGGGAAGACAGAGGAATCCAATAGTTCTGTAAGATTGTAATATTATAATAGTATACGATACAGTTAGCAAAACTTGTGTCACCTCTATTTTGCTCCTGTTATTCTGCAGTGATATCCTGATTTAAATGTGAAGTGAGGTCCAGTTATTCCCCATTGGGTGCCCACTGTATTTCAGGATTTAGCTCTTGTACTCAGTGGCTGGCCAAGCCCCCACACAGGTCTGTGGTAAAGATAAACCCATTCTCATTTCTGAATTCAGTGTGGGTCAAAAAGTAAACTTGTTTTAAAGAAAAGAGACAAAGTGGGATGAGGCTCTGGAATGTTCACTGTTGCTCCATCTCGTTCTTGCCTCATCACAGACACTGTTGGGGGCAGCATGAGTTTCTAACCCGTGTGGCTTATACAGAACCCAGCATTCTCATCTGGCTCAGTGAATGTGGAAGGATAGTAATAATGGTCCATTAACTTTCAGAGAACATGGGATCAAACTAATAAAGAGCACTTCATATTTTTCTATACAGTGACCTCCCTTCCAAAGCAGGGCCTTCATTCATGTAACAGCTGTCTTAATGTGGCTTTAACCCGGTGACTCTTTGCATTCCTTATGGCTTCATTAGTTCCCCTGAGACACATCATGTCTTGCAACAGGCTATGATGTACAGCCTAACAAATTCCCTAGAACAACCGGCATATGGATCTTTTACTTAACCCAGCGGGAAAAAGAAGGGAGTAGTTAATCACTGATTAAAATGCCAGAAGAAAATCCTTTAGTTTTTAGAAGGATCTGGGAGAGCAGTAGCTAAGTTAACTCACTTTGAGTGATAGCCAGAAAGTGCGAGTTAGTTTAATTTGGGGCACCTGGGAAAACCAAAACTCTAACCCCCCTCCCACCGAGCCTCAAACTTTGTCCACATTCCACTTTTGCCCCTTTGAGGAAAAATATGTGTTGGCTCTTCCAGAGAGAGATGAAACTACAGCTGTAATCACCTAGTTATTACACAACTGTCAGTATTTTATAAACATTCATTTGGACATTAGCTATATTGTGTTTCTCATAGCCAGGTCTGAGTATATGATCTTAAAACTGCTGTATGGTAAAGGTCCTTTGCCTAGAAATAACAATGTTAGAAGAAATGGAAGAAAAAGGGTAAAGACAGTTTGCTGAATTTATTGGGATAGCTGTGTAGAAGTGAGTAATGAGGAGTGGGAAAGTTTTGGGAGCAGAATTATAGGCAAATATTTATGATGTGCAAAAGCTTCTGTGAATATTTCATCATAGAATTTTGGATGTAGGCAGATACCATCAAGATAATAAAAGAGTGAGGCTGAAGAGATGGCTCAGTGGTTAAAGGCTGCCTGGGTTTGTACCCATGTATAGCCAGATGCACAAAGTGTTGCATGCATCTGGAGCTTGTTTGCAGTGGCTAGAGGCCCTGGCATGCCCAGTTCCTTTCTCTCATTCTCTCTCTCTCCTTGTAAATAAGTAAATAAAAATATTAAAAAAAAATAGAATATAAGAAAGAACGCTAATTGTGGAAACCAGGAATTAGAAAATGTGGGTTTTGGCAAAAGTATTTTGTTGGGAAAGCAATTTTTCTGCTGAAATTTACCCTTTAAGAATTATTTATGTGTGTGTGTCTGCACGTGCACCTGAGCTAGCATGTGCTTGTGCCAGGGTTTCTTGCTGTAAATGAATGCCACGCTGGCTTTACATGGGTGGCTGAGGAATCGCACCTGCTCCAGTAGGCTGTGCAAAGAAGCACCTTTAACCATCGGCTCGTCTCCTTAACCTCCCCCTTTAAATTTAAAACTAGGGCTAAATTATATCACTTATAGACAATGTTCAGTGATCTCAGTCTGGGACTATGAACCATCAGGGCAATTGTGGATGGATTTTAGCAGATCTGGAAGACGAGATTGGCACAAAAGGGTATGTATGTGTGTGTGTGCCCATCCACACAAGTGTTACGTAGAACATGGTTCCTGGATTTCACTATATTTTCGATTTCATAGCTCTTTTACCCTAACCCCAACTTAAAAACAAGGATGTATGCTCTCTCAAGACTCTTTTAACCACTAATTTAGGATTCTCAGGAAAGTCCAAAGGAGACCTAAAGCCACTCTTTAGAGACCTATACAGTTCAGAAGTTAGGATAGGTATAGACCATCCCCAGCTCCATCATGAAGCAATCATGTGGTACTTGTAGCTCCCCTTTCTAAGCTTGCTTTTGATGTGGCAAGATGTCTCTGACACATGAGAACTGTCCAGCCCCCCGTTCCTGTGGTGGCGGAAGCTGACTAGCAGCGGTGACAGGAGGGCCGTGGCAAGCAAGGCGTAGGGAGAGAAAGGAGAGGGGAGCGGGTGAGGACAGCCAAGGGAATCAGCCGTGTGCCTTCAGTTTACCTGCTTGGAAAGTATTGAACTTGGCATTGCCGCAGTAGACTTCACAGCATCTAGTGTTTAATCAAGATTGCACAATCTTGTGAATTCTCTTTCTAAGGACTAAGTATTACATCCTCCTTCCAGCTTTTCAAATTGCATTGGGAATAACCCATCTGGAATAAGGGGGGGGGGGAGGCTAGATTGTCTTTGAGGACCACACCAAAAATGTGAAGCAGTAATTGATTGATGGGCAGAATTAGGCTCACGCTATGGGACAATTAGCACTAATCCATGAAACTTGGAAGCAAACTTAACCTAAGCCAGCATTCAGGTCAAACTGGCTCTCAATTATTTGAGATGCTCCTTGGCACTTCCGTGTTTGCTCATTGGCACAAAAGGCTTTGGCTGCAGACCGCAGAGTGGACACAAAGCAGGGCTTTAATTTCTGGTTTTCTTGCAAGTGTCACTTGGAGCTTTTCCACTTAATGGCTAGCACTGATTGAACACTTACTATCTCCTAGGTACCCTTCCAAGTACTTTATTATGTTGTCCTTCCAAATCACAACAATCTTGTGAAGAAGTTGTGCAGATTTCCCACTTAGCAAAAGAGAAAACAGAGGCCCACAAGTGTTCAAGGTCACGGAGGTAGCAAGGGAGGGGCTGGGATCTGACTTTCTCCTTCTCTGCACTGAACCCACTCCCGTAAAAAAGTATTCTTATATTTTTACTGTGGTATGGCTTAATTTTTCCCCCAATATTTTTTTTTCAGGGGTCTGAACAAATCAGATGCTTTACTCATGAATAAAAATTTTTTAAAAATTTTATTCTCTTACAATCCACATCTCTTCCCTAGTTATCATGATATGGTGGGGAATCTTTTAGCCAGTTGAAATTTTGTTGTATATAATCGCTGGGCATTATATGGTTCTAGAAATTCATGTAAAGATCGTTTTCTAAAAAGCACAAATACAGTTGTTTTAATAATTTTATTTTTATTTATTTATCTGAGAGAGAATGAGGCAGAGTGAGACAGACAGACAGACACACTCAGAGCATGAGCATGCCACCGCAATGAGCTCCAGATGTATGTGCAGCTGCCTTATGTGGGTTCTGGGGAGTGAAACCTGCGTCCTTGGGCTTCACAGGCAAGTGCCTTAACCACTAAGCCATCTCTCCAGGCCCGTAAATACCGTTTTATTGATGGGCTCAGTGGACAGATGAAAGGAGTATGGGTATGTGGAAATGAAACAGACAGCTATTCACCAGATGAAATAAAAACTGTTTGAGTGCATTTTCATGTGTTGTGATGCCATAAACGCAGTTAGAGGCAGTCAGCTGTACCTGGTAGCAGCCCGCCGTCCGCTGTGTGCCTCCTGCCCTCACCTGCTTACCGTGCTCGGAGTGCTGGCGAAGGAAGGGCAGCTGAGGTCATGTGGAGAGCGTAAACCTACGCTGAATCGCATTTACCTGACTCGTAGCTGTCGTCGGAAAACTTGTGCTTTTTTCTTTCCCTGGCAAAGACTTTGGGGAAAACTAACACTCATTTTAGTACATTAATCAATGGCCATTTTTCTCTGTTGCTGTGGTTATTCTTTACAAAATGAGCACTTTCTCATAATTGTGACTGCATGGTGAGTGCCCTCCCCTTATTGGAGAAAGACTCATTCAGCTCCACACACTCATACACTGCGCTCTTCTGTGCTGGTTCTACAGCAAGTTTCCTAAGACATCCACGAAGCGAGGTCAATTTATTCTCGGTTAAATAGAGGACGGTAATAGCCCCCCTCCATCACTGATTCTGGGTCCGTGTAGGGATGTGAAGTCAAGGTCATATCTAGGTCAGTTTCTCCAAGTGGAAATTAAAGATACGTTTTCTGAGTTGGAGAGCGTAGAGAAGGCAAGGACGCAATCCCGGTTTTCAACTTACAGTGTTTTTCTTTAAGAAGTTTGTTCCCTTCCCTTTGAAGGGCTCTGGTAGTTCCAAGCAATACAGAAGGTTAGTATTGGCTACGAGGCTGAGAAGATTGCTCAGTGGTTAAAGGTGCTTTTTTTGTTGTTTGTTTTGTTTTCACAACCTGCTGACCTGAGTTTGAGTGTCTAGTGCCTTGCAAAGCTGGAGCCCAAGGGCCAACTAGACGGGCATTCCTTTGCAGTGGCAAGCGGGCTCGTTTCAAAGAAGGTAGAGGAACGTAGACACCGTGAGGTCGTCCTTCGATTTCCACACACGCCCTGTGGTATGTGTACAGCACACATGCACACGCACACACACACACATAAGTAAATAAATATATTTTAAAAATCTGGTCAAATTGCTAGAAACAAGTAGGACAGTCTTCACTAAGTCTGGTTCTTTCAGTAACAACCCTCTGGATTATCGATTTAAATGACATTGAAACTATTTCCTTTGGGAAACTGTTGAATATCCTTCTGAAAGCTTGTTTTTCAGTAAATATTTGCTTCTCAACATTTCTCTTCATCTTTTATCTTCAGTGCTGGCACTTGAACCCAGGGCCTCTTTCATGGCAAATGCAATGGCATTGAGCCACACTTTTAAATCCTTCCTTATTTTTTTTTATTGTAAATCTAAGAAATATTACATCACAAACCCACAAGTTTTAAATAAATTACTTTTCCTATGTTGATACACAATTGAATTAGAGCTTTACTTGCAATGCCTTAAGCTTACATAGTATGCTTACATATGCCTTCGATGCTTACATAGTATCATTTTGGAAAAAAACAAAACAAAACAAAAACAAAAAGAACTGAGCACAAATTTCAAACCATTAGTCCCCTAGTCTGTTTGGATGCTCCCTTTCAAAGGTGGTTGTAGAAAGGTGATATTTTGTCTTTATTGCTTATGTTAAGACTCCTTTTCCCTTTAAAATTGGGTTATGGTGTAGTTTGAATGAACTTTGAAGCAACAGCAGGCTGACATTTGAGGGGTGATCAGGCACAGTTACCCTTGGCAAATCAAACCCAGCTTACTTCTCGAAAGGTTCCAGGAGGAAGTGGACAGAGAGAGCTTGGCAACAGGCTTCAGTGACAATCCAAGGGCAGGTTTCTGAGCTCCTCACGGAGGCTCTCACTGGAATTCAGAATGGTGACTATGCATGGATGAGCTTGCATTACAACTTCGGTACGTTCACTTCTCCCAGCCTGGTACAGAGAGCTGGAAATGTACTACACATAGTTGGTCTCTTTTTATTTTTTTTAAAAAAGTTATTTTATTTATTTGAGAGAGAGAGGCAGATAGATAGATGAGAGAGAGAGGGAGGGAGAGAATGGGTGCACCAGGGCCTTCAGTCACTGTAAATGAACTCCAGGCACATGCGCCACCTTGTGCATCTGGCTTAAGTGGGTACTTTGGCTTTGCCAGCAAGTACCTTAATCACTAAGCCATCTCTCCGGTCCTCTGATATTAACTTAAAAATTTTTTTAAAAAATTTTTTATTTAAGTGAGAGAAAGAGGCAGAAAGAGAAAGAGAGAGAGAGAGAGAGGGAGAGAGAGAGAGAGGGAGAGAGAGAGAGAGATGAGAGAGAGAGAGAGGAAGAGAGAGAGAGAGAGAAGGAGAATATGGGCATACCAGGGCCTTCAGCCACTGTCAATGAACTCCAGACACATGTGCCACCTTGCACATCTGGCTTAAATGGGTCGTGAGGAATCAAACCTGGGTCCTTTGGCTTCACAGGCAAACGCCTTAACCCCTAAGCCATTTCTCTAGCGCAGTTGGTCTCTTTTAAAAAGGTGAGCTAGGGACAGCCGTGGCTGAGGCAGGAAATGCAAGTTATGACTGTAGTGGGTGATACGGCATAGTAACTCAGGGTTGAACACTACACGGAGCATTCACTGTCTGTCTCTTCAGACTAATATAGCTTTCGTAAGCGCCTCCTTAACAATGCCTTTCTTCTCTGATGCTTCTGGGAGTCATGGTAACAGCTGCTCAGACATGCAGAGAGAAAATACAATGTTTGCAGCCTTGAAATTGAGTACTGTTCAGGGTTCTGTTACTCCAGGTGACAATTTATGAAGTCAAGTAAAGCTCTAATTCAATTGTGTATCAACATAGGAAAATATTGACTTACCTTCTTTTCCTCTTGGAAACATAAGGAGTATTGAATGTTAATATTCTGAGAAAGTTCAAAGTGCTCTTATTACTAGAGTCTTGCAACAATGGCCAGAGAAGACAAACCTTTTCAGACAAATGCTTGGGCAAGAAGTAGAAGTTTGAGCAGGTGCCAGGTTGCAAAGTCTTTGCAAAATTGAGTTTCCTGCTCCAGAGGGAAGAAATGGTTTTCCTCTTTCTCCTTCTAAAATATATGGTTAGGGGCTGGAGAGATAGCATAGTGGTTAAGGTGTTTGCCTGCAAAGCCAAAGGATCCTGGTTCAATTCCCCAGGACCCACATAAGCCAGGTGCCCAAGGGGGCGCATGTGTCTTGCATAATTGTTCACATTGCCCCATAAAGAAAGAAACGGCGTGTGTGCATGCATGCGTGCTCACAGCAGAGCTTCGTGTCTGTGCCAGCGAACACCAGACACTTGCATTACTTTTTGTGTTCAGCTTACGTGGGTGGCTTAGGAATTGAAACCAGTCTGGCAGCCTTTGCAAGTAAGCACCTTCAACCTCTAAACCATCTTTTTAGCCTTATAATTGACTTTTTCAATGCTGGGAATGGAACCAGGGCCTCATATATTCTAGGCAAGGGCTGTACCACTGGTTATATCCCAGCCCAACCTCATCTTTTCATTGCCAGACTGGTCAAAACTTACTACTCTGTATTGTGACCTCTGTTTAGAAAAATCTCTTGTGGGAATCATGAACAACTTTAAAACAACTGAAAATTTGCCTCCAACCTCAAGTTTTCCTGACTTGCTGTGCTTCCAAACATGGAGCTTCTATGTCTTGTGAGCAATTGTTTTGAGCTCCTGACTTTGCTGAGGGTGTTGTGAAGCCAAGGCTGGAAGCTCTTCGAGTACAGGGCATCTATCCACCTTATTCCCCTTCTAGCTCTTCAGCCCCCAAGTGCAATGCTTTCTCGGTGAACATTAAAAAAAATATATTTATTTATGGGAGAAGGCAAGAGAGAGAGAATGAGTATGCCAGGGCCTCCAGCCACTGCAAACAAAACTCCAGACATATGTACCACCTTGTGCATCTGGCTGATGTGGGTCCTGGGGAATCAAACCTGGGTCCTTTGGCTTTGTAGGCAAGTGCCTTAACCACCAAGCCATCTCTCCAGCCCTCAATAAAGTTTTGATAGGAAAAAAACCTATTACTTTTGGGGCTGTAGAGATGGCTTAGTGGTTAAGCGCTTGCCTGTGAAGCCTAAGGACCCTGGCTCAAGGCTTGATTTACCAGGACCCATGTTAGCCAGATACACAAGGGGGCACATGCGTTTGGAGTTCCTTTGCAGTGGCTGGAGGCCCTGGCGCGCCCATTCTCTCTCTCTCTATCTGCCTCTCTCTCTCTCTGTCTGTCACTCTCAAATAAATAAAAAATATAAAAAACCTATTACTTTAAATTCGCAAAAATTCTTCTCATCATGTGGTAGACATCATTTGCATACCTTGGAAAAATGATCCCAAGTCTACATTTAATTTCTGCAAGTTTAAATCTGAGGTGGACATGATTCTGAGGCCCATGAAATACTATATATCACATTTTCAATATTGTAGATGTTCATTTACTTTTTTTTTGTTGGTATTTTTGCCTTTTATTCCCATTAACACATCAGAAATACTTGGCTTTGAATTCCTGGAAGACATTTTAGTATATTCCATCAGACTATGTTGCATATAGCTGATTAGCCTAGTGTCTGACACAAAGTGTTAGAGGTGGCCTAGAGCTGTTGTTGAAAGAAATTATTATTTTAGAAACCAAAAAGTTTTGTTTGTTTTGAAGCATGTCATTGACATTTATTCCCAAGTGAGGTCAAGTGCCATGCCTTATACTTTGGAAAAGACGATAATATGCCTCCATTTTTTATCACTGTGCATGACTATGTAGGACCTATGTCCATAAAGGCTATAGATACACAGAAACAGACTGATCAGAAGTAGAGCACAGGGGTGGAGAGGTGGTTTAGCGGTTAAGCTCTTGCCCATGAAGCCTAAGGACTCCGGTTCGAAGCTTGATTCCCCAGGACCCACGTTAGCCAGATGCACAAGGGGGCGCACGCGTCTGGAGTTCCTTTGCAGTGGCTGGAGGCCCTGGCGCACCCATTCTCTCTCTCTCTCTCTATCTGCCTCTCTCTATGTGCCTCTTTCTCTCTGTCTGTTGCTCTTGAATAAATAAAAAAGAAAGAAAAGAAATCGAGCATAGGCTTGGTGAATGTAACCGTCCAGGCCAGGTTTGGAACATGAGCCACATGGGGTGTTGACATCATACCTGGATGTCCTAGAGGACTGGGACCCATGAGGTGCGGGGGTTGGTGGAGGCAGTGGGGGTTGCCAGGCTTTGTCCACGGTCATCGCCAGGCCCCTGTGTGTGCTGCAGAAGCACGGAGGGTTTCTGCGGCCCCTCTCCTGACCCCTGACATCGAACTCTCCTTTTACCCTGACACGACTTCCACCCAACACAGGAGATGGAAGGCTCTTGCTTGTATTTACCCTGTCAGTAGAGGGCCTTTAATCTGTTTTAGCATGAAAAATTCATTAAGAATGTACTATTATTTCATCAGTGAAATCTTCAAATTTTAAATTAAATCCATAGGTCTGGTTTAGCAACCGCCGCGCAAGATGGAGGAAGCAAGCTGGGGCCAATCAACTGATGGCTTTCAACCATCTCATTCCGGGGGGGTTCCCTCCGACTGCCATGCCGACCCTGCCAACATACCAGCTGTCAGAGACCTCTTACCAGCCCACATCTATTCCACAAGGTATGGAGGGAGAGAGGCAGAGAGATCAAAACGTGACTTCCAACTTCTTTCTCTGCTGGATATTTTATACAGTGAATTCTTTCTCTGTTAACCTTGATGCTGTGTGTATATCACTTACATGAGTGACACTAGTGTGTCCTAAATGTTCCTGTCTCATTTCAGAAATAGTTTGGCCTACGTTGTATCTGAATCTCTCTAGATAAACCATGTTTTAATTTTCTGTTTCAGTATTTGAAAACAATGCAAGCTTCCTAAATAAACATGAGATTTGCTTTTGTTGCTGTTGTTGCTGTTAAAGCTTGACTACTGCTTTGAACTGTGGGTTACAATTAAATCAGATTCGATGACTAGCTCAGCAGTAATGCAGGGAAGGTCAGTTCTGATAAAGTCACTGCTTGTTAGCATAAGTGGGGAATAAGAAAATGTTAAATTGTAAGAATTCTATGGTTTTTAGATTATTTACGATAGCCTTCCAGGCACTTAAAATGCTGCTATTACCCGGACTTTAAGTGCTTTCAAAGTACATTTGATAAAAAAAAAAGGCTTGTAGTCGTGACACTGGGTAATTCTCCTAGTGATGAACGGCATTCATAACCCAAACTGGCTTGTTAGCGAGTCGATGTGAGGTCTTCAACGTGAGGATGCCAATAGTGTTCGCCTATGTTATGTGCTTGCAAACATGTGCCAAGATAGATGGGATCCTTCACGTTAGGAGATGCAGTTGCAAAGTCGCATACGATCTGACCCATGGATGTTACCGCTGTTGGGTGACTTGTGCGCTTTTGCAGTGGGCTTGCTCTGCATGGCCTAGCCGGGGGCATCGTGGTGACCGTCGTCTCTCTTTCAGCCGTGTCGGACCCCAGCGGCACCGTGCACAGACCTCAACCGCTTCCTCCAAGCACCGTACACCAAAGCACCATTCCTTCAAACCCGGACAGCAGCTCTGCCTACTGTCTCCCCAGCACCAGGCATGGATTTTCCAGCTATACAGACAGCTTTGTGCCTCCGTCGGGGCCCTCCAACCCCATGAACCCCGCCATTGGCAATGGCCTTTCACCTCAGGTCAGTCCCGTGTTTCTAAACAGACGATTTGCTGTATACCAGAACCAAATAGTCCGTTCCCTGAGGCAGTGGTATGATGAATTGCCAAATTTAAACCATAATGTAGTCTTTATACAAGCCACCTGATTTCAGTTTTCTAGTTTCCTTTCTCTCTACCCTTCCTACTGGAGGCATCAAAAGTTGTAGCTCAGACTTAAAATTCAAGCGACTTCTAATGTAACCATGGAGACTTTGTGTGTCAGAGAATCTGTCCTCCTGCCCCCAGCCCTGGGCTTTGACTCAGAATGTCACAAACGTGCTGGGTTTTCTTTTCTTTGGTTTTATTATTTTCTTTTCAAATGGTATTGGGTCATTTGATAGTGTTTTGAGCAAAATTCCTCATCAGAAAATACCAAAAGTTTTAGCAAACAGAAGGTGGGAACATAAATCCTGTGGAGGAAACAGAGAGAGAGAGAGAGAGATCCAGCTGATGTCTATAGAACTCGGAAACAAATGAGTTATAAAAGCACACATGAGGAGAATTGTTGTTCTTTGGGAATAACTAAATATTTGAATGTTGTAATTGTTTTCCTAATTTGTATTGGACTATGAGCTTTTCTTGGGAGATGGCATTACTAAATTGCCTCGGTAATTGCATGTCAGAGGGATGGTTAAATTTCCTACATGTGGCATCTGTCTGAGGTTGACATTATTAGCAGGTGTTTAAATACAGATAGCTTGATTTTATTAGAGAGCAGTTGGCCCAGGTGGCAAGGATAGCCACCCACTACATTTGGAGAAATGTCACAATGGGGTTGCAATCTATAATTGCAATCGGGAATCTCTTCGGGGCTGAGAGTGAGAGTTTTAACAGCTTTACCTTTTCTGGACCTCCTTTTTCCTGCTGGTGGCTAGAAAAACAGAGAGAAGCTCAGAATGACACAAATAGAAAGTGAAAAGACAATTATACTCAATTACACACTAATCACTGGCTATCACTGCTGCCTAAGCACCAAGAGGGCATCCTAATAGGCAGAAAATGAGATTTTAATGGCACAAAGGGTGGCCAAAATAACGACTCATATGTCTTTGCCTTCTTCATCTTCCCCAACTTGTGGCGCGCACCTTCGCAGTGGAGCGCTTGGACCCTGGATAATGGTGATAACTCCAAGCAGCTGAAAAGTTCAAAGCCATCCAAGTTGAAAAGACTGGATAGC
The DNA here is from genome assembly GCF_020740685.1 of Jaculus jaculus. Lineage (NCBI taxonomy): Eukaryota > Metazoa > Chordata > Mammalia > Rodentia > Dipodidae > Jaculus > Jaculus jaculus. The sequence continues at coordinate 10,668,528 of NC_059105.1, forward strand.
AAAGGCAATGAAATAAACATTTCTGCCTCAAGGCAAAAGTTCATAAATCCTTTTTTTGTAACAGTAAATGTAATTAAGTTTTATAGATTCCTCTAACACATCCAGGGACTCAAGAAAGAGGAAGACCTCAGCTGAAGAATAACAACATACCAGCAATGAAAGTACTTCCTACAGGACGCGAGTGCTTTTAATTTCTAAGTGCTGGCACTTGTGAATGCCATTCTGCCTGGCAATGGTGGGCTTACATTATCACGGTCCTCTTTAGGGCGCTCACAAGCACTGCAGATAAGCTTGCCTAGCTCAGAAGTGATGTGTGCAGAGTCCTCTCTGTGATTTTCGACATTAGTGGTTTGGGGGAGGACATAAAAAAGCTTTCTCTGGACATGATTTAGCTGAAAGTTTCAACTGCAGTGAACTCTGACTTGAGCCGTTTCTGTGAGGTGCAGGATTCCGTCAGAATCCCTTAGTACCTTATTTTATTCACTCATAATGCAAATATCATGAGCTTATACTATCCAAGCGAAACTGTTAGTTTCTTTTAGGAAATGATACGTGAATAATGTATAGACGTTATATAAGTGGAAATGTTAGAGTTTCATCTTCCATCTATTAAATCTGAAAGAAAACTGGCAATGATTTCAGAGTTGGTGGAAGGACTGGAGTCATTTCATGTCAAGCAATGGAAACATTTCACAGATTTTTTTCCCCTGTATTTCTTTACTACATCTTACACATTACATTAAGTCTTTACTTATATCTTGCAGATATTCAGGGTGTTTTATGTTTCTACCATATATTTTCACCTCAGGCTACTAGCAAGTGTCCATGTTGTTTTAAGTTCTTAGAGTATTCCCATGTTAGTAAAGAAAAAAAAAAGTTTCTCATTTCTTCAGGCAGAATTGAAGAAGATATAGGGCGGATCTATATCCTGAAAATTATTTATAAAATAATGCAGTAGGAAAACTGTGATTGAAACAGAGATTTCTCTAGCCTTTCAAATGATCACTTCTCAGGGATGCCTCTCTTGAGACAAAAGGTGCCTTCCCTGCCTTTGACTGTCTGCCTGGCTTTATTTAGATTAGTGTAAAGAGAGTTGCACAGTAAAGAGCTCAAGTCTAACAACCTGGTTGATCTGTTAACTGAGAAGAAACTCGAGACTGGTGACTGCTTTGAGAGAAGTGCTTATTAACATGCTGAATTGTGGGATTCCAGCGACCGAGCTAACATTCTCTACCCGCCTCTTCCACCTTTATCTGGCTACCTAGTGAATTAGCAGCTCAGCTAAGCACCTGACCCACAGAGCCATGTCTCCAGCCCCTAAGCTAGCACTCCAGAGAAGGCCCAAGGGGGCTGCAGTCCACTGCCAGCTATAGGACTGATGAGAGAATTAGGATTAGAGGTAGAGGAGTCTTGGTACTGGGCTAGAATCTCCATTCTTGAGTGCAAGAGGAAACAGACTTCATGGAGAAACAGGTGAAGATGGTTATAGTCACATCTCTCTCTTTCTCTCTTTATGTGTGTGTGTGTGTGTGTGTGTGTGTGTGTGCATATCTGTCATTGGCCTTGAATTCACTAAATAGACTAGGCTGGCTGGCCAGCAAGCCCTAGGGATCCTTCTATCTCTGCCTCCCTAGTGTTGAGATGCAATCATGTGCCACCACACCTGGCATTGTTTTTAGTGAGAGAGAAAGAACTGGTATGCCAGGGTCTCTAGCTGCTGTAATTGAACCCCACATGCACATGCCATCTCGCAAACTTGTGTGCTTGCATCACCTTATGTGTTTGGCTTACGTGGGACCTGGGTCCTTAGGCTTCACAGGCAAGTGCCTTAACTGCTAAGCCACCTCTTTAGCCCTGGCATATTTTTAATGTGAGTTCTCAGGACTGAACTTACGTCATTATTAAGGGATTGAATTTAGGGTCTCGTGTATGTGAGACAAGCACTCAACCACTGAGCTATATCCGGGCCCTAGTTTTCTAAACTTTTAAGTTCAGGTTAATTTATATTCTTTTTACTAAACCTAATTTCCATGCTTTTAACTTCCACCAGTAATAAAAGCATTCCATGCTGATTGTATAAAAATGGAAACAGTTTAGAGTGTGTTTTGAGTAGGAAAAGAAATTCTTTCAGGGCAACACTGTTGTTTTTTGCATATTAACACTAGGTTCTTTGAGACTGAGCAGTAACATACACATTTAGCATTTTGCCTTTTCTCTGCCTTTCCATGCAATATTAGGCCATTCCCTACTAATTAACTTAAATGTAAGTGGACATAAAGGTTTCTGAATCATTATAGTCAATTCAGTAGAACTTTTTTTTGACATATTAAAATATTTGTGGATTTTATTTGATAATGTCACTGGGGTTATTGAAAGTGAGGTTATTCAAACTGGGAAGTCAGGAGCTAGAATGTCTGTGAATCACTGTGTAATATATTTTCTAGATTTTTTTGTGTTTTTGAGACAATGTCTAATTCCAATCCAGCCTATCCTGGAACTTAAAACTTATCCTGGAACCTGCCTCTGTTTACCAAGTGCTGGGATTGCAAGCCCAAGACACTATCCATGTGTAGTGGCTTTCTAAGTCTTTTTTGTTTGTTTGTTTGTTAAAGAACTAACAGACACTGTAAAGACAGGTTAGTGTATGTGTGCATGGAGAAAAATTGTCTTTTAAAAGTACTTATTTATTTGAAAGATGGAGGAGGTTGGGTGTGCCAAGTCCTCCTGCTGGGCAAACAAACTCCGACGCATGCACCACTTTGTGCATCTGGCTTACATGGAGGCTGGGGAATCAAATTTAGGCCTCTGGCTTTGCAAGCAAGTGCCTCTAACCACTAAGCCATTGCTCTATCCCCCAAAAGTTGTGCTTTGTTTGGTGTCTCTCAGTTATCTGCTCCCTCAAGCAAAGATTCTCTTCAAGCTCAGAGTCAGAATCATTTGCCAACTGGTGCTTGGAAGATTGCCTTGCTCATGGAAGGTGTACATTTCATGGGAACACACATGAAACAGACTTGGGAAGGTCATACCTATCCAGGTAGTCAGGTAGCAGAGCTGTGGATGGACATGTGTTTGGTCTGGCCTACATCTAAGAACACGAATCATAATCTTTTCTTTTTCTTTTTTTTTTTTTTTTTTTTGGTTTACTGAGGTAGGGTCTCACTCTGGCTCAGGCTGACCTGGAATTAACTATGGAGTCTCAGGGTGGCCTTGAGCTCAAGGCGATCCTCCTACCTCTGCCTCCCGAGTGCTGGGGTTAAAGGCGTGTCCACGCCCGGCTCTAATCATAATCTTTTACAAACATGATCGAATCCTTTCCTCAGTTGCTGAAAGTGTTCATGCAGTAGACTGGTGAATTTTCCTTATTCTCAGGGAGTCAGGAGAATATTCCCATTGTAGTTGATGGGAAAACAGAGGTCAAGTCAGCCCAGGATGTCATGGTGGGTATAAGAACTGAATCTCTTTCTCTTTTAGTTACTACTAGACAGTCTGTGAGCAGGAGTCATACATATTCATAGCTAGTCTCTGCCAAGGGAAGCAGTTTTCCATGGGCTCTGGCACTGTCCTTGACCTCCTGGGAGCATGGCCAGAGGGCTTTTCAGATTGAGAACTGATCTCTTACTCTATTAAAGGTGATCTGTCCGGAACTTGAGGTCAGATTCTCAGGGACGTATGAGGGTAGAGCACAGGCTAAAACCCTCAGTATCAGTGACTTTCTGTGAATTACATTACCCTTCTGGGAGAGGGCCTAGGGATGAAGGACACACCTCTTCGGAGAAGATAATCCAACGCATCCTGGTGAGGGCTTTCCTTGGTACCAGCAGTCTTCTTTTGAAAGGTTGTATCTCTTGCTGCAGGGACAATACAGAGCCTGCACAAACACAGACCACCATGACTCCCTCCCCCTCCCTCCTTCCCTCCCTCCCTCCCCAGACAGTGTGTTTGTAGCACCTTCCTGTACATGCAGGGACCACTGACTTGGAAGTTGGAGTGCAAAGAAATACAACCATATGCTCAAGCTACAAGAATAATTAACTTTTGGCCCATGTTCTTCTAATTATATTTCCTTTGCAAAAAAAAAAAAAAAATACTGCCCTTGCTGCTTCCCCACCCCCAAAACACACACAACCAACCCCCACAAACATGGCTAATTAAATTAACAAACTTTTATCGCTTCACGCCCCACCTCCACCCTACTTCTCCAAACTCTGCCATTCTTTGATGATAGCTTCAAATGATCTCTGTAGTGAAAACCAGTATCGAGGTTCCAGGGGTTCTGAGAGGCTTTTCTATTGTTCTGTCATGTACAAAAGTGGGCCAACTTGGCCGCATTTAAGGTTCATCAACCATTGCAAATGATTCCTCAAATGTTTTGGGTTTGGTAAAACCTAAAACACATTTTTGCCAAGCACTTTTCCTCCTTAATTTTTCAAACTGTGTATTTTAAGGAAAATTTGATCCATATGGTTTTGATTCATTTACTCTTATATCATTGACATTTTTTTTTTTCTCGTGGAGCCATTTGATACCCAAGAAGCTTCCCGAGCCCTTCCTATGTTCATTTTAAGCTTTTTCCTTCTTAAAAGGAGGAAGTCCTATTTGCAACCTCAGAGGCCATAAATTCTGAGTACCTCTCAATTCAGCAACACTTAAAAATACATTTGGTATAAATCGGGATTATTATGAACACATTTCATGTTTAGAGCAGATGGGCAGAGTTTCATTTCTGGTTTATGAGTGAAACCAATGACAAAATAAGAAAATGGGTTTAAATTACCAGAAGAAAAAAGTTTTGCTTTAGAGAATGTTTGGAACTGTTGTTAATAAATCTCCACGGGCCGTACGATGCTCATAGACCTCATCTCCCTTTTTGTTCAGGTCTTGGGTAAGAGATAATTGAATAACCAGTACACCTGTCCTATTTCATGGATAATCTACTGAGGAAAGGAGAAAAAAAATCTCATAAAGATTTGTGTACCAGGCTTGAAATGCTTGGATGTTTGCTTCTACTCTGCACCTTAGGAACAAAGGGAGGGTCTGCAGATCTCATCAAGTTTATGGCCCTCCATCTAAGTCTGCTTGAATCATCACAGTCTTGTGTTGAGATAATGCCTCTGAAAGACCCAGAAGAAATAAAAGACAGGCCTTTATACTAACGAGATTGCGATTAATGGCCTAAGATGCCAGGATTGACTTCTGTTCCTGTTCAGATGTGACAAAAGAAAACCTTTAACTCAGCCACCCATCCAGTTGCTTTTAAAGAATAATATTAAAATTGAGATTATTAGTGTGTAATGTATGTAAATTGCATATTTGGTGTCAGCTACGCTTGTCAGGCGGCTTCTCCATTTCATGCATCTACGTATTAGACTATCGTGGTTCCCTTGCAAATTACATTGCCTTTGCTCAGCACAGTTTCTTTGGACAAGCATTTGTTAATCCTGAAACTTACTAGGGAGAGGCATTTAAGTGTTAATAGGTGCACACAAAACTCAGGACTACTTTTGATTTTGCTTGTCAGGTTTTTTTTTTGGGGGGGGGATACCACAGCATCAAATCATGATCTCAAATTGTTCAGCTGTAAGGCAAGGTGATGGCTGCCCATCAAAGATATAGGGAAGGCTGATACTTAGGGCCAGCTTGTTGTGTGGATGGAATATAGCTATTAAAAAGGGTTACATTGTGTGCTTTTCTCTTCATGTGTTGGTGAAGATATTACATGCATGTAAATTCCATACACGTAAATTTCTTCCCCCCCACCTTTTTTGTGTATTGCTCCAGGCAAAAGCAGTAAGGTTTGCTCTTCTACTTCAAGAGCCTAGTTGTTTGGACATTTGGGCACATGTTAGAAGCTGTTTGAGGCTCTTTTGTTGCTCAGCCATTTGTTTTGTCCATTTGACACACAGATCACAAATGCTGTGTCCTCAGTTTACCTTTATTGTTGTGAAGAACCAGGCAAGCAGATGGCCTGCCACCAACCCCTTTCCCAACGGAGGCACTTCATTTCCTTACACTTTCCAGAAGTTCATCTGTGGAGGGAAGAGGAATGATTTTGATTAAAGAGATTTGTTGGGTGTCAAGCAAAGCTGTGGTGGAGAGAGGCTCTATACAAAAGAGATCTCTCAAGAGCTTGTGCAGCTTTTGTTTCTCTTTTAAAGTAGATCCCGAGCTCATTACCGGGATGTGAGAACTCTTACATGTTTCCAGCGGTTCAAAGATGTCTGGTATCATAAAAAAAAAAAAAAAAAAAATCAGCCACACCAGAAAAAACCCTGGGCCATTTGTATGTTTCTATTCTGCCATGTTTGGAGATCTGCTCCATGGTGAAAGCCCCGTCGTTAATCCACTTACTGAATCCATGTGGGCTGTGGTAACCTGGTTCCATGTGGGCTGCGGTAACCTGGTTCCATGTGGGCTGCGGTAACCTGGTTCCATGTGGGCTGCGGTAACCTGGTTCCATGTGGGCTGCGGTAACCTGGTATCCCGGTTTTGCTCGGCAGGCTGTAGGAAGATGATGAGGGGGCCACGGGAACGCCTCAGAGGTCAGAACTGCTTGGTGTACGAGCCAGATGACTGGATTTCAGCTTCCCAGAACCCACATAACACCAGGCCAGATTCAAGTAGCACACATGCCTTTAATTCCAGTGTGCTTATGGCAGTGGGAGACGGAGCCCAGAAAATGCCAAAGCTTACAGGCCAGCTAGCCTTCCATTTATATCTGCAAAACAACAAGAGAGACCCTGTCTCAAATAAGGTGGAAGGAGGGGACCAACAGCCTGAGCTTGTCCTCCGGCCTCCACACCCGCACAGAGGCACACTCAAACCCGTGCATACGCATACTTCACACCCATAAGAACATGAGGAGAGCCCTGGGCTATGTCGAAAGTTACAACTTGTCCCAAATCTCTTTCCATAAAAGCAGTAGCTAATGGCTGTATCTGCCATCATACTCCTGAACCATGCCATGAGCAAACTTTCCTACTGAATTAATTTTTTGTTTGCCTGCCAAGCTGATCTAAATGGAAATTCTGTCAGCTATATTCTTCTGTACTTCAGACAAATCAAGTGCAACAACCTTATGGTTTTTAGGTCCATTTGATTTCCTCTAGCCATTGAGGAGGAAAAAACATTGAGTGTGATTGCTAAGTTTATAGCTAAGCTACTAGGATAAGAAGTTTTTTTTGTTTGTTTGTTTTTTTTTTGTCGCTAGCAATATACAAAAGAGCCACGCTAGGTTCCAGTGCAAGGCCAGTGGTCTGAATCAACCCTTTATATGTGGTTGGAATTCAATGTAAAGCTTTTAATTTATTATTGCATTTGCAAAATGGCAATATCTAGAGAAATCTGAATACTTGCATATTTATTCAATTAGGGGCTGAATGTATGCTTTGTACCATGCACACAGAAAACTTGATTCAGTCATTAGTTGTATACTATTTTTTGTTGTTTTATTATTTTTTTTTTTTAAAGAATCTGCCCTGCAAAACAGTCTGGGTTTTATCAGAGGTGTATATTTTTTAAAGTATAGTGTGATATTTAAAAATTGCTTTTGACGTGTAGCTCCAGGTCAGTGAACTGGAGTTTCTGAGATCAGTGACTGTATTGTCTCTATGATCAATGGCAGAGGTGGAAGTGCCATTTCAAATACATATTTTTGTTCACGAGGGACAGTGTGGCATTAGCATATGTGTGTGTAGATAGTGTGTAACCGTCAAATCTGGGCATTGATATACCCACCACCTCAAATGTGTCATTTCTTTGAGTTGGGAACATTCGATTTTGAAATATTCAATTAATTGTTGCCAGCTATAGCTAGCTGATGGTGCTGTAGCTCTGTTGTAGTCAGTTCCACACTGCTGGGATGAACAACCAAACCAGACATAGTTTATGGGAGGAAGGGATTTCTTTCAAGCTTACAGATCCAGGAGAAGTTCCATCAAATGGCAGAAGAAGCTGGCTCCCATTCATAGATTCAAGCAGACATCACCAAACATCCAGCACCACAGGCAAACCCAGCTCGAGCTCCAAACCTCTCTGTACAACTTTAGGCTGGAATTCAGATCCACTCTGAGTGACATGTCTTCCCCTTACACACACACGTGTAGCAGGAATCTGTCTGCAAGAGGCTGAAGCTGCAAACTCAATATTTAAAAATTTTTATTTACTTATGAGAGAGACAGAGAGAGAGAATAAAGAGAGGAAGATAGGAAGAATGGACACACTGAGGCCTCCAGCCACTGCAAATGAACACCAGATGCATGTGCCACCTTGTGCATCTGGCTTACATGGATCTTAGGGAATCAAACCTGGGTCCTTTGGCTTTGCAGGCAGGCACATTAACTGCTAGCCCATCTCTCCAGCCCTCCAACTCAATTTTAATAAATTTAATAAAATATCTGAGTCTATGGGGGAACATACCTTCAAGCAGAGTCTGTTATTCTTCCTATCTAACTGTACCTGTGGATCCAGAAGCTATTCTCTCTCCATCTGTCCCTCACTGTACCCTTCCCAGCTCCTGGGCACATTGTTCTAAACTTTTTGAACTATCAACTTTTAGCTCCCGCATATAAGTGAGAGCATGTGGTGCCTGGCTTCCTGTTTGGTCAAACCACAGATTAAAATTTCAACATTAAAGGGAATATTTCTTGGTTGTCAGAAGACTGTGCAGCTAATCCTTATCCTTTGTGCTGAGCTAATGAAGGAGGGGGTGTCTTTTTTTATTAAAAAACAAAACAAAACAAGGGCTCTCTTTTCTCACAAAATACCCCTCGTATGTCATCGGTGCAGACTGCATTAAAAAAGACCTAGTAAAGCTGATGCATCTGTTCTGAGACTCACACGTGCTCCCTGAGGAGCACATCTCCTATTTGTGCACTTCTGTGGGAGCACGGCAGCTCAGGTCAGCACTTCCCGGTGTCTCACAGGTGGAATTTCTGGTTGCTGTGGATGTCAAATGATGTTGTTGATACAGCGGATGTCTCTTCTACCTCCACACTCTCTCAGCCTTCCCAAGACCTTCAGAACTTGGGCTGGGGGAGGGGACCAGTTTTACAGAAAGGGGTGCAAAGTGCTTACTGATGTTTAGCAAGGGCAGACAGGGGAGTAGAGGAAAGAATTCCTTTTTGGTCACTTGGCTGCAGAGTGCGGGAAAGCCACTGATCTCAGCGGAGCCCTGCAATTAGGATACCCAGTCATCCTCCATGTTGCCAGTGCACTGGGCAGAGAGGAGGATGTCATGTAACACAACATCTTCTGCTCCAAAAGGCCTTCCACCTAGATGAAACTGCTTGCTCTAGTTTATTATGAATTATGCATAAGCCTCGGATGAAGCTGTACTGTTAGGTTTGAGCAATGTTTGCATGTGTCATGGCTGCTGGGGTGACGGTTGTGTGTTTCCTTAGCTGCAGGTTTGGGTTATGGGAACTCTGAGAAAACATTTTAAAGTATCATCTCACTCTTGTACTGAAGGTTGCCCAAGCATAAAGCACTTCCCTTTCTAAGTTTAGAATCACAAGTCCCAAAGGTCAATTAGTGTTCAGCAAACATGTCTTGGAGCAGCCATGAAAGGCAGCTGAGATGTATGTTTGATTTTCCACAGTCGTGTCCTCGGGCAGCTTTGTGAAGCAGTCATGGGTTTGAGCACACACACCCGTTAGAGGACTACTGTGATTGTGGGAAATTTCCTGAAATGAGAAGCATTAGCAGCAGGTCATGCCATTCCTCACAGAAAGAGTTTGAGACTCTCTGCGTAAAGTGATGAATGAGGGTATCTGACCCACATCTGTTTTACATTAGAAGAGAACATTGCCTTGACATCCTTAGGAGCATTTGTCAAGATTCCCTGGACAGAGCTTCTGTAAATTACATGCTGCAAATGTGTCAGGGTCAGATAAGAGGATATCATTAAGTCCCAAAGTTTACTCTGGGCTATGTCAGTCTATCTTAATATTCTACGGGCCAGCGATTTTTTTCCTAGAGCTGTTTTGTTATATTTTTCTTTCACAGAAGAAAAATACATGAATGCCACACCTCCAATATTGGACATGTCCCTTTCTCACAAATCATATTAATTGTAGACATAGTCACAAAGCATATTAAATGCAGGCATGCGTAAATGAATTAAAACATATGAGGATTTTATTATACCCATGGTGGGTCTAACACAGTCAAATATCTAGTGCATTAGTTGGCATATTTTTTCCTTTAGGTGGAATGAGCTTTTTCTAAATGGGCCGTATCCCCTGATGATAGGTGGACATGGTGGACATGGTGTGACTGTTCATCGGAGGTGAACTATACATGTGCATACATGTCACAGGCCATTTCTAGGCTACTTGTCTACCTTTATATTTCCTCACTAGGCCTTGGAGAATATTGCTTGGCCGAGGATGGAGCTCAGTGGTCGGGTGCTTGCCTAGCATGAGCAGGGCCCTAGGTTTCATCCATAGCCCTCCAAAGCAAAGGGGAAAAAGCAAACAAACAAAAGCAACAGGAATATTGCTGTTGGCTCTGCTGAGAATTAGATACTGTCAGGAGTTGAAATAATGGAAGTTATTTCTATGGTTGGTCCACAGGATGGGAGGAGAACTGAACTAAAAGTCCATTTTTATTAGCCTCCTTTCCAAGAAAACTGTGGGAGCATGTGCAGTGTGGGAGCACGCTGATCTAGACCTCACAGTCCTTCTTATGCATTGAGCGTGACGCGTGTGGCTAAGGATGGAGCGTCCTTAGCGGTGTGCCCTCCATGTCCTGGTTCTCTCTCTGGTGAGGTGAAGGTCCTGACCCTTTCCCTATCTCAGCGTGGGTGAGAAGGTTGCCATGCAGACCTTCAGAGAAACATCTACCTTTAGGCAACTTCCCTCTTAGAGATTTCAAACAGACAGGACTCCAAAGCTAATTAGTTATATGCTAATCAAGTACCTAATGATTGTGAAAGCATTTGAATCCAAAGACATTTTCAGGGAAGTCAGCACTGCTTAAATTGAGCCTCAGAGATACAGTCAATCCCTAAGACCTAACTGTTGGTAGACTCGGGGAATACCTGTATTGGTAAAAGACATTTGATAAAGATTTGATTTTTTTTGGCTTTGAAAATAAATTACACTGAAACAGAAAAAAAATAATAACATATGTAGTTATTATAGCCTTTGAGGGAAAAGTAAAAGTACATACAATAAAGAAATAGCTTCCATATCCTATAAAACTGTTATTCACATGAGTTTTTTTTTTTTTTAAGAAGCTAAACACATGTTGTTAAATGCTAAGTTAGAAGAACATCTGATTACTTAAGAAGAAAGAAAATAAAGGCATGTGCCAGGACTCCCCCTAAGGCAAAAAGAATCACCTATGCATCCATCCTAATTTGCTTAGTCAGTTTAGATTTTTTGATAAGCCCTGAGCTCTTTCAACTGAGGTGCACAAAGCCATTCCATTTGCTCCTACACAAATATTTTCCAGACACATCGCTTTAAATGTAAATCTTAATTTGGCCCATAGTTTTTATCTTTTATATTTAATCTTAACAATAGGGAAATAAATTTAGGAGAAATTCACCATGAAGCAGTTGTGAAGAGTTAGTTTCTCCTGAACCATATAATCTGCGAATCAAGATATAAACAACCTGTTTGGAATTCTGAAATTTGAGAGTGCATACAAAGAGAGCTTCAAAAAATGTCTCTAATATGCAAGAACAGGCAGAAAAAATGTATAAGCACAAAATCAGGAGGCTTTGAATTGCTTTCTTAAAAATTAATTATGAACCTCACTGTATTAATGTGTAGTATAGTGGTCATATTCCTATTGGGTTATACTCTTTTTTCTTTTTTTTTTTTGGTTTTTTGAGGTAGGGTCTCAGTCTAGTCCAGGCTGACCTGGAATTCACTGTGTAGTCTCAGGCTGGCCTCAAACTCATGGCGATCCTCCTACCTCTGCCTCCAGAGTGCTGGGATTAAAGGCGTGTGCCACCATGCCTGGCTCAAATTTTTTTTTCTTTTTCTTTTCTTTTCTTTTTAAAAATTTTTATTAACATTTTCCATGATTATAAAAAAAATCCCATGGCAATTCCCTCTCTACCCCCAAGCTCAAATTTTTAAAAAACATTTTGTTTATTTGAGAGAAAGAAAAAGAGGTAGACATATAGAGAGAAACAAAGAGAAAGAATGGGCACGCCAGGTCCTCTAGCCGCTGCAAAGGAACTCCAGACCCATGTGCTACCTTGTACATCTGCCTTCACATGAGCACTAGGGAATCCAACTCAAGTCCTTAGTCCTTAATGGCAGAACAATCTCTACAGCCCAGAATTGATTTTTAAGGGTCATCTGTAAATCAGTTTAGAAGTGGTACCCAGCTGGGTGTGGTGGGGCACGCCTTTAAGCCTAGCACTCAGGAAGCAGAGATAGGAGGATCCAGATAGTTTGAGGCCACCCTGAGATTACATAGTGAATTCCAGGTCAGCCTGAGCTAGTGTGAGTAAGACCCTACCTCAGGAAACAAAACGAAACAAAACAAAACGAAGTGATGCCCAGAACCTCTTTGTAGTGGACCATCCTTCCAGACGCCTGACCGATACTCTCTTAGTTTCACACAACTACAACTCAACTGCCAAAGCCCCTTGTCCTTTCCAATGGGACAGAACCGGATTTAAGGACATCTTTCTTGTTGAGTCCCCTGCATTTACCTGCCATCTCATTTGCATGTGGTCAGCATTTGGGAGGCATGATTGAGTAGCCTTGAATTTTCTTTTGAAATTGTTTTGGAAAACCAAGGCAATTGTGCTCCCCCCCCAACCAGCGAAATTAAAAGAAAAAAAAAGACAAGCAAACCAACAAAATTCAGAATGCCAGCACTGCAATTGAAGTAGCTTACTACTTGTTTGAGAAGACAGAATCGTATTTGAAACAATGGGGATTTTATGTTAGGCTCTGAATATCAAATGGTTGTAGGACAAGCATGCATAAAAGAAAGCTGGTAATATTCTTAGAAGGAGACTATGGCTGGGTGACATTCCATAACCACACTGGGGGAGTTCTTAGAAGCTCGTTTACTAATTTCTCATGCATAAAAAGAAGTTTCCATAGCTTTCCTTGAACCACATAAGACACAAAATAGCTTTTAAAGAGACATACATAAAAGTGTAACGGGACCCTTCCGTAGAGAGTTGAGGTTTTGGATCATGTTTAGGGAAAGTAATGTATTTTCTACTGGAATAATCACCTCCCCCACCAAGTTCCTTTTTAATTTCTTAAGTGGTGGATTATTAAAATGGTGTCTGTCTCAAGTTTTCTTAATATGAAATGTTGCAATAAATCATGCGATATTTTTAAGTCCTCCTCTTCCTCTTTCTAGACAGAGCTGCTCTGTGTAGCCCAGGCTGGTATCAGGCTTTAGTCTTCCTGCCTCAGCCTCCCTATGATAGGCTCAGGCCTTTGTACCCTGAGATCTCGTCTGTAAGATGGTGCTTAGATAAGTGACCTGAGGAGTGCTGTGGAAAGAAGCAGAGTGTCTGCCCCTTGGGCGAAATAAAGGAATCCGAAGGACCAAAGGTAGCTAACTGCTCTCAGAGTCTCTCTCCACCCTCACATCAGTCACTGCAAGGATTGGGATGTAGAGCTGAGGGCTGTTGCTAGTTTAGAAGCCTTTGAGGCCTGACTCCCCCTCTCCCTGGGTCCTTTGAAGACCATCTCTCATTGGCCTGGATAGGGCCCCTGAAGATGGTGCCGTGCTTTCTCCTCCATCCTCCAGTAGATATGTTTCAAAGTCTGAAAGGTAAATTCTGTTGTATTTTTTTCTAATGCAATGAGTACAAAAAAGCAAAAATACTGCTACATGAGCCAGGCGTGGTGGCACATGCTTTAATCCCAGCACTCAGGATGCAGAGGTAGAAAGATTGCCAAGAGTTTGAGGCCATCCTGACATTACATAGTGAATTCCAGGTCAGCTTAGACTACAGTGAGACCAAACCTCAAAAAAAAAAAAAAAAAACTGCTACATGAACAATATTATGAGCTGATTTTTTTCCTTTTTCTTTTTTTGCTGATCAGAAGGGTTTATTTCTTTTCTTTTAGAACCCTCATTTGGTTGTGGCCCCCTTTATAGAAATAGTTATTGCTACAAAATTAAGAAAATAGTTATTACTGCTTTCAAAATTATGCAAACAAGAAATGTGTGGCAGGGGACTAAAATGTTTATCACAAAAATGTACATGTGTCGCTCATGGGAGAGAGCGCGTGTTTTGAATAAAATTCTGCTTTGAGTTCCTAAACTATAACTGTACATAGCATATCCCATCTCTCTCTTAAAGTGACATACCATGAGCAGAGTCTCAAGGAAGTATTTGTGAAGATTATTATTCATTAAAAATATTTTTAGTCCAAGACCTCTGCACATTTCTTCTCTGGTCAATAGCACTAGATGATTGTTTTTCCTAAGTGCTTCCACTTTACTTCCCGCAGCTTACTTATAGTGAAGGATGTGTATGTTGCCACAATCCTCTTTCATTAGAAAACCACATTTTCCTTATTTTTCCCCCTGTTTATTCTTCCCATCAGGTCAGCACACCAAGACGTGCTCCTTGATTTGCAACACAAGTGTGTGCTTAGTGCCACAAAAACTCTTTAAATAGATATATCTTATTTAAATAGATATATTTGGACTGAAAAAAATATTTAGTAAGCAAGTGTCTCAATCAAAGTTTATGCCTCTTCCTAGTATATGATGAATAATTATCTGTAAGTTCAAAAACAGGCAAAGAAAAAAATCCCTGTAGGTGAAAGAGCATCTAGAAAAGAATTTAAATGCATTCTTGTTTACGTTAAAAATTTTTCAGTGAAAAGTTAAAATATTATGAGCAGTGTTGGGAAAATCGAAGGGAATCCATGTTCTAGTGACTTTCTGTCTTTTTATAGCTGTGTTTTTGACTGACTCAAACATTGTTTTGGGATAGTCTCTTTCCTACAATCTTCAATAAAACCATACATGGCTAGTGATGATTACTTTTTAGAACACAACTGATTTTCACACAGCAACATATACCTCCAGCAGGCTTAGGTCCCAGGGGTGTCTTTCCAAACTGAGGCATATTGTGTTGTTTTACCCACACCTGCTGGTCTTCTCACATGTTCCTATGAAGTAATTCAAATGAAAGGGAAGGCGGGGGATATACATGGCCTGTTTGAATGGAGGGAATGGAGAATTTACTGAAGGTAAGAAACAGATTTTCTGTCTCTCTGATGGTCTCTTGGGCTCACTGAAGATGGATTGGTTTAAAGCTTTAGTTCAAGGTTTTGTTGGCTGTATGATTATGCAAACCTTTCCCAAAGGAAGTTAGGCGCTTTATTTTCCAGTGTGTATAAATTGCTTTCAGGGATGCATGACTAGCCCCGGATCCCTGATTTGCTGGAGCCTTTAGACCCCAGAGTCTCAATGGAACTGCCTCGTGTATACACGGTGCTTTGCAGCTCATAGCGGGGACTGTCACCCGTGTTAGTTTTCATGCCTGCAGAACTGTCAGGGACCTGTGTGCAGTGGTAAGGCTCTACTTTTCAACACTTGACAGTTGGGGTGATTCCTGGGGATTCTTCACCCAACAGGTATAATATTTTTCAACTTCTTTCCGAGACAAGTAACTTCCTCTTTTGGGTGGGCATTCTCCAGCTGCAGAATTGATTGTCCACTTGATGTCCGTGATGGCGTGTGGGAAGGGTCAGTGAGTGTGTTCGGAGAATACCGAGCTCATCTGAAAGTTGCTTTGTGGTTGCTTCCTTTTGTTATTAAGTTGTCTGTCTGCCTCTCTAGGGCCATTTAAGAAAGCTAACTTTGAGGAGTGCATCCCAAGCTGGGGGAAAGGGCCTCAGGTCACGCCTCTTGGATGAGGGAGGCACAAGGGAAGATCAGGAAAGGAAAAATAGCTTCTACTTAGTGAATGGTGGTCAAGACAAAAGATGAGCTTTCTTGAAAGGGGATATAGTGATAAAAAAAAAAAAAAGTACATACTCACATAAAAACCTGCTTTGGATTCATTTATTTTACTTTTTCCTGGGAGTCGAACCAGGGCTTTGTGCTCTACTGCTGAGCTACAGCCCAGTTTGGACATTTAAGAAAGATATCAGCTAGTGGCTATTTTTAGTTGCATTTGATGGCTGAGGATGTACTTGGCCTGGTATGCACAAGGCCCTGGGTTCAATCCCCAGGACTGGAAAAAAAAAAAAAACAAACAAAACACAAAAACCAATCACATGTGTTTACAGATGTAATACATTAGACATTTTCTGTGTGACCCAGTAGAACTCCCTCGCTCGGTCCCTTCTTTCGCTTTCTTTGAAATCGCAGTCTGATGTTATCATGGAGGACATGGGTGTAATCTCTCCCTGTCTCTGGTCATCATCCGCTCTTTCCTTCTCTCCCTTCTCCCGACCCCCTCCTTTTTTCCTGAAACTACAGTCAGATGTTATCACTGGGCATGAGGTAATGTCGCTGCCACTTTCAATAGAGGTCACAGTCCTTGGAACTCTTCAACAGATTCCCAAAGATATAGCAACTGGACTTTCAACTTTCCCTGTCAGCTATGGTCTACCATCTGTTTCTGCCCACGGTCTAACTTTTTCCAATCGGCTTGTTTGCTCTAGGTGATGGGACTCCTGACCAACCATGGTGGGTTACCTCATCAGCCTCAGACTGACTATGCGCTCTCCCCTCTCACTGGGGGCCTGGAACCTACGACTACGGTGTCAGCAAGCTGCAGCCAGAGACTGGAACATGTGAAGAATCTGGACAGTCTGCCCACATCGCAGTCCTATTGCCCACCAACATATAGCACCACAGGCTACAGTATGGACCCTGTCACAGGCTACCAATATGGGCAGTATGGACAAAGTAAGCCTTGGACGTTCTAGGGGTAGCCCCTGCTGGAAGGGAGAGAAATCACCTCTTGCTTGAGAGAGGGAGGGAGAGGCTTGATTGAGCCTTTTATCCCAGTATCAATTTCGTGGCAAAGCCAGCCCATTGCTCCCTTGTATAATCATTTTCTTAACCGATGTCAATAACATCTTGCAGTTATTAATTGCTGAGTCGTAAAACCCGATTGTCAGTAGGTAAAACATGGAGGTTGGCCAAAATGAAATAACCCCTGGCATTAGAAACACATGTTATTAATGAGGTCAGCTCGAGGATCAGACAGGGGTAATCCAGGGACACAGAGTTGTGTCAAACTTGTCTCAGGAATAAAAATATTAGCCTCGATCCTTTGATACCATGCGATTAAATATGACATTGTCAGCCTGTAGCTGATCTTGCCCCTTACTGTGAATTGTCCCGGCATGACCTAAAAAGCTGCGTGTGTTTCCTTACAGGTGCCTTTCATTATCTCAAGCCAGATATTGCATAAGTGAACTGTCCACGTGGAGCTAAAGCTGGCCCTGTTTCCGGCTTCCACAGCCTAGACATGAAGAATCTTCTCAGAAAAAAAAATAATTAAAAAAATAATCACCCTTTGGGGGAGGTGGAGACCAAGGAAAGTGATTGATTTTCTTTCTCCAGTAGTTGGTTTCAGATTCTTTTGAACGTGTTGGACAGAAGCAGTGGAGAAGAGGAAAAACTGGAGTGTGAAAACAATGTAATGTGTTTGAGGCAATGCTGTCACAGGCTGCATATCAAAACACCCGAGTCATTGTTGCTCATAAACAAGGAGCTAAAAACATTCCGTGTATGTGTGTGTGTGTGTGTGTGTGTGTGTGTGTGTGTGTGTACGCGCGTGTGTATGTGTCTGAGATTTACCTGGACTGGTTTGAGCAAGCAGAATCTTCCAAAATATCCTAAGAGAATCAAGTCAGTAGGCTAACACAACTACAACTTTAACACTGCTGGTGCAATGAAGCAGGCATGGAGGAATACTTGATTTTACACACTGGAAATCCATTTAAAAGTCAATGCCACCATATTTTGGGAAGCTAGACTAGATGGAGAGTACCTCCCCAAATAAATTATTTGTTATCATATCCTCACTGTAATCTAGTTGTCGACAAATATCCCAGACATGTCTTGCGACAGGATGTGGGCTAATGGGAAGAAGAGCTTGTTTTCTTTCCTGCTGTGGGGAGAGGTGTATGGTGTTTTACCAATTCACATTCATTTGGAAACCAGTCTGGGTGTGTGGGGGGGAAGGGCATGGTGGAGAGGAAGTGGCACACACCCCGTATCTGCTTCTCAGTGTGCAATATTGTGTACCTCACAGATGCTTTGGCCAAGGCCAAGGCGATAGAAACGAAATCAGAACTATATTTTTGCAGGCATTTTATTTTTGCAGCCCGTGAGTCCTTGTGGTAGGATGCAGCGCTAATGCTCCCTCGGGGCTGGGCAACCAGCACCCTGCTTGCTCCTTTTGATTAGAGACCAGGTCCGAAAAGAACGCTTTTTATGATGATTACGTTTACATTCTTCTCTTTTCTATGAAAGGCAGGCAAGAAGAGAATTGTCCACGTGGCTCTCATGTACTTTTAAATTATACAATGATATCCAATATTAAAAGACGGTAGGAACTGAGGTTTACATATATTTGTGTGGTGACATTTTAGAATGTCAATAAATCTGTGTTTTGAAATGTTAAGAAGAACAAGAAGGCGGAAGGCAGTGTTATTTATTTCTTTCTATTCTTGGAACCATGAATGAGGTAGGCACAAATGCATTCCTTTTAGTGTTGAGAACCAGAGTTAGGGTGGTAGTGGGTGTAGGCATAGTACTGAGTTAGCGCAGACGTTGGACAGGGTGAAGCAACAAGGAGAAGAAGTGTCTTTGTGTTGCAGCCTCAGCCAACAACAGTGTGTTGTAAAATGTCTCTCATGTAAAAAGTGCAGTAAATATTTACTATTTATAACGAATAAACAGTTATGAAAACTTGCTCAACACTGTTTCTTTGGGGGAACTGGTAAATATAGTACAAGTGAAAACGAGGCTGAGGGGAGCCCAGCAAGGGGCGTACTCCACTTCTAGAACAAAGGAGCTTCCACAGCCCACAGCTGGATTCTGCTGAGCAGCTTGGTTGGATACTGTCAGGAGGACTGATGTCTTCCTGGGCGGGGAGCCTCGAAGGCCAGTCCGCTGTCCTCCCTCTCTCAGGGCCATCAGATCCTCTCAGTGTCTCCTGAAGTATGTTTCCTGGTACATCAGGCTCCACCTTCAGCCCCCGAGAACTTCTCTACTGAAAACTTTATTTAAATGTCTCCCGTTTTCTTTATTGTGCTCTCTCCATTCACTTCGGTCTTCAGAGGACATATTACTGCTTATTTTTTTTGTTTCCCACCTCCCTTCTCTCCGCTTGGCACCTCCCAATCTGTGCCCTCCCAGCGCCTCCTGCCCCTCTTCCTACATTTATTTCATGTGTCAGGCATGGAGCCTGAGGCTGGAGAGGTAAGGGATGGAGCACACAGTGTCCTGGCACCCTGGGCCTTGTTACTATGGGGAAATGATCACAGAACACTTTGAGCTCTTATATTAACTTCGTCCCAATGTCCCATGTGATGTCATTAGCACTCCTCTTTTACAAATGATGAAACTGAGGCACAAGCCTGAACTGATGGCTCAGGGGCTAAAGGCACTTGCTTATAAAGCCTGCCAGCCTAGGTTTGATTCCGCAGTACTTACATAAAGATAGATGCACAAAGTGGCACATGCATCTGGAGTTGGTTCACAATGGCAAGGGGCCCTGTGGCACCCATCCTCTCGTTCTCTAATAAATTAAAAAAAAAAAAATATATATATATGTATATGTTGAGGCACAAGGAGCTTGTCTGATGAGGTCACCCAGTGGCAATGGCAGGATCTGAATGAACCGGACTTTCCAGTGTCAGAACCTAGGTGCCTAAACTGACACTTTTCTCCCTCCTCCGGCCCACACTAATGTGAGGGAAACATTATAGACATTATAGTAGGTAACTGCTGGCCATGTGTAGCTGTTTAAGTTCAAAGTAACTAAAGGAATATAAAAAATTAAAAGTTAGTTGTTCCCTTGAGCTTGCCACATTTTATGTGTAATATAGCCTCATGTGGCTAGAAGCTGCTGTGTTGGGTGGCATTGGTATAGAACATTCTGGAACTTTATTGCAGAGTTCTATTAGTCGACAGAGCATGTGAGCTCAACTTTTAGGCATCTCAAGGGCTTGATATGCTGCTCTTTATCTGACAGTTGTCTATTCAAAAAATCATACAGATATAAGGAAGGAAAGTAGTTGTCATTGAAAACTTCCCTCATTTACAGATGAGTGGACTGAGGGCCAGAGTTGTCAAGCAGGCCAAGGTCAAAGCCACACACAAAAGCAGCCAAAATAGGATTCGACTCGACTTCTACCAACTTCATGGTACTTCTCTCCACTGTGGGTTTTTTTCTTTTTCTTTTTTTGGTTTTTGGTTTTTTGAGGTAGGGTCTCACTCTAGCTCAGGCTGACCTGGAATTCACTATGTATTCTCAGGGTGGCCTTGAACTCATGGTGATCCTTCTTCCTCTGCTTCCTGAGTGCTGGGATTAAAGGCGTGCACCACCATGGCTGGCCACTGTGGCTTTTTCTTTCTTTTTTTCATTTTTTGTTTTGTTTTGCGAGGTAGGGTCTCACTCTAGCCCAAGCTGACCTGGAATTCACTATGTAGTCTCAGGCTGGCCTTGAACTCACAGCTATCCACCTGCCTTTGCCTTCCAAATGCTGGGATTAAAAGCATGCACCCACCATGCCCAGCCATCCATTGCTGTTTTTGATGCCACTTCATAAGATTGACCTACCCTTGTGTCAAACTCAAGTTGAAAGCGGGCATTAAAAAAAGAATTGACTCTGACTCGTAAGAATTGCCTCCAGGATTCTGATTTCACAAGCGATGTTGGTCTCCAGGACCACTCTCACTGTGCCGGTGGACTCCAGGACCTGCCGTGTGTGGCTCAGCTCCCCCTTCTCTTATTTCTCCTTGTCTTTGAAAGCCACATCTCTGCTGATGTTCCTCAGGTGCAAAGTCTCTATAGATCTTCCTCCTCCTATTTTTTTCATTAAGCAATCTCTAGGTGCATGAGCCACTGAATTCTCCCCTATTGTTGGCATCCCTATTCTCATTTCCTGGGACAAGCCACCCTGAGGATGTCCAGCTCTTGGCATGTGACCAGGCTTGGCCCTGCTTACGTGTAGTTTCCACCCTAACCACACACTGTTGTATGCATAAAAGACTAAAAGTGGAAACTAAAAATCAGAATTCAAGATAATTGTAGATACTATGGTTACTTGATGAGTCCTTCCTATGCAGCAGTTTTCTTAGAAATGCATGTTTCAGAAGTGTTCTATTTCATTCTGTAAGTTAACTCTGTCTGAAGATCCATTTTCACACACCTTTGACTACTTGGCCATGAATGGAAGGGACCTTTGTCCACATTGGTATGTAGAACTGGAGTAGTGAAGAGTGGATTCATGAATGCCCCATGTAAGCATGGCATGGAAGGGTCCATCTTCGCGCTGTATTCATGAGAGTTAAAATAAGCGCATGGGGCTGGAGAAATGGCTCAGTGGTGAAAGCACTTGCCGGCAAAGCCTAATGACCCAGGTTCAATTCCCCAGTACCCACATAAGCCAGATGACATACTGGGCACAAACATGTGGAGTTTGTTTGCTATGGTTAGAGGCTCTGGCCTGCCCATCCTCATTCTTTCTTTCTCTGCTTATAAATAAATAAATAAATAAATAAATAAATAAGGAAAAAATGCACACACGGAACTAGAACCAAGTTCTCTATCGAAGGAAATTTATTCTGAAGAACTGGACCTTACTGACTCTAAGTGAATGATTTTTTTTAAATGTTTAGTCACCCATAGATAAAGAGAACTAGGTCAAACAAGAGGTACAAATGACAAGAAGCAATATTTATGACCAGCCTCAGCTTTAGAAAAAATAAAGGTTAGTTGTACACAGTGTGCGAAGAAACAGAAGAGATAGGCTGGGGAGATAATTGGTGTAGTGTTTGCCATGTAGGCGTGAGGTTCTGAGTTTGATTCCCAGTACCCATGGAAAAGTGCTGGGCATGGTGGGTGGTGCACACATATAATCCCATCCATGGGGAAGTGGAGACAGTCTGGATTTTACCCATCAGCCAGTTATGGTGAGCTCTAGGCCAATGGGAGACACTGTCTCAAAAAAAAGAAATATAGATGGGTGGCATTGCTTAGGATGATACCTGAGGTTCTCTGATTTCTGTACATGAATGCACACCGATAGGGACACCCATTTATACACACATGTGCATAGAAAAAATGTTTTGCAAAGGACTAGAAAGGGATAGAAGTTGACCCAGGGCTTCCTTTTCAATCTTGCTAAGCATTGTACCCCTGGAGCCTAGCAGCAAGGCTCACCCATAATGGACACCCGAAAACCCACCCACTGAATCAATGGATGAGTGATTCCCATACACTCCTTACTTTTCTTGCGGAGAAGAGAACATGTGGTTCATGCAGGACCAAAGTCACACAGACTGTCTCAAGGTTGGATTGGCTGAGGGAAGCAGTGGGAGGCCAAGGCCTGATAGGCCAGTAAGCCCTACTTACTAGACATCTAATGTTTCTGATGGATACAGAGAGGATTAGGTAGGATTTGCTGCACTTACCACAGGGAGGTTTAGAATTTAAAGGAAGCCAGTAGTTGGTTTATTTCTTAGAAGAATGGCTCTGGACTCTGGCTGGAGAACAATGTGGAAAGAGAGAGGGTGTGGGGAGAAAGGGAGAGAAGGAGAACAGGTGAAAGAGAAGATGAGCGAAGATCCTCAGGGCCCCCTAGACCACTGGGCTCAGAATCCACAGAGACAGATGCAAGGCGGGTTGGCAAAGCAAGATGAGATCCTGGGGAGAAGTCTTGACTGTGTCGAAGCCTTGGCCATACCTGTCTGTGGAGGTTTGCTGGGGCTTGCAGCAGTGGTTTGGGATGTTTGCCTTGCACACCTGCGACTGAGGAGTTACTGCGGAGTATCTATTCATGGGCTTTGTCTTCCCCAAAGTGCCTCCCTTCCTCCAACTCTGTAAGCCAGAGTGCAAGCGATGGACAGACAGCATGACCAGGGATGGTATGTGAGAGGCATGCTGCAGTTAGGTGAGCAAGCCGGTCTATTTAGAGTGATGCTTTAATCCCATCACGTCTTCAGCTGGAGGCCTGCAGGCCCTTCCATGCAGATGAATCATGCTTGGCCTCTTCCTCACAAGGGGGAATGACATCTTGTTCCTTAGGCTCTTGTGATCCTGTGGCACTGGGGAGAGTTCTGAGCACACATTCTTGTCTGCCTGACTCCCCACTTTATATAGCTGAGTCCTCACATAGCTCCCGAGCCCTAGAAAGGATCCTTGCTAATGCTGGGTCTTTTCACTATTTGCTTGGTAGACGGAGATAAGCAGATTTGTGTCTCTTAGCTAACTGGTTAATTGGATGCTTACAGAGCCAGCGTGTGATGGGTAGTGAGGCTTCAATAATGAACAGGACCCAGTTCCTGCTGTCAAAGACCCTAGGAGAGAAGAACGAGGTGGGCCTTGGTACAAAAATGTTTTGGGACTCAAAGTAAAACGTTTACACGAGGACCCAAGGATAAGATAAACTTCCACATGACATCAGAACCATTTCTAGAAAGAGCCATCTTGGGCGGAATCTCCAAGCATGAAGTAGGAATAGACGGGGCAGAGTCAGTGACAAAGGACATCCTTGCTAGCTGTATTGTCAGACAGAAGAACCCAGGGAGATCAGATGGGGGCCGGGCTTCCCATTCTGTGCAGCAAGAGG
Organism: Jaculus jaculus; assembly: GCF_020740685.1. Taxonomy (NCBI): domain Eukaryota; kingdom Metazoa; phylum Chordata; class Mammalia; order Rodentia; family Dipodidae; genus Jaculus; species Jaculus jaculus. Next base: position 10,692,299 of record NC_059105.1, read on the forward strand.
AGACCACAGTCAGCATTCTGAAAACACCTAGTGGGTGGGATTCAGAAGACCTCAACTGAGCTAATTCTCCCTACCACAAGAAATTGGCTGGTAGCTCAAATCGCAAGGGCCCATTAAGAAAGTGGGAGAAGGCTTGCATATCTTCTGTCATGACCACTTTCCTAAGCTGACTGCCAAAGCTTGGCAAGGATGTAATGTCAGCTCTAAATAGATACTCCGCAGTAACTTCTCAGTCCCAGGTGCGCAAGGTGAACATCCCAAACCACTGCTGCAAGCCCCAGCAAACCTCCGCAGACAGGTATGGCCAAGGCTTCGACACTAAATTGTGTGTATTCACTTATCTGGGAGAGAATGGACACGCCAGGACCTCCAGCCACTGCAAATGAATTCCAGATGCATGTGCCACCTTGTGCATCTGGCTTACTTGGGTCCTGGGGAATCAAACCTGGATCCTTTGGCTTTGCAGGCAGATGTCTTAATTACTAAGCCATTTCTCCAGCCCAGTATATTTTTAATTAATTAATTAATTTATTGGAGAGAGAGAGAGAGAGGGAAGGAGGGAGAGAATGCACCTGTATTCTCATTTGGCAGACGATTCTGGGAGACAGCTTCAGGCTGCTCTGTGCTGTTCCAGACACTGAATTAAGAAGATGCAACCGGGCTGGAGAGATGGCTTAGTGGTTAAGCACTTGCCTGTGAAGCCTAAGGATCCCGGTTCGAGGCTCTATTCCCCAGGACCCACGTTAGCCAGATGCACAAGGGGGCGCATGCGTCTGGAGTTCGTTTGCAGTGGCTGGAGGCCCTGGCGTGCCCATTCTCTGCCTCTCTCTCTCTCTCTCTCTGTCTGTTGCTCTCAAATAAATAAAAATAAAGTGTGTGTGTTTTTTTTTTTTTTTTTTTTAAAAAGAAGATGCAACCATCTTCATTACCTCCACCTGTTTCTCCAGGCTAGCTAGCATGACTCATGCTAACCAATTATCCAATTCTGGGTAATATCCTGTCATTCTTTTTCCTCAACCTTGTTGTGGAAAAATCTGTTCTCTTTTTCTTTTTTGAGCTCCGTGTTTACATTCTTCTTTGGGACAAGCTGTATCCACACCCCTCTGCAAACACACTGTGGCAACTCTCGTTTGTGAGTCGGAAAAGCAAATAGCAGTGGGTGGAGAGTCAAGTACATGTCGATGTATGTACACATGATGAGGCTAGGCAGCTTCGGATAAGGATTTCAAAAGCTATCTTTTTTTTTTTTAAAGAATGCCATTGATTTTTTTGTTTATTTATTTGAGAGAGAGAGGGAAAGAGGCAGAGAGAGAGAGAGAGAGAATAGACATGCCAGGGTCTCCAGCCACTGCAAACAAACTCCAGATGCATGTGCCCCCTTGTGTATCTGGCTTACATGGGTCCTGGAGCATCGAACCGGGATCCTTTGGCTTTGCAGGCCAACATCTTAAGCACTGAGCCATCTCTCCAGCCCACAAAGGCTGTCTTTTTAGGTAGAGTTTTACATGTTCAGATTACACAAACCTAGAGGAAATAATTCACCTCTTTTTGGGCTTGGAAGAGCAGAGGTCTGCTCACAGGAGGTACAGCATTCTTTGCAGCACAGCGGCAGGCTGAGAGTCCCCGAAGTGTCCTCCAGGATGTCATGGCTTGCATCAGGGTCTCATCAAACAGAGGCCACGCTTGACTTGGACATCTCAGTGGATCAGCGGCTTACAAACTTGAAGGAGTGCAGGGCCATCTCAAGGGACTGTATGATAAACAGGAGAGCCACCATGATAGGGATGTGTGAGCGCACTGGACCCCAGAGAGGGCCCTGAGAGAAGAAGGGACTTCTGGGAGCTGGCTCTGTTGGAGGGCTGTGTACATCTCAAGACCTCAAGGGGAGTTGGCCTAATTTTCTTTCCTTCACCAAACTCCTATTAGGGCTTCCATTAGCTGAATCTAGTTAGATGCCAGAAGGCAAAGGAGCCAAGCAGTACCCTGTGCAGAGGGCAGGGAAGGTATGATGAAGGGTCTGGGCTGGGGTTAAGTCTTCTGAGTGGCAGTCTGCTATGGCCTGAATGTTTGTGTCCCTTAGACACCAAATTATTTAACTTCCAGCTTTCTGTTGGTAGTTGTCCACCCTCCTAACCTATTTATTTATTTATTAGTTTTTTAAGGTAGGGTCTCACTTTGGCCCAGGCTGACCCGGAATTCACTATGTAGTCTCAGGCTGGCCTCTAACTCATAGTGATTCTATTACCTCTGCCCCCCATATGCTGAGATTAAAGACATGCACCGCCACACCTGTATTCCAGTCTATTTCTTGAGTAGAATGAAACTTTTCTATTTATGCTTGGCTATTATGCAGTGTATACATAATTCTTTATATATTAAATGTAATAGGTCTACTTTTCTTTTTTAGTTGCAATGGATTTAAAAATCCAGAGTAGTAGAATTCTGTATTTGATGGTGTTGCAGTCAGGTTTACATTGCTGGCAGAAATCACCTGACCAAGAGCAGCTTGTGAGATAAAGGGTTTATTTTGGCTTACAGACTCAGGGGAAAGCTCCATGATGGCAGGGGAAAATGATGGTACAAGCCGAGGGTGGACATCTCCTCCTGGCCAACATTAGGTGGATAACAGCAACAGAAAAGTGTGCTAAACACTGCCAAGGGGAAGATGGCTACAATACAAACACAAATCCCACCTCAAACAATACGGTGCCTCCAGTAGGCGTTAATTTCCAAATTTCTGTCAGCTGGGAACCTAGTATTTAGAACACCTAAGTTTATGGGTGACACCTGAATCAAATAATCACATTCTGCCCCTGGCCCCCATGAAGTGATAACCATTCATGATGCAAAATGCAAAGCAGTCATCCACCTTTAAAAATCCTCATAGTTTTTGTCAATCCTAATGATGTTCAAACATTCCCATATTCTGAGATCTTTTAACAGAGCCATAATACCAAAATCTCCCTCCAAAACCTATAATGGCACAGGATAAATACTCAAACTGCAAAAGATGGCATTGGACATAGTCAAGGAATATTCCACCAATACAAGATTTAAACAGGGCAAACGTCAGACTCTGCAGCTCCAAGTCCTGCAACTCCAGTCAGTGACGAATCTCTAAGTCCGATAATTCTAACCAGCGACACGTCTCTGGAGTTCTAAGTGTGCAGCGATCCTACTCACACTCCTGGAAAACTTCATCTGGGGCTGGCAGCTCCCCTGGGATCCATTGCAACCTCACAGCTCCATTGGGTCTGCATTCAGGCATCCAGCAAGCCTGCCTTACACTGCCCATGGCCATTTCCAAAACACATGATTGTGTTGAAAATTCAATGACCCTCTCTTTCCTGCATTTCTCATAGTCCACAATACCAGCTAGGGTGCCAATTTGTTAATCCAGGGGGAATAAAGTAGATTTTGAAGAATAGGACACTCCTTCAGCATTTAGCCCCCTTCAAAAGACTGCATTTGTTTTGTTGTTCAAATGCAGGTCAGCTGGCCCATTCACAGTGGTTTTAATTTCTCAATTGCAGCTGAAGGGGCAGCAGTTTCACCCAAAGATTTCGTTTTTTCTGTGCCATATCCCTCTGCCAAACCCATCCATGTTTTTTTTTTTTTGTTTGTTTGTTTTGAGGTAGGGTCTCAGTCTAGCTCAGGTTGATGTGGAAATCACTCTATAGTCCCAGGGTAGTCTTTGAAATCATGGCGATCCTCCTACCTCTGCCTCCCAAGTGCTGGGATTGAAGGTGTGCACCACCATACCCGTCTTCCCATTCATTTCTGTGCAAAGCAACCCTGCACAACTTCTCAGGACATGGGCATAACAGCAAGCCTCACACAAACTGCTTCTAGCCCAGTCCAGGCAAAGCTCTTTCTCCCCCTCATGAGCCAAACTTCACAGTCCATAGTTCCTACTGTGTTCAGGTCTTTCAACTCTGACCAGAATAGTCCATCAAGATATACTTACAGCACATCAAGGCATCTCTTAGACTAAGATTTCAAAATCTTCCACATTCCTCTCAAAACTCAGCTCCAAAATGCCAAAAGCTACACAGTTGTCTACCAGCAATGACACCCCCCCACCCTTGGTCCCACTTTACTGTTGCAGTCAGGTTCACATTACTGGCAGAAATCACCCAACCAAGAGTAGCATGTAGGGGGAAGAAAAAAAGTTTATTTTGGCTTACAGATGTAATGAGAAGCTCCAGGATGGCAGGGGAAAATGATGGCATGAGCAGAGGATGGACATCACCTCCTTGCCAACATCAAGTGGACAACAGCCACAGGAGAGTGTGCCAAACACTGGCAAGGGGGCACTGGATATAGTACCCATAAGCCCACCCTCAACAATATGTAGCCTCCAGGAGGCATTAATTCCCAAATCTCCATCAGCTGGGAGCCTAGCATTCAGAACACCTAAGTTCATGGGACACCTGAATCAAACCACCACAGATGGATTTCTGCTCATATAACATAGATTGTCCATTACAATAAAACAAAAACAAAACAGGGCCGGAGGGATTGCTTAGTGGTTAAGGCATTTGTCTGCAAATCCGAAGGATCCAGGTTTGATTCTCTAGGACCCATGTTAGCCAGATGCACAAGGGGGTGCAAGCATCTGGAGTTTGTTTGCAGTGGCTAGAAGACCTGGAACACATATTCTCTTTCTCTCCCTTTTCTCTGTCAAATAAATAAATAAATAAATGAATAAAATAAATTAAAAATAAAATATATTAAAAATACAAAAGATAGTTAGAATTTTGATTTATTCAGTACATCTCTTCTTCTTTTCCAGGTGTTTGAGGAGACAAAACAACATAATTCCTATATTTAAGATGTTCCAATATATGGATGAATTTATAATGTAATTTGCAAGACTATTTGACAAAAGCTAAATTTGAGTCTTTCATTCTATACATGTGACACTTGAAATTATATATATATATATATGTGTGTGTGTGTGTGTGTGTGTGTGAAGAGATGACTGATTCAATAAGAAAAGTATGACATAAATATGATTGCATTGAAAATAATGACCCTTTTTAATAAAAAAAAGAGGGTTCTTAAAATCACAGAACACTTGTAGATACTTATACCTAGCAATACTTCGTTATATGGTAGTTTAAGTTACTTCAGTTTTTTTTTTAAATTAATTAATTAATTTACTTGAGAGTGACAGACAGAGGCAGAAAGAGGCAGAGAGAGAGTGAGAATGGATGTGCCAGGGCCTCCAGCCGCTGCAAACAAACTCCAGATGCATGCGCCTCCTTTTGCATCTGGCTAATGTGGGTCCTGGGGAGTCAAGCCTCGAACTGGGGTCCTTAGGCTTCATAGGCAAGTGCTTAGCCACTGAGCCATCTCTCCAGTCCAAGTATTTTTTAGGCCAGCCCCAACAGACTGGCCTTTGTTTTTTTAATGTGAGAGAGTGGCGAAAGTGGGAGAGCAAGAGTGGGAGTGAGTGGAAGTGAGAGTGAGGAGAGAGAGAGAATTGACAGGCCAGGGACTCTGGCCACTGTACTTGAAGTTCAGACACGTGTGCCACCTAGCATGCATGTGTGAACTTGCACACTGTGTCACCTTGCATCTGGCTTACATGGGACCTGGAGAGTCAAACATGAGTCCTGAGGCTTCACTAGCAAACAACTTAACTGCTAAGCCATCTCTCCAGCCCCCAATTTTAAAGTTTTTTTTTTAAATTTTTTATTTTTATTTATTTATTTGAGAGTGACAGACACAGAGAGAAAGACAGATAGAGGGAGAGAGAGAGAATGGGCGCGCCAGGGCTTCCAGCCTCTGCAAACGAACTCCAGACGCGTGCGCCCCCTTGTGCATCTGGCTAACGTGGGACCTGGGGAACCGAGCCTCGAACCGGGGTCCTTAGGCTTCACAGGCAAGCGCTTAACCGCTAAGCCATCTCTCCAGCCCCAATTTTAAAGTTTTAAAGGCATTGTTCCACTAATGTGAGAGACACTTTCAAATTTCTGTTTTTGTCCTTCTGGTGCATAGCTAAGTATATTCATGAATTTCTGTGGCCAATTAATTTAAATACTTTTTCAATGAAAAACCATTCAGAAATAAGCAAAATCACAATTTGTGATCAGTTCTCCATCATGATCTCATTTCTCTACATGCCTGTAATTTTTAATACTTTCAGTGATTTCCACGATTTAGTCTAAATTCCTGGGCTTGTAGGTGTTCTGTTTCTTCAGTCTGTTACATCGATGCTGAGTTCACAATGGCCAGAACAGGAAACAGTAATGAGTACTGAATCCTCACCTCCATTTTCCTACAAAGTCCAAGCATATGCACACACGTACACTTACACACACGTGTGCAAATGTGTGTGTGTTTGCCTGGTGTTGGCGCCTTATCTCACTTATTTTCCCTCTTGCTTTTCTTTCTATTTGCTCTTATTTTTGTGGTTGATGTTTTTGTTATTATTATTATTAAGAGCATATTTTGTATAGATATATCATGTGTCAGTACCATTTTTTCCCTCCTCCCTGCCTCCATTCAGCAGGGATCCTCCTCAGTTGTTAGGCATTAAAAGGTATCTGAGACTTGACTGCAATACAGTATCTGCATAGGCATATTGATAAACTTTTTTGATGTATGTATTGCATGTGGTATGCACACATATAGGTGCATGTTTGTATGTGTGTAAGAATGTGTGAGTACAGGTATGCGTGCAGATGTGTGTGCAGCATGCACGCACATGTATGTCTACAGGTCTGTATGTGAGAACATGTGAGTACAGGTATGCGCACACACATATGTGTACAGGTTTGCATGTGTGTGAGAACATGTGAGTACAGGTGTGCACACACATGTGTGTGCGTGCATGTGGAGGCCAGAGGTTGAAGAATTCAAGTGTCTTCCTCGAGCACTCTCCACCTTGTGTAGGGAGACAGTTTCGCAGTTGGATTCAGAGCTTGATGACCTCAGGTAGGGGAGCTGCCCAGCTTGCCTGGCGATCTCTGTCTCTGCCGCCTGAGTGCTAGGATCATAGGCAGTCCACCTTGTCTGCCTGACATCAACATGGCTTTTAGGGTCCTCAACTCAGACCCTCATGCTTTCACAGCGTGCACTTTACCACTGAGCCATCTCCCCAGTCCTTTCTTTAATTGCAAATATCAGGATTTGAGGAACAGTGCTGTGTATGTGTCCTGGCCTGCATCGCCCCTTAGAAGCTCAGGAAGTGCCACAGGTGTGACATTGATGCTGCTGTTGTCTTTGTGAGGTGCGAAGCTCAAGGCGGTAATTCTGTCTCCCAACAAGGATGCTGAGAAGCAAGAGAGCCAAGTAATTGCTCAAGCTTCACCCTTAGCTGGGAATGCAGAGACAAGAAGGCAGCTTAGGTTTTCTACCTTTCAATTTAGTTGCCTCTCCACAATACTCAGCTTCATTTAGAATATGACTCAGTAAATGTGTGCTTAGTTTTAGTGTCAGATGTCTGCTCACATTATCCTTGTTAAGAAAACCTGGCTTTCTCAGGACTGGAAAGATGGCTGAGTATCTAAGGGCACTTGCTTACAAAGCCTGCTAGCCTGGGTTCAATCCCAAACTGCCCATGTAATGTGGATGTAAAAAAAAAAGTGGTGCAAGCACCTGGCATATGTTTACAGTGTTAAGAGGCCCTAGCATGTGTACATGTGTGCATGCATGTGCCACACACACACACACACACACACAGATGCAAGTAGATAAACATAATTTAACAAACAGAGAAACTAGCGGTCTTGTGTTTTGGAAATGGCCATGGGCAGTGTGAAGCAGGTTTGCATAGACACCCCATGGGGCCATGAGGATGAACCGTGGCTTGCAGTGGAGACCCAGTGGAGATGCCGGGACCATGAGATGGCTGCCGAGGAGCTGCCGGCCCCGATGAAGTTTTCCAGGACTGTGAGTAGCCTAGCTGGAGGGGCGGAATTGGAATGCCAGAGACTTGCTGGTTAGAATTATCGGACTTGGAGATTTGTCACTGGCTAGAGTTGCTGGACTTGAAGCTACAGAGTTTGATGTTTGCCCTGGTTGTTTTAAAGCTTGTATTGGTTGATTGTTTCTTTGCTATGCCCAATGCCATCTATTGCAGTGCGAATATTTATTCTGTGCCATTATGGGTTTTTTGAGGTTATTTTTTGGTATTATGGCTCAGTTAAAAGATCTTGGACTATGGGGATGTATGAACATCTTTGGGATTGATAAAAACTATGGGGACTTTTAAAATGAGATGAATGCATTGCATTTTACATTATGTATGATTATCAGTTTATAGGGGCCAGGGGCAGAATGTGGTGGTTTGATTCAGGTATCCCCCATAAACTTAGGTGTTCAGAATGCTAGGTTCCCAGCTGATGGATATTTGGGAATTAATGCCTCCTAGAGGGAGTGTATTGTTGGGGGTGGGCTTATGGGCTTTATAGCCAGTTTCCCCATGCCAGTGTTTGGCACACCCTCCTGTTGCTGTGGTCCACCTTCTTTTGGCCAGGGGGTGATGTCCACCCTCTGCTCATGCCATTGTTTTCCCCTGCCATTGTGGAGCTTCCCTTTCAGCATGTAAGCCAAAATAAATCTCTTTCCCAGAAGCTGCTCTTGGTTGGGTGATTTCTACCAGCAATGTGAACCGGACTGCAACAAATACCAACCTATTAAGTACCCTCCTCCCTTTCATGTTTACTGATAGACAATGTGTGCTGGTTTGGTTTGCTGAGCATTTGCAGTATTGACAAGCCCAGCTTGGTTGTGTAAGAGGATGGAGATTGTGTGAAGGTAAGCAAGGATGAAGGGAGAAAGGGATGTCTAAGGTGCACTGGAATCACTAATAAATTAGTATCAGTTTCTCAATTGACATATGGGTTCTGTTGCAGTCAGGTTCACATTGCTGGTTGAAATCATCCGACTAAGAGCAGGTTGTGGGAAAAAAGAGGTTTATTTTGGCTTACAGGCTTGAGGGAGACACTCCATGATGGCAGGGAAAATGATGGTATGAGCAGAGGGTGGTCAACATCAGGTAGACAACAGCAACAGGAGAGTGTGCCAAACACTGGCTTGGGGAAATTGGCTATAACACCCATAAACCCGTCTCCAACAATAACTCCCTCCAGGAGTCACTAATTCCCAAATCTCCATCAGCTGGGAATCTAGCGTTCAGAACACCTGAGTTTATGGGGGACACCTGAATCAGACTACCACAGTTCTGATGCATATATTTTTTTGTTGTTTTCTTTTTATATTTATTTATTTGAGAGCTACAGACAGAGAGAGAAAGAGGCAGAGAGAGAGAGAGAGGGAAAGGGAGAGGGAGAGGGAGAGAGAATGGGTGCACCAGGGCTTCCAGCCACTGCAAACGAACTCCAGATGTGTGTGCCCCTTGTGCATCTGGCTAACGTGGGTCCTGGGGAATCGAGCCTCAAACCGGGGTCCTTAGGCTTCACAGGCAAGCGCTTCACCACTAAGCCATCTCTCCAGCCCCTGATGGATATATTTGGAGAACTTAGCTATCTACCCTGTATGTCAAGGAATTCCTGAATACTCTCCATGACCCTGAAGGTTCTGTAAAGCAAAGGACTGGTCTTGGAGTTTCAATACTACTTGATTTCTAATTAAATATAAACGTTGAGAGTCCATGCCACCAGAGTCTATGCATGGGCCTCTCAGTTACTTCAAGAAGCACATACCAGAATTAGTAAGACATGAGTAAGTTAGTATTCAAAGCACACCTGTTGGATATGGAGGAAGGTCTCCTTAGCCTGATGTGGGGAGCAAAATCCATGCAAATCTAGAAGAGAGGACATTGGTCTGGGTGTGAAGAGTGGAAAAGAATTGTTCAGGGGAAGGAGCTCGGGTTGTAGTAGGTGATTATGCGATGGAAAGAGCTTCCTATAATTTGGGTGAAGGCCAGACACTCAGTGCCTTGAACTAGCCCACGCTGGTACAGGTGAATTTTACTGTACACAGAAACAGACTCCACAGAAGCATTATAAAGGAAAGATAGGCAACAGGTTAGCATTTAGGAAATTACTCCATCTTGTGGATGAGCTAAAGAATGTCCCCCACAGACTCATGTATTTAAGCCCTTTGGCCCCCAGCTGTTGGTGCTATTTTGGGAGGCTTTGGAACCTCAGGAGGTAGGCTCTAGTTGGAGGAAGTGGGCTGTGGTAGGACAAACCTTGTGAGTTATAACCCAGACGTGCTTCTGGCCCCAGTTCCTCTATTTCATTACCTGTGGAGATAGAAACAACAGCCTTATGCCCTTGCTGCCAGAGGCAGGAGCTGGTCCCACTACCATGCCTCTCCCAACATGGTGGACTGTGTCTTTACAAACGCTGTGCCAAAATATCTCCTTCCTCCCTCACATTGCTTCTTGTCAGATATTTGGTTACAGCGATAAGAAAAGTAACCATTACAACCTATAATTATTATTTTGTATTCAGCATCTACAAATAAGAGTTTTTCCATGTTGTGAAAGGAATGTTTGTGTATGATCTAGAAATTCCCACAGCAACTCAGCCATACAGTGATATCCTGTGACTCACAAGAAAGTTTCAGTAACTGTCTTAAAGCCACAGGGCAAGCTTTGCAGGTTAGGAGATGAAGTCTTTCCAGCTTGTTCCCTTCCCTGATGACTTGGAGCTACACTGCATCACCTCTGCGTGTTCTTTCCTCCTAATCCTTCCTAAGTTAATAAAGATTCCAAGCACAGAGTGAGCCTCCGAACCGCTGAGTGAGGTCCCGTGCTTCCTGATCCCAGGCACAGCCGTCTTCAATGTGGAAAGTCACTGTGGAGCATAGTCAGTGGGGTTTACTGAAGCGAGAGAGCCTAGGTAAGAAGCCATCACAGCAGAGGGAGAGATGAAGAAGGTTCAGGCAGTGCTGTGGAGTAGGAAAAGGACCTGGAGATACTTAGAGGTAAACTGATGAGAGGCCTGGCTGTGTATGACAGACACGGAGAATAATGTAGGATAATTTTCAGAGCTCTCCTTTGTGCGGTGGGCTTGGTGGTGAATCTACTCATTGCATTATGGAAAGCAGGTGGAGCAGTAAGCATGGAGAGGGCATTATGTTCTTTTTCATATCACCTAGGGATTGGTGAAGCAATTCAGGGACTTCCCCCAGGGGAGCTGCTTAATGGATGGCTCGATACATAAATCTGAAGTTAGATAATGATGCCTAGCTCAAGATATTTGATCGACAGTCTTAGATGGCTGGAGAAACAAAGTATGGATTTATTGACTTTAGTTAGATAGTAGACATTTAAACATACTTTTAGGGGGAGGGGAATGGTTGATAACATTGATACTTGCTGTGGTTTAAATGAGTCTTCCAAAATGATATGTTCAAGTGCTTTAACCTGATTCTTGTGAACTTGACCTTATTAAGGAAAAGGTCTTCATAGATGTCACTAAGAAGTAAATTAAGATGAAGTGTGTTGCTGTAGGGTAAGTCTATGATACAGTTTGACTGCTGACTGAAAAAGAGAAGAGTTCCCTCACTCAAGTCAATACAAATTTAATTTAAAAAAATAAATAAAAATAAAATCAGAAGAGATAGACAAGAAAGGAGAAGGCCAAATGAGGGCCAAAGCAGAGGTTGGGATCTGCAGTGGCAAGCCAGAAAAAAGCCATGAAGGGCTAGAGAGATAGCTGGGGCTGTTGAGATGACTTAGTGCTTAAGATGCTTGCCTGTAAAGCCTAAAATCTCAAGTTTGATTCCCCAGGACCCATGTAAGCCAGATGCATAGGGTGGCACATACATCTGGAGTTTGTTTACAGTGGCTGGAGGCCTGGCCCTCTCTCTCTCTGCCTTTCTCTCTCAAATAAATAAAATATTCTTTTTTTAAAAGTAAAAAACCATGATTACCAGCACCCTATATGAAGTAAGGGCAAAGCAACAGAGCTGTCTCTCATAGGACTTGGATAGAATGAACCTGCTGACCTTAAATTCTGATTTCTGGGGCTGGAGAGATTGCCTAGTGGTTAAGGCACTTACCTGTGAAGGCTTAGGATCCAGGTTTGATTTTGTAGTGCTCATACAAGCCAGGTGCACAAGGTGATACATGTATCTGGAGTTTGTGTGCAGTGGCTGGAGACCCTGGCATGCTGATTCGCTCTCTCTCTCCCTTCCTTTTCCACCCTCGGATGAATAAATACAATATTGAAAAGTTCTGATCTCCCTGAATTGCACACCTGTAAGAGGACCCACTTCAGTAGTGATAAGCAACCTAGCTTGTGGCATATGAGTTATGGTAGTCTGGGGGACTAGCAGGGAGTACAAAAAATATGAAAGGAAGCCTGATGGGGGAAAGAGAGTCCTGGAAATATTGGAAGGAAATGAATAGAATGAATAAGATGATGGTGCCCATTTGGAGGGGCTAGCCTGATGTGGGGAAAATGCGCATCTTGTCAAATGTTGTCACTTGTGCAACGATGGAAGAACTGAGATGAGTTTGAGGAGGAGGCCATGCGCGTGAGAGACTGACCCTTCTAACCTGTGCTTTCTGCTAGGAGAGTAGACTGAGGGACGTGCTTCAAAGGGACTCTTTACGGAGAGACAGGAGCGCAGGTTCCCATGTGTTGCATTTAGCAGCCGGGCAACTTGCTGGCCACAACACGTGACCTGACCCAAAGCGGCTGATGGGAGGAAAGTTGTTTATTTTGGCTGACAGACTCTAGGGGGAAGATCCAGGATGGCAGGGGAAAACGTGGCCTGAGCAGAGGCTGGGTATCACCTCTTGGCCAACATCAGGTGGACAACAGTAGCAGAAGAGTGTGCCAAACACTGGCAAGGGGAAGCTGGCTATGGCACCCATAAGCCCACCCCCAAAAACATACCTTCCACAAGGTTCCAATTCCCCAACTGCCATCAGCTGGGGATCAAGCATTCAGAACACGTGAGTTTATGGAGGACACCTGAACCAAATCACCATGCCACTGTTAATCTTTCTTGTCAATGTGACTGCATCAGAGTCAAGTAAAAGACAGGTCTCTCAGGCAGGTATGAGAGGGCATTTCCAGGGAGGTTTAACTGAGGGTGAAAGTCCCTCCTCCAGAGTGGACAGTCCATTTGATGGCAACTGGTACTTAATGAGGACCTAGGAAAAAGTGCTTCAGCTTGCCTGCCCCTGCTCCTAGCTAGTTACTGCCCTCCTTCACTGACATCAGAACCCAGCATCTTTTACCTTCCAACTAAAGACCAGCAACTCTCCAAAAATCTTCTAGGCCTTTAGCACCAGTTTGGGTCTGCTGAGGCATCCCGACTCCTGAACTGAGCCACACCCTGGTTCTCTAACCTGCAGACAGCCATTGTTGGACTGTCCGACTTTTCTTGACTAAGCCAATCTGATACATCCCTTTTGTAATCTATCTGTCCTATTCCTTTAGAGAATCTTGACTAACGCAGGGCTGGTGCAGGGTTGAGTGATTCTGTGGTCAAACTTCATGGCTCAGGCGTCAAGGTTGAGGACGCTGGGGACGGGACGTATGCTTGGGTGGTTTGCCGCACAGCTGGCTTAGAGTGTCTGCTAGAAGGGACACTGTAGATGGTGGCAGCGGCGGGGGCTTGGAAGACCTGGTGGACAATGATAAGGGATTTTCCCTCCGCGAATGTGAAGCTGCTGGATGGGCTTTTTAAAGCAGGGAGAAACACAGCCTAAGGTGTACTGTTGGGAGCAGCATTTTGGAGCGCTGCCATTTGGTGCTTGCAATAAATAAGGTGGGGATTGCTACATGACCGGAGAGAACGTGACCTCATTGCCTCATTTTTATCTAGGGATTGCACAGGCATGTTGGAAATGGACCAAGCTTCTGGCTCTGACAAAATAAATGCCAAGTATGACACTTTCTCCTGAGAGTGCTTTCCTTTTCATTCTGTTGTCTTCTAAGTCCTTAAAAAGGATTATCACAGTGCTGGAAGTAGCTCTGACCCACACTGTTTCAGCACGGGAAATACAGAGTCTGGGAAGGTCTAAAGGTTTACTGGGGAGTTGTAAGAGAGGACATGCATACACATACATGTTACACACATGCCAACATTCTTGTCTTTCAAGTAGGGTCTCACTCCAACCCAGGCTGACCTGGAATTAGTCTCAGATTGGCCTCAAGCTCATAGTGATCCTCCTACCTCAGCCTCCCAAGTGCTGAGCCCAAAGGTATATGATACTGTGCCTGGCCCCTAATTCTCTTGATGCTAAAAAATAGTAGAAGCTTATTTTAAAAAATTGGACAACACAGAAAAGTAGAAACATGAAAAAACATTGAACGGTACAGCCCATGCATAACTGCTGATATTTTGGTTTTCTTTTGCTTTGTGCATTGGAAATAATAACATCTGATGTTATCTACTTGTTAGGAATACTGAAAGAAAAACCAGAACTTTTTGGAGAGAAGACATCAGGTTTTGTTTTTTTTTTTTTTTTTTGGATAAATGACACTGTATAAATATAGCGCTTCCTTCTTCCATTGCCATTTCAAGGGAATCATAACAGTGCTGCCTTTTAGACCCTGGGCCTCTTTGGAATGATTGCCCATCGGAGTCTTGAAGCCCTTTGTCCTCCATTTGGAAAATGAAGCCATATTGAGTAAGAGAAAACACTGAGAGCTCAAGAAATACCATTTCACTTTATGCCTTCCTAGTAAATTGTTTTATTTCAAGAAAGTGTTGGCTGTGACCACCTGAGACTATCAGCCCCGTTGTTCTTGCGCTGAGCTGGCGTGCGTCTCTCCCTGGAAGGGTAAGTAGTACAAGCGGGTTTCTTTTGCCCGGTAACCAGAGGATGTTCAGGCATTGAAGGAATTGGCTGAGAGTATGTGATACATGCATAGCAGCTTATACCCTCCCCGCCCCCCAAAAAAAGTCCAAGTGACTAATATACCACAGGAAATCAGCCTCTGGGTATAAATATCTTCTAGTCTTTTGGAAATACAGTGAATATTATCCAGTTACTCTGTCTGTGTCATGGAATAGGAAAATAGCCCAGGAAACTCACATCCCACTTGACCTTTGCAGAATGATTGAATAAAGTTCACTTGATATAGAAATATGAATGAGCAATTGCTGATAAAAGCCGACTTGTGGCTTCCTTTTGCCGTATCCTCCTTCCTCTGGAAATGCTTCACGGCTTCATTAACTCTTTCATGTTTCTGCAACGGGCCGCATTTGGCCCCGAGGCTGTATCGTCAGCTCTTGAGTTGGGCTTCATTAGAAAAGAGATTCTGAATTTCCTCATTTTTCATCCCCTTTCAGCACTCATCTTGATATCTTTGTCTGGATAATTAGGCAAATATGTTTTCAATTGCTTTTACGTGTGTACATTTCACCCCTTTTACTGCTATCTTGATGGATGTTTTATGGGATACGTTCTCATTTGGTGGTCTCCTCCACTCCGAGAGGTGCCAACTTTTGCTTCTGTATCCACTTACGCTCTATCGGTTCCATGTGCAGGTGTAACTGAATATGGTTCTCCGCTCTGCCGAGGAGGCCCGGGCCTCCTGGTTTTCCTCACTGAGGACTCGATTACCCTACTCTTGTCCACTGGTACTTATTTATGTGATGGTGTTATTAAAATGAAATATAGACCTACTTGAAAAACTTTGGAGACTGCGGGAAAGTTTAAAGAACTTGTTTGTGGTTTCAGAGCTATCATTACAGTTGCAACCGTCTGCTGCCATGACTTTTTTTCCCCCAGAGGCCTCTCTGACCGCCCAGACCCGCCCTCCACTGGCTCCGGCCAGGGTCACCAGCCTTGATTTTTATGGGAGCGTGGTCACTGCCGGCTGCCATCTTGTTCATTTATCTGTTTGTGTGACTTGTGATAGTGGTTGACTATCTTCATGTTAAGTGATAACTTCTCTGTGTTTACAATAGACAAGATAGTTGGTTCCCTGTCAATATTTGTTTTTGCTTTCTTTTACTTTTTATTTATCTATTTTAAGGAGAAAGAGAGAGAGAGAGGGAGAATGGGCGTGCCAGGGCCTCCAGACGCATGCACCCCTTGTGCATCTGGCTAACATGGGTCTTGGGGAGTCAAACGTAGGTCCTTTGGCTTTTCAGGCAAACACCTTAACTGCTAAGCCATCCCTCCAGCTCTTGTTTGTTGTTTTGTTTGTTGAGGTAGGGTCTCGCACCAACCCAGGCTGACTTCTGTCGTCTCAGGGTGGCCTCAAACTCACTGTGATCATTCTACCTTGGCCTCCCAAATGGTGGGAGTAATGGCGTGTGCTACCATACCCAGCCAATATTTGTTTAATGAATGAAAAAAAGTAAACTCATTTATAGGATATTTCCCCTTCACATTTAGGAATATGAAGAAGTCTTAATATAAAGGGGTTAGAAAGAAGGCTCAGTAGTGGTTAAAGGCACTTTATTGCAGAGTCTGCTGGTTTGGGTTTGATTTCCCAGTACCCATGTAAAGCCAAACACACAAAGTGTTAGATGCAATTGTTTGGCAGCAGTTAAAGGCCCTGTGTGCCCATTACTCTCTCCTTTCATGCTTGCAAATAAATAAAAGTCACAATATAATTATAAGGTTTGTGTTTCATCTTAAAAATATTTTATTTAGTTATTTATTTATGAGAGAGAGAGAGATAGAGAGAGGCAAGTGGATAGATAGCTAGAGGGAGAGAGTGGGCGCTCCAGGGCCTCTAGCTACTGCAAACCAACTCTAGATGTATGTATCACTTTGTCCATCTGGCTTACGTTGGTAGTGGGGAATTGAACCTAGATGCTTAGGCATTGCAGCCAAGTGCCCTAACTGCTGAGCCATCTCTTTAACCCTTGTTTTTCTTTATTACCTGAAATTCTCTTCTAGATTCTATCAGCCAGGATAAATTGGGGACTGCTACTATAACAAACAACCCCGAATCTTAGTGGTGTAAGACAACAAAGGATTTCTGACTCTCTCTGCATGTCTGGTGTGAGCTTCCAGGGCAGCTCTGCTTATCCCGGTCACTCAGGGACCCTGGGCTACTGAGGCTTTACTTTTATTTCATTGCAGACGGGGTGGGACAAGGGAACATGATAAGTTGAGTTCTGGCTCTTAAAACTTCAACTCAGACACGATACATTTGACATCTGCTCGTATTTTATTGACTAAAACAAGACACACAGGTTAGCCTCAAATGTACTCCCAGCATGTGCCAAGGAAGTTCTGGAATTATTTGAGCTACAACACTTGTGACTACCACATAAGTTGGGAGCATGCATGGGGAATAATGACAAGTTATTTTACTTCAGACCTCAGAGCTCCTGCTCTTCTGTGTGTGGGGAGTCCCGTCACACGCTCCACAAGACCCTGCTCCAGAGGGCCTCTTTCTATGGAAGCGTGCGTGTTATGTATCTACCCTCTTATTAGCTGCTAGAACGAAAGTTTTAAGCACTTGCCCTTTTTAGGTTGCTGGGTTATTTCTCCATGATCTATGTGGGAGAGCTTTTTGTGCTGTGCCCCGTGGTTCTTTTGCATTGGTGTGTAATTAGGGACTGCACTGCAGTTCTTCATGCGACCACTCCCTTCCTGAGCCAGCCGAGGGTACTTGGAGTCTCTTCCTCTGATGGGCGGTGCTGACGGTACAGGGCGCTCGGGTGAAGCTGTTGTGATGTTGCATAACAAGAACCAGCTTAGCTTGGCTTCGGAAAGATCTGGTTTGCAATCCCGAATCCCGCTGATTAGCTGCACAGACAACTCATTAAACCTCACGAGCCTTGGTTTCTCTCGGTGATAAAAAGGAGATATTAATTCATCCCTCCCAGGGCTGTCAGGAGAAATAAGGAAGCATATTTTTCTTGCAACAGAATGTCTACTCCATAATTTAGTTGGGTGGTGTGTTAAGTCATTGAATTGAATATAAAGGCTTGTCGTAGAAATACATTTTTTTTTTTTTACCGTGCATGTGTGTGTGTGAGTGTGTGTGTGTGGTATGTGATGTGTGTGCAGCATATGAACAGGTGTGTGCAGATGCACAGTGTCTGTGTGTGTACATGTGGAGGCCAGAGGAGAGCATCGGGGGCCCTCCTCTACCACTTATCCCTGTATTTCCTTGAGATGGAGGCTCTCCCTCCACTTGGACTTACAATTTTCATGTACCCCAAAGAGTCTCCTGATTCTGCATCCCTTTGCTGCAGTTATCAACATGCATGGTTACACCCAATTTTTATGTGATTGCTATGGAACCGAACTTGGTGGTGTCAGGCTCTCTTGCCTCAGTGAGCTTTTGCCCACTTGTGTTGTAGCCCCCCAGGAATCATAATGGGAGATCACAGGAAAGCACTCAGATGGATGGACGCGACAGAGACTCTTCCAGTCCTTTTTCTGATTTTACTTATAAAACCTAAATTTTAAAGAAGTAAAGGAAAATTTGGATTTATTAATTATATCATCTTAAATTACTGAGGTATACAAATACAGCTAGACGTCTACATGCAAGCACACAAAATGGTACCTTCATGAGGGTCTTTAAATACCTACAAAACTCACGAAAGATAAGTACAGAAGAAGTGGTAATGGCTGGGCTTTTAGACCCTTGAAGTATCACATATTCTAAATGGGCTACAAAGTGCTACACAAGGGAAGAATGGGCAGTGGGAGAGGGCTTCGCATTAGTTTATGCCATACGGGTTTTCTCCATTAAATTGCTACTACTTTCTGAGTCCTAATGGAAAATTACTCAATGGAAAGTCCAGTGAGATGCAGGTAAGTTCAATGTTTGCCTACATGTCCTCACTGCATCTTTGTAAGCACATTAATCATACTTGTTCTTAGGTTTTTGGTTGTATACATTTGGTTGTGTACACGTAGAGTCCTTTTTGTTGTTTACTACTTTTCTATGCTATTCTATTGTTTTCATTCTGTTTTTTTTATTATTATTATATTGGACTCCTCTTCTATTCCTAGTAAACAGCGTCACCACTTCTCAAGATGAATAGGCCTCCTCAAGCCACGCCTGACTCTCATGCCACATTCTACACGCTGACTAGAACACGTTCTATTGGTTTTGCATTAAAATATGTATCTCAAGGGCTGGAGAGATGGCTTAGCGGTTAAGCGCTTGCCTGTGAAGCCTAAGGACCCCAGTTCGAGGCTCGGTTCCCCAGGTCCCACGTTAGCCAGATGCACAAGGGGGCGCACGCGTCTGGAGTTCGTTTGCAGAGGCTGGAAGCCCTGGTGCGCCCATTCTCTCTCTCTCCCTCTATCTGTCTTTCTCTCTGTGTCTGTCGCTCTCAAATAAATAAATAAATAAATAAATAAATAAATAAATAAATAAATAAATAATTGAAAAAAATATTTAAAAAAAGTTAAAAAAATATGTATCTCAAATCCAATAACTTTTAGTTGCTGCTGCTGCTGACCTTTCAGTTGGACCAGCACCCTCTCTTTCCTCCAGCACAACCTCAGTTACTCATGAAAAAAAAAAAAATCAGGCTGTTTTCCACACAACACCCTGGGCACCTCTTTTAAGTTATAAATCAACACTTTAGTTTCTTCTGATGATGTTCTTATTCTTACAGTAAAATTCAATGTTTACAAACTATGGTTTGTGAACTGGCTTATATTTAAATTACAGTAAAAAATAATTGTGACCATTACCTTATTTAAACTGGCCCCCAGGTTTCCTTACAGCCTTGTTTATTCTTTTTGCCACCTCTAACTGAAATAGGGTGTTAGGAGTTCATGAATGGAGTCTTGAACCCCAAACCCTAGGTAAATGTTTACATTTAACCAAAGAATTGGGCAAACCAAACTGAGAAGTATTATCAAATTGTTATATTTATTTAGGGAAGTACAAAACCAAGAGGAGGAAAATAGATAGACGTACGTGGTCTGAAAGCCCATATGGTGGGCCTGGAAGAAATGTAAAGAGAGAGTTATGGAGGAAAGAAAAAAATGTACAAAGAGCTCCGGCCATAAGGAGGGCAGGAGGGGTAAAGCACCCATGTGGAAAGTAGGGGCTAGGGGCGACCCACCAGAACCTGAAGGCTCACGGGTTATTACCAGGTGCCAAGAGAGCTTGCCCTTCCCTCGTAAACATAATTATAACGTTACCATGGTGGGCTTTACCTTTTCTCTCAGGTGCGCCTGGGAGACGCTGATTATTCTGGGCTGGAGGCTGTTTCAGAAGAGGTTAGCCATGATGCCAAATTCTGGGGTCTGAATTTGACCAAGCACAATGTCAGGATTAGATTTAAATTCTAGGAAAGGACTTCGCTCCCAGGAGGGGCTCAGGTTGTTTGTGGGGGAAAACCGATCTAGTGAAGAGATAAGAACTCAGATCCCACTTTGATCTCTAGCAAAGTGGAGACTGGAAGGAGAGACCCAAAGATTTTCCTGGTTCTTACTTTCAGGGTTACCCTAGCCTATCTAACAAAGACACCTCACTCCCTGTCATCACCACATTGGCTTCTTTGCTGTTTTGTCACCCTCCCCACACCCTGGGTCTGCCTCAGTCCTGGCATGTTGAGTTTGTCCTTACTGCAACATTTGTTCCTGAGATATCCTGCACCTTGAGCTGCCTTGCCTCTGTGAGCACCTTCTTCACTCCGTTTTTCATGTCACCTTCAGAGGCTCTACAGGATGGCTCAAAAATTAAATTTTAGAGCAAAGGATTATTAATAAATGGATAAGGGCTCAAACTTATGTAATATCTCCTATGGCCTTGTTCGTGAGGCCCATATAAAATACTGATTCTAAACTACTTGTAACCAAACCTAAAAGAGACCTAAAGTAAAAAACTGGGTCTACATTTTCCTCTAGTCTGTAGTGTCCTTATATCTTACGCTCATATATCCAAATGAAATGTTTAATTTCAGCATGTCGCTTTCATTGTTTTGCTTCACAAGAGCCTATGCACCTCCTGACACAGAGGCTTGCAAAGGGTGGATCGGTCGTAACTCATTATGCCATTTCTTGATGTATGGATGGAAACAGATTGCAATCAACTTTCTGTGTATCTTTCCTTGCATGTTGCTACTTTGATTTCCACAGAGTTCGCTCCCCCAGAAGTACAATTGCTGTGGAAAGCAACTTTACTTTCATTTGTCCTGACCCTTCTTCTCAGCCTATCATCTTTCTTCCTTCATCGTTTGGACTTACTGGCTCCAGCCCCCAGTCATTTCACCCCGGTGTACTAGACGGAGGCAGCAGGAGGTAAAGTAGCTATTGTGGCTCCTGACCTAAGCTGTTTAATTAGACTGACCCACTCTCAGAAGCAAACAGCTCTCTCCTTTTGATTGTTGACAAAGGGGGCAATCAAAATAAAATTGATGTGTTTCCCTGGATTGAAGTCTTTGCTACTTTCATTTGAGAGAAATATGATAAAGCACAAAGCACCTGTGATGAGTAAGTAAGAGTGTATCTTTTATGAAAGAGAAGGAGAAAAAAAAGATGCTGTTAAATGTTACGTCATGTTCCATCTCCATTGCCACCCTACCAACTCACCCAGCATGGTCCTGGGCTCCTTTCCCAGCACTGCCCCACCAACTCAACACAAATGAGAGAGAGAGAAAGAGAGTGAGAGAGAGCGAGCGTGCGAGAGAGAGAGAGAGAGAGAGAGAGAGAGAGAGAGAGAGAGAGAGAGAGAGAGGAGAAATTCAGCACTACAGATAACAATAAAATTGGTGTTCCATTTTAAGATGTGCTAAATTAACTTTACCCAGTTAATACACATACCCTGAAATATTTTCTGTGTTTCAAAGCAAATATAAAATGTTAATCCATGACATCACAATGGTATGATAAGAAAACCAAAAAGGTATATATAAAGGCCACCATTAAATGACTCAGGCTTAGCAACCTGGTATTATCATATCAAGGATCTAAATTTAGAACTTAGGGAATTGAGCAAATAAATTCAAGAAATAAAGAGGCATTTTATGACTTCATTATTGTTGACTATATTCTTTCAGCCTGAGCTTTCTTTCTGCAGGAGAAATGAAGAGTTAGGTTCTAGAAAGCCGCAGGGAGATTGCACCGAGCCTCAAGTACCCTGCTATCACTTCTATGCTGATCTTGCTCACGTTCATCAGGCAAAATTAACCTTGGCAGCTTATTCAGTGACTAAATCTTGATATTTTTCTGGCTTAATTCATAACATAACTGTAAGCTATTGCCCTGTGTTTATATTTCCCATCCATTTCTCACATTTCCAAAGCATGCTGATATGTGATCCGGGCAGTTTAGCTACCATAATTGGCATTTTTCTTGGGCCAAAAGGAAACAAACTCCTCATCCACCATACTTTTTTAATTTCTGAAAAACAACAAGTAACATGGTTAATCCTCTTTTTGATCTTTTTTTTTCTTTTAAATTTTCCTTATATTCTTTCCCTCTTTTAATCTTTTACTCTCTTTTTAATCTTCCCATTCTGCCCCACCCCTTTTATTTGACTTCTCATTATGTATTGCTTTAAAAGAAGTGGTCCAGTCTATGGACATGGGCCTTTAGAGTCTGTTCAAAGACCCTTTACCCACAGTTAGAGGCCTCACTGTCTCTTTAAGGAATTTCACTGCAGCATTTGCCAAGCTTCACCAACAGATTCTTGTTCACAGTGCTAATGGGACAGACATCTTTTGGACGAAATGATGCTCAATTACATTGTTTCTTGTAATATGAAGTTAAAAACAGAATTGCCTCTTTTATATGTAGGAATAAGATAGGCAGTTTTAGTTTAACACCTTTGAGAAATTGATAATTGATTTAACATACTACTTTGCTTTTTCAATCAGAAATGTCTGCATGGACATTTTTCTTTAATTTTTGTCAACAGACACTGTGATGGTCTGGCATGTGAGGGTGATGGCAGGTTAGGCTATTTTCTGATGCAGGCATTGTTTCCAAGTGAATCTTTCCATCTATCACATAAAATTTTGAAACTCATAGAGCAGTGATGTCCATGCATGTGGTAGACTTTTAGCAGTAGCAAATACTTTGGAAAGAATGAAAACTTATGGAAGATATTTATGAAAATACATACACAAGCTTTCTGTCTAACTTGAAAGACTTGTTTAAAATGAGTTCCCCATTTCTCTTATAAGTCACATTTTCAAAACATACTCATAAGATGTTTAGCTGCTGGTCTAATATTACGGCTTTCTCTTTCATCTCTCTTTTTACTACGAACCCTTAATGACAAATGCAGGCAGGTCAGTGATACTGATATACCTTGGTCGTAGCATGTGAATTAGTCATCAGACAATCAGTTCAGGGGTCAGGCTTAGAGAAACAGTGCCAAGTGGGAAAGGTGCAGGTCGACAGAGGTGCTTTCCACTTCAAAGGGGGTGTGCTTGTCCATGAGGAGCACGATCACAGGCAGGAACAGCTGGGGTTGTCGTTCACTCAGAGATGGAGGGTTCGAGTGTGTTTGAGTGTGTTTGTAGCTGTGATAGTGTTTCACTACTATGTAAAACAACAGTTTACTTTAGAATGGCCATGCTGATAAAACACAATACGAAGTTAGAATCCACAGGAGACCACGTGTCTAATATTTAAGCAAGGAGACATGATGTAGGACAAACTACCAAAAACTCAGAAACCAAAGCAAACCAAATCAAAACATAAACATTAAAAAAAAAATCAGTAAAATAAATTGCCCCCAAGCCCTCACTTCTCTCCATGCTAACTACTTCCATGGGATGGTGAAGGATTTTATCTTGTAAGAAATTCATGAAAGTATTTTCTTTTTAGGGAGTGAAGTTAAAACATGGTCCTGCTTGTTTGGGAACTGAAAGAAAAATATTCAGTTTTGAGTTTATTCTGCAGATTTTAGAGTATACCTTTTCTACTCCGTACTTTTCCAAGGACAAACCTGAAATGAGTTATAATTCAGGTATTTGTTTGAAAATAATATTCACAAGACCATTTGGTCCTTTGAGGCTTGATTTCCATTTTCCCTGAAAAACATATGAAGGCAAACCTACGTGTCACCTCACTGCTCAAATACATTTTTGTTAAAGTTGCAATGAGCATTTCGAATCATATTTGGTCTGCCAGACATTTTAGTTTCAGTTTTAGCGTTGAGTTTTGCTTTAAGGTACTTACAGTCCTGGGGCAAATTCTTGTCCCCGATCAAGTAGTTAGCACTCAGGGAGAAGGGAAGACACTGGCGGGTGTGCCGACGAAATCACTCTTTACGTCTTAAGCTACATGATGAATAAGAGAACTGGTTCTCACATCCGTCCTTCTCAGCTACTGGAAAGAAAACTGGAAAGCCACGTCAAAAATGCTGCAGAAGAGAGAAAATCCAAAATCCAAACCATATGACAATGCCTAGTCATTCGTTTTCTTTGTGATGTTGTTTTACTCTTTCCTGGCATGAACTGTCTTTTTGGGTTATAGTTGCTCCAAGAAAGCCATTTCAAAGAAAGATCTTTACGAGGAGTTCAATGAGCATCGAAACAAGATGCATGACCCGTCTATGGCGGCGAAGTCTTACTTTGAAGACGGACATGCTCTTTGAACACCGAGACAAAGATACTGGTGCCGAGGACTCATGGAAGGCACCCGTTGGGGGCGGGGGACACATCACCTTCAGCATTCAGCTTGATAAGGCACCATTACAGGTCATATCTAAAAGCAAAACGAGCAAAAACCAAACTTTCCAAAAAAGATACTTCATTAACTTTCAAAAGGCCTGTTTAGAAGCAGCCTGACTTCTACTGACTTTCCCACTTGATTTTCTAAGTTGGAGGAGATTGAGTTAGTATCAACATACCACTAACGTATCGTGGGGCTCATAGTTTTTGGGGGATTATGTTCTTCTAAATTATAGAAAGCAAAAGAAGGAAAGCAGATTAAATCAAGAGTGTGAATTGTTTGAAGGAATTTGTCACATATGATATTATCTGGCCTCAAAGACCATGGGTTTTTGCTTTCATTGGGAATTAACTCAGAGAGTATCTGTAGTGTAGCAAAGCCTTTCTTAACCTTCCTTCCTTACAGACTAATACCACTGAACATGGAAATGCGCTAGCTGCCTCCTTGCCTCCCTCTTCTTCCAATTGAATTCATATGCAATGGGAAAATTATTAGGGAGACATCTGTAGAACATAATTACAGTGCTGCTTTATATCCTCTGACTGGAAAGTTATGAGTTGAAGGCTGACATTTTTCCTTTCTGTGATTTGGAAACATTTGTAAATCTTATAACATAAGCACTTCTCTGATTTTCATTGATGGTCCTTTAATTATACAAGTTATTCTCATGCATATGAAAATGTATCTTTTTTAGTACAGATTAAATTAATTCAAAGACCTAAAATGTTTAATGTGTATTCATAATGTATCTGATTATTATAATTAAAAAAATTATTTATTTATGTGTGTGTGTGTGTATGTGTATGCGTGTGCACACACTTGTGTATCATGTGTATATAAATGGGCACACCAGGGTCTCTTGTTATTGCAAACAAATGCCAGACACATGTGCCACTTTGTATCCAGCTTTAAATGGGCACTGGGGGACCCCAGGCCAGCAGGCTTTGCAAGAAAATGCCTTTAACCACAGAGCCATTTCCCCAGTCCCCAATTAGGTTTTGCTAAATAATTGCCATGGGCTAAATGTTTATGTCCCTTCAAAATTCACATGTTGAAATCCTAATGGTATTTGAAGGTAGAAGGTTTGGAAGGTATATAGGCCATAAGGGCAGACCTCTATGCATGGAATTAATGTCCTTGCAAAAGAGACCCCAGGGAGATTCTCCATCTTTCCATAGGGAGAAGACAGTTGTCTGTCAACCAAGAAGTAGGACTTTATTAGATGTGGAATGTGCTGGTACTTTAATCTTGGACTTTTCACATTCTAGAAATATAAGAAATAAATACTTTTTCTTTATAAGCCACTCAGTCTATGGTATTATGTTATAATATCCTAGATGACTTGAATTAACTTCTTTGAGATTATAGACCAATTTACAGATCCATTGTAATTGTTTTGCTTACCACAATTTTGGGGGTCACTCTTGAAGGGGTTGTACAAATAACAACACTAACAAACAGTAATTTGCAAATATCATTCATAAATATGAGTGACTCCCTCTTGTCTAGGAAACTAGATGTGTTCCTTACCGTGTGACAGAGTCTGTTGTAGGAGCCAGATATACCGAGATGTGCAAATCAGCCATGACTGCTCCCGTGACACCTATCTTCTAGTGCAGGAGACCTGCAAGACATAATTGCCTGGTGGAGTTGTAATGCTGACAAGTTGTAATGTAGTGGTCAAACCTAGGGAGTCTGGGTAGGTCAGATGTGAACAGATGCAAATGCAAAAGAATTATCTATGTGATGATACAGTGAAAAGGAAGATTCTAGACAAAAGATCTGGAAAGTGGGAAGGTCATGCAAAAGGGAAGAACAAACCCAAAACGGCTAGGGGAAACTGAGGAGACAAGGGTGGATTGTGAGTTAGGAAAGACTAGAAATGTACAGATGATATGAGGCTTGTAGACCAATCAGCATAGTGGGAGGCACCTTAACCAGCCAAGGAAGGTGTTGGAGAACACTCTGAGGATTTTTATTTTTAGTTATTTATTTATTTTCAAGCAGAAAGATAGAAGAAAGACAGATTGAGATAACTGGTGTGCCAGGGCTTCCAGTCACTGCAAATGGACTCCAGATGCATGAGCCACTCTGTGCACCTGGCTTTATGTGGGTACTGGGGAATAACACTCAGGTTGTTAATCTTTGCAGGCAAAGTGCCTTACCCTTGAGCCATCTCTCCAGCCCCTAAATTTTTTTTTCCAGACATTGCTCCAGCTGTTTTGTGAACAGCCTGTAGGGATGTGATCGTGACTGGCCCAGGGCTGGTCACACTGCCCTGCAGGTAGACACATCAGACTGTTGTGCTCAGCCCGTCATCTGGGGCTCAGTTCTGCTCACCATCCAGAACTCACTTTTGTTAATTTTTGTGTGATCTTGAGAGCTACACATAATTAGTCATCCACATTAATGAAAAGTCTCATATTAGTGCATGAAATCATCACTCATTCCCCTAGTGTAATAAACTATAATGGGTTTAATCTGCATATCTTAAATACTCATTTTTTTCAGATGTGGGAAATTTATCTAGAGAAGAAAAATAAAAGAAGGAAATGAAGATGATCTGTGATGGATAAATTGTTAAGGACAGATGTAGGAGAAGTTTGTGACAAATGCATTAGTTCATTGTTAGTGCAGAAAAAAATACTACCAAACTTCACCTAGCATTGTTGATGATTTCATTAGGACAGAGCCAATTCTGGGGAAAGTAACATTGAAAACTGTTGTTAACTGCTTCTTCCATTGTTTAGTTTATCATAAAGATTCTAGAAGGCAGATCTTACCGTTGTCACTCATTTTATTGAGTCAAAGACAGATTAAGAGGCTTGCCCAGTGTCTCATAAATGATAAAGTCTGCCTAGAATTTGAGCACAGATCTGTTGGACTCTGCTGCAGTCAGCGCAGTGCTGCTGGGATGAATCTGCACACCATACGCAGTGTGAGGGAGGAATGGGATTCATCTCAGCCTCACAGATCCAGGGGGAAGTTGCACTGGTGGTGGAAGAAGCTGGCCCACCTTTGCAGATCTAAGCAGAGAGAGACAACCACACGGCCAGTCCCATAAACAAGAGCAAAACCGGCAGTCAATCAGCAGAGGACCCAGACAGAGCTCAAGCACTCCCTATACCGTTAAGTAGGAAATTAGATCCACCCTCAAAGACACCTTTTGGCTAGACCCAAAGACAGCTGACAATCCAAGTTATGAGCTTTAAAAAATATATATTTTTATTATTTATTTATTTTATTTTATTATTATTATTTATTTATTATAGAAAGAGAGAAGGAGAGAGAGAGAGAGAGAAAGAGAGAGAGAGAGAGAGAGATGATAGAGAGAGAATATGGTGCCAGGGCCTCCTGCCACTGCGAACAAACTCCAGATGCATGCTTCACCTTATGCATCTGGCTACATGGGTCCTGGGATATCAAATGTGGGTCCTTTGGCATTGCAGGCAAGCACCATAACTGATAAGCCATCCTCTCCGGCCCACAAGCTTTTTGCTTTTGTTTGTTTATTTTTATTTATTTATTTGAGAGAGAGAGAAAAAAAGAATGGGTGTGCCAGGGCCTCCAGCCACTGTAAACAAACTCCAGATGCATGTGTCACCTTGTACATCTGGCTTACGTGGATCCTGGGGAATTGAGCCTCGAACCAGGGTCCTCAGGCTTCATAGGCAAGTGCTTAACCACTAAGCCATCTTTCCAGCCCCACAGCTTTTTAATAGGAAACACTTAACTTCATTGAGGGGGCATTCAAAGTAGCACAGACTCCCTAGCTCATGAAATCATTACTTAGATGGCCTTGTGTCTGGCTGCTTAGAACTTACTTGGTATAGAAAGCTTTGCGTGGGTTCAGAGCATACCTGAAGAACAGCTTGTTATGTCCCTTAAGTTCTCCCCGACATTTGGGGGTTGATAACTTCCAGATGCTGAGCAGGGATGAACATGTGGGAGGAGATAGGAGTGTCAGAGAATCAGCTGACACAGTTGTGTGTGTGTGTGTGAGGATCTGATAACCATTTCATTTTTAAAAATGTCCTATGGGGGCCAGGAACATGGTTCAGCTGTTGGAAGTGCCTGTTGTACAGCCCTGGTGACCAGATTTCAGACCTGCAGAACCCACGGTAAAAGCTGGATGCAAGTCATGCATGAGCCTGTAATCCCAGTGCACCCATGACAGTGCGAGGTGGAGCCAAGAGAATCCCAAAGCTCGTGGCATGCGAGTCTGGTGTTAACAGAGAGCAAAACAAGAGCCATCCTGTCTCAAATAAGGAGGAAGTAAGGACTGACAGCCCAAAGTTGTCCTCTCTCTCGCTCTCATTCTCTTCCGTGCCCAACTTTCTACTACATTATTAGTTCATGGGAAAGAAGCAAGAAAAGTGAAATACTAGCATATTTACTGCAGTTTTCTATCTTCTTTTCCTTCTGAGACTCTTAATTTCTCAGTAATTGAGACTTTTCAGAAGCAACGTTCACCAGTGGTCTGGTTGATCATAGGGTGTAAAGTGTTGGCAGCATTATTAGTCATATCACCGATGATCTATCTCCCCAGCTTTTTGCCCCTCTTCTTCCTTCCTAACAGGGTTTGATATTATCCAGGTATTTAGTCAGCTCGGCAGTTCTTTCAGGGAGGTGGAATCCCAACTCCAGGGGTAGATGTGATCTAAGGGGAATCATATTCCCCTAAATGGTGATTTGTTTAAAAGTGAGCATGTGATTTGCTATGGTTAGTATATGACTTGTCTTCTCTGAAACTCATGTTGAAATCTGATGCCTATTATGGTGGCGTGGGAGGTGGGGCCCTTAGGGGGTAATTAAAATCATGATACAATTTTTGGTACTAATTTGGCCATTTTTATCCAACTTTGGCAGGCATCTGGTGATGGCAGAAGAGAGAAGAAAGAACCTAGATTCTATCAATGGTTCGTTGAGTTAACTAATCCTGATTTCTTTTTCCTTCCTTTGTTCCTTCGTTCCTTCGTTCCTTCCTTCCTTCCTTCCTTCCTTCCTTCCTTCCTTCCTTCCTTCTCTTTCTCTTTCTCTCTCTCTCATTTTCTTTATTTTTTTTCTCTCTCTCTTTTTAATCACAACTTTGGACTTTGTACTATGCAAGCAATTAGAATTTCTTTCTTATTTAAGTTACTTTGAGATTGGTGCTGTTGCTTATAGTCCAAAAACAGTCTTATGGAAGCAACATTCTCAGATTTCTATGATTCCACACATTTTTGGACAGTATTTTAATTCCATAAATCATACGACCACTTGGAAAATGGAATAGACCTGCATGTCTTTCACCTCAATCATCCTCAATGAAGTTGACTTTTAAGCTGGAGTGATAGTATTGGCTGCTGTGTGGTCCAGCTTGCCTCTAGATGAATCTGACTTGGGAACTTGGAAGAGGTCCTGCGGATTCATTTCTGACCATTCACCTTCAGTCAGAATCCCTTACCTGGTGCAGCCCTGCTGAAAAGGTGTATGCATGTGTGTTGCGGGGTAGGTGGGGGGAGATGTCTTGGGTGCATGTGTTTTTTTTTTAAGAGAACACCTTGGTTTTCTTCTCTACCAATCAGTCGATTTAAGAGGCTGGACAATAGTCTCAGTTGTATTAATTGAAATCGTTTCCTGGTTAAATTAAAAAAAAAAAAAGCTTTTAGCTCTAAAGTAAATACAGCCACAAAATAGGACACAGACATATGCCTACTTGGGTCACAATGGGGCCACAGTCTTTATGTGCTCTCTCCCCCATCAAGGGGCTGAGCTCTGCCCACCCTCTGAAGCCCCTTTATATGGCCCATTTCGACTGTGTGCAGACCTGAACACCTTTCTTCTTTGTATCACTACACAGCACATCCTTTGATGCTATAGCATGGCCTTGCCAATTTGTTCAAAAATCGAGGGGGCTTCTTAGACCTAGAAGTCTCTTCTAGTTGGCATGAATTTCCATGAGCTAAGTACTGTGGTGTGCCCTTCTGTTCCTGTCTTCCAGCTGTGGCATTTGTAGACCATCAGACAGTCAGGGGCGTTCGAAGCAACCCTGGTGATCACTTGTCCTCCCCTCCTGTCTTAGTTACTTTCACATTGCCAAGACAAAATAGTTGAAAATCGTTACAAGGGAGGACGGGTTTATTTCAGGGTAAGGGATCATGCTGCAGTCCATCGTAGCAGGGAAGGCACAGTGGCATGAACTTGAAGCAGAACTGGTCACATTCAGTCCTCACTGAGGAATCAGTGAGCAATGAATATTGGTGCTCAGCCAGTTCTCTCCTGTGTGTACCCTCCGGGACCACAGCCCACGAAATGGCACTGCCCACAAGTAAGCTGGGTCTTCCCACCTCAATTATGGCCAGATGCTGAACTCATCTAGATAGTCCCTCACAGGTGAGTCTAGAGCCCTGTCAAGTTGACAGTCAAGGGAAACCATCACGCCCCTGTGTTTATGTCTCTGTACAGTCTTCTCCCTTTGAGTGCAGGCTTGTGACTTGCCTCTTTCCAGTGGAATATAAATATGTCAAAAGTGATAGTGTGTCATGTGTGTGACTATGTCACATTACAGAAGACCCCATTTCCTGGTGTTAGCCTGCCTCTGTCCCTTGGTCGATGTAAAGACTAGATGGCCTGACCCTTCTGAGAGCTTGAATAGTTGTGACGAGTCCCCAACTTTAGTGCACCCCTACAGGGCCAGCTATGTCATGGTTATAAAGCTTCCTTGGAGTGGGATAAGCTAGTACTGTTGGCTGACTAAAAGGATGTGTTGTACCTATTAAGTTATTCTCTAATATTTATATCATGTTAATGCCTATATATTAATGCTGCTCTCACTTTTGGTCAGAGACGTTTCCTTTTGCAGATCACAGTAACCACTGGTGAGGCTCACCAACATGTTGTGAACAAGATGTGATTGAATGCTCAGTGCCAGTGAGAAAGCCTTATCATGCCCTCTAAGGCTCATGGAGTATGGTGGAAGAAGGATAGGAAGACTCTAAGAGTCAGAGGAAAGGGAGACATACTTTGTGATATTATCTTCCAAGTACATGTCTGTTGCTTCATGCTCTCACAGCAGCTGGCATCACCCCTACAAATTTGTACAATATTGAGGTGATTAACATTTCAACACAGAACATGGAGGCGGGCAAAAAAAATTGTTACCAAAACTGGAAGAGAGTAACGCCAGCAGGAAGAAGAGGTCGCTGGAAAGGAGGAGGGAGGGGAGGGCGGGGGACGGCACAGGGTTATGATCCAATACCATTATGTTTAGGTATACAAATTGCCAATTACAAAAAATAAAAAAAATTTTTTAAAAAAGGAAAATACCAAGATAAGGCTGGGGATGTCATTCAGTTGGTAGAGTACTTACCTAGCTAGCACACATGAAGCCCTGGGTTCGTTCCCTACAGCTGCCTAAACTGGGCATACTGGTGTAAGCCTGTAACCCCAGCACTTCAGCAGTGGAGGCAGTGTGGTGAGGAGTTAGAGGCCATCATTGGCCACAGAGCGAGTCTGAGACCAGCTTGAGTTACATGACATCCTATCTCAAATAAACAAAATACAAGATAAAGATGTGACTCTCTCATCATGCTCATTTTATAGTCATAATTGGTTCCTGTCCTCCTCAGGTGACCAGTTATTGATATGACTTTTCTGGCTATCCTTCATGTGTCTGGGCATATTGGATACATTTGAATTCTTCTCAGTTCTCTTTGTGGAGTTGTTTGCCTCTTGTAGCTGGAGGAAGGCTCTTTAACTTAGCTGTCACTGTGGCCCTGACAGTCACTAGAAGGTCCTTAACTACTCTGGGTGTCAAACAGTCCTATGTTCATACCTGCGTCAGGGACGGAGCAAACAATTCCTCTGAGAAGCTTAGTGTGCAATGGTACTTCATGCCCATAATCTGAGTGTTGGGGACCCTCACTGATCTTGGGGCTCATTATTGTTTCACGTCAAATGTGATCAGAGCTAGAAGAAAGAACAATGTAAATAAGTACATGAATAAATATATATGAATTTTTTAACATACAATATAAATGTAAGATATAAATGAATATACAAAATAAAACTGATTCTTTTTTTTAAATTTTTTTATTAATTAGTTTTGTATTCAGCAAATACAATCAGTTTGGTACCATTATTAGGCTTATCTGTGACTTACCTCTTCCCCTTGGCCCCTCCTTGTGGAGGTATATGGGTCATGCATTGTGGAGTTAGCCCACAGTTATTGGTACGATAAATATCTCTGCATATCATGACCCAACATGTGGTTCTGACATTCTTTTTGCCCCCTCTTTTGCAAAATTTCCCTGAGCCATGTTGGGTTCATTTTTGGTCTGCTTCAGTGCTGAGGTGTTGGGGGCCTCTGAGGCTCTGGCTCTCTGATTTGGTAGGAGTTGATTTTTCTCTGTGTTGGTCTCCTTCCCCCTTGTGCTGGTGTCCAGTTCACCAGGAAAACAGCACCCTTGCTTGTTTCACCAATTTTTCTCAGTTTCAGCTGGGGCCCTTTTGATCCTAAGGAGAGAGCCACCCCATCATACCTCAAAATCCACTGATTCTTATCACTTGACTTTATTATATGTGATGTCCAATGGCCTTTGGGTTTCGTTTCCTAGTTTCTCCGTAGAATTCATGCAGGGATCCAGGAAGACCTGAGAGTTCCATCCAAGCAGTTTAACCTGAGGCTTCAATCATCTGACTGAGGTATTGTTAGAAGTGAAAGGAGGACTTTGTGGGGGGTCCTGGAAGGAAATATCCACAGCTTTCTTCATAGTCCTGGTGCTTGTCTCTTCTGCTTTCCTCTCCAGGATGGTCATGTTGCTTTTGCTGGCATTCTGTAAGGCCCAGGCTTGTACTGCCACACCTTTCACTTAAGACCAGCCAGCTAGGGGGAGGACTCAGTCCTTGGCAGTCAAGTTGGCATGATACCACCTGTCTCCCCATCTGATGCTTGAGTTTTCTTTAAGTTCTGCCTTCTATCCCATTCCCTTGTGTAGACAACAATGGCAGAAGTATGTTTGAATATGATTCT
This sequence comes from Jaculus jaculus, assembly GCF_020740685.1. Classification (NCBI taxonomy): domain Eukaryota; kingdom Metazoa; phylum Chordata; class Mammalia; order Rodentia; family Dipodidae; genus Jaculus; species Jaculus jaculus. The sequence goes on from NC_059105.1 coordinate 10,725,829, forward strand.
TCCAGTCAGCCTGATATTTATTTATTTATTTACAATGTTACAGGTCTTATTGTCATCACTGCAATATACTTACCAGCCTGAGTTTTAGCAAACTCCCAATGTGATGGATAAGTTGATGTGTAGGAAGTCTTCTCTTCTTTCTCCTTCTTTTGTATCTAATCATCTCTTCAGTTGATACCTGGTTTAGGCCAGTTATCTATACACTGAGCTAGTTAGTTCATTAATTTAGGGTTTTTGTTTGGAGACACAAACACATGACACTTCTCCTCACCACTTCCTGAGTGCTGGAATTGAAGGCATTTAGTAAGCTCCTGAGCCAGGCATTCCTGTGTGGGTGATCAACTGAGGAGCGAAGGAGCCAAGTGACTCTGAAGTGTGAACGGCATGAGGACTTCTCACCTAGCACACACACGTAAAAGGAAGAACTAAATTTTAAAAAATTCACTGGGCACACTGTACATATAGAGACGTGCCAGTGTTCATGTGCATAACTGCAAGCATATCTGTTGTACACTTATATGTTGTATGCACGTGGCCTTTTGCATCACACTTTCGGTCCATTTTCACCACATTTGGGGAGCTGTGGGTAGCAGGCTATTATTGTCTCACTGAAGGGTGAGGTAGAGTTTGACCTCTGGGAGAGGGATCTGCGGGACTATGTAATTCTGCTTATAAAGACGTTCATGTGAGGATTATAAATCTATGGGTGAGGGCAGGGTGTGGGAGATGAATCGGTTCCCAGTAAGGCTGGGGAAGCCAAGGGTTCTCCTCAGGAGGGTATCACACACGAGCCCTGCCCCTGTGGGACTGAGATGAGACGTGTCAGGAAGTAGTCATGCAGTCATTTACAAGGCAAGCATTCTCTAAGGGGCAGTGGCTTGTTTTGGAAATTTCAGATGTATCATAACTTGGGACTTAAAACGTAAGAAATTCTTTAGGTTGTGGCGTAAGGCAAGTGCTCAGAGAGTAGGGGCAGTTGATGGCAGACAAGTTAACAGTTCAAGAACAATTTCACTTTCAAGCTCTGCCGTGCTGTGGTGTCTCTTGGATTTTTTTCTTTCATCAGTAAAACTTGCTCTCAAAGTGATGAAATGTTCGGGGTCACGTGTGGGGGGACTTTTATCAGAGTTGTAAATTGTCGGTATCTGAGGCACAGTACCACCTAGAGCTTCTCGACAGATCATGTTACAAAAAATGTATATTTTCATCTTTTTTGAGGCAAGAAATTACACTTTTATTGTTTGGAAGAGATGTAGTATAGGAGCACGAGATATACCCAGCCTCTCAAATTGTCTTACTCATTAAATAACTGCTATGCATGGACTCTTGTCCCCTCCAAAGGAAGAAGTGAAGAAGGAGCAGGAAGAGACAGAAAGAGCGGAGAAAGAGGAGGAGGAGGAGGAGGAGGAGGAGGAGGAGGAGGAGGAGAAGGAGAAAAGATTTCAAAGGCATCGGTTTCTACTTTTAAAGAACTGTCAAAACCCCTTTGTTTGCTTTTCCAGCATGGACCCTGCAGGCAGAGAGCTGAGGCTAATTTTAGAAATAGAGAAATAAAGACCCAAGAGGTCACAACCTATTGCTTCTATAAGGGAAGAGCTATTCTGAGGGGACTATTTGCTGCCTTCCCTGAACGTCTGCGCTTCTGACAGCATGGTGTCTCCACTGTGAAGGGATTGTTCTACTGGGTTTCTTGGGATTAAACACATGTAATGTCCTGCACATCTTTTCCCATATTTCTGTCTTCCTGGATTTCTCTTGTTTTAGGATATTTTTCTCCTAGAGGAATTCTGAAGCTCATTCTTGTTTTTTGTTTTTTTTTTAAATTTTCATTTGACCCAAATCTTGTTTTAATTTCTGGAAAGAAACTTGCTTGAATCACAAGGCTCAGGACAAAAGGCACCATCTCTATAATTTCTTCCTCCTTTAGGCTCCAGAGGTTTAACTTTCCTGAGATTGGCCAAGAGCCTCCTCCTTAATACAGATCAGTACAAACATTCTTTAATTGACTCTTAAGATTTGAATCTAGTTGAAATGAAAAGTTGTCATCATTTAAGACATGTCAAGAGTCAATTTTTTTTAAAATCTAGCACGGGACAGAGGTAGTATGTGTACTTTTCAGGGCTCTTGGAAGAAGGTGGCTTAAAAAAAAATAAGTGGAATAAATGAGGAGGGCGCCTCCAGAACCTCACAGTGGCTCCTAGAAGTTGATTTTAGCCATGTGATATGAGATAACTTCTTTCTAAAGAATGGGTCCATTTAGGCAACAAGAGGATCCTGTTTCCCACGACCAGAAAAGACTATGCAGTTACTGATCACATGTCTTTATAAAGATATTTCACGGCTAAGTGTGTGGGACAAGATTTGGGTGGATACAATTTTTCTTAGTTAAAAACTGCCAAAGCATAGAACTTGTTTTCTCCTGTGGTTTGAGAAGTGTTCTGAGATACAGACTCCTTTGCAAAGCAAATGTGCTCATCAGTCAAGACTCTAGTAGTCAGTTCATACCAACCAGCTGCTGGGAACAAGAAATCACAAACCAGATACTCTAAGACAGAGAACTTTCTTTCTTTTTCTTTCTTCTTCTTCTTCTTTTTTTTTTTTTTTCTGTAAAGGGCCAGAGAGTAAATAGTTTGAGTTTCTTAGGCTCTGAGACAAAATTGAGGATATTGTGTAGGCACTTATATACATAAAAAGAACAATAATCATGGTGTGCAAGGTTTGTAATGCAGGTCTACTAATGAGAAGAATGGAATTTCTTTGGGGTTTGGATCATGTTTCACTTAATTGAGGCTCAAAGTTAGCATTCCCCTTCATCAAATCAATTGTAAGTGTTCATCTGTAAAAAGCCCTTAGCTGGCACGTCATACAAAAATCAGCAGCAAGCTGGCTTTGGCCTGTGGGCTGCATGGTAGGTGGACTCTGCTCCCTTGGGAGATACAATAAAAGTTGAGAAGTTAATATGATCAAAGATGTCTATGAATGAAATAAAGTAGTAGTGCATTTCCATTGTGTCTCTTTTTAAAAAGTATTATTTAAGAAGCATGGATATGTCTGCTTACGTTCACAGGTCTCCTTTTCCAGTGGGCACATCATCCTCACTTCGTGTCTCTCAGAGGCATGAACTTTGGCCATGGGTAATACTCGATGGCTTTCTCAGCTTTCCAATTGCCTATCACATGTCAGATGTCACAGGACAGTGATGAGCAAGTCCTGCTCTTATATGCAATTGCCTTTGAGTGAGGAGCTGATCTTCCCTGGGCATCTGCCATAGCACCATGCACTAGGCTAGGCACTGGGCACTTACCACACTTAGTCCCCACAAAAGCAGCATTTCTACCCTCGTTTTACAGATAGGAGCTGGAGTCCTTGAGCAATAATTGGTGATAATTGGACAGTGTGCAAGACTCAGCTCTAGGCACTTTATGTATATTATTGTATTTAAACCTCACTCTTTGTGGGGTACCACTGTCCTCATTTTACACTGGTAAAAACCCAAGTGCAAAGAGATAAGGAGCTGCCACAGTTGCTCAGCAGTAAGAGACGGATCTGGGATTCGAACCCAGCTGGTCTGTGTTCCAGCCCCTAGCCTGTGAGCATTATGCTTTTGTTAACTTTAAGAAAGATACTTGCCTAAGAACACACAGGTAGTTAATGCTAAAACCTGGCTCTGAGGTTTAGGAGTCTGAGCCTAGACCTCTTGTACTGGCTTTCTGGCTTGTCGGGGCCTAGCTGTCGGTTAGGAGTGAGTTGGTTTCAAGGTGTGTGTGTGCATACCCTGAGCTGGGATTGGCCTGCCCAGAGAGGGACGCAGAGGCGGGGCCAAGCGAGCGGTGCGCCCCGCAGCTCGTGGAAGTGTGCTCCGCGGAGGGGACCCCGCTGCACGTGTGTGGAGGCTTGCCTGACCTTATTTCCTGGTTGATCTTGGGCAAACAATCTCTCTAATGCTCAATTTCCTCTCCTGTAAAATTGACTTGAGTGAAATTTCTCTTGAAGGGGGCTCTCATGAGAAATTGTTTTAAACACCGCTCGCCTTCTCCGCCGCCCAGCTTTCTGTGTCTGCGTGGCTGGCCGGGCCGTAGCTGGTCATTTAATCCCACACTGGCCGAGGCCCGGCTTTCCCGCGTTCCTGTCTGTCTGTCTGTCTGTCCGACGGGGCAGAGTGAGGAGTTAGGATGGATGCATCCTTCAATAGGTCCTTTGAAGGAGGGTTACTAGGCAATTTAAACTGTCAGTGGTCTAAGACTTGTGGGGAGCAAAATTATGGAACTTGGTGGTACAAACCATTGAGACATCTACCTTTTACTTTAATGTGTCCTGCACGTTTCCAGCCATCGGAATAAAAGGCCCTGCCTTTGAATTTCACCGCAGTTGCAAAATGCACCCGGAGCACAGTTTCCTTGGAGCAGCAGGCGCTGCAGTGAAAGTGCAGATACAGTTCCAACATCGCTGTACCGCCTGCCTGATGTGCTGATTAAAGGGAAATGCCATGGTGAATTGAAAGATATTTTAACTACTATATCTAATTACAAAGAAGAACATGTTACTTACCAAAATTTGAATGCGTTCTATAAGAAAAAACAAGGGCAATTAACAATCAAACAGGCAACTGCTTTCCTGACAGGCAGATGATACAACCCAGGACTAAGAAAATGCCGAGAGCCTTCGCTTGAGGAGGAAAGCTGAGATGGTTCCTTCAATTGAAAGGTAAGATCCAAAGGGCACATGACTTTGTGGTTGTGAAGCCAGGGAGGCGGTCAGGAAGCAGCGGAATTGCTATGCTTGCATTTGTATCAGCGGAGAAAGTCCATTTATCTTTGAAGTGGGCTAAAGCAAGTATTTATGAGTTCTCAGAAATTTGATATAAAGACTTTTCTTTTTTTTTCTTGACATTTTACTTGGAGGTGGACTAGTTGTTATTTTAATAATGCACACTTAACTATGCATATTTCTTCACTCGCTGTTTTATATGCAGGGTCTCATAGTCTTGCCTCTGGATTGCCCTCAAGGGTTTCTGTGACTTAAAAAAAAGCTAATATCCATAAAATACTATGAACTGGAAGCATAAACTGTACTAAAAGAGTTAAGAATTTCCTAATAAACCCAATTCTTTCCTGGCATTGACAGGAGAGAGTAATGTGTTCTCCATCTCTGGGCCACAAACTGCTACTTTCTCCAACAATGATACTTCTTAATCCAAAAATGGGCTAATATAGTTCTTGTCACCATGGGAAAGTATCCTTTATATGCCATGGTCTCCAGGGATAGGGTGTAAGTGTGATGCCTTGGATTCAAGCATGGTTTTCTTGACTAGAGACCCTGATTTGCAAATAAAAACATGTATCTGAGTCACCAGAAGACTGAAAATGCAAAATTGTGGACTGTGCTGGGGATTCTGAACAAGCAGCTCTGTGGTAAAATTCCGAAGTACCCTCAGTGACCCTGGGCAGGCGGTTGATGAGCCCCACTTTAGATACACTCTCTGGAGGTGTGCACTTTACCTCCTTCTCCTTACTGTACGGAACCCTCACTGGAAATCAGTAAATATCCATGACCCTTTATTCACTTGTGTGTACTTACTTATCAGTTACACACCTGACCTAGTCTCACATACACACGCTTTGTGCATTGTAAAATACGCGGAAAAATGGAAGCTAAACATTTTTGAATGTTCTCCAGATTTTATGTATGTATATGTATATATATATATATATATATATATATATATATATATATATATATATATAAGAAACTGGTGCTGTGGATGTAGCTTGTGTTAGGATAAGTGCTTAACATATGTAATGACTTGGTTCCATCTCTATCACATACAAACAAGAATGTTAGAACCTTATTTTACTCATTATAGGGCATAATTTTTTTTTTTTGCTCTTATCAAAATTTGAGTAAGAGCAACGTGATCACATGCTCATTATGTTAACAATATGGATTAACTACATTATAAAACATATTATCCCAAGCTATATATCATTGTTTAGCTTACCTGATAGTGGGTTATCATGTGTTTCATAGCTGAAATACTTTTAAAAAATATTTTTATTTATTTATATGACAGAGAAAGATGGAGAGAGTGAGAGAATGTATGGGCACGTCGGGGCCTCCAGCCACTGCAAACAAACTCCAGACACATGCATTCCCTTGTGCATCTGGCTAACGTGGGTCCTGGGGAATCAAACCTGGGTCCATTGGCTTTGCAGGCAAACACCTTAACAATTAAGACATCCCTCCAGCCCCCTGGAATACTTTTTAATGATGCACCAGTTTGATTGAAAACATGCATCCATGGTTGTGCTTTCTAAAGTATATTTGTTTTAAAATTCCATCTATCAGTCATACAATCTTTTAATTGATGTTTGATGGTAAACTTTTTTTTTTTTTTCTCTAATATTATTGGGTTTTCTTTTCAAAACAGTTGGGTTCTAGTAATGTAGCTCTCATGCTAGGGTGCCTAGCATGCACCAAGTCCTGTGTTCAATTCCTAGCATCACATAAAACTGGATGCAGTGGTGGATGTCTGTAATCCTAGCACTTGGGAGGTGGAGGAAGAGGCATCAGAAGTTCAGTGTCATCCTCAGCTACATAGCAAGTTCAAGGCCAACCAGGACTACACGAGACACCATTACAAACAAACAGGTGAGAAACACAGCAGCCGCAGCAACAACAGCAGCAACAAATCAGGTGCTGAATTCTTGTATTTTATATTTTTAACAAGTAGCTAAAAGATACTGACTTTCATTTGGAAGATTTTAAAGGAGATTAGAAAGTTCCTTTCCCAGTTTGGTTGCACAGATCTGAGTTTTCTCTGTGTGTATACGTGCAGAGTATGCATGTAGTATGTGGTGTATGATGGTGTATGCCCCTGTGCATGCATGCAGAGGCCAGAGGAGGATGCCACGTGTCCTTCTCATCACTCATTCATGTACTTCCCTGAGACAGCTCTTTCCCTCACCAGAGGCCAGTAAGCCCCACTATGTATCTGGTCTGTGCCTCTTTGTCTATACTGGGGTGACAGCATGTATACCCCATGCCCAGATTTTTATGTGGGTCCTAGGGAGTCTAACTTGGTGGTCTCCACCTTAAGAGACCTTCATGCATAAGTGGAAAGCACTCTTAACTGCTGAGCCATCTCCCCAACCCAGATGTGATTATTTTTCTTTTTGATGCAAGCCCAACAGACTGCTCTTTTTTAAATGTGAGAATGAGTGTGTGTGTGTGTGTGTGTGATGGGGGGGGGGAGAGAGAGAGAATTGGCATGCCAGGGCCTCCAGCCACTGTAATCAAACTCCAGGTGCATGTGCTGCCTTGTGTGCGTGTGTACCCTTACACATGTGCCACCTTGTGCCTCTGGCTTACGTGGGATCTTGCCAGTTGAACATGGATCCCTGGGTCTCATAGTGAAGCGCCTTTACCACTAAGCTATCTCTCCAGCCCCAGATGTAATTTTTTTTTTTTTTTTGAGGTAGGGTCTCACTCTAGTGTAGGCCCAGATGTAAATTTTTATAGTGACATAGTTTTTTCCTTCTACAAGTCATGTTCCAGTGAAACTATTTCTGAACTTTTGCTTTCAAATGGCTGAAATTTAAAACTTGAGGTACTTTCTGAGATCAATCCCATATTTAAATTGCTGTTAAATTATAACCATTCCTTTGAAGAGTTAGATGAAATTTGAACAGATAGAGGTAGAGATCTATAGAGACCTGCTCACTTACATGCAACTGAGAACTACTAATGACCATGAAAAATGCTAGCAAATTTGGAACATTTTGTGTAATTTCCTTTTAAGGTGGGAAACTTTAATAATTATTTGATTAAAGTATGACCAAGGAAACTTTTTGGTACCCAAGCTTTGGGTTACTGTTCCTATTTCTGGACAAAGCATGATGTGTGTTCTTATATGAACGTGTTTACCTTTTGGAAAGGGTAGAACTTTCACGGGCCTCCTGAGATACTGTGTGTTCTGCCGGCCCTCAGTGTTGCCATAGCTCTGGAACGACTTTCAAGCACAGTGAATATCTCTGTAATCATAGCCTGGAATTGTTTGTTTGTGCCAGACAAAGATTTTTTTTTTTTAAATCTTTCACTATTATAGGAGAGACCTTCAAAGTGACTTCAGACCATTTTCCATTAAGTTTAGAGAAAACTTGGAAAGCCTTGACTATTACAAGAGCCTAAAAACAGATGAGAAAAAAACGTCACAGTTTATATGTCATGTTCTCAATGGGTAGGTTTTGAATGTCATGCTAATCACAATGACTAAAATCCATCATTAAATAACACCTGACTTATTCAACTCTGTCTTAAGTTATGTCACACACTTTGGCTGAGGTCATTGGGAAAGAGGATGAAGACAAATACTTTGAAGATTTTTGAAAACATCTTATTTGTCTATTTGTCCCTTTGTATTCTGACATCGCCATTATCTTGACTGATGTGACTCTGAAGAGCCTGTGCAGAGGACAGGGGAAGTCTCACTTTTGTCTGTTGTTATTGTCTCCAATGTGTGCTTCTTTGCCAGCCTCCTCTAAGTTCCCTTATCCATTTCCTTACTTGGTTGGATTAAAATCAGATAACATAATGTCTTAAACTGTTTAGTCTGGTCTCTGTAAGCTGCCAAATTTCCCAATATCTTGCATGAGAACGTGGAAAGTAGAGGAAGACAGAGGCTACTGCTGAGCCAAGAAGCATGGGCTTCTGCTCCATGCCCTGGAGATCCTGGGCATACTTCACGTGGCCTGTGCTAGGGTCAACCCACACATTAAATATTAGTAAAACATAATTTGTTCTTTCTAGCATTTCAAAACAAGCAAAAAAAAGGAAAGTCTGAAGTCCTCTCTCTCCACCTTAGTAATTACTCTGAGCCTTACCAGTGTGCTGAAGATGACGGTGTGCCGGATAATTGGGAACAGGGCTCATAGCGGCAGGACAGATGGATGTAAGATGCCTAGCCTTGACCCTCTTAGAGTCCATCCTGGTGCCATGAGGCCATATTGAGATACTTAGCATGAGCATCTCACTCTTTTATAAGCTCTGTGTGTGTGCATATCTTCCCACTCATGAACTAGAGGAGTCACTGTGTCCCACATTTCTAATAACATTCATTGCTAGTCGCAAATCATTTAAGTAAGAACATTCATCTAAGAGTTTCTAGTGATCTACCTGTAACTTTAGATGGCATAACAAAAATGTGGAGAAAACACTTTAATCCTGGTAATGGTTTCATGGTCCCTTAAATTTACAGCAATGTAAGTTCCCCAAATGACGAAGAGCCACCTATCTTGTCCGTGGCTTCAAGATGAATTCACCTTAGATGTTCATTAGACATTGGGAGGCTGAGTGTGAGAAAGAGAAAGCAATGCACATTTTACATTATGATCTCTTTACTGGCACACTCTATTTTTCCTACCCAAGTATTGCTTCTTCACTGACATGCTTGAGTATTTATCTGCTCATGTTATATTTCATGGATATGTATAAGTGACCTTGGCTCAAGGTGTGTGTAATAATTGCAGGCCTCACATTCGGAGTGCTTAGGTACTGTTGAACACCAGGAGTTTGGCTGCGTACTCCGCAGGTGCTCATTTATGTAAATCTAATGTGATCAGGTGAAATGGATTTTACTAGTTCCATTTTGTCACAAAAAAAAAACTTGGAAATTTGAGTAACTTATTCAAATTGACCTTGGAACTTTAGCTTTGATTCTGTTTTTTTTTATAACATATTCTTTTAGAGTTCACAGTCAGTTTATAATGACAAGATTTAAATTTGTTGAGGTGGAGATTAAATAGTGAGATTTCTGTACTGCTTTGCAAATCCATATTTTTCAAACAGCAAAGTCTTCTTGGATCGATTGTTTTAAACTGTTCTTTAAGACCTCTCTGAACTTGAGCCATGTTGCATATTCTGCATCTTATTTAGGCTAACAAGAGTGCATTTGGTCTGATTGTTTAAAATTTTGAAGTAAAAATATTATTTATTTATTTGTGAGGAGAGAGAGAGGGAGGGAGTCAGGGACAGAACATGTCAGGATGGCTTTATATGGGTACTGGGAATTGAACCTGGGCTGGCAGGATTTGCATGCAAGCACCTTTAATTACTGAGCCATTTTCCCAGCCCCTAGCTTCAGTTTTGATACATCTGTGAAAATAAGTCATTTAAGGTTTCTTAAGGAACATTTTAAGTTTAGTCTTGGTTATATAGTTAGTATCTTCATTGTGTGGGAAAACAAAATTCATCCTAAACTTAATATGTGAGTCAAATGATGGCTCCATCAGTCTGGCAGGAAATAATCACAAAGCTGGATAAAGATTTTTGGAAGACAATTAACTAGTGCTTTACTGGAAATTTCTATTTTTAAAAACATGTTTCGTTACAAGGTCCATCTGCATAAGGATTTATTTTAGTCTCTGAGTATGAAGTCTATTAATAGGATCATTTTTGTCTGTGTTTGATACAAGAATCTCAGGAAAAAAATAATTGCCTTTTCTCTCTCAGAAATCTGCCATTCAACTTTCCTCAATATAAGTAGTTTAGTTCTTGTTTTGGAAAAAAAGCAAGCATAGGTCTTAACTCTTAACCTCCTCAAAAAGCAAAATCATCTGAAAATTTTAAGAGTGTCATGGAAATTACTCATCCTTAGAGAATTTCATGGTAACAACCACAGCCACATTCCAAACCAATTAAGGGTGCATGAATTACGATGGCCTGTTCCTTCTGCACCTTCCCTTTCTGCTGTGTGGCATTAGCATATCAGATGTCACTGTCTGCTTAATCTGTGAGGTGGGAGATGCTCCTCCACCCAGGCAATTTCAATGCATCGAGAAAACTCTGTCTATTGCTCTTAGAAGGAGCATTAAGCCACAAAACTATGATGTAACCATCATCTTTCCAGTAGGTTCCATAGGTTCTCAACATGGAAATTTACTTGTTTGGATGCTTCTGTCCTTGAAACCATGAAAGAGATATTGACTTGGTGCATTCAGGTGCACTGGAAATTTGAGTCATCTGACTTTCCCTAATTCTTATGCCAGGTCTGCTATGAAGACACATGTGATCAAAATGCCTTTAAAGCAAGACAAAATATGAGTCTTTGGAAAGCAAATAATACCGTCTACTATATACTTAAAAGGCCCTGTGAGTGCTAAAACAGTGTCTCACTGGAGCAACTGTTTCAAGAACACATCTGCCGTGAACTTTGCTTGGGGCAGAAGCCTCTCTTTTCTTTTAGAGTTAAGCACTGGTTGGAAACAGTACTGTTTCTCTCTGGAGATTCATGTGACTTGTCACATGAAAACAAAAAAGTACAGTGATGAATTTTAGTGTGGAAACTTCATTTTACTGATTTTTCTACCAAAAAAATTATTTTCAAGTGCCAGAGGGGCAAATTAACATAGCCAGAAATGGTGAAATTCTGGCTTGGAATTCCATGGGAATTAGCAGTCCGGACCAAAATTCTGGCTTAAAATGTCATGTTTGGGTCCTGACTTTCTAAGGGGCTGCTGGCCATGGTAAGCTTCTTGTTTTTCTTTCTTCAATGTGTATATATGCCCAGGGGCCATTTGTAATGGGAGGATTTTTAGAAATTCATGAAGTTAAAACACCCCACACATATGAAATTCTTTCTGAATGTGTCATCTTGAAGTTCTTTTCCCTAAATCACATAAAATCAGGCAGCATAATGCTCATCTCTTTATACTATTTTCCCTTATTTTTAATTTTATTGGTCTAGCTAAATACCAGGCAATACCACGAATAGGACAAATTAAATTGTCTCCTGCATTTAAATGGTCAATAATCACCTTTTGATGTTATTTCTTTGAAATAAAAAGTATCTCTCATGCTTAATTCTTTAGTAAAGGAACAAAACTGAAAGAAAGAATGCAAACATATATGCTTTGGGAAAAAGTTTTACATGTGTGTCTTTCTTAAAGGTGTTTAAATAGTAGAAACTGACTTGCTTTGTATATAAAAGAACTATAATTTTTCAAAGAGCTGAGTTCATTGAGGTTAAATTGTGCTCAAAGAGGTTAAGGTTAAAAAAGAAAGAAAAAGGAGATTATACCTCTTCTATGGCAGGAAGAAACTCATTTCCAGGGTAGAGACTCCTGAAGCCCATAAAATATGTTCCAGACCTGAGACTCAGCAAGTCCATGCATCATACCAGGACACTTCTGCTGCAGACAGCTTTGGAACCAGCTTCCTTTCATGCATTGAATGGGCATAAAATGCCCAAAGGATATGTAAGAAGCAAATTTTCAGTGTTAATTTAAAAATTCTGTTTTGTTTGATACTATTGATCACCTTTAATGTAGCCAAACTTTGAGTCTTGGTAATCTAAAACCCAAATAAAGGAGAAATCAAGAATCATAAACACAAGAGTGCTAAACCAGAAACAAAGATTTTCTGAAATCCAAAGAGAAGCTGAAGATACCAAACCAGGGATTCTTGTTTTTTTAAAAAAGTTTGTTTTTAATTTTTAAAAAAATTTTATTAGAGAGATAGACAGAGAGAAGGAGAGAGAGAGAGAGAGAGAGAGAGAGAGAGAGAGAGAGAGAGAATAGCTGCACAAGGGCCCCTAGCTGCTGTAAACAAACTCTAGAGGCATCTGGCTTTACATGGGTAGTAGGGAATTGAACCCCAGTCTTTAGACTTTGCAGGCTAGTGTCTTAACCACTGACCCATCTCTCTAGCCCCCAAACCACGCATTCTTAAGTGTCTTCATGTTACGGAGCTTTTAGGAATATGATGAATGGACCCTCTTTGGTCTGGTTGATATTTCTACATATGTAAAATGAAATGCAAACCATTACAAAGAAAATCAATTACGTCGAAATACAATATTGATTTAAATATGTAAAACATGTTAAATTTGGTATATAACTGACCTTTCTTAATGCAATGAAAAGCAAACAAGCAGGCTGCTCACTGATGACCGTCATTCTGAAGTAAAGAAAACATAAATTAGGCACTCAGAAAACTGTAAATTTATAATCTGATATGGAGGCATTTGCAATTTCTGTTGGTGGTAAAGCCATAGAGACTGATGGGTTGAAGAATGTGTTTTATTTGAGGTAAGATTAGTGAAACGGAAGACAAAATTTCCTTGCATGTACCATCACAGACTTCCCTGGGCTCTACTGAAGAACCTCCTACCGATCTGTGAGTCCCTGGAGAGAAAGCCTTGATCTAAATCAAGTGTACAGTCAGCTCACCTGGGCATGCTTTCACAGGCTTGACTTTGGTCAAGATTTCAGCTCATGCTTTTGTTCATTGTCACAACTGAGCAGTATTCCATATGGGCATTTATCACTACAAGGCAGTTTTACCAAAGAAGCAAGGACAAGATTAACAAGCGGACAGTGCTTACTTGTTCAGGCTGAGGTACTCTCTTTAAAAATGCAAGAACATTTGTTTCCAGTGGCTCAGGCTAAGGAAACTGAACCCTTTTTTTGTTAGTCACTTTACTAGCCTAGAGTGTCTCTTGAGTTGTTTTGTGTCTTTACATTTTATGTGTATCTGATCAAGTAATTTGTAAAATCTTCAAGGAAAATAATACATGTTTTTGTAGAGAGAGCACAGACTTATTATTTTCAGATTAAAAAGTAAGAAGCTGAGGGCTGGGGAGATGGCTCATAGTTTAAAGGCCCTTGCTTTCCAAACCTGCTGACCTTGGATTGATTCCCCTGTACCCACAAAAAGCCAGATGCACAAAGAGGTGCATGCATCTGGAGTTTGTTTGCAGTGGCAAGAGTCCCTGGCATGTCCATAGTCTCTTTCTGTCTCTTAAAACAAATAAATAAATAAGTTTTTAAAAATAAGAAGCTTAAAATACCACTATCCACTCTGAATCATTTAAAAATCACTTTCTAAACCGGGCGTGGTGGTGCACGCTTTTAATCCCAGCACTTAGGAGGCAGAGGAAGGAGAATTGCCATGAGTTCGAAGCCACCCTGAGACTACATAGTGAATTCCAGGTCAGCCTGGGCTAGAACGAAACCCTACCTCAAAAATGAAATCAAAGCAAAACAAAATCTCTTCCTACAGAAATGTAGATTACTTGGGGTCTAACCTCTACTACCATTTTACCCTTCTGAGAGGCGGAGACGTGAGAGGCAGATGACGAGCGCAGTGAGCACAGGTAGATGAATGCAGAGCACCTGTGACTTGTGTGAGATCCTATAGCTAATGGTTAAGAAGGGAGTATTTTTCCCAGCTACCTGTTAGAAGAATGCCACATATATATATTTTTTTAAATGTTATTTATTTTTCTTTTATTTGCAAGCAGAGATATGGGGAGAGAGAGAGAGAGAGAGAGAGAGAGAGGGAGGGAGAGAGAGAGGGAATGAATGGGTATGTTAGGGCCTGTAGCTGCTGCAGACAAACCCCAGATGCATGTACCATTTTGTGCATCAGGCTTTACATGGGTTCTGGGGAATCCAACCCAGGTTGTTTGGCTTTGCAGGCAAGTGCCTTAACCACTGAGCAATTTTTCCAGCGCGAATGCCACGTCTTTTATCACGGGCCATCTTATATTTACTTTAAAGATCCCATGACAGACAATTCATTATTTCTAAAAATATTATTTATCGTTTTTTGTACTCACCTTATTATTTGAAAGCACTTACTAAGAGTAGAAAAATTGCCTTCCCTTAGCTTTTAGGAAATACTGATGGTGAATAAGCTGCTGAACATCAGAAGACCAGCGTTTTTTGCATGAAGAGCTCTGCCTGACGGCTGGAGGACAAGAAAACGAAGGAGGGCCAAGGGGAGGGGTCGGTAATGGATGAGCCTAGTAATGGTACCAAACTGACCGTATTCGCTGAGTACAAAACTAATCAATAAAAAAGAAAAAGAAACAAAAACGTAAATAAAAGCCAAAAAAGTCCTCCCAAAATCCATGAATTCTTTAGTAGCCATGGTTAAAATGGAGGCATCAAAACCACTTTTAAATGCCCACAGGACTGAGTCATCATTTAGGCAGAGTGGTTTTGAGTCCTAGATAGAATGCTTCTAATTTCATGAACCTGTAGAATCAATTGACCATCTTTCATGCTTTATGTCCTCTTGAACATTGGCAATAATACCTATTTCACAGCACTTCTGTGGAAATTATGCAAGATAGTACAAGGACACCATCATTTTAGCTCTTAGAATATTTTCGGGCATGGTTACAGAAAGTCAAGTCAAAATAGCTCAAGCAAGAGGTGAGATTGTGGTTCCATGTATTAAGAGGCTTAGAGGAAATGAGAATTTTTTTTGTTTATTTGTATTTATTTGAGAGCAACAGAGAGAGAGAGAGAGAGAGAGAATGGGTACACCAGTGCCTCCAGGCACTGCAAATGAACTCCAGATGCATGTGCCACATTGTGCATCTGGCTAACGTGGGTCCTGGGGAATCAAGCCTAGAACCAGGGTCCTTAGGCTTCACAGGCAAGCGCTTAACCACTAAGCCATCTCTCCAGCCTGGAACTGAGAATTTTTAAGGCTTGGTTGCTGGAAGTTTGGAGGTAGGGAGTATTTTAGGGTTTTGCTACAAACTTCTACTTTGTCCCTCCAGATCCACCCAGGCCTTTTCTGGTCCATGTTACTCACCCCGTTACTTTGGTTCTTAGGCTTGTTAAAGTGTCCGAGCAGCTTCAGACACCATCTTATTTCACAATAAGCCCCACAACAATTTTCTTCTTGCATTCCATTGGTCAAGCTGTATCACATGTCCAATCCATAGACCAGCCATTGGAAATGGAGAGGAGTTTATAATAGATTTAAATTAATCAGATATTACCTCTTGGGCTGGCATGGGTCACTTCCAACCTTTCAGGAAATAGCCATTTCATTACTGAGCAAAAGTTAGGTTTTCTTTTTTCTTTTCTTTTCTTTTTTTTTTTTTTTGAAGTAGGGTTTCACTAAGCCAAAGCTGTCCTGGAACTCCCCATATCCTCCCCGGCTGGACTTGAACTCACAGAGGCCTCCTGTCAAGTGCTGGGATTGAAGATGTTGACCACCACCCCCAGGAAGTTAGGTTTTCCTAAGAAGGAAAAAGTGAAAGAATAGATTCTGGAATGACTAACAGCATCTGTCATATTAACATACTATATTCAAAATTAAGCAAATTATGGGAATCTGGTACATGGGAACATGCTTTCATCAGCTCTTTACTATGTCTGGTCCTGGATAGTCATTTTAACCTATCAAACCTTAGTTTCTCTATCTATAAGATGGAAGTAAATAATTGTCTATGTCTTAGAGTTATAAGAAGATAATGCATTGTAAAGGGAATTAATTTTCATTTAATCTTGTGCATAAAGTTGATGTGCTACAATGAGTTCTTATCAGGCCACACTTCAAAGCTGATGAGTTAACCAGCTCTCGGTGTTCTCATAAGTTCTCCCAGAGCTCAGTCTTTCAGATAGCTATGAACTGAAGTAAATTTTTCACAAAGGTTATACAATGATAAGATTTATAACTTGTTTGTTTGTTTGTTTGTTTGTTTTTCGAGGTAAGGTTTCACTCTAGCCCAGGCTGACCTGGAATTCACTATGGAGTCTCAGGGTGGCATCGAACTCACGGTGATCCTCCTACCTCTGCCTCCCAAGTGCTGGGATTAAAGGCATGTGCCACCACACCCGGCTTTGTTTGTATTTTTATAACCACAATAATTTCTCAGTTTATAACAACATTTTTTTTTAGATTTTTCAGTAGACTTGCTTTTATTTTTTTTTTCATGATTTTTTTCTCCAAGTTCTAAAATCTGTTGAGATTTAGTTCTTTATAAAAGTCAAGTAGTATTCATAATGATTGAACCTGAGGAATTCTACTTCCAGCCAAGGTAGCGTGGCAGGGATGGACATGCCCCTTCTAACCAAAAACAATGAGGAAACTGGGTAATGAAATAGCGAAGCTCAAGATACTGCATGGGACATTGTGTAATGAAGACCAGTGATTCCTGACAGACAGGAAACAAGGAGAGACGATCCTTCTTAGTGTGACCTCACCCAGCTCATTTCCTCTTTGGGAAGGTTCCAGGATGTAGTACAAGGAGAAAAACACAGCAAATTGTACCCAGTCTCTGAGGATACAACACAGGCAAGATGAAGCAGCCAGGGATGGCAAGGCATAGTGCCACAAAGAAGAGAGCTAGAGAGGGGTCTACAGAAAGTCTCTCCAAGGTTCACTGGGCTTGTGATCTGCACACATATGTGAGCAAGACTGCTCTAAGAGTGTGCAGGAGTTCCACAAGACCAGGCCTGGCACCTGCTCCCACCAGTGTGCAAGCTCGCGTAACACAGAGAGCATCAGAGAGAGTTCTAGAAAGTTTTTCCTCAGTATTATGGTACATCAGACATAGATGAAGCTCTGCATTCAGTCTGCCAGCCAGACTTAAAAGCGAGATTTAGGGCTGGAGAGATGGCTTAGCGGTTAAGCGCTTGCCTGTGAAGCCTAAGGACCCCAGTTTGAGGCTCGGTTCCCCAGGTCCCACGTTAGCCAGATGCACAAGGGGGCGCACGCGTCTGGAGTTCATTTGCAGAGGCTGGAAGCCCTGGCGCGCCCATTCTCTCTCTCTCCCTCTATCTGTCTTTCTCTCTGTGCCTGTCGCTCTCAAATAAATAAATAAATAATTTTTTTTTAAAAAAGCGAGATTTAAAAGGCTTAAATCATTTTCAAGCAATTCAGTTGTGTCACAGAACAAAACTCAAAAATATTTATAGGAACACAAACATATCCAAACCCAACATGGATAGTTCAAAATGTTTGGTACTAAATAAAAAAATAATACTAGAAGCAGGCCAATACTACTAGTATGAAAGGGGGGAATTGAGTAATTAAAACTGGTTCAGAAATGTCACACACGATGGAATGGATAGACAAGGATATTGACAAAGTTATTACGGAGGGAGAGGTGGCTCAGTGGGTAAGGGCACTTGATGCCCAAACATGAAGGCTTGAGTTCTCCTGAGTTTGTTTTCCTCGTCCCCATGTGAATAGCTGGATGTGGATGCATCCTATAACTCTAGCCCTCTGGGGAGTGGAGTTGGGAGAATTCCTGGGGTTTAGTGAGAGACTCTATTTCAAAGGGTAAGTGAAAAGTGGAAGACACTTCACATTGTCCTCTAGCCTCAGACACACAGGGCACACACATCTGTACACACACATAGATGCAACACACATACTACATGCACAAGCATGAAAAAAGCTCTTATCACTATATTCCACATAATCAATAATCTGCAAGAAATGACTGATCATGTTAAGTACAGACATGGGAAACACACAAAAATGATTCAAATCAAATATCTGGATATAAAGATAAATATTTCACACTGTCTGAGATGAAAAATACCCCAGATGAGATTAACTCTAGACTACACATTATAGAAGTGTAATAAGTTTAAAGACACAGTGATGCAAACTATTTAAAATAACACACAAGGAACAACAACAGAAACAACACCATGTAACAACAGAGTCACATCACTGGGCTGTGGAACAATTTCAAAAGGACAAACATATACATGTTTATTGTGATTGTGGGAAAAGGTAGGGGATGAAGGAGGCAAGAAAAGATATATAAGATATATCTGAAAACAATCATGATTTGGAACTTTCCAAAAACGCTGAAACTATAAATTCATAGATCTTAAAAGAACAATAACTTCCAATCACAAAAAAATGTGAAAATTGCATCAAAACACATCAGAATCATACTTCTTAAAACCAGTGAAAAGCCTTCCACCCTCTTTTCCCTCTCTTCCCTTTTTCTCTTCATCTGTACTCCCTCCATCTGTGACCACACACACACACAGCCATACCTGCATACTTTAATGTGAGACATTATTTCTATGACCAGTATTTAGTTTGACTAAAACCAAGCATTTGCTTTGTGTTACTATAGAAGGAAGGATGATGCATCATTGTAAAAGTTGATTCCTCTCATCTGGTTTGGTAATAGCACATTCCCTTAACCATAAGAACTTAGATTCGAGAGAAACAGCTGTTTCCATGTTCCCGCCTGGGAACTAGGCCCCTAGCAAATGTTTCACATGCACATACAACGCCTTTAAGCTCTCCATGATTATCTACAGCAATTAAGATGCTGTGACAGCTGGTGTCTCCTTGATTAGACCTTTCATGAAAATTATAAGTGTGAAGAAATAAAGTGGTAAGAATGATCAGTCTCTCCCATGGAACAAAGAGTTCTTCCTTGGGTCAGGCAGCCAGATAGGAGCAGGACAGACATTTTCCACTATGGATGACGTGGAGAAGCACTATAGAAGCATGGAATGGATCCTAGGGACTGGCTTTCCCCTTCTTTTATGATTAAAAGAAGAATAGAAACTCCAGGGGTGTTTCTGATTAGATGCTTGATCCTCTATCCTGATTGGATTAGAATTTATTGACATTGGAAATCTCTCACTTTTCAACATTCTGATTCCATGAAATTCTAATTTGAACCAATAATTTGATCATCTCCATCAAAATGGTTACAGAAAAATTTTGTGCCAAATATTCTTGCCAAGATCAATATTTCAATATTAGATCTTTCCTATTTGAAGTCCAAGACCCTACTTTTAAGTACTTAATTATTTTTAATGGATTTTAAGATAGGGCCTCATGTAGCCCAGGCTGGCCTAGAACTCAATATGTAGCTGATCCTCCCATCTACACCTCCTAAGTGCTGGGATTAAAGGTGTGTGCTACATGCCCAGTTTTATAGGGTGTTGAAGATTGAACTCAGGGCTTTGTGCATGCTGGGCAAGCATTCTAGTAACTGAGCTACATGCCTAGTCTTAAGAATTTTATAAGCTGGCAAATCTTCATTCTCTTGCATTCTTCCATAATTTATCTCTTTCCTTTATTCCTATACTTTTTTGCAATATCTCTTTTTATAACAATACACATTTCTTCCCACTGAACAATACATTCTTTTCTTAATTTTACTTAGTTGCTTTGTAGTTTCCACTGAGACTGTATATCTACTAAGTAGTTGAGCTGTCAGCTTCTCAGACAAGATGGCTGCTGCACCAACACCCATGTCTAATGGCTTAAAAGTCAAGGGACACAGCATTGAGAAATAGTTATGGATTCCACACATGAAATCACAAATATACATTCTTTTACTTGAAATCCTTAATTATATGAGTACCATCTATATGCATCTTATTCAGTTAGATGGAATTTTATGTCATATGTGAAATGAATATCCTAAACTGCTTTCTATACTTTTCAGTTCTTACTAGAACTTAAAAAAATACAGAATTATCAAAGGCTGTTTTACGTATATCATAGTTTCATAAGTTCAAAACTCTTAAAGTCTATATGATGGAAGACAAATTAAGGCAATAAACTTTTTTAAAGATTTAAAAAATATTTTATGTTATGTATTTACTAGAGAGAGAAAGAGAAAGGTATACAGACAGAGAGAAGGAGAGAGAGTGAGAATGGGTGCACCAGGGCCTCCAGCCACTGCAAATGAACTCCAGACACATGCACCCCCTTGTGCATCTGGCTTATGAGGGTTGTGGGGAATTGAACCTGGATCCTTAGGTTTTGTAGGCAAGTGCCTTAATTGCTAAGCCATCTCTTCAGCCTGGCAATAAAGTTTTATGTAAAGCTTCAGGTGGTGTTTTGCAAGGATGGAGACTACAGATGGTTTATAACAAATTTTTTTGTACCACAGTACTTCTATCTTTTCTCTGTGGGATCATTTTCATGTACCTGCTGGGCCTACCTAAGAGGCCGACTGGAAGCTCCACAAACAACAGTGATGGGCAGTGTCTCAGGGGTTAGGGAACTTCCCCAACCTCTTCTGTCTGCCTTACTACTCCTCACGAAGGGCTCTCATGGCTTCCTGTCTGACTCAGCTTTCAGCATAGCAATGATGGATTCAAAGCCCTTGGTGTCAGTCTGGATACGTGCAAATGAGCCTCTGTTATGGTTGTAGGTCCGACTTGCTCTACCCATAATTCCCCTGGTTAAGAAATGTACCATCTACTCTTTACTCCATCTTTGCCAATTCACCTGCTGCTTCATTCTCTGGACAGGGGAAGAAGGCTGCCCATGTCTGCCATCTTCAAGCACCAGTGGAAGTCAATGAACACCTACCTATCCATCTCAGTGTCTAGCATTGTTTTTAGAAATGTGGTCGACATGGAACCTGTCATGTGCAGATGCACAAACCATATAGTTTTGCATTCCAGAGACTTTGTTGAGCCAACATTTTTCACTCACTCAGACACTGTTGAGCCAACATTTTTCACTCACTCAGACACCGATCCACCCACTGATTATCCAAGCACTGATGGGCGTCTTTGGTATGGTAGGAACACATTTATGTCTTCTATAGCACTATTGCATGGAGCTGGGCCATTTGGGGTCCAGTCCCCTATCCTAGTCTCTGAACTCTTCAAGGGCTGGACTGATACAAAGATCAATTATCCTGATTTCCTGAGACAGTAATCTGATACCACCTGCTCTTCTCGGGGCTCCACACTATCACAGGGAATTAATTAATCAGCATGAATGATCTTAAACCACTCAGGTTTTTTTTTTTTTTTGAGGGAAAAATTTAGATAATCACAATTTTCCTTCTTTGAGAGAATATACAATAACATGGCCTGTGGTATTTCTGCCAAAACATTAATTCCAGGTTATGTTTGTGCCAAAATATAGCAATGTATTTGGGATTGCTCAACCACTTCTGTGGAACTTGGTTGATGGTCTCGCCATTTTCATCTTCTTCTACCTCAATCAGGTCTAACCTCCTAATGGCCAGTATTTTTTTTTAAATCTATTTGTTTATTTGAAAGAGAGAAAATGAGGCAGATAGAGAGAGGAAGAGGGAGAGAGAGGGATAATGGGCTCCAGCCATTGCAAACAAACTCTAGACATATGCATCACCTTGTGCATCTGGTTTATGTATTCACTGGGGAATTGAACCTGGGTCCTTAGGCTTTGCAGGCAAGCACCTTAACTGCTAAGCCATCTCTCCAACCTCATGTCCATGTTTTTGAGATCCAGTTACGTGAAGCAAAACATCAGTCCTGTTTACTCTTTTTTCTCCACTTTTGCTGATCCCATCCATCTGAAGTGAACACTGTTGCTTTCTGTTCACATTATTCCCCATATTTATTCCTCTTCATGCATACCTCCTTAGCTCAGCCTTTCTTCAAGAGATTCCCTCATGTGCATTCTGAAAACACCGAGGGATGCTTAATGTGTGATCTGCAGAATGTCATGCCACTGAATGTTTAAGATGATTTCTGTTCTTGAGGAGTATACATACCAATTGGCAAGAGAAACCGATGTATAAAGAGCCACACTCAGAATTTACTGGGAAAAAGGGCTATTCACTGCTCAGAGTGCTGTAGAAATTTGAACCGACCCAGCCCCACTTTACCAAGTATTCCTAGCATTTATACAATTAAATGCAAGCTCCTCGCCTCACCCAGGCATTCAAATGCTTTAAAAAATATGGAATCAATCTAACTTTCCAGGGTCATCTACCACTTTTCCTGGAAATATGGTACCTATGCTCTAGCCAAAATTTCCCTCTGTGATCCCTGAAATTGCCTCCAAGGATTCTGTTCTTTGCACTGCTGCAGATCCCGCTCTGTCTGAGCTGCTTGTTGAAATGCCACGTGCACACCAATGCCCACTTGGAATGCCAGCTCTTTCTTTCTTCCTTACCTGGGGTGATTTCCTGAAAATTTACTTTTTGCACCTTTCTTGTGCATATGTATATGTTGGGTTGTGAGCATCTGAGTGAATTACTTATCGTAGCTGACTAGATATTCAAAAGTGCTTAAGTGCAATTACTGGTATGATGAGAAAGAGTTAATACATGAACATAAATTTGATGAACCAGGATGCTAGAGACAGTCTTGCCACCAGTTTGGATTGAAGTCTTCCAATTTGTTTTCACAGTTTCCATATGCTTACCAACAGAAACATTCATTCCTACCTAGTTATCCTATGGGATAGTAACAGATAAAAACAAAATATGTATTTAAAAATTCTTTGTTTTTAAATTTTTTGTTTTATTTATTTATTTGAAAGCAACAGACAGAGAGAGAAATAGGCAGACAGAAAGAGAGAGAGAGAGAGAGAGAGAGAGAGAGAGAGAGAGAGAGAAAGAGAGAAAGAGAGAGACAGAATGGGCGCACCAGGGCCTCCAGCCACTGCAAATGAATTCCAGATGCGTGCACCCCCTGTGCATCTGGCTAACGTGGGTCCTGGGGGATGGAGCCTTGAACTGGGGGGTCCTTAGGCTTCATGGGCAAGTGCTTAACCATTAGCAATCTCTACAGCCCTTAAAAATTCTTTTAATGGGCCAAGAATCACAAAAATCTGTTGTTGATGGAAGTGTCTAAGAAATAAGTATATCTTTACATTATTGAAATATTATTGAAATTTTAAAAATACTTCAAATGTAAATGTGTATTACAGCTTTAAATCATTTATAGATACACTAGTTTTTAAATCTTTTGGATATCTGTAATGATAGTATAGGTGCTATAAATTTTGGGGGGGGTAGGTTTCAAGTTAGGGTCTCACTGTAGCCCAGGTTGACCTGGAATTAACTGTGTAGTCTCAGGATGGCCTCGAACTCACAGCAATACACCTACCTCTGCCTCCCAAGTGCTGGGATTAAAGGCGTGTGCCACCATGCCTGCCTAAATTTTTTAAAAGTGAATTTTTATCTGAAGATATGATCAACCAGTTCTGCCAGTATTAAATTCTTTTAAAAATATTTTTAACTATTTATCTGTAAGCAGAGAAAGAGAGAGAAAGAGAAAGAGAGAGAGTGAATGGGTATGCCAGGGCCTCTAGCCACTGCAAACGAAGTCCAGATGCATGCACCACCTTGTGCATCTGGCTTTACATGGACTGTGTGGAATCTAACCAGGGACCATTATGCCTTTTGCAAGCAAACACCTTAACCACTGAGCCATCTCTCTGGCACCTCAAATTCTTTCTAAAATTCCAGTTTATGTTTTCCTTTACTGAAAACTAAGTGTACAATGTGCTCCTGAGTAGTGCCCCTTTAAATGGGGAATGTCTATCATCAATGACTGCTTGCTCCTGTGTTTGTCATTAGTATTGTAGCTAAGTTTCTAGGTTTGTCTATAATTTCTTTCTCTAATAACAGCCTTACTGGAGTTAAAGACTTTGCTTGACCACTTTGAGCTTACTTTTGAGTAAAACCAACAATGCTTTTGTAGTACCAGTGAGATAACTTCCTTTTATCTCACTTGGCCATGACCACTTGGCTATTGCTAAGAAGAATGAAGGGTCATGGAAAAGAAGGCAACTGACACTGAAGAGGAAGCACTGCTGTGATGCTGGACAATATGCATGCAAACCCCATGCAGTCTTCACAAGCACCCCAGTGACTGGGTGTTATCATCCCCTCTTGATAGTTGACACTTGAGGCTTCCAGAGGATAAGGACACTCTTCTAGGGAAGATCTTGAGTCCAGTCTTGGCTTATGCTTTGATGAGTCTAAAGTCTAGGCTCTTATTTCCAATGGTCCAGATTTTAATTTGAGATATTTCTTAAAGTGTGTTTCAACCTCAGTCTTTAGTAAATTTGCAGGTTGTAAGAAAGAGATTTCCTACTTTTAAATCCTCACAGGTTCTTAGTACAGATCTCTCTCTTTCTCTCTTTGTGTGTGTGTATTTGTGTGAGTGTCTGTATTTGTTTGTGTGTATGTATTGCGTGTGTGATATAGGCATGTGCAAACAATGAAGCTCCTGTATCAATCAGAGGACAACCCTGGGTATTGCTTCCTCATTTTCCACCTGGTTTCAGGAAGGATCTTTTTTTTTCCATGGTGTATACAAGGTTCTGTGAACTTCTGGGGATTCTCCTGTCTCTGCATGCTGTCAAGTTAAAAGAGCATTAAGATTACAGATGTGTACTACTGCATTTGGCTTTACCTGGGTTCTTGGGATCCAAACTTGAGTCTTCATATGCTTGACCTACTGAGTGATTTCCCCAGCTCACAGTATAGTTTTCTTACTTATCAGGGGCTCTATGAGTTGATAAATATTAGTTAAAGTACAGGAAGAAATGTGTTTCATTTTTGTGAATTTTGCTTCAAGTATATTCAGCTTCTTGTCTGCGTTGTCTTTTTCCTGGATAAACTCTTCTAGGCTGATTAAGTGAATGATTTCCAAGTTCACCTATAATGAATTATTTTATTAAGTATACAAGAAATATTTATGTTTTCTTCTCCTTGTAATCCTGCTCTCAGTGCTATCTTAGGTAATCAAGGATATACCCTGCTCTCTTTCATCTTTTGCCACCCATAGTACAAAATACATAGAGAAAATCTGACTCTTGTAACATTTCATAGGCACCTGTTATTTTAGTGAAGTGGTTTTTAACAGTGACACTGTTGGGTTTTTGTCTTGTGCACTGTAACATGTCATCTTACTTCTTACCTTCCCTCCAGACAGCCAAAAATGTCTCCAGACATTGTTAGAGATTCCCTATAAGCATGCAGTCATTAAGAGAGAAAAATGAATAATGATTTCTATCTCCACAATCAATTCAGACTTACAATCAAGGCACATTCTAAAGAAACCTGAATGTGTTAAAAAATGGGTTTCATTTGATTAAATTTGGGGCATGAAGTAAGATCAAAAGCCATCTTTCCTTTAACTGCATGGCATTCACACTGGATTGCAAATTTCATAAATTTTTTATCCACTTTAAACATGTTTGAATAAGCTAGTCTATGTAAAAAAAAAAAACCAGAAAATATAGGGGTTTTGGTTGTAGTTTCTCCCACAGTTTGGTATTTTAATTACATTACTGAGAATTGAGAACATGATTATGTTGGCACCTTTAGTCAACATGACTATAATTTTCTTAAGTCGGTTTGCATTTTCCTGAGTTGATTTGACGTTTGCATCATTACTCCACCTTTATTTCCATTGGGAGGTATTTTTTGATTGACAGGAAAATGGACTTTAGTAAATGGAATGGTTAATTACCTGAGAGGAGAAACACCCTATCTAAATCTACAAACGAAAACAACTAGGTATCAGCATTTTCACTAAGTTGTCACAGACGTCTACTTTTTTCCATCATAATTTGGGCAAACCCTTTATTTTCTGCTGAAGTCTGTTTCTCAGTGTGTAAGATTGATAATGAATGTGGTTTTAGTGCATTAATTTCATTTCTTTCCTCAATATTTACCTGTTCTTATAGTAGGGCTGTCTCAATAATTAGGGGCTTATTCAATTACACTGCATTTCTCATTCTTTAACCATTCAGCAAACCTTAAATACAAGTAAAATATCTTTGGTAGTGTTTTTGCCTTTGGGCAGGACTGCCTCATTTAGTCTTTACAAGTCCCACGGGATAGATATTTTTACTCTCATGGCAAGCAGGAGAACTAAAAAGAGACTTGGCAAGTTTAAATGCTGGGGCCAAGGAGCCACAGATTTGGTGCCTGTGTGAGTGCCCGTGTTCCTTTAATGAGTATCGGTCAGCTCCACTGTGACAGGGAAGCCCAGGGCAATGTTGTTCAGTAGAAATAGAATGCCATCCACATTTAAAAAGGTAATTTAGAATTTTCTAGTGGCCATATTAAAAATAGAGATACAGGTAAGATTAAATAACATTTCATTTAAGCTGGCATATTAAGGAAGCTGTGATTTTCAAAAGTGGTCAATATAAGAATCATTAACATTATCTATAGCATTCCTTTAATGTCTCAAAGACTATATGGTACTTTGGGGGAGGTTAGAGCACTTCCCAGTTAGAAGTCACTTGCAAGGGCCCAGTGGAGCTGTGTGTCAGTTATATTTATGGGTAGCACATCTTCAGTTGTAGAAGTGTCTATGTTAAGTTTGGTATTGACACCAAATTCGCCTTCCTGTGCAAGACTCCACCAATAAACCAGGTGGTAAGATCAAACCTGTATTTTCTAACTCAAGAGCTTGCCTTCTGCACCCTTGATGAGTTGCAGGGTGGATCTCAACAAAACTGCCAAGGTTTCATTGCAAGTTCTTCTCCTTTTCTTTACTCCTCTCTCCTTCCCTCCTTCCTGCATCTGCATGTCTTTTATGTGATGGAGTCTGCCCCTCCTACCTAGAATGTGAGCAGTAACTAGACCCATACCTGTCTAGTTCTTGGCAAAGCTTAGAATAAAGTGTTCAAATACCTGTAGATGGTTATGCCATGCCAAAGGAACTAAGGTACTTGGAATAAAAGATGTCAATTGTATGTGACATCAGGGAAGAAGAGGCCCTGCTCTGCCTCCCTCTTCTCTCTGAGCCTGCCATGGACACTCACTGAGCTTACTCAGAAACAGACAGCCTGAAATATCTCAAGAAACACATGTTGACAAGGCCCGAAGGACACTCATTTTAGGAGGAGATGGTCAATGTTAAACAGAGCTCTTCAGGTACTTCCAGTCACAATGAATCAGGATTATGGGCTTCTCCGTTCTTATTGCAGGCTGGACTGCTGGCCGAAAGTGAAGAGCTGGGCAGAGAGCAAGCTGCTCTCCCCACAGCTGCTGGGCAGGGCCCCGGTGTGTGTTTGTTTTAGTGGGAACGGCATAGATGGTGCAGTTCCTCATGGGGTAGATTTCCACATCAGCTTTTCTTTCAGGCTTGCCTGTTTCCAATTACGAGCAGGACTACTTCCAAGCCTTAGGAAGGTGCCAGGGTTCTAAAGGGTCTTCAAGTTGGTCCTCTGAGTGTTTACACTGCCTAGCTACCGGCTTGCAGTATTTTCAAGGTTGCAGAAAAGAGTTATTGCATGGTGCAGATTTCTGGCAGTGAAAAACAACTCTCTTCATAAGTGCTTTAAGAGCTGATCTCTTCCAGGTAGACAGGATGTGGGTCCTATGTACATACACTGGAAGGTTACGTCCACTCCAAGGTCAACTCTGAGGGCCCATTTGCTTTTTGATTCCATATTGAGTCTGTATCTGGGAAGGTGGGTCAAACAAATAAAGAAAAAAAAGAAACATGGTACATTTACCAATAAAGTAAAAAAGTATGAGTGATCATGGTCCAAATTCAAACTATATAAAAGTTTACATTGACATATAAAAGCATTGGTTTTAAACATCTTTCCCTGACTGTGAATAATGCTGTTATCAGTTCAGATGATTTCCTCTGTCTCTTTTTCTCTTAATGTTTTGGGAAGTGCATAGAGGTAATGCTTCCCTCTGTCCATATATTTACCTCCACATATGCTGAAGGTAGGTGAGACTGCAGAACACATTTAATGCATTTGTTTAATCATCTGCTTATTTTATTCTGTATCTCAAATACATCTGCCGTTCCTTATAGTTTTATAGTATTTTTTGTATGACTGATAGTTATTCATTCCCTATTGATGAGCTTTGATTTTCTTCTTCTCCTTTTGTGATTTTTGTTAGAATACATTAATTATATGCAATAAGTTTCCTTACAATATTTTCATGCATGTGTATAATGCATTTTGATCATATTCATGTCTGTTGCCCTTTCTTTATTTTCTTTCTTTATTTTTTATTCTTTGTTTCCTTCCTCCCTTCCTCCCTTGTTTCCTTCCTTCATTCATTCATTCTTTTCTCCCTCCTTCCCTCCCTCCCTTCTTTCTTTTTTTTATTTTCACAATTTTTATTAACATTTTCCATAATTATACAAAATATCCCATGGTAATAACCCCCCCCCCGCACTTTCCCCTTTGAAATTCCATTCTTCATCATATTACCTCCCCATCTCAATCATTGTACTTACATATGTACAATACCAACCTATTAAGTACCCTCCTCCCTTTCTTTCTCTATCTTTCTTTCTTGCTTGCTTGCTTGCTTTCTCTCTTTCTTTCCTTTTAGAGAGAGACAGAGAGAGGGAAAGACATAGGGAAAGAGAGAGATTGGTGTGCCAGGACCTCAGCCACTGCAACTGAACTCCAGAGAGGTGGCTGTGGTTACTTAGAATTGCATAGAATTTATAGATTGCTTTTGGTAGAGTGGCCATTTTCACAATATTAATATTGTGAAATAATTCTTCTGACCTAATTGTCTTCGTCAATTTATTTCCTTGCCGTTTAAAAGTTCTCATTGCAGGCGTATTTCACTTCCTTGCTTAAGTGTATTCCAAGGTATTGTGGGTTTTGAGGCATTTCTGGATTGGACTGCTTTCCTGATTTGTTTCTCAAGACATTTGTCATTGGTATATAGGAAGACTGGGTTTTCCAAAAATGTAAAACTGATTTTTTTTCTACATTTATGGTGCATGATTATGTAGCCATGGATATATCTATGTGAGGTTACATGTTCTCTCTCTCTCTCTCTCTCTCTCTCTCTCTCTCTCTCTCACACACACACACACACACACACACATATTTACTTAGGTTGCAGTCTTGTATCCCTTCACCCCATTCCCCATTTCCCTGAGGGTTCTCCTCAGTAGAGTCCTTAGTGTGCACTGTGGGCAGTTAGCTCCTCTGTTAGTTTCTGAGGGGTTGTTTTACCTCAAGATATTTCTACCCACCCTGTAGTGCTTGCAATCTTCCCTCCGCCTGTTCTGAGACAATACCTGAGCCTTGGGTGTGTCAGCAGTTTGTTTTTGGTGTTGAGTTCTGTGAAGTCTCTCTGTTTCTATCTCAATGCGCTTCAGGTCACTTCCAGGCTCCTGTGTATTTCCTGGAGGTGGTTTCCAGCTCACACTGGAGGAAACACTCAAGGCGCTGCTTCCTCTGCAATTTCTCCAGGATCCCAGTCATTGTGGTAGAGGTGACACTTCTTGTGGTGAGCAGTTGGCTCTTTTCTTGTTGAATTGGTGGATCCTGGATCTCCCATGTATTCTCGGATGTCTGTAAAATAAAACACAGTCTCCAACCAAGGGTGAGAACAGCTTTGATTAAGGGAGATACTCATCTGAGTTTTTTTTTTTTTTTTTTTTTGAGGTACAGTTTCACTGGTCCAGGCTGATCTGGAATTCACTACACAGCCTCAGGGTGGCCTCAAACTCACAGTAATCATCCTGTCTCTGCCTCCCAAGAGTGCACCACCACACCGTCGACATATAATTTTGAGAGGCATTTTGGTGAGGATACCCACTCAACTTGTCCAGAGAACAATGGGAGCTTCTCTCTTGGGGGTTGTGAGTTTCCTGCCTGTGGGGTGCTGACTTGCTTCCCAGTACCAGTTATGAGCTCTCTCACGCTGAGCGGGCCTCACGTCCAATCAGAGGTTACTTGGTTACCCACAAGGGCTGTTTGTCACGATTGCTCAAGTATGTGCTTCTTGCCCATCTGGTGGGCTGTGCAGTTTTCAGGGTCTTGTGTTGATCATGTTGTTGGTAACCATTACCACTTAGTAGCTCCCATAGCACTTTCCAGGGCCATGAGGGCTTTCCAGGAGAGGACTGGCTTTCTTCTTGGTTCCCACCTGGTCTCCCAGTGCCCTAAGATGACAAGGGCTGCTGATTTTTTGTGTCAATGTTGCTGAAAGTGTTTATCAGCTTTAAGAGTCTTCTGATGGAGTCTTTAGGATCTCTTGTATATAGAATCATATCATCTGCAAATCTTCTTCCTTTCCTTTTTTTTTTTTCTTCTTCTGGTGTTTTGATGTAGAGTCTTCCTATAGCCCAGGTTGGCCTGGAATTTTTTGTTCAATTCTCATATAGTATTGCTCTAGCTAAGACTTCAGTTGAATAGGAGTGGGGAAAGTGGACACCCTTGTCTTATTCATGATCTTAAGAAATGACTCCAGTTTTTCTCCATGTTACCCTTGACTCACATATGCATCTCAGAAGACCTTTACAAAAGATGATTTTCTTTTGGCTTGAGGGTTGACCCTAGGTCCTTGACTATACTAAGCAGTTACACCATTACTGAGTTAAACCCTAACCCTCTTTTTATTTCTTTTATTTTGAGACAAGGTCCAGTCGGTTAACCAGGCTTGTCTTAAGCTCACTGTGTAGCTCTACAGCTCAGGCTAGCCTTGAACTTGCAATGTTTCTGCCTCAGCCCCTATGTAGCGGGGATTACAGGCTTGTGCCATGAAGCCCTGATAAATGTGATCTTTTAAATCCACATTTAAAAATCATTTACATTAAACATTGTAAATATCTTTCAAATGATTCAAATCAGATAAAGTATTCATATACATTTATTTGTCTATTTATGAGAGAGAGAGAGAGAATGAGAGAGAGAGAGAGAGAGAGAGGGAGGGAGAGAGAGAGAGAGAGAGAGAGAGAATGGGCGTGTTAGGGCCTATCTAGTCATTGCACATGAACTCCAGACACATGTGCTGCCGTGCTCCTCTGGCATACGTGGGTACTGGGAAACCAGACCTGGGTCCTTAGGCTTTGCATGCTAGCATCTTAATTGCTAAGCCATCTCCCCAGCCCCTATTTTCATACTCCTAAATCCAGATTGTGAGGGCTGGAGATGTAGCTCGCTTGGTAGAGAGGTTGTCTATCATACATGAAGCCCTGGGTTAGATTCCTAGTACTGCATAACGGGGTGGTGGTTCAGGCTCGTGGTCCCAACACTTGAGAGGCAAAGGCAGGGAACTCAGAAGTTCAATGTTATCCAGGTAAATAAGAAGGCCAGCCTGTTAGTCCTCCTCCCACCAAAAAAAAAAAAAAAAAAAAGAGAGAGAGAGAGAGAGAGAAATAAAAATGAAAGCATTGTAAAATAGCAGCAATAGCAGCATGAAGAAAGAATCTGTATTGCTCACGTGTGCATGGGTCCCTGCTCCTCCAGCCTCAGGTTGAGCCCATGGCTTCACAAGTAGCAGGTGTTGAAGGAGCACTGACTCAAAGAACTAAGCTTGCAGGTGGACAGCACTGTATGCCTTTCTACCTGAAAAGCTTCCTATGGCTCAATTCTGTGCAGGCAGTGGTGAGACTTGGCCCCTGTGTTTTGACGTTTGGAATCAGTACGTTTGAGTGACCATGTAAGAGGAAGAATGACCAGAAAGATCAGGCAAACCGTTGCCGATTATTGTTCCTTTGAATTATGTCCTCTCACCTTGGACTGGGAATCATGAGTGCCCTGCATGGAAACACGGAAGTGGAGGTCTCAACGGAGCATTTTCTGGCTGCTTTCAACATTTCATGAAGTGATGCTCAGAGACCCTTCCAGTGCAGAATGTGCTGGTTTCTAGGATGTAATATCCCTGATCAGTGTGTTTGTAGTGGTCCATTGAGTGGACCATAATGTTGACCTTCATTTTGCCATTTGGCTTGACTACACATAGGATATTTTTGATATTTTTAGGGTCAAAACAAATATGTCACTTCCATTGTAGGAAAGATTAAAAATGTTTTTTAAAGTCCATATTTGCTGTTTTTTAAAAAAATATATTTTATTTATTTATTTATGAGAGAGAGAAAGAGAGAGAGAGGCAGGAAGAGGCAGATAGAGAGAAAGAGAGAATGTACATGCCAGGGCCTCTAGCCACTGCAAATAAACTCCAGACACATGCACCCCCTTGTGCATTTGGCTTATGTGGGTTCTGGAGAATTGAACCAGGGTCCCTAGGCTTCGCAGGCAAACTCCTTAGTGGCTGAGCCATTTCCCCAGCCCGTATTTGCTGTCTTAAACTGAAGGCAGGAAGTGCTTCCAGAAGCAGCCAGGAAGGAGAATGCCTGCCATCCAGCTGTGTGTCTTGTTTGTGTAATGCAAAGGAATGCTGGCCACTTTTACTTAGAATGTCAGGGATTTGGGTAACGCCCAGTGCAGAACACATTAATTTCATGGTTTCTATATGAATTTGCACAAATTAAAATTTAAGACTTCACTTAATTTGTTTGAACCCTTTCTTCAATTTGCTCTGTGTTCAGAGCTGGCCAACAGCGGTTTTCAGACAGAATCCAGTTTCTTCTGTCACCTCTGTGCTGTGTGTCTCTGTGGCAGACGAGTACCTGAGCCGAAAGTGAACTGTGCGGCAGCAGCTTGTCCTGGTGGCGAGTTCTGAACACAGAAGCCAGCAAAATCACGAAAAACTTGACAATTTAGTATTATGGAACAGGGGATCCAATCCTCCCAAAGGATGATTCTTACCTGTAATCTTTTAACAAGTGATCCTAGATTAGAATCTTTGGTTTCATATCATAACAGCCTTCAACGAAGTTACTAACACCAAGAGATCAATCAATGATAGAAATCATACATGGCAGGATGGTAGAAATTAACCTAGTCATCATAAAACCCAGACCTTCCTACCCTCAACACTTCTCTCCTTGCTGTTTCCTCTAAAATAGCAGTTAAGAACTAGAGACAGGCTGGAGAGATGGCTTAGTGGTTAAGGCCCTTGCTTGCAAGGGATGCAGGTTCGATTCTCCAAGACCCACATGTGCCAAATGTACAAGGCGGCACATACATCTGGAGTTTGTTTGCAGTGGCTGGAGGCCCTAGCATGCGCAATCTCTCCTTCCCTCCCTCTCTTTCTCTCTATCTGCCTCTCTCTCAAATAAATAAAATAATTTAAAAAAGAGGTAGAGATGCACATCCCTTGGAGACTCCTAAGGGGAACAGTAAGTAAGCCATGTTTTGTTTAGATATTTTCCCCTATATCACTTTCTCTGTATAATTATTTTTTTGCTCAGAAATATATTCAAATATAATTAAAATATAATTGCCAAATTTCCATTTATTTGACAAAGATTAATTCATCACCTAGTGTGTGTTTAACTATGTGGTCATTATTACAAAGTGAAGGAAAATTAATGTGTTGTCTATAAAGAATGGCTGCACTATTGAAAATCCGCTATAGTTACTGAAGAGTTTGTAATGATATTACTTAACCACCCAGTTGGACATTTTGCTACCTGTTGGGAGAGAGGGTAGAAACTGATGATAGGCAGGCAGATTGAGAAGTGAGTCATTCATTTGCTCATCCAGGAGTCAGCCAACACATTAGGGTTATGTCCCTGACAGGTACTAGGAATAGAAAAAATAACTTCCTCAAGTTTGTTGGTGTCAGGCATTCTGAAAATACAGGCTGGTGCCAAAAACGTACTTCTACAAATCAGTATAAACTGTGACTAGTGCCATGAAGGAAAAGGCTGTGAGCTGATTACGAGGGGACTTGATTGAGTGTGGGCGGTTAGGGAGGCTGCTCTGAGGGTAAACTCTCAGCAGAGATTGACCAGCGTGCAGCGCTGGGGCGGGCAGAGTCAGGGAGGGCAGGCGGGGAAGAGGTTCACCTGGGTCCTGAAGTCCATCCTGTGGTCGGGGCCTGTCGAGGTGTGTGCCGGGGGAGCGCACAGCTGCAGGTAGGGAGGTGACCACCTGACTGCTGGATGTGCAGACAGCACCACACAGCTACACGGTATTCCTCCAAACATGTGCCAGGCTGTTCGTGACAAGAAAGGAGACGGGCTAAAGAGGGAAGGTGTAGGAATGTCGACTTGGGTCACTACTGGTTTCTAATCTTGTCCCTTTCACACCATCTTTCCCTCTCGCTGTGCTTCATGTAGGTCTGTTGTTGCACCTTGATGGTCCAGCTCTCATGAATTACTTGCGTCTCTGGTTACTGGGACCACCTCTGGGGGTAGCAGACATGGGGCAGCTCCCCAGCTCTGGCTCGCATTGAGGCAGACCGCTGGGAGCAGGAGCAGGCATCCACTTAGAGTTAGGGGCAGTTTCTCCAGTTCTGGCACAGAGAGCGCTGCTGAATGCTCAGAAGACAGCATAAAGGCAAATTTGTACCTCGTGTCTTTTCTTCCTTTCATTTCTTCCTTCCCCTTCCTTTTTCCGCATTTTTTTTTCAAGGCAGGGGCTCAGTCTAGTCCAGGCCAATCTGGAATTCACTATGTAGTCTCAGGGTGGCCTCAAACTCATGCGGTAGGTTTGATTATTGATCTTTTTTTATCTGGTTAAACAATGCATGCAACATTTTATGCATAGGGACGCGGTAGCTACAGTTAATTATTACACATACATGCTTCTGAATTCTGGTAAAGAAAGAAATCAGCTGAGCTATTTTGAGGAAATCTCACAGTACAGCTACATAACTGTCCCCAGGTTTGCCTGAAAGAAGTTGTCTGGTGTCAACAAGTTGACCTGGAGGAATGAAAGCTCTTGGAGGGATTGTGCACACTTGACCTCCCAAAAATGACATAAGCACAGTCCTAAGGCTTTGGTGCTAAATATCTGTTCTGGAAAGAAGCTGAATTCTCAGTCCCTGAAGCCATTGAAGTAGCGTGGGGGCATTAGGTTGTACAGTTAATTGGAAAATGACTAGGGGCACATAAACCTCAGAAACACTAATACTCAGGATGCTTATGTGAGACTTATAAAAATACTTCTCATCAAATGGACTCAAATCCTTTTGGTTAAACCCTTTTTCTCAATTACTAGTTCTCTCTCTCTGTGCAAACCAACCAAAATTCATGCTATTTACTTGGCTTCCACCAGGATATCCTTTCTCATGTCTAAGACGATGGTCTTTGTTGGGACTTCACTTTGAAGTCGGTACAGGGTTGCAGTTCATGACGACTTTTACGATAATAACCCTACATTTGAGCCAAAAGAATTCCAAGAACTAAGCTTGTTCCAGGAAGTGGTTTCAACCTTCATTCTTCCATGTTCGAGTTTTGTATTGATCTGTAACTCACCCTTTCAGAAGGTAGAGGCGCTTACTTCCTCAGCAGTCTCCACCCCTAGTCCCCTTCCTAACTCTGTCCCATGGATTTGGGTCGTGAGATCAGAGACAGTGATCCCTTTTCTCTAGACTTATTCAGAAATGGATTGGTAATTGTTGAAAGCAAAGGTTAGCCCTGTGACAGGTTGTTCTCACCTGATCTTCTTAACAAAAACGACAATGATTTCAGCATTTTGATTATAAATGAAAAGATTCTGGTTGAATGTCATGCTAAAGTTTTGATTAGGCTTAGAAATTCTAAATTTGCAGGTTTTTTTTTGCATAAATATCCTTATGCTTAGCCAAGAGACAGACAGGAAAAAGGATTTCTGTGGGCAGATGATTCACATTGAGAATAATGTGATGTACGTTTGAACAATGCAGCTATACAAAGAGGTCAGATTTCAAGAGGGCACACTTTGGAGAATTAAGAAATCTGGGGCGCAAGGTGCAATAAGAGGAAGTATACAATTTGCAAGCATGAGCGAGCTGCGGAATCTAAGATGGTGTAATTAGAGCCCAAACCGCAGTCTTTCCGGAGAAGAATGTAGGCCTTAACACAAACAGTGTGAGCCTAACACCAGAGAGTGACCAAGGGGCCTTGCAAGGAAGCCACATCATGACCAAGCTGTTGTGTTGTTTTTTGTGTTAAAATGCACAGAGACCTGCAAAGGAGCAAGAAGTGAATACAGAAGGGTACTGAGGAAATGGCTTAGTGGCTATGGCATTTACCTGCAAAGCCTAAGGACCTGGGTCTGAGTCCCCAGGACCCACCTAAGCCAGATGCACAAGGGGGCACATGTGTCTGGAGTTCCTATGCAGTGGCTAGAGGCCCTAGCATGCCCATTCTCTCTTTCTTTATGTCTCTTTCTGTCTCATAAAAAACTAAATAAAATATGTTTTTAAAAAACTTTTATTTATTTATGAGAGAGAAAGAGAGTGACTGGGTGCCCCAGGGCCTCCAGCCACTGCAAACAAACTCCAGATGCATGCACCATCTTGAGCATCTGGCTTACATGGGTCGTGGAGAATCTAACAGGGGTCCTTTGGCTTTGCAGGCAAACACCTTAACCACTAAGCCATCTCTCCAGCCCTAAAATATGTTTTTAAAAAAGAAATGAATACAGAGAACTACCTTGATCCCTTGCTAAAGAGATAGAAAGAAATGATCAAAATTGGTAATTTTTAGTCAGTGGTGCTGGCTCTGGGAGGGGTGGCTACACAGTTTTTATCTAGAATAAAACAGAATTTAAAATGAAACTCACAAAAGACATGCTTAAGAGAATAAAAGTTTCAAATGGCTAAAATGACTGAGTTCTTTGAAGGAGAAAGTACACAGACAAGTAGAAAAAATTAATCTGTAGTTTAATAAGTAATGAACTTTCTAGATTTTGGTTAGATGGATAATTTAAGGGCATAAATTTGTGAAGAAGAGAATTTGAAGAAAAGTTCAGGAAAATTACTTGGGGTCCAGAGTAAAACAAATATCATGAGTATAACTGAGACCTAAGAACAGAAGCAGCTTTGAGAAACCTATTTGAAAAGAATCAGGAAGTGGGGCATTTTGCCTTGGGATTAAACCAAAAAAATACAGTGGTTTTTGAGAACATGGATATAAATCAAAGAGATGCATCTGTGGAATGTCAGACCACTTTCTCTCTCTCTCTCTCTTTGTTTGTTTGTTTCTTTTTTTTGATAGGGTCTCATATAGCTCAGACTGGCCTCAAACTCACTATGTAGCTAATTATGACTTTGAACTTCTGATCCTGATGTCTCCACCTCCCTTGGGTTGACAGGATGGGCCACCATGCCTACTTAATGTGATGATGTGATCAAGCCCAGGGTTTCATGCATGCGCGGCCAGCATCCTACCAACTGAATTACATCCTCAGCCCCCATTTTTCCCTTGTAGTCTTGTCCTAGCAGACCTGCGTTGTGTTTTCACTTCCGGTTAAAGTCTACCTGTCTATATGCTGCCTCTCCCACTGGTCCTCAGAGATGCAACAAATCATTGGAGGAACACGTGGGCAGAGCCTTTTGGGGCTGGAAGGAATCTGAGAATTATTCAGTCCAACTTTTCCACGTACAGATGACAAAACTGAGACCACAGAGAGCACAGGCTAATGACGAGCACTAGCTGGTGAGAGTGCCCATCAGGGTGGTGAGTGCCCATCAGGATGGTGAGTGCCCATCAGAATGGGTGCCCTTGTGAACATGTGGGGACATCCATCCCTGGGGGTAAATTGTTTTCTGGGAGGAGTCTGCTTCCATTTTGTGCAGCTGAGAGCAGACAGATGTCTTTCTTAAACTGAGCCAATTATTCTTGTCCATGGGGGTCTTGGATTCTGAGGGAACAAAGTTCTTGTCACATCAGTGGAACACTAGCTAGATTGTTCCTTGCTTGCTCTGAGGCTCCGTTCTTGAGTCTTCCAACTTTCTTGTTTGTTTGTTTGTCGTTGTTCATTTCTAAATTGAGTCTTCAGGCTTTTGGATGACTTTGCATCTCCCTACCAAA
Organism: Jaculus jaculus; assembly: GCF_020740685.1. NCBI lineage: Eukaryota > Metazoa > Chordata > Mammalia > Rodentia > Dipodidae > Jaculus > Jaculus jaculus. The sequence continues at coordinate 10,763,967 of NC_059105.1, forward strand.
CCCAGTGCCTCATACATACTAGGAAAGCACTTGACTACTGAACTCGAAAATAAATAAATAATAAATATTAAATATGTAATAATAAATAAATAATAAGTATCCCAGTCCAGATTTTCTTTCTTCATGTTCTTTCAGTGATTTTTTATATATATGTGGTATGGTGTGTGTGATAGGTAGTGTATGTGCTTTTGTGTGCAGATATATGCTCCACGCACATGCACACACAGCCCCTCATGCTCACGTGTCAAGTGCTCTTAACCTAACTCAGCTATCTCCATGTCCCGTCACTTCCAATTTTTTAAAAAAATATTTATTTATTTTTAAGCACACACACACACACACACAGAGAGAGAGAGAGAGAGAGAGAGAGAGAGAGAGAGAGAGAGAGAGAGAGAGAGAGAGTGCCAGGGCCTCCAACTGCTGTAAACGAATTCCACTTTGAGCATCTGGCTTTACATGGGTACTGGGGTATTGAGCCCAGGTTGTCAGGCTTTGCAGGCAAGTGCCTTAACTTCTGAGCCATCTCTCTCCCCCCAACTTTCTATTTTGACATTTCATTCCTGTTATTCATTGCCCTAAATCCTACTGATTCAAATACTGATTTGGTCACAAGAGCAGTTACTTTTAAGATCATTTTAAATTTCAATCTCATAAATACCACTCCCGTTATCCTCACTTTAGAGTGAATAAGAATTCTGCAATTTCACTGCTTCATGAGTGGCAAAGCTGATCAAATCCCAGTCTCCACCAGCTGGTTCACTTTACTACCCGCCTCCACCTGCCCACCTACCTGTTTGCTATTCTGACTCCATTAACTGAGATTTCAAAAGCTGTACTTGAACCCTGAACCCTCTCTGCCTGCTCTGGTGCCCTTTGATCGTATCTTACTTAGGGTTCCCTGAGAAATGGCTTCCAGGATAAGGATTCACTGTAAATGGTTGCTTTTGGCAATAAATGGGACATTATAGAACAGCAGGAAAGAAAGAGAGAGAGGGAAACAAAGGCAGACAACAAAAGACATGCTAGTAAACAAGTTACCATCTGTGAACTTGAAATCTGCTGAGGCATTTCTGCGAGCCACTGCAGATGGCTCAGGATGAGTGTACTGGTGATTAGAAGATGGAGGCATGGTTTTTGTTTCCTCTTCTTTTTTTTTTTTAAATTTTTTTTTGTTCATTTTTTATTTATTTATTTGAGAGTGACAGACATAGAGAGAAAGACAGATAGAGGGAGAGAGAGAGAATGGGCGCGCCAGGGCTTCCAGCCTCTGCAAACGATCTCCAGACGCGTGCGCCCCCTTGTGCATCTGGCTAACGTGGGACCTGGGGAACCGAGCCTCGAACCGGGGTCCTTAGGCTTCACAGGCAAGCGCTTAACTGCTAAGCCATCTCTCCAGCCCTGTTTCCTCTTCTTGGTGTGGTAGTGGTGGTGGAATATATATATATATACATACATATATATATATATATATATATATATATATATATATATATATATATATATAAAAATGTAAATGCTTTCACAGACATTCAGAGGTCAGAGGAGAATGTCAACTATTCTTCCTTCATTGATCATCTTCTTATTTCTTGACTAGAGTCTTTCTGAATGCAGAGCTGCAGTTTTCTCCAGCCCTAGAGATTCTCCTGGCCTGTTCTCTCCACAGAGCTGGGGTTACAGATGTGCATGGCCATGTCTAGCTGTGTGCAATGGTGCCGGGGAGTCAGTGTCAGGTGGTTTCAGGTCCACAAAGGTTGTAGCAGGAGCTCTTCCTCATTGAATCACCTCCCCTCCCTGACTGAAGCATTTTCATGGCTACTCCTCCTTGTCTCTGGCTGAGGACGATCACAAGGGAGCAGTCATTAGGTCTCATCACTCCTGACCTGCTGCACAAATGGAAAGACCAGAATTTTCTAGCCAGAAATGCTAGCTTTTTGGCAGGTAGATGTCAGGCCAGTGTGCACAAAAAGAGAAAAGAGCTATGAGAAGGTTCTGATATCAAATACTGCCGCTTGTGACAAAATAGCAATATAAAGACATAACATTCATCTTCATCTTAGTTACCTTATTTTAACCTCATAGAAAATTTATTTTCTTCATGTTAAAGATGACAAAAGTCTAGGCTAAGAGAGCTTCCTTACTGAGCGCTTAGGTCCCTCAGCTTGGTGGCCTCAGAGTCAAGGTCTTAATGTAGTGTAGTTCTGTTTAGCTCCAAAGCTCATGATCTTGCCAATAAAAAGATATGGATGTGTTAAAGCTGGGCTGTCCAACTTTTGGCTTCTCTGGGCCGCAATGGATGATGAAGACTTGTCTTGGGACACACAGTAAGTAGTGGTTAGCAATTAAGTGTTGTGGCCATTCTGCCTTTCCCAACATTACTTCTGGTTTTAGGGCGTTTTGCAGTCCAGTTCACGTTGCTGGTAGAAATCACCCAACCAAGAGCAGCTTGTGGGAAAACAAGGTTTATTTTGGCTTGAAGGCTTGAGGAAGAGCTCCATGATGGCAGGGGGAAACGGTGGAATGAGCAGAGGGTGCACATCACCCCCTGGCCAACATAAGGTGGACAACAGGAGCAGGAGAGTATGCCAAACACTGGCAAGGGGAAGCTGGCTATGACACCCATAATCCCACCCCCAACAATAAACTCTCTCCAGGAGGTATTAATTCCCAAATCTCCATCAGCTGGGAACCTAGCATTCAGAACACCTAAGTTTATGGGGGACACCTGAATCAAACCATCACATTCTTCCCCTGACCCTCATAAACTGACAATCATACATGATGTAAATTGCAAAAAAAATGCATTCGTCCAACTTTAAAAGTCCCCATATTGAAATACCAGAGACTTGTTCCTGGTTAGAATTATTAGACTTGGAGATTTGTCACTGGCTAGAGTTGTTGAACTTGGAGTTACAGTTTGATGTTTGCCCTGGTTGTTATGAATCTTATATTGGGTGATTGTTTCTTTGCTTTTCCCAGTGCTCTCTTTTGCAGTGTGAATGTTTATCTTGTGCTATTATGGTTTTTTTGAGGCTCTTTTTTGGTATTAGGGCTCAGTTAAAAGATCTTGGACTATGGGGATGTTTAAACATCATTGGGATTGATAAAAACTATGGGGACTTTTAAAGTTGGATTGAATGTATTGTATTTTATATCATGTATGGATGTGAGTTTATGGTGGCCAGGGGAAGAATGTGGTGGTTTGATTCAGGTGTCCCCAATAAACTTAGGTGTTCTGAATGCTAGGTTCCCAGCTGGTGGAGATTTGGGAATTAATGCCTCTTGCAGGGAGTGTATTGTTGGGGGCGGGCTTATGGATGTTATAGCCAGTTTCCCCAAACCAGTGTTTGGCACACTCTCCTGTTGCTATTGTTCACCTTATATTGGCCAGGGGGTGATGTCCACCCTCTGCTCATACCATCGTTTTCTCCTGCCATCATGGAGCTTCCCCTCGACCCTGTAAGCCAAAATAAACTTCTTTATTTCCCACAAGCTGCTCTTGGTTGAGTGATTTCTACCAGCAACGTGAACCTGGCTGCAACAGAGAGGAAGTGAGATGAACTGACACAGGGAAGGAGTAGAGATTTTCTATAAAATAGATTTTCCTTCATCATGAATTCAGTATTTTCAGTTGTAACAAGTTAGCTGTGGTACACAAATGTGTTGTGCACAATTGCTTCTGTCTGAGTATGTGCATTAACTCAGGCCTAAGACAAATAGAGTGTATCAAATGTCTTAACAACAGAGAAATAAGATACACAAATAGGGTATGGGCCAAAGCAGTAGAGGCACATAGGTACAACCTGGGGTTTTCATTGCCTTCAGACACAGGTAGGCACCCAGGAGACCTTTCCTGATTTTTAAAAAAGTAACACAATTTTCCCCTTCCTTATCAAGAACTTTCAGGGAGCTGGGGGTGGGGGCAAGAGTGAACAGGTGAGTTTAGGACTCAGCAATCCAGGCGATGTTCCAACATGAGGGACAGCGAGTCATGTCTCAGCCCCTTCTCCACTTAGTGACATGATCTATCTTGGTGTCTCCTGAGTATACTGGTGAAAGCCAGAAGCAGCGATCCTGGATCCAGAATGGTAAATCCTGAGTCAGTGCTTCAGGCACACCAATAAAAGAGTAATAAATCAGAGACCTCTTTGAGCTCATTTGCACTGTGAAAATTCAAGGATTTTAATGTAGTTGGACAAGAATTATAGACAGCTTTGAGTCTTGGAATTACCACGTATAATTTATCAGCATTAAAAGTGAGGTCTTTTCCCAAATGGTCATATGTTTAAGAAATATCAGAACATATTTTGTTCTCAGGCTCAACTGTGCTTTCATGCCGCCAAGATTCTCTGGACACTGCTTTGCTTCTGACACTCATATAGATGTTATTTCCAGTGCTTATGCTTCCTGAGGGGCTACCAACTTATTTGTGATTAGGTCATGAGAGCAGTGTACTCACAAAACTCCACGGAACTCTTTAGCCCCTTCCGCCAAGTGAGGGTGCCACAGCAAAGCACTGAAACAACCTCAGGTGAGCAGACCTGAGGGAAGCCACCTGAGGCCACTCAACACCCTTGACATTCTCAGGGAGCCATAGGAGATTAACGATTAGCACAGAGCATTAATTACAAGAATGAGGATGTGATTCCAGTCGCCCTGAGGTCAAGATGGCCTGATATTTGGTGTCTGCTTCATACCTGGTGCTAACTGCAAATATTCTACTTTTGTAACCACGCTTGCTTGCTCTTGCTAAAGACAATTGTGGGAAGGGGGGGGTGGCTGTGGCTGAGGGTTTTTCAAATCATTGTAAAGGAATGTGGTTTGAGCCTTTAAAAACCACTGTAAAAGCAGGATGGGGTTGCTCTTCTCCTTGCTATGAGGGGACAGAGACCAGCTGGTTTAATGAAGACTCTCCTTTTTAATTCTTATTAGGGTGGTCTGGGACTCTAGTGAATATCAAATATCAGACATCAAATCTATAACACCATGAGAAATAATTGAGATGGGTCTTCCTACCTCAAGTAGTCTACTCTAGAAACTCCCTTGCATACATGCACAGAGATTAATTAGTCTGTGAGGTGATTCTTTTTTTTTTTTTTAAAAAAACCATTGGCTTGTTCATTTTTTTTTTTATTTATTTATTTGAGAGCGATAGACACAGAGAGAAAGACAGATAGAGGGAGAGAGAGAGAATGGGCGCGCCAGGGCTTCCAGCCTCTGCAAACGAACTCCAGACGCGTGTGCCCCCTTGTGCATCTGGCTAACATGGGACCTGGGGAACCGAGCCTCGAACCGGGGTCCTTAGGCTTCACAGGCAAGCGCTTAACTGCTAAGCCATCTCTCCAGCCCTGTGAGGTGATTCTTGATGCTGTCAAGTTGAAAACTCATACTAAACATCACAAATCTCCCCCTAGGTAACCTGACATTCAAAGATAACATGCTTAAGCCACAACTTTCCATTCTATGTCCTCACTGGCTTATGACCATTTCATAATGCAAAATGCATCCATTCCAACATCAATAATCCCCACAGTCTTTAACAATTCCAGCTCTGCTTAAAAGTCCCAGTTTCTTCTAATATTCAAGGCAATCTCCTGTGAGCTCCTATGAAATAAATAAGTTGCATACTTCCAATACACAGTATAATAAGCATTCCCATTCCTAAAGGGAGGAATGGGGCCACGGTAAATAAAGATTGCACCAGAGCAAGACTGAAACCCAGCAGGGTAAACACAAATCATTCCTAGCATCTGAGATTCTTGCTGCAATCCTTTCAGCTCCAAAGGGCTTGGGCAGCTACACCCCTCCAACCCTGCCGCTTACAGCACCCATAGCCTTCCTCTTGGGTCAACTGCCCTCCATATCTGCAGCTGTCCTCTGCTGAGGTCCCTGGCTCTGGCTTCTTTGGCATCCTGGGGTCTCCACGACATCTCAGGTTTCAGCCTCACACAATGGCTTCTCAGGGACTCCTTGCAGGGAGTCTAACCCTGAAGCATATCGCTAGGCTTCAGTGGCCTGAAACATTGACACGGCCCTCTGTGGCTCCTCACTCTTGCATGTCTCATGTCTGTACAACCAGAACCACATGGATGCCACTACCAAGTTCTGCTTCAACTCACAATGTAGCCTGGCGGCTTTGACCATAACTGTGTCAGCCTCTGTGAGCCTCCCCGGGGAAACACTTGTTCAGGCAGTTCTATTTGAGCAGGGAACCCCTATAGTGTCATTCTTAGTTTAAGTTCTCTTCTTTCAAAATGGATTTTCACAGGATGCAGCCTTTGATGGCTACTTTCTTACCCTCGAGGCATCTTTCCTATTGTTCCAGTAAATAGCAAGAGGTTTCTCTTCAATGGTGTTGATGTCTTTAACAATAACAGCTGTTTTCTGAGCATCAGCCTTGTCTGCTACTTTGAACTCTCTCCTTTTCCCATCAAACAGCATTTTTTTTTTTTCATCTTATTTTTGTTCTGCTTGCTTCCCTCTCTCTCTCTCTCTCTCTCCCTCCCCCCCCCCCTCTCTCTCTCTCTCTGTCTCTTTCTGTTCCTCACTGTGGATATGGGTAAGGGCGTGAGAGGCAACCATAGCACAGTCTGAATACTGTCCTGTCTTGAGACTTCCTCTACCAAATGATAGTCCTTTACTTTTGAATTCAGCCTCATTCGAGTTCTCAAAACCTTGGCCGAATGTAGCCACATTTTTTGCCTACTTCTCATTCTCCTGAGAAACTTCATTTTCTGGGTTTCTACTGTTGACATTTATCTTGGCATTCTAGACCTCCAGATTCCCACAAGAATGGCTATCAAGCTCTGCTTATAGAATTCTAGGGTATCTCTAGCCCAAAGTTCCAAACTCTTTCATCCATATTCCTCCTGCAAGCCAGTGCCAAAGGCTTGAGAACCACATGGCCAGTTTTATCATAACAACCAATTTTGGGTATTATTTCCTGTTCTCATCTCTGTGACAAGATATCTGACAAAATCAGCTTCCGGAAGGAGAAGTTTATTTTGGTTCACAGTTTGATGAACACTCCATCATGGCAGGGAAGGTGAGGAAGCAGGTGCACGAGGCAGCTGGTCACAACACATTGAAATTCGGCAAAAGAGAGAGGTGGATGCTGGCCCCCAGATCACTGTCCCCTTTTTCTTCAGTCTGGACCCCAGCCCACGGAATGGTGCCACTCACATTCAGAGTGGGTCTTCCCACATCAGATAACCCAATCTAGAAATCCCCTCACACTTAGGCTTAGAAGTTTTTCTCCTAGGTGATAGTAGGTCTTGTCAAATTGATAGTATGAACAATCACAGGTGGATAATGTTGTAGGCAGAGTTCTTTTCAAGTTGTTGCATTTAACTCTCTTGAATGTCACTGAGCTGAGACTCATTTGATATAATCCCTCCCCCGTTCTCATTGTAATTTCCAAATGCAAGCTGAAAATTGCAGTGCAACACTGTCTTGTACACGCTGAAAGGGCTAAAAGTCAATGCGTGGGTAATATGAGTCTCCTAGAACTTTCATAAATTGCTGGCCAGGTGTATATCTGAATAATTACCTTGTAACTGTGCTTGAAAAATCCATTTGAGTTGGATATATGCTGCCCCCTTATCCTGAAATTCTGTTTCTGAGTATAAACTAGAATAGTGTATCGATGGTTCATCAAAAGACGTGCACCAAAATCTTCAGAGCAGCAAAGCAGAACACGAATGAATGAGTGAATTAGGAAACTCACACAATGGGACAATTCCTAGCATTAAGAACTAATAAGATATGTAATAACATGAACAAATCTCACAGAGGTGGACAAATGAAGCCAGACATAAATGAATATGGAAGGTACAGGTGTCTGTATAAAAATTCATAAACAAGCAAAAAATTCAGGTTAGGAGTCTCCTTGGGGAGACATGTAGTGACTGAATAAAGACACAAGGAAGCTTTTCAGGGTCACTTGAATAGGTCACTGTTATGCTTACTGATTTCTGGTTGCATGAGGGTATCCACATAGGGAAAATCCATTGACTTTTTCTCTTAGCAATGTGCATGAATGTTTTCTCCATATTTTTTCATGACTTAATATCTCATTTCTTTTTAGTGTTGAATAATACTCAATATGTGTCGTTGTTTATCCATCCAATGACTGAAAAGCACCTTGCCTGCATCTATTGATTTGATCATCGTGAATAAAAATGTTGCGAGTGGGCTGGAGAGATGGCTTAGCAGTTAAGTGCTTGCCTGTGAAGCCTAAGGACCCAGGTTCGAGGCTCGATTCTCCAGGACCCACATTAGCCACATGAACAAAGGGGCGCACACGTCTGGAGTTTGTTTGCAATGGCTGGAGGCCCTGGCACACCCACTCTCTCTCTCTCTTTCTCTTTGTCTGCCTCTTCCTCTCTCTGTCTGTTGTTGTCAAATAAATAAATAATAAAAATAAACATAAAAATTTTAAAATGTTGTGAGTATCCACGTGCAGGTGTTTGTGTGGACCTAAGTTTTCCACTTCTCTAAGTAAATACCACAGAGCATGACTATTGGTCTTATGGGAAGCACCTGCCAAGTTTTCAGGAAATAGCTACAACATCTTCCGAGTCACTATGCTCTGTTCCATTACCACCATCAATGAACAACAGTTCACCTTGCTCCACATTTTCACCCATCTTTGATGTTTACAGTATTTTGCCCATTCCAATAAATCTGAGGCAATATCACATCGTTGTTAATTTGCATTTCTCTGAGAGGACATATGATATGGGATGTGATTTCATTTGTCAGTTGACCACTTGCATAAATATTTTTTTGGTGAAGTATTTACTCATATCATTGGCCTATTTATAATTGAGTTGTTTTCTTCTTGTTGAGAAAAATTAATAGTTTCATGCAAATATATATTAAGGCTCTATCACAAGAGAATATAAATAGGAGAGAGAGAGATTCTCCCAGACCTATCAGTTCAGATAGAGTTAACTTTATTCCAGCCATAAACAATATTATTTGACTTTTGTTCTTGCTTTTTTTTTTCTATTTCCTCCCTCTACTGTCTCTAGTTTCACTCTACATAGCTTTGCTAATGTCATAGGGAAGACACCTGGTAAAATATGTCGATTTAAAACTTGTGCATTTCCTTTCCTGCTTCTCCCCAGTTCTTCTAGACATACCTGTTAGCTTCCCATGGGGCAAGCTTGGAGTGCTACAGCACAACGTGCAAGATACAGATTGGATTTTATTTTAAGTAGGCCAATAGCCTTGAACTCTAACATTTGTCTAGAGAAAGCATTACCAAATTCTTTTCAGCCTTGCTGACAGTCAGGGACCAGCCTAGAGGACTCAGCGCAGATCTAGCCAAGTGGGTTTTTCTGCCCATTGCATGTGATGCCTGGTTCTGAAGCTTCTCCAGGTAGGGAGGTGAGGAAGGCAGAACTGAAGAAAAAAGCCAAATGCCCGTCCCTCTGGCTGTTGATGTTTGTAGAGAGAAGGAAACAGAAGTGTATCGGGTTAGATCTCCAAGCTTCCAGCCAACTATATGCTCTTCTTCCATGATCCCTACTCAGGGATAAGCCTCAAGGAGAGTGGGTTTTAGAAAATCATCACTTACAGGTGAAAAGAACCAAAAACTAATTGATCTAGTTGCTCATGTCTAGTCAAATCCATGGAGGGGGCTGGGGATTGTCTGGCAAGGGATATGCAAAGAAGTCCAGTGGCCAGAGCCTTAACATTAGCAAAGCAGGTCCATACCTACACTACAACACATTTGGGAAGAGTCGGGACTGTGGATTCCATGTTTGTTACAGTGCATTGACCACAAAGTCCACGTTACTGATTGACCTTCAGCAGCTGTGGCTATAGAAAGCAGCTCAGATCAGTCATTCTGGTGTGACCTTCTTGGAGAGGGTTAACATTTGAATCTGAAGTATTCCCCACACACTCTTGCTTGTCTTTGTCTTGTGGAATCATTTTGAGAGCTGTGGTACCTTTAGAAAGCAGGGCATGGCAGGTAGAAAGTGACCAGAAGAGGGCCTTTAAAAATGATACCAGTTATATGCTATTTCATGCTTGGCTGCCCTGTGAACCGCTCTGCTTGGATGTCATGTCTTCTCTTCCATGATGGACTGGGATTCCTCTGAAACCATGAGCCCAAATAAAACTTTTCTCCCTTAAGTTTTTTCTGCTGGAAATTTTGTCACACTGCTGCCCAAGTGATTAATACAGAGCCAGGGAAGAAAACAAAATCGCACAATGATGAATGCTATCCATCCTTGAAAGAGGCCAAATTTATATGAAGAGAATATGGATGCGAAAATCAGATTAATCTTATTGGATTAAACTAAATTGATTTTTTTGCTAGTAACATTCACGTGTTCATGAAGAAAATCAATCAGAGAACAAGGGGAATAATACATGATCGGCTCAGTTTTTCAGTACTGAGAGATGTTTGAATCTGTTAGCTATAAAACTTCTATACAAAAAGAAAAAACTAAACTTGTTTCATTGAAACTATTTTTCAGGTCAAATGAATTTAACTTCCTGAAGGAATAACAGTGTTTTGAAATAAAACATGCCATTGGAAAATGGAGTGGTTTAAGAACATCTCTGCCAACCTTTAGGAAGCTGGGAGGTTAGAAGAAAACTTCAACTTAATGAAAATAATTTCTTTTACTGTCCAGAAGAGTTCTGGAGTGTTTATGGGTCACCCTGGGTCTTACAGGATGCTGAGAAAGGCTGAGCCTACACCCTGGAACTCCAGGCTCCTGCAGTCACGTGGGTTAGCCCTACCACGTCGCATCTGCTTTCTAACTTGAATTCGTCAAGTCGTGGATACCAAGTCTTGAGGCTGTGGACTCAGTAATGATTTCTCTTGGCATTCTTTCCTAATATGTGAAGTATGCTAACTGTGCATTTGAAATAAACTAGCCATTGAGATCTGTTGACAATGTGCACCCAAAATAGCTCTGTGCAATGAAATTAATTCTGGGCAAAACCTTCAGTCTTTTAAGGAATGTTTCTCTGCAAACTCTTTGGAAAAAAATCATCTTTAACAAAAATACAATTCAGTCATCACCACTCCAGTTTGGAGAATTCTTCATTTTTTGGTGTTTTCATAGTGCTTAAATTAAAATACATATAACAACTGTCATTATTTTCCCACACAAATCAATGGAAGATTATCAAAGTCTATGTCTGAAAATAATGAGCTTAGTTTCTCATGAAAACATATAGAGCAACTGTGCAGAGGAATACACTACATATGGAAGCCCATGAGGTTCTTACATTACATGCTGTCAAGGTTTCTCCTTCTGTAGATAAAGAAAGAGCACTCTTATTAAAGTAAAACCTAGGATGAGATTGTGTGGTGAGGGAAATGGGAGGGACTAGAAGCTAATGAGTGAAAAATGAGCAACTTAATGAGTAGGTACTTGGGGGTTGTAGAAGGACTTTTGAGATATTTGGGAAGTAGAGCTTCTTCTGGTTTGTCTTTCCTCTACTCTCAGGGTCTGCGACCTCATAATGAATGGCAATTGAAAATGATCACACCAAATGATAGACCCTCCTTGTGGTTCTGTGCCTCTGCCCTGGACTGACAGAATCTTATCCAAGATGGCAAGTTACAGCATCATTTCCTCAATGTTGTCTGTTGCTAAGACACTAGAGGACCCCATTTCTTACCCTCTGCAATAGTGGCTGCTGAATTATCTTTCATGCTGTTCACAATGGCTTGAATGTAATGACCCCAGAGTCTCACATATTTGTCATTAAGTTTCAAACTTATTCCCCATCTAGTAGAGCATTTGGGAGTTGGAGTCCTACTGGAGGACCACAGGTAGACCTTGGGTTTGAGTCCAACTCTGAGCATGTTCAGAGCTATCTTGAGACTATTTTTCACTGTGGATGTATGATGAAGTGATTCAGCTTCTTCTGCCATGATGAAGCTTTCCTTGCAATCTGCAATCTTAAAATAAACACTTTCTCCTGATAAAATGCTTCTGATTGGATGTTTGACCCAACAACAAGAAGGTACTGCAACAGAAAATTAGCACCAAAAGTGGGATTGTTGCTGCAATGAACCTGACAAGAGAGTTTTGGTCTTTTGTAATGGAATGCGTTTATGGGAGGAATATAGATGGATTTGGTACTTTGGACTGGAGAAGTAGCATTATAAAAAGAACTTGGTGGGCTACTCTGGTGTTTAAAAATGCTAAATCCAGAGAAAATTGTGGACCATGAAGGCTTGGCTCATTAAGTTTCAAAGGAGAAGGAAAGAACTTTGTTGGAACTGGATTACTGGAAGAAAGGCTGTCTGTATTCTATGCATGTCCTAAGAATTTGAGCAAAGTTGAATTTTAAAGTAATGGACTTATGTACTTGGTGAATATGTAGAATAGAGAGATATGAAAGATGTATAGTTTAGCAAAGAAATCAATGTAGATAATTTAAAATTATAGGCACAGAGGCTGGTCTTAGGCCATTTAAGCTTCAGTTGATAAGGAGATTACTGGTTACAGGGATTAAAGATGGGCCAACTATTTTGCATTGGGATTTTGGAACCCATGGACAAAGCTTCAAGCTAGTAAGCATGCAAATTCTTTTGATGCTATCTGTGACCTTAGTTCTAATAGTGTTTGTTTGATGAATTTGGGAGCCCCCATGTTAGGTGCATATATGTTTAGGATTGTAATGTCCTCCTGTTGGAGTGTGCCCTTAATCAATATAAAGTGACTGTCCTTATCTTTCTTGACTAACGTTGGACTGAAGTCTACCTTGTCAGATATTAGGATAGCAACCCCTGCTTGTTTTCTAGGCCCATTTGCTTGAAACACTGTTTTCCAACCTTTCACCCTAAGATAATGTCTATGCTTTATAGAAAGGTTTCTTGGAGTTTCTTGGAGACAACAAATTGTAGGATCCTGCTTTTTAACCCAGTTTGCAAACCTATGTCTTTTGGTTGGGGCATTGAGGCCGTTGATATTAAGAGATATTATTGAAAGGTGTGTATTTATGTTTGCCTTTTTTTATTTTATTTTATTTTATTTTTTTGTGATTCTGGTTCTACCTTTGCTTTCTTGTGTTTACTAGTATTTGAGTATTGCTTGTTTTTTCCAGGTTCCTTATATGTGTGCTTTTCCTTTTCTTCAGCATGGAGGATTCTTTCAAGTATTTTCTGTAGAGCTGGTTTTGTCTTCAAATAATCCTTTAAACTGCTTTTGTCATGGAATGTCCTTATTTATCCATCTATTTGAATGGATAGCTTTATAGGATAAAGTAACCTTGGTTGATAGTTGTTATCTTTCAGAACTTGGAATACATCACTCCAAGCCCTTCTGGCTTTTAAAGTTTGTGTTGAATAGTCTGATGTAATCCTGATGGGCTTGCCTTTGTAGGTAACTTGATTTTTCTCTCTAACTGCTTTCAATCTTTTTTCTTTGGTTTGTGTGTTTGGTAGTTTTATTATAATATAGTGAGGAGAGGTTCTTTCCAGGTTTTGTCTGGCTGGGCTTCTAAATATTTCCTGTATCTGCATTGGCACCTCTTTCCCAATTTGGGGGAAGTTTTCTGCTATGATTTTGTTGAAGATGCCTACTATGCCTTTGGAGTGAAATTCTTCTTCTTCTACTATGCCCTGAATTCTTATGTTTGATCTTTTCATAGTGTCCCAAATATCTTGAAATTCCCATTCATACTTTTCTATTAGTTTGTCTTTCTCTTTATTGGACTGTATCAGATCTGCCACCTGGTCTTCTAGCTTAGATATTCTGTCCTCTCCTTCATCCATTCTACTGGTGAGATTTTCTACAGAGTTTTTTTATTTCATTAACTATGTTCTTCATTGCTAGTAATTCTGACTAGTTTTCTTTATTATTTCTATTTCCTTATTTATGTCTTATATTGCCTTCTTTATTTCATTGGTGTCCTGCATCTTCTTTGATTCCTTTGATTTCCTCTTTGACTCCTGTGATTTGTTCTTTGACTTCTTTGAACATATTTACAATCATTCTTTTGAAATCTTTTTCAGGCATTTCTTCTAACTTGTTTTCTCTGGAGGTCATTTCTGATGCATTAATACTTTAAGGTGGATTTATATTTTCTTGCTTTTTAGTGTTTCTTGTGTTATAATGTATATACTTTTGCATCTTGGATTAAGTTAATGCTTGGATTTTTGAGCTAGCTGGGTATTCTTAGCTGTATCAATTGATCTGATGTTATATATCTTCAGGGTAGGAGCTTAAGGTATTAGGTGTGGCTCTTAAGACTTTCAGACTATCCACAAAGGTATTCCTAGGAGTTGAGTTTCCCTGCTATGGGAGTATTCAGGTAGGCTGAGTGGAATAAAATACAGGTAGATTCTGAAATTTAACTAAACACTGTACACATTCATTCAAAAACAGCACCGAGTATTTATGTGAGAGTAGGTATTATAACAACCAGATCCTCTATGAACAAAGAGGTTAAGATTTCTGGTCTGTTGAGGGGATCCAAGTCAGCTTGTGACCAAGTGAGACCCTTCCCTGGTGCAATCCCAGTTACCTTTTTGGACGATGTTGGTCTCAGTCAAGTTGCTGGCTGGGTCATTGGGCCACTATTCTGATTTCTGGAGCTGGGCACTGGCTTTTCCTGCGGGGCAAACTGAGCCTGGAAACTCTGGCCCTGCAGATCGGCACCCCTGCTGCTGGAACTGCTACTGTTGCTGCTGAAGCTGCCGCTGCTGGATCTGTTGCTGCTGCTGCTAAAGCTGCTTCTGCTAGATCTGCCACTGCTGCCACTGAAGCTGCTGCTGCTGGATCTGCCATTGTTGGGGCTGCTGTTGCCAGTGCCAGAGCAACTGATGTTGCTGACAGACTCTGCTCCTGCTTGGGTCCCACTATCGGCTCAAGGGGCGTGGCTGGATCCCAACACTGCTGCTCTGTTTATTGGAGCTGGGCACAGGCAGTGGGGGAGGGGAGGGAGCCGATGCTGCTCTAGTTCTCTCACTGTTCCACGTGTTCTTCTACCTGTCCTCCGTTGTTCACTGCCGTTCTCCCTTCACGTTTCTAGAGTTTGTGGGGAGCTCCGGTGTGAGTGGAAGCTGCCCTCACCTGGCTTTTCCTGTGGCTCAAGCCAAGCCTGGTGGCTTTCTTGTACGCCATCGCTGCCACGGTTAGAGCCACTTTTGCTGGCCTGTATGGGCTCTGGATGCTCTGGATCTCTTCTATTTCTCCACTGACATTTCAATTTCCTATACACCTCGCTTTTTAGTAAAAGTGTGCATTTTGCTGAGTTTTCTTGGTCTTTTTCCCCCCTAGGCTGCTTTGGTGTGGTGCCTACGCCACCATCTTAACCGGAAGTCTGCAAATTCTTTTTAAAGAAAGGGCCCTGAAAGAAGAAATTTGAAGTATGCTGCTTTTCAAGGTTAAGCTTTATTTTCCCCTGGATTCAAAAATTTATCAATGCTGCCCGCTTGGAATTAGTGTTGGAAGCATAAAGTATGCAGGAGGGAGGATGATGAAGTACACATGGCTCCAGTATGGAACACCTGTACAGACACTAAGTAAGGCCATTGTATGGAGCTATGACGATGAGCCTTGGGTTGTAATGGAGTCCTTAGTTATATGGAAATGACAGGACTGTGGGACAGCTGCCAGGGACAGCTGGTAGATCTGGATGGAGATTTCCCTGGGCTGTGAGCAGTCTAACTGGAAGGTTGGAATTGGAACCCCAGAGACTTTGTCACTGGTTACAGATATCTGACTTGGAACTGCAGATGTTGAATGTTTGTCTACTGGTTATTGATTTTGCATTGGTCTGTCTAGTCTCTCCTTCTTATACCTTCTTTTTGCAATAGGAATGTTTACTCTCTGCCATTATGTGTTAGAAGCAGGCAACTTGTGTTGGATTTTACAGGGCTCACTTGCAGTTAAGAGGCCCTTGAATCTCAGTTGAGACTTTGGACTTTTGAACAGTGTGAAAATTGGTAAAGACTATGGGGTTGTTTGAAGTTGGACTGAGTATAATTTGCATTTTAAGGTGATTATGAGTGTATGGGAACAGGACAGGATATGGTGGTTTGATGTAATGTCCTTATAGCCTCAGGTGTTTGTGATGAAGTTTTTTGTTTTTTGTTTTTAACTTACTACACACCCACTAGATCATTTTGGAGGTGGAGCCTCTACTGGTAGAAGCATGTCTGCAGAACCAACCTTGAGGTTGAGTCTATCTCTGTTTTTGTTCAGAGCCAGCTTGAACTCAGGCTGTTGATTTTCTCTTTGCTGTGCCTTATATGATGAAGTAAGCCAACTTCCTCTTTCAAGATGAAGCTTTCCCTGAAATCTGTAAGCCTAAAATAAACCCTTTCCTTCTGTAAGCTGCATCTGGTTGGGTGTTTGTCAGAGTAATGAGAAGGTGACCGTAACACTGTCCATCTCCAGGACACTGGAAGGCTCCCACCTCTCACCCCTTTAGAATAGTAGCTGTGGAGTATCTTTTATGCTATCTGTCTCTATGACCCTGGAGGACCCTCCCCTCCCTTCCTCCACAATAGAAGCTACTGGAGTGTCTGAGGAGTAGAGGGTCATGCTGGTACATGCAGACTTTATTTCATGGCCTATGAAGAACAGGTCGCAATGGCAATGTGGGGCAATCACACGAACAACTGCCATGAACAACAATGGTATTTTTCTAGGCAACGAGAAGAACGAAAGTGTGAGAAAACATTTACTCTTCTGCCATCTCTGTGCTCAAGTAGAAAAGCCAGGAAAAGCCTTCTTCTCAAGTCTTGCCAAGTGCAAAAGGAAATGCAGAGACTTGCATGGAAAGAGCTCGATAACATGCTTAACTGCTTCTTGACTACCTTTCTAGAAAAGTCTTCTGTATATACGTACACATGCATGCACATATTCATAGGGGTAACTATGTCTGTGTATATTGTACTTGTCCTCATGCTTGCTCTTTTCTCATTTCCACACATGGAATCCAGAAGATTTGTCTGTTCTTCCTGCCTGCCTTCCCTCCCTTCCTCCCTTTGTTCACTTATTCCTCCCTCCCTTCCTTGCTTTTATTTTGTGTTAGAGTTTAAACCAAATGAGTTATACACAGCTTGGTTTGAGGGAACCCCATTATCATATTCCCACTGAGTCATGCCCAGAATGGGGTGCACGCATCTCTACCATCGTATTCTCAATGAGTTCTGTCTAGCTTGGTGTGTATACATTTCCACTATCATACTCCCTGTGAGTTCTGTCTAGCGTGGGGGGTATACATTCCCACCATCAGATTTCCAATGAGTTAGATTCATTGTCTGCAGCAGAGACATCTTCTGAGAAGGCTGCGATAGAGCGCTAACCACTGCTGGTGACCACTCACAGGACCCCCACCACCATTATGAGTGAAAATCTCCTGTGATCATCTAGGCTGGGTGAAGCCAAGTGACACATGAGGTCTTGTAGTGCCAGGTGGAAGGACGGAGGGGTAAAGGAGGAGGGTTTGCCTCCAAAGCATAGAAACTAGCTTTAAAAGTATACTTGGGGATTACTGACTGGTATTGTGGTGGGGTGGGTAGCAGGTTACAGGGGATCCATCCCATCCTCCCCAAAGTCTTCCTTTGCCATTCAGGTGAAAAAATACTCACAAGCCATAAGACAGACTGTAAAGGGGAGAAGACCGTGATTCAGAGACCCCACCTTGCCCAGGTGGGACATGCTGTCCCTCTTTCCTGCTTTCCTCCTTCCTGCTTGGTATTGTCTCTCATCCTGAAGCTGTATGAATCATCTGTAATTTCTAGCCCTTTGCCTTTTTCTCATTCTCTACCTCACTTTCTTCAACATCTATTAAGTAACGCTCTTAAGGCATGTAACGATTATCTTTTCTGTGATATATTGATTCAATTTTCCTCCTTTTCCCTCAAAACAGAAGCTGAAGTAAAGTACAAAGTGATGTAACTAAAGAAAATCCTAAGTTGCTGTCCTTCTGTAATCCTTATGGCCATAGGCAAGACTTTTTCTTCCCTCCTGAGACAGGCAACCCCAGGCTGACCTTGAAGTAGTGATCCTCTTGTCTCAGCCTCATGATTTCTGGAATTGTAATCACCATACCAAGCTAACAGAGAACTGGCTCCTGAACTAAAATTGCCAGCAAGGCTCTGGTCCTCAGTCAGATGACAGGATAATAGTCTTAAACTTATACCACCCAGTGGAGTCAGTGACTAGCCATCTATATTATTATTATTATTATTGTTATTATTATTATCATTATTTTATTACTGTGACAAAGTACCTGAACATAAAATCAACCTAAGGAGTAAGGACATGTTTTGGCTTACAGTTTGAGGAGAGAAGGCACGGTGCAGAAGCACAAGGCAGCTGGTCACATTCAATCCACACTCATGAAGGAAAGTGAGATGTATGTTGGTACACCCCTACCTTTGTTCTTTTTATGTAGTCTGGCCACCCAGTCCATGGAATTGCACACCCATATTTAGGGTGGATCATCCCACCTCACCTAACCTAATCTAGAAAATCCCTCAGTGACATGCCCACAGATTTGTTCCCATGCCTGTTCTAAATCCTGTCAAGTTGACAACTGAGATGAACCACATCTCCATCCATTCTTCCAGCCCTTTGTGTTGCTAAGCTCCCCTCTCACTTGTACTGGAGCCTTACCAGGTAGCATATAGCCAAGTGTTCTTCATGTTCCCTCATTTCCCAGATACTGTGTGTGATGCTTTCTCCAAGTTCTTTGGGCCTCGCAGGACAAGCTCATGCTTTCTTCCCACGGAATTGAAGGAATGATTGCGTCTGGTCCCAGCTGGGGCTGTACATAGTCACTTACGGTAGGGAGCTGGCTGTTGACCTGGCTGTGAATCTCCTTCCCGTGTGTGGTTCCAGCTCTCAGGACACCCCTTGCTCTTCCTCACACCCTGCTGCTAATCCATTTCTTCCAGATCACATTACAAGGCACTACAATGTTGATTTGTATGGGCTCTTGGGGCTATTTTTTTTCTTTGAATTACTAACACACACACACACACACACACACACACGAAAATAAAATAAAATAAAATAAAATAAACATTACTACATCTAAGATCTCTGGGAAAAATCCAAGAATTTTCCTTTTATCTAATAAACCTGGCCTTTTAATTATTTTTTTTTTCCAGAATGTTTTACCAATGTGACTGTATGGTCCATTCAGGGCGTATGTGGGTGAAATGGCCATCCTCATGGAGGTGGCAAACAGAAGATGGAGGTGGGAGACTGGGAAGTGAGGGAGTAGAAGCAATTCGATGAGGATTAAATGCAAAGGCCTTAATGTTTTTCACAGTGGTTTGCCGAGTCAGTAGCTACTGTGTAATTGTAACTCTTTACTGCTGACATTTGAAAACCCAAGGCCCATCTTCATCTGAAAGCACACAGTTACACTAAACCCAGGTAGGCCCTGTGATTGGCGGAAGCATCCTGCTGGCCCATGATAAAGAAATGGCATTTCTTCTTCCAACAGTAATAGGAAAGGGAATCTCCAGACTCAGAGGTCGGCTGGGTTCTTAGCTAAAGTGAGTGAATGCACCTTAGCAGGAACAAGGAGCACATGGTGTACTTTTAATAGAAAATACAGTTAAAGAATCACAGTTAATACACCAAAACTGAGTTGTTTTGTTCCTTTTACTTTAAACTGATAGACTCTTGGAACAAGGATCAAAGTGTAACAGGGTGCTCAGGGTCAAGGACAGTCCATGAACCCCAAATCCTAGATTTGTTTCTAATTTTAATCCAAGAGTTGAATAAAAAAGACCGAGGAGGACAATTATTAAATTAGTGTATTTATTGAGGGAAGTACAGAGTCAAGGAAAGGTATCCACGTGGCCAGACATCCTACATGGATAGCCTGAAGAAAACTGTGGAAAAGAAAGAGATGAGAAGGTACAAGAAATCGTGTGGGGAATTGGAGGGCATAAAGAACCCACAGCTGAAAGTTGCCCAAGTGATCCGAGAGCCTGCCTTCCCCTTGCAAAGGTATTTAGGATCTTATGGTGGTGGGCCGTCTTCTGGCTCAGGTGAACCAGAGGGCCAGCTGGTTGATTAGGGCTAAGGACTCAACCACAATGTTTAAATCCAGTGATAGACCTCTCTCCCAGGAGGGGTCCTGGTTGTTTGTGGAAAAACAGTTCTACTGAACTAGGCAAGAGATAAGAAATCAGATCATCTTTGATTTATAGCAAGTGAAGACTTTCCCACCATTTTCTTACTTGCAGGGGTCCGGTCACCGCCCCTCCCCTCAAGACCTTTTAACTTATCTAGTACAACGTTTTATTTTATTTTATTTTATTTTATTTTCAAAAAAGTGAAATAGATTCCAAACAGATTAAATGAATTGTTTGAAGTTTTATGACATTCAATGAGATCGGGTCTAGAACCCCAGTTTCCTGGTGTAGGCCCTCTGATAACCTGAGAAGAAACCGGATAGTATGTAGGGCAATGTTCCCAAGACATAGACATCCTTGGTTCTGGCCACTCTGCAACTCTCAAGGGAACTTTTGAGAAACACATACCTGGGCGCTCCTCTTACAAATCCTGCTTCGTAACTTACCCAGGGTGAACCACACACAAGGCCAGTGTTTTTAAAAACTGGTTTCCATATGAAGGCAATTTGTGGCTGGGGTAGAAAGCCTCTGCTATTACAGGTAATTCCGATATTATATGCATCTCTCTTCTCAACATCATGAATCCTGCTAGTACCCAACCACAAACAATCTTTGTCCTACTTTGCACCATACACTCAAAATAAAGCAAATACTAAGTCACAAAACCGTCTGTGCCCCTACCATCCAACATTGACACTTGTTAAGGAAACTTGCTGAGTCCCTCTCTAGTATCACTGAAGTGAAGCTGTTCAGATAGAGTTGAAATATAGCCCTTTGGGCTCTCACTTTTTTATTTTTTCTTCAGGGTTTTCTATGTTAATGAAAGGTAAAGATCAGACTATTGTTCCCCTGCTTTCTTACCTCTTTTTCTTCTTCAGAACTCAGAGGCTAAGTTTATTTCACAACAAAAAGAAATTGCCCCTGAGCTACTGGGAGCTTTCAGATTCTCACAGACAAGGATGCTGCAACCCTGTGATTGAGCACGCCAGCTGGGGCAGGAGACAAAATACCTCATCCACATTTTGGTAGAAGAAAAGTGGCTTAGTGAGAAGTTTAAGGAGGTCAGTTTTCATGCTCACAAAACGACTTGGGAATCACAGACCACAGACATGCACTTTGGAATGCAAAAATCCAATAGCTGAAGATATGTGGAACTATTATTTTTCTTGGCTGAGACTGATCATTTTCTCCCCCCCCCCCAAATTAGGGTTTTAAAATGTTGTTGCTACCACTTATTTCTCTTGGCATGTCCAGTGACTGCATTTCTTTGTTCCCACTGCCTTTTCCGTAGACCCCTCTTCAGCTCCTTCTCTTGAGTCAATAATCTCGCTTTTCTGCGGCTTGTGGAAGAGCTTAGCGCTCCCTCCTTGGGTAATTTTCCCCTCAGGCTCTGAGGTTCTGTCGACCATGTTCTTAGCACACGTGTGTTCCTTCTTGGTTTCCGACATTCAGAGTGTTTGGTTCTATTGTCCTCCGATGGACAATTGTCGTTCCCTGTCTGCTCCTCTGTAAGCAACTCCAGCTGGACTTCTGTTCTGATTTCACACTCTGTCCTCTCACAGCCAGCCCGGGCCTCAGCCAAATGGGGCGATTCCCCTGGTACTCTCAGTGTGGGGTACGTCTCTGCTAAATAGCGTCATGTGTCATGCTTTTGTATTTTTTGTTGTTAAAAACAAACAAATAAATAAACAAACAAAAACAAAGACAGCTGAAGACCTGACTCCTTAGTTTACATTTTGTCTTTTCTGTTTTTTTTTTTTTAATCTTGTTTCTTGTTTAGAATTGTGTCCCATACCAACACAAATTTACTTGGCTAAAAGGAATTGGTTTCCTCTTCTAAGTTTTTCTGCTCAGCACTTACTGCATACTCCTGGTTGTCAATTTTTTTTGTGTGTGTGTGTGTGTGTCAGGGAAGAATAGAGCAGAGAGATCCAAGAAGGCACTCCCCAAAGCTGACACACATACATTTAGAGGTTAAGGTTGACATGAAACAGAAGCCTAGGAAGAAGGAGAGGGAGGAGGAGGAGATTACGGGTGTGAAGCAACGTGAGTGACCGCGTCACTCACTTGAGATGCTGAGATTCTGAAAACACAGAGACCATCAAGCATCCTGCTGGCAGAAGTGGTTTCCTTTCTTTTCAAAGACTTAAAAGTTAAGGCTAGAGCTCGTTTCTCTGTTCTGTAGTTTGAAAATTGTGGCTGTGTCCTAAACACAAGGAAAAAAGCATAGTGTGCAGGGGACGCGTTCTCTTCTCGTGGTTGGGAAATGCTCACTACCTAGGGGAGGAGGGAGAGCAGAGCCCCACCCACTTCGGGAGAAGCTCTGCCTCTCCAGCTGGAAGGGAGCTGATGGTATAAGGTTCTATGAGTAGAGTCTTTAGATCTTCTCATATGTCTCTGCTTTGCCCCCCAGAAACATAACCCAGGATGCTAAACTGGGCTTCTACTTTCTTAGATGAAACTGGGCTGGTTGCATCATCTGGTCTAGCAGAGGCATTTGATGGATGGACTGGGGATCATGGCCATATTGCTTTACGCTCTTCAACCTTATTTTAAATTCCAACTTTTGAAATAGCTTACAAGCGGCTCATAGTCATTAATGTTGTTTGCCTTTTAAAAAGTTCCATTGCATACTAATGAGCAACTCAGTGCTAACAGAAGCTACTTTTCCATGCGAGCTGAAGTTTGCCATATGCTGAACTCCTGTTTCGCACAGGCTCTAAGTCTGCAGAATGCAGAGCTGCCACAAATATCTGAGTGCAGAATTAGGTCCCATGTACAAGTATGTGAGGGAAGAATTTGGCTCATGCATATATTCTTGGAAAAAATTTTCCCATAGTTTTCTTTTCTCTGAGGTATTGAATGGTCCAATACTTGTCCTCATGTTTCAAACATTTCAGCCCCCTTGAAACATTTTGATTGCCTCGTGCATTGACTACAATTGCACAATACCATGCTCCCAGTGATATCTCTTTCACTGGCTTCACATAATTCCAGAATAAACCCTCTGCTTCATACATACACCGTGCCCTTATGGGTATGGCTTCTATTTTTACTTCACTTTTTCCTCTGTTTTTCTTCTACCATTTCACCCAATATGTTTTGAATTTGTGTAGCTGTTTATATTTGAGACAATCATACTTGAAACTAACAAAACTTACTTTATTTAAAAAATATTTGTCTTGATGCAATTCCCAATTTTGGGACCTGGCACATCAAACTCAATAGAAGGAATGCAAGCCTTGGGAAGATGGGACAAAACCATGATGTCACTGGCAGAGTTGATGTGTTGGCCCCGCCCTGTTGAATTAGTATCTCTACTTTATTATCTTATAAATGCAGCAATAACAAAAATATAGGCATAGTCTTTTAGCTGTAAAAGTTAAATTTTTTTTGCATAGAAGAGCTATGAACAAAAATGTTAGTCATTTTTGCTTTTGTTTAATTTCATTTCATCTCAGTTAATTCAATGATCAGAAAAGGTACCCAAGAAACGACAGGTATGTGAGTGTGTGCATGCCCGTGCATACGCGCATGTGTGTGTTAACTTTAAAGTACAATGCCATGCATTTGTTGGTAAGTTAACAGAAAGCTTATTAAAGAAATGGACTTGAGGTTGGCCCATGAAGCGCAGCAGGACTCATACTCTGTAACATCGTGGTAAAGTCTGGCTTGGTTTTACAGACAAAGCAGAATCAAGCACCACGTTTCTCTGGCACAACTTGGCTTTCTGGGGAAATCCAGTCTCATGATTCTACTTTCGGGTGAGATTCCCTGGAATTGTCATTAATTTATGACGTGAAGACAGAAAGCTTATTAATTCATCTGCTTCAATTAACTTCTGCTTCCAGAGTTTCCTTGCCTGGCCCATCTGTTTCCAACGGGTTCTCTTAACCATAGATCACCAACCCCCAGCAGTTCTCTCTGTCAGCACTGATTCTCTGTCTATGCAGTAGGACACGGCATCTTGGCCAGCTTTGTGCCAGATATTTAATGTCAATAGCCAGTTGCCCCTATCCTAACTCAGCAGCTGGGTTCCTGGGACACAGTCTTTTTACCGCCACTCCCTTGAATTTCGATAGGTTCTTAATTGATTAGGGTTTTATCATTGCTTTGTGCTTATCTTGAGTTACCTTAAAGCAGATCTCAGAGAAAGATCTGGTCTCTTAAATTAATTAGGGAGTTAATCTCATTAAGAGAGGAAGGAATTGGGGAGGGAGACAGGAAAGAGCGGGTGTTGATGAGTAGAGGAACCACTTTGAGGAGCAGATTCAGCGCCTGGTGGACCGCCTAAGAGGCTGTGGAGGAAATAGCTCAGGATTTTTCCTTCATGAAGGGAGAGAGTAAAGTTTCATGCTTGGAGGTTTGCTCTTAACTGCATTAATCTGGATATACCCAGCCTTCCTTGGGTTTTTGCCTGTGGTCAGAGAAAGCTTCTTGGCAGAAAGTAAGGTAGGATGCTCCCAAGTAAGTTCAGGAGCTGTGGAGTTGGGCTTCTAGATGGGTTGTGCCAGGTAAGGGTAGGGGCACTGGTGAAATCCATTCTAATGATGTATAATATTCAAGCTTAAAAGGCTCAATTTGAGGGCCCCATCTCCAGTAGTTAGAAAATACTCCCAATATTGGATTTATTTCCCAGGAGAATTATTTATCTGGGTTGCACTTTTGCACCAGTGGTTATACCTGCCCCTCTTAAGAGAGAACTGAGTAGGCTTTTTCACCAAGACAGGAAGGCAGAGCCTGGAAGGTGTGAGGGGAAGACTACAAAATGCGTGCATTACCAGTTGCTCACCAAAGTTCAGGCTTTTCTACACGGCTTTGTGATTTGGCTCTATGAGAATCACCAGTGTTTTCTAACTACGTTTTGCATGTGTCAAATGCCGTAGCTGTGAGTGATAGGGACGGTCCCCTGTCCTGCTGTCTGTCTCTAGCCTTTCTTTTCTCACATGTTTGTCTCCAGGCTTGAAGGAAATGTTTCCTTGTGTCTGGAGCACAAAGCGCTCACGTGACTAGACTTCCCATTCAGCTGAGTGTCTCCAATGAGCAGAGCAGAGCGGAACAAACACCGTATGGACTCTGTTTCTAATTCTGAGCTGGGGGAAGTTCGGGCAATCTAAATGAAACTCACATATGCATCGTTTGTTTGTAGATATGGTTGTGTAAGAGATTTGTAATGAGTTGTATATGCTTAATTTGAATGCTTGGTAAATTTTGGTTATGCGCTTGTGCTATGGCATGTGCATTAAACCAGTCTGAGTTGCCTTTGGTCATGAAGTCTCTGTTTAAGACCCCCACTAAGCATGTGCTTGTTTCTTTCTTTGTTCCTGGGCAGGGACGAATTTTGATCAGATCTACTCACACCTCCCTCCCTTCGAAGTAGAGAGAAGAGTGACTTCTGAATTAACGTAACCAACACTGATAGAAAGTTAAAGATTCTTCAGTAGGTCCTAGAATCTTAGCATTTTGTGCTAGAAATGAACTTAAAAGGCATTAAGAAATAATGGCTTATGGAAGAACAGTGATTTACGTTAGGCCACAGAGATAATGGCTTAGCTTTTGCTTGGATATCATTTTGGGGGCACACTTGCTTTGCTGATAAAACACTCCTATTTTTGATTAATGTCAGTGTCTGGCATCATGTAAAGCTAAGACCCTTTTATGGATTCCTTTCAACACAGTAGGAGCTACTGCAGTCATAAATTTCCTCAACTGTGGCAGCTGCTGTGCAAGACAGTAGAAAAAAAAATTCTAGCATTAATCTCCCCTTTTCTCTGAAGATTGTAGCTCTTTATGAACTTTTAAACTACCCTTTATAAATTGAAGAGTAGCCAGATGGCAGAAACCAGCCAGGGACAAGAAGAGCCTTGATTGATGTGCATTAAGGAAAAACTGCTGCAAGAAAGCAAGAAGTGAGACGGTTAAGTTCGGAAAAGGTCTGTATTTGTAGCTTCCCAGCCCACCAGGCTAAGCAGTAGAAGAATGATTGGGTTGGCAGTTGGCAAAAGGAAATATGAGGCTAAAAGTCATAGTAAACACTCTTTTTTTTTTGTTTTTCCCCAAAGAGTGCCAACACATTTTTAATTCTCAACAGATACATTATACCTAGAACTAAACAAGGTACAGATTCATCTTTCTGGTAATAAGTATGGATTAACTCTGCCACAGTTAGAAGAAGGATTGAATCATTTATTCCATGGTCAGTAATAAACAAAAACACACAAAGAGGAAATTGTTCTCTTTGTATACCATAGACCCCTCACGGTCTGCTTTTGTTTAATAACTATCAATGTTTATAACTATCAGTGTTTCCTGACTTCTTGTCAGAAAAGTTCACGGCAGTGTAGTTAAAACTTATCCAAACAAATGGGGCACATTTCTTTGATGCCATGGCGATGTTTTTTAGAAATGGATTCTTTAAGGGATTAGAGGCATTACGTTTTCCTTTGTCACATTCTAAATGCTGAACAAAGTATTTAAAATACAACATGCTAATAACAAACACCACATTCCACACAGTGGGCAGGGAAAACAAGGACATCACACGAGGCCACAAAAAGATGTGGATGGCTGTATTTCAACAAGGAGAGATAAAACAAACATAGAGATTTAACTGATGATTTAATCTAATTCATCATTAAAACCCATGGAATAGTCAAGAGTTGAGGACACCTGCCACCAGGAGACGGAAATCTGAGAAAACGTTGCCTGCCCTTGATTGCAAGTGGAGGTAATTGAATTGCAATTACTGAACGAAATCTGTTGAGTGACATTCTAATAAACTGTGCTGAGGTGCATATCATATTATTACAGACGTAATTTCTGATTTTCCCTGCTTGGAACAGATGAATGACAAAATGGAATGCCATTTCCTGAGTGTCTAAATGACAGCTCTCATCATCTTCATCACCGCTCACAAGACTCTTGCTCTGCTTTCTGATCTGTGACTCACATCAGGTAGCTGTGAGCCTGAGCCCACCTGTGAGACTGGGAAGTTAGGTATCGCATCTGGGAGAAGGACATACTTGTGTGTCTTCTACACAGGACTATGGTGGACAAAGAAGCTGAAGGCAGAATAGGAATGGTGTTCTTGTCTTGGAAAGGCTGGAAGTTAACGTGTGACGTTGGATGTGAGCACTAGCTCCAGGTGTTAGGCTGAAAAGACAAAGTAAGACATGGAACTGGACTTCCTCGTGAAGCTGCTTCCAGCCAGAGAAGACTTGCTGCGCACCACCACACCCTGCATTGGTTTGAGCTTACTTGAGTCTCCAATCACGAGGAAACATTATTTAAAGAGAAAAGTCGGGTTTGTTTAGAAATGACACCCGACAATCCTTCTCAACCAAAAACAAGGTGAAAAGAAATAGTGGAGTGGTTTATGGGTAAGAGAGTGTAACAGGCTTCCACTTTGAACACACTGAGAGTGACCACAGGAAACACCCAGATCATGCCTGTGTGAGCACGGGACCTGGGTCAGGCTCCAGATCTTACTGAGGAATCATACATAATGTTTAAAAATATTTATTTATATATTTTTAAAATTTTTTTAAATTAATTTATTTATTTGAGAGCGACAGACACAGAGAGAAAGACAGATAGAGGGAGAGAGAGAGAATGGGTGCACCAGGGCTTCCAGCCTCTGCAAACGAACTCCAGACGCGTGCGCTCCCTTGTGCATCTGGCTAACGTGGGACCTGGGGAACCGAGCCTCGAACCGGGGTCCTTAGGCTTCATAGGCAAGTGCTTAACCGCTAAGCCATCTCTCCAGCCCTATTTATTTATATTTATTAAAGAGGGAGGAGGAGAGAGGTAGAGAGAGGGAGGGAGAGAGAAAATGTGTCAGGGCCTCCTGCTGCTATAATCAATCTCCAGATGCATGGGCCACGCTGTGCATCTCTCTGTACATGGGCACTGGGTAATCAAACCCAGGCCATCAGGCTTTGCAAGCAAGCACCCTTAACCCCTGAGCCATCTCTCCACCTGTGATTTTTAACTCTCGAAATCTGCATAACAGCAGAACCCCTAAGTCATGGTTTGGCTAAGAGCAAACGGCCAGTTGCTAGGGCTGCCTTCACTGAGCAGGCAGGCAGCACTACAGCAGAACGTCAGCTGAGAGAGTCCTGGAGCCTAGAAGGCTGCGATTAAGGTGTTGATAAGGACCCTGATTCAATTCGCCAGGACCCACATAAGCCAGATGCACAAGGTGGCACATGTGTCTGGAGTTTGTTTTTAGTGGTTAAAGACCCTGGCACACCAGTTATCTCTCTTTGTTAAATAATAAATAAATAAATACATAAATAAAATATTAAAAACATCGTCCTTTGACCTTTGTGCCATGGGTTTCCTTCTCTTGTACAGCCCTGCCCTTGTTAGTTCCAGGAGTGAGGTCATTCAGCAGGGCTGTCATACAGTCCTATGGTGTCACAGATGGGTCATCACTATTGAAGGAAGCAAGTCTTACCCATGATCGCCATGATATAGAAGCATGTCTGGACCTCCTGGTCCCAAGGTGTGAAGAAGCGAATGCAGAAACACTCGCTGCTTACTTCTTGCTCTTTTCTGTACCACCTACCTCCAAGCCATCAGCTCTTGGCTACCTCTGCTGAGACGGTCCCTTGAAAACTGTGGCAAACATGTTTTAGGAGAAAGCTCTGTGTGCTGAGGCTGAGCCCCCATGAGCTAGCTCCCATTACATGTTCCATTGCATTATCTGTGTGCATTTGGCCACAAAGAGAGATTTCTAACCAAGTTTATAGCTTGCACATGACAGTAGTTTGAACTGCCTGCTGGGAAGTCCTTTTAGTATTTAATGCCTTTCCTGCTAGTTGTCCTGAGTCTAAAATCAAAATTGGATATCTGCCCTGCCATAATTACAGCAGCAGAGTCTACAGAAGCCAAGAAATGGAACACCGTAAGTGCCAGGACCCTGATGAACAAATAGGAATACAGGCCTGTCCACAAGGGAATACTATTCAGCCACAAAAAGAACTAAATACTGTCATTTGCAACGACATGGGTGGGACCAGAAATCAGAGATTTAAGGAAAATAAGCCAGGTTGAGAATGATTACACTACATGATCTCACTGATAAGTAAAATATTTAAATATTGATTTCATGGAAGTTGAGCATTAGTTGTCTGGTTTTTACCACACGTTGAGTGAGTGTTGGAGAGATGTGGTGGAGAGATATGGGGAGAAGGTGATTAGTGGATACCAAGTTACTTCTGGATCAGTGCAAGAAGTTCTGGTGTTCTGTATCATAGTAGGATGACTATAGGTATATAATGAAAATGTACTATATGTATTTAAAAAAGCTAGAAGAATACAGAATGTTTTCACCAATAAATAAAAATGAGGTGATAGATATGTTTAACATGCCTTAAAGCATCCCAGATGTACACCTGTATTGTAAAATCATGTGCCACCCCATAAATATCTTCAGACTTTTAAAATTATTTTTTATTTTTGAGAGAGAGAAAGAGGCAGAGAGAGGGATATAGAGAGAATGCTAGGGCCTTTGGCCACTGTGAATGCAATCCAGATACGTGCACCCTCTTGTGTGTGTGTGTGACATTGCATACTTGTGTCACTTTGTGTCTGGCTACATGGGACCTGGAGATTCAAACATGCGTTCTTAGGTTCGCAGGCAAGCACCTCAACAGCTAAGCCATCTCTCAAGCCCAATTTTTGTTTCAATTTTTGTTTTTATATCCATTTAAAATTGAATTAAACTTCAAAAAATTTTGTCCATCCTTGTGCCAGGTGCTTCCAATGTCAGGACACCATGAAGCAAGGTTTGCAGGTACTTATTTTAGGATTTATGCTCAGAGTGACTTTTAGGCATGTGAGCCTATATAATATTTACATTCCATACTTTTCCCTTTGATGAAGGTTAGCAGTTATATAGTCATGGGAAATGTTAAGGTCATCCAATCTAAATATGTTTGACTTTTCCTGTGTAACTTGAACTTGAGTAAGTCTTAGGACTTAGAGTTGGAGAGGAGTTTTCATATTACATGCTGTGAGACACTTCCTATCAGTCTGGGAAGAATCGGGGATTTTGTAGATGAAGGCATGTCCCTCCACAAGTTAAATGATATGTCCAGAGCATTGTCTGCTGAGGGGAAGTTCAAGCTTCTCTCTCCATTTCCTTGTGCTTGAAGAGAGCCCAGCCAGTCCCTGAAACTCACTTACTGTGGAAGAGAGGATTTTTTTCTCTAACTAATCACAGTAATTAACACAGCATGTTTAACGAGGCTGACTTAACTTGTGTTTTCCATAATTTAGGGGAAATAACCATCATATGTCTTCTCTCTTCATTTGTAAACTTTCAAAATCAGTTCCTTGCCTATTTCTCAGGACACCTGTATGAGAATGACATAGTGATACTCTGAAAGCTCAAATAAATTAAAACTCTTTTTTCTTTTTCTTATTTGGGCATATTTTTTCATAGTTGATGTAGTTGAGAATAAATAATCGCATTCAGAGGAGGGGGGAATCCCTTTTTGAAAACTTAGAAAGTCCCTGGAGAAAACAAAAGGAGTGGAAAAGATTACTCATCAGGAAGTGAGAACTCCTAAAAAGTTATAGGATGTTTAAATCTTTGTCAAAATTCTGTTTTTAAAAATCAATTCAGGGCTGGGGAGATGGCTCAGTGGCTAAAGGCACTTGCTTGTAAAGCCTACTGGCCTGGATTTGATTCCCCAGAATCCACGTAAAGCTAGTTACACAAAGTGACATGTATCTGGAGTTCATTTTCAGGGGCAATCTGTCCTGGTGTGCCCATTTTCTCTCTCTTTTCTTGCAAATACATTTAAAAAAATGCATAAAATATAAACAATCCTATCAATGCTTCTAGGATGGCTTCTATTTCAGTTCTATGTAACAGAGCATTTATGTGAGCTCTGTTCTATAACCAATATCTGAGAAAATGAACACATACAGAGAAAAGGGTTAGTCTCGCTCAGAACTTTGGTGGTCTCAAGGCATGATTCTGTTGTTTGGGGCCTGTGCTGAGTCAGCATTTCATGGCAGGAACACATGATGGAGTTAAACCTATTTGTCTCACTTCCAGGAAGTGAAAGAGGAAGAGTCAGGGCTCCTGTAGTCCTTTTCAGGGGCATGCTCTAATGATCTGAATTCCTTGTATAAGACTCTGTCTCTTAAAGTCCTTTCACATCTAAATAATTGCTCCAAGATGGGGTCCAAGCCCTTAACACATGGGCCCTTGGGAGACATTCCAGACCTACACTTAGCACCCTCCTTCCTGTGAGTCAGAAAGGCATAGAAGGCATGCTATAAATGTCAGAGAACTCAGCTGAAAAGACTTGAACTAGATTTGATGACTGGGGGCTGGACCATCTAGAGGCTCATGTATGGGACCTCAGCAGGTTTGTGTGATACAACACTCACCTGCATCCGCTCCATATGGGCTTCTTTAGAGCATGGCGGCTGATTTCCATGAGCAAGTGTCTTGAAAGAGCCACGAAAAATCCGAGTTGTCTTTTATGACCTGTTCTCAGATGTCATACAGTGTCACTTCTGTCACTTCCCAGATTCTGAAGGAGGCGGTGTAAATCCACCGCGGCAGGAGGCGGGTCAAAGAAGAGCTTGATGAAGAGTAGATTGTGAAGAGGAAAGTGGGGGAGGGAGGTGAGTTATCATGGAAGTTGTCAATTAAAAAACGTTCAAAAAAACAGTGTGTGGGGTGGGAGAGACTGTTGCGGTCATCTTTGCAGAAATATCATCAGCTGTGGTTTCTCCGCCTGGCTCAGCACACACAATAGACTGTTTGGTGGAAGCTGTAGACAGATGTGGTTCTAACTTGGTGCGGGGGAAGGGGGTTCTCTCAGAAAGAGAAAGCATCCTACCATCACTGCATTGTTAATCCCAAGAAAATGAGGACTCTGGTTGGCCGCCCTGGGTCATGTGTTTGCTCAATTGCAGGGAAGGTCCAGAAAGGAAAACCCTTCTTTTGATACCAGAAGAAACAGGAGAACAATCCTGCCACAGGAATGCCACCATGTTTATTCGGCGTGATTTCTTTGATCACTGGATATTACACTGTCTTCTCCATTATTTAATCCAGTTTGTGGATCACTAGGAAGCCTATATTTGTTTTCTCCATGATACCACTCAGCTGACAGTAAATTGTTAATTTTCCTTCTCTTCTCCACTGGAATCGAAGCTTTGTACGTCACATCCTCATCTAATTTGTTGGCGTGTCTTCAGCATTATCTACTTCAGAGGTTCTCAATGTGTGAATCTTGGACCAATAACATTAGCCTGTGGACTTGTTGGGTTTGTTGTTTCTTAGAATCCCTTTGTAATCCTCTTGTATCAGAAATTCTGGGGATGAGACTTAGCGCTTGGTCTTACCACTGACGTGCTGGTGATTCTAAAGTGAGGTAAGGACTGAGAATCATTGTTTTAGAAGCTTGAATGTACCCGCAACTATGGAATGAGAGAAGAGAATTTCCCAAGGCATTAGCCACTTTCCCCACTGCTGTGGTGAAGGGCTTCACAAGAACAACTGAAGGGGAAAGGGGTTCTTCTCGTTCACAGTGTGAGAGGTGCACCTGAGGTGCAGGCCTCATGGCATAGAAGGCATGGGAGCAGGACTATGTGACTTCTTGCTCACCTCTCTGTAGACCAGGAGGCAAGAGAGAAGAATGTGGGTTCTTTGCTGGCTTTCTTCTTCCCTTTCTTTTCAGTTTGGGCCTCTAGCCCATTGGGATGGTGTTACCCATTAGGGTGGTGGGTCTTACCTCCTCAGTTAAGCCTGTCTGGAAATTCATAGATACGCTTTGACATCTGTCTCCTCGGTGATTTTAAATCTAGTCAAGTTGACAATGAAAATCAGCCACCATAGCCATCCAGGGATTTCTATGAAATGGTGCCCTGGCCAGTGGATTGGAATACCTGTGTGCTGGATGTCTGTTTCACTGAGCGTGAACACTTTGCCGGGGGAGACCGTTGTTCCAGGAATAACTGGAAATGAGAGCTTATGTCTAGCACTGCCTGTCCACACAGCTGTCGGTGGAGCCACGTCTCTCAGGAGGGGTTGCTGGGGAAGGGGAAGGGGGACTCTGCTTATGTTTACCAGTAGGAGCAGCAACTGTGTATAGCCAGAGCTGCCAGGAACCACCCGGACGCCGAAAGCTATGGAAAGAAGCCCTGTTTTCCCCAGCATTTACATTTTCTTCTCATCATGTTGACATGAACGCAGTATGGCAAAAAAAGATCACTTATTCCAAATTGCTCAGGATGCTTCCCCCGTGCAGCCCAGCCTCAGCGCCCGTGCTCGTGGGGGGGACTCATGGAGACAAAAGCACATATGGACACATTACCTCCTCAGTTACACACGTACAAGTCCTAATGATTTCAATGGGAGTTGCCCATAAAAACCAAGGGTAGGATTTGGCCCATGCAATTTAAATTGAACTAAAGCCCAATTTGTAATACTTTGGTTGAAAACGAGCAGTGATTATAAGACTAGCGTGTGATTAAAGCTTCACCTTCAAGACCTGCTGCCCAGAAACAAAAAAGTTTAAAAAATCATTATGTGTTTTTTTTTTTCAACTCATAGTAAAGAATGAATTGTTAAAACTTCCAGCCTAAGAAAAGAATTAAAGTATTGGAGGAAATTGGATATTCGGGGTAGCTGTTTCTCATTACTCTGCAGCTAATGAAAAAAAGTGAGACTTCAAATAGGGCTCCGCTTTATTGTTTCTGTTTCCCCCAAATGACCTTCATCACGTTTTCTGAAACTGTATCAATAACCTTTTTCTGAAGTCACACTAATCCTAGGAAATAACACTTCATGAATTTTTAATTTTTTGATTTCCAATTATTACTTTCAAATTCTTTGTTCGATTCAATGGCATGACAAAGTGCCCCAACACTGAGCCAGTGAAAGCAGGCATGTGTTTGCTCGTGGTTTGGGAAGGCAGGGATTCCTGGAGGACTCACTGGTATAGTTGGGGCCTGGGTGAGAGTGGGGGGAACTCGTCACTCACGCCCCGGCTGCTTTCTCTGTATTTGGCAGCTGTGTGTGTTGAGGCCTTACATTTTTGTGGCAGTCTCAGAAGAGCCACCCTTCTTCCCCACCTGTTGTTCAAAAGACAAGAAGGGGACAGTGCCAAGAGAGTTAATGTTTCACCTAAAATGGGGACAAGACCACTCCCACATACCTACTAGACAAACAGTTCACAGTGCCTGCTCCAACTCCAGGGGGCATCCGAAATTCTGCTTTGGACAGAGGCCAGTCCAAACACTGATGGGAGGTGGGAGGGGATGTTCTAGTCTGTAGAGAATGTCGTCTGCCACACTGGAATAACCTGACCTACCTTAGTTTCAAAAAATGTTGCAAACTTTTGTATCTGATTTATAACAGTATGTCCTATTAACACACTGCACACACACACACACACACACACACACACACACAAACACACTACACACCCCAAGCAGCCTGGCATTTACTATGGCATCTTAGACACAAGCCCAAACACACAACTTCCCTTCTATTGGGATCTCCCTAAAACAAATATAAAGATATGGTGACTTTGGAAGGTAATCGAATGCAGGAAACAAATGGGGAAAATGGGGGAAGTGACATGGAAGGGAAGGAAGACAAGAAAATCCAAGTCGGTAGATGGGTGTCCCTGTGAACCCCTGAGACTCAGTCACACTGGAGACCCTGAGAAGCTATGAGGGACAGACTTCAGAAACACATTGTCTGATGGAGAGGGAGCCTGGAGAGCCTATGCATCAAGTGCCATGCCCTGTTGGGTGGTAATTGTCTCTGGCTTTGCATTCGACTCCTGCTCCCAGGTGAGGAAGTCTTTACAATGCCAGGGAGATTGTCAGGCAAAGGGTAGAGATGCTGGTGCTTATAGTAGGAACTGATGGTGTACCCAGGTGGCTCAAGATGAGACACACAGGTATCGCAGCACCAGCTTCATGGCTGCTGGCGTAATTAGTGGAATGAATGTGTGTGTGTGTGTGTGTGTGTGTGTGTGTGTGTGTGTGTGTGCATTTACATGCAGTGGCTTTGGTGTGGATTTCAAAGGACAGCCTTGGGGTGATGGTTCTTGCCTGATACTTTTCTGCAATGGGGACCCTCGTTATTTGCTACTGTGAAAACATTAGTTGGCCCTTAAACTTGCAATGCTCCTGACTCCACCCACCTCCCATTGCCATAGGTGTGCTGGGATTACAGATGACTGTGCTACTTACATCAGGCATTAGCTGGGTTCTGGGGACCCAGACCCTGATCAGACATTCCAGGAAAGAGCTTTTAACCACAGAGCCACTTTCTTAGCTCTGGGATCTCCTCAGCTCTGGAATCTCCTCAGCTCTGGGATCACCTTAGCTTTGAAATCTTCTCAGCTTTGTGATCTCTTCAGCTCTGGGATCTCCTCAGTTCTGGAGTCCTGTCATCTCTGGGATCTCCTCAGCTCTGGAATGAGTTTTGAGGTGTTATCATCAATATCATGTACTTGACATACTCAATTTTAAGTACTTCATTGGTATTATTTTGGAGAATCACAAAAACCAAGTTAAGTAAGCAAAAATATTACCACTTAATTTTTTTTTTTTTTGTTTTTTGTTTTTTGTTTTTTGAGGTAGGGTGTCACTCTAGCTCAGGCTAACCTGGAATTCACTATGTAGTCTCAGGGGCCTCAAACTCATGGTAATCCTCCTACCTCTGCCTCCTGAGTGCTGGGATTAAAGGCTTGTGCCACCATGCCTGGCAATATACCACTTTAGATAGACTAGGCAAGTGGGGATCAGAGAGGTTTCCAAAATTGGTCAAAGCCACTTGGAGAAGAAGCAGCAGGGTTGGCTCACAAATCTACAACATGTGTTTTTTTTTTTTTTTTCCATCATCCTTGTTCTTCACCATCTTGCTATCCTAAATAGCAAATAGTTAGTTCCCACCCTTGGCTGCTTCTTAACATTTTCCTCTCAGCTAAAATACTACCTTTTCAGGGCAAGATTTTAAGCCCAAAGAAGGAACATAACCAGTTTAATAAACCAAATGTCCAGGAAAATAGCATACCAAAAGCATGAATATATCCCAGCTCCTCTCCTCAGTATCACTCTTACCTTCTACAGAGCATTTGAAGTGGTTTGTGTCCATATTAAGACGTGCGGGGCCCAGCTTGGCCAAGCCCGTCCCTGCTTCTGGTTCCCATTCACCCTGGTTCTGGTGATGGCGCTGTCTCTGCCCCTGTAAGCTCTCAGCTTGCAATGCTTTTCTTCCAGACCTCTGCCCGTGTCAGCTAAAATACTACCTTCTCAGGGCAAGATCTGAAGCCCAAAGAAGCAACACAACCAGCGGCTGTGGAAACCGACCATGCTGTGAGTCCTCAATGGCTTCCCCTGGTTTTATCTTGTGAATCTGAAGAGAGTGAATTCATGTAACTCATATGTGTGCGTATATCCATCTCTGCATCTCTATATGCATATATCCATGTGCTCTCCTACATGTATGCACATAATTACTACACACATGAACTGCATGTATACATGTGTGGGTGTATGTGTTTCTTTGTGATTTTATTGTTTTACAGAGAAGCATTTTTGTCTCAGTGCCCTCTCCACTACCTAACAGTACTGACTGAGTAAGCCACACGAGCGCGTGTGTTTGAGTGTGTTGTGTGCACACAGTAGTGTCTGTAGGAGGGACACCTGATCCATGAGGAATGCATACACCCCTCACAGACATACTCTGTCATATTTTGGGTCTCACCTTTGTATATAAATATTTCTGAAACTTTTAAACATCTTTGCATTTTTTTCTTTTATGGATTTATAATTCACATGTTGTAAGTGTGCAGCTCGTACATGGAAATTTACAGTTCAATGACTTAAAATTTTTTTATTTTTATTTTTATTTATTTATTTGAGGGTGAGAGCAAGAGCGAGAGCGAGCGAGTGAGCGAGCGAGAGAGAGAGAGAGAGAATGGGTGCACCAGGGACTCCAGCCACTGCAAATGAACTCCGGACACGTGTGCCCCCTTGTGCATCTGGCAAATGTGGGTCCTGGGGAATCGAGCCTTGAACCGGGGTCCTTAGGCTTCACAGGCAAGTGCTTAACAAGCCATTTCTCCAGCCCTCAATGACTTGTAAGATATTTACTCAGTGTGTATCATCCTCACTCTATCTTCTATTTAGCCTGTCACCCCATTAAATGTCCTTCCTGCTCACCGTGGGTTCCTTTGTACTTCTGGTCTCAGATGAGCATTAACCTGCTTTCTGTCTCTGTAATTCTGCCTTTTCTAGGCACTTCATCTCACAATTTATTTTGCCTAGTATAATGTCTGGTTTCTTTCGCCTATCATAATGCCTTAAGACTCATGTTTTTGCACCCCATTTACTAGGGTTCTGGGGATCCATACTCTGGTCCTCACACTTGTGTGGTCAGTGCTTTCACCCACAGAGCCATCTTTCCGGACCTCCCACTGGGGTTTTAATATTCATTTACATGCAGTCTGATAATTTTCTACATCTTTTCACATGCTTATTGGCCATGTGTATGTCTGGTTTTGCTAAAATGTTTGTTCAACCCCAGATTTTATTTGGTGGTTTCTCTTTTGATTGGACCATTTTTTTTTTTTTTTTCCTGAGGATTCTCCTGGCTCCATCTTCTGAGTTCTGGGTTTATAGGTGCCACCATGCCCTGTTTATGGTGTGTTAGGGATTGAATCCAGAGCTTGGTGCATGGTAGGCAAGCACTCTACCAAGTGAGCTACATTTCCGGTTCCCAGAGTATAATATTTTTAAACCTCTGGTTTTTCATTTTAACAGCATCAGGATTGTCCTATAGGTGGTTGTATCATGGTCAGGCAGTGTCAACACATTAAATGGCCTGAGAGATCATTTTTAGTATTTCTGAAACTGATGTTCCATGGCAAGATTTTAGGAGCTATGAAACAGATTCTTTGGTAAAAGAAATTTGCCAAGCTCTGGGGAGTTTTCCAATGACAATCTGTTAGCTTCTTATTCCAGTGTCTTATAAACCTACTCTGGGGGCATCACATCAGCTCGTAGCTAAAGGCTGAGGAGATGGCTCAGTCAGCAAAGTGTATGTAACCATGACGACCTGAGTTTGGATCCCTAGAACCCACATTTTAAAAAAGCTGGGCATAATGGCATGAGTCTGTAACCCCAGAGATAAGAGGATCCTCAGAACTTGCTGGATAGCTAATCTGACTGAATCAGTGAGCTTTGGGTTCACTGAAAATCCCTTTCACACAAAATAAGGTGGTGAGTGGTTCAGGAAGACACCTAACATCCACCTCTGGCCTCCACTCACACATGCACACATGAGCACACACACCCACACACCATGCTTACATGGAAAAAAAAACAACCTTGGCTAGCGCTACTAATACTAACATATTTATAAAGCAAAACTTTCCCATGGTGCTACTAAATAAGTGAACAAGGCCAGGCATGGTGGCGAATGCCTTTAATCCCAGCACTGGGGAGGCAGAGCTAGGAGGACCACTGTGAGCTCAAAGGCAGTCTGAAAGTACCCAGTGAGTTCCATCTTAGTCTGGACTACAGTGTGACACTACCCTGAAAACAAACAAATAAGTGAACATTGACGTAGGCCAATGGAAATGAAATGGTTTCTTCACATTTGTGATAAAATTGCAGAAAAAAATAGTTTTCTGTTATCCATGTTGGTTCTCTCTGTTCTGTGTTCCTGAGAGCTGCCAATAGATTCTGTCTAAACATAAAAGAGAACACAAGAGTGAGGCCTCTGTGATCTCCAGCCATCTGAGAGCAATACAAAACACCTTTCACACCCAGCTGGTGGGTTGCATGCTTCCAGATTCATCTGCAACCTAATTTAAAAGTTAGATATTTTCTTTGAGGTAAGGCGAGAAAGACCCTAATCTGACATTCCATTAATGGAATTAACTATGAAATAGTACAAAATTGGGTCTTGAACAATGTTCTCTGGCTGTCTCTTTTTCTCACAGGATTCTTTGATTCTTTCAACAACTAATTATTTCCAGGTGTGCAGCAGGTCATGGCCTGTGGACTAGGAAGACAGAGGCGAAGGAAAGTGTGGGCTCAGCGAGAATATGAATGCACAAGGTGAAGGTGAGCGTGGGGACGCCCCACAAGTGCCTGATGACAGGGTGTCAGCCTGTTAAATACTATGGAGAGGAACAAACAAAAGAAGAGGAAAAGAAGAATGGAGGATTTTTTTAGCAGACTCTTAGATGAAAGGAGGGGGTCATGTAACCATCTTTGAGAAGAAGTCTTTAAAGCATATGTGTGAAAGCTCACGGTGGAAGTGGGCTTCCTGTGCCCGAGGGGAAGTTAGAGTAACAGAACGGAATGGTGTGCCGCCTCCGGAGCGCAAGCGCAGGGAAAGGACTGGAAAACACTCTGGCTTCTCTTGAGTTCCTGTTCCAGCTAGAAAGCATAGTTTAAAAGCATGAGGACAGAACTCCATGGTTGATTAAAATATCTGTTTTTCTTTATTATGTGTGTGTACTTGTGTATGTGTGGGTGGGTGTGCACACGTGTGCAGAGGACAACCTCACGAGTTATCCTCAGGAGTGCCATCCATCTCTGTCTTAGGTGGGGACTCGCACTGGCCGGGAGCTTGTCCGCTGGACTTGACAGCTGGACAGAGAGCTCCGGAGATCCTCCTGTCTCTGCCGTACTGGAACTGCAATGACATGTCACTAACATGCCCGGCGTTTTTATATGATTACTGGGGATTGAATTTAAGTCGTCATGCCTTTACCTACTCAACTATTCCCTAGCCCTAAAATGTGTATTATTTCACATGATTTTTTTCATAGAAATGATAAATAGTGGCTCTCCCCCACAAAAAGTAGGTAGAAGGGGAATTTTTATATAATTTTGGGATTGTGCACATAACACACACATTTCTAAGGCACTCAGCAAGAAATAAATGCTATAATTACTAAGCATTCTTTAATAACATATTTACCAAAGTATTTGTATCACGAAGGTCTTTTGTTTCTTAAAGTATGTTTAACAACACCATGAAAACTAACACCATTGGGCAGTCTGTTCCCTAAGGTGATGTTCAGAACCCCGAGTGTCATGTTCAGTCACTAGCTACTTTCAAAGATAGCCCTGCCTTGCTCTCAGAAAGCACTGAAGGCTGTGCATTTGATATGCAGTCAGTGACACTTTTTACTGTGAAGTACTTCTCATATTTTTTTAACATGCCAGCCATAAGGATTGAAATTAATAGAGATTAG
The DNA here is from genome assembly GCF_020740685.1 of Jaculus jaculus. NCBI lineage: Eukaryota > Metazoa > Chordata > Mammalia > Rodentia > Dipodidae > Jaculus > Jaculus jaculus. The sequence continues at coordinate 10,804,320 of NC_059105.1, forward strand.
AAATGTGTGGTCTTTTCACATCCCAGTTCCACTGTTTGTACAAGTCTTCTAAAATTCAGTCTGATTTATGACCCATATGAAATGTAATAGCTTTAAAGAGGTCATCATAATTTCATTGTTAAATGCTAATAAATTCCATCGTGGGTATCAGATGAAAAATGTACTGTCAGTGAATGATATATTTCAAGATACACACACACACACAAAATGGAATTCACATGAAATTTTATGTGCTTCAGAACAGATTCATCCCTGATTCATGCGAGGAGATCTTAAGCACTAATGTATGCATATTTATGGGATGCAAAGCGGAGACTTGGCGCACTGCCCCCCAAGCGCTGCTTCTGAAAGCCTCAATAAAGGCCACCTGTTGCAACTTCCACAGACCTTCTGCAAACGCAAGGCAGGCCAACATCCCTCTCCAATGCTGCCTCTCAAATGTGATTTTTCAGGAACTGGTCTTATTACCTTGGATTGCACACCAGAGAAAACAAAATAGCTCAAAGTGAGCTTGTCAGGAAGAGATGAAAATAGTAAGAAGCGGGTTCAGTAAGTCGACAGACAACCTTCCTTCCCAGCTACTTTCTCACAGGGTGAACAGCAGCGGTCACTGTGTGGCTGCCGACCCTGTGGTTGTCACTTTTCTAAGGACTCTGGCATACTTGAGTGTTCCCATTCAAAGCCTCCTGCAGGTGGTGCGTCATCATTATGTCCCTGTGGGGGGCGCTCTTCTGGAGTCACGAGGCCAACATCATCACTACGTCCATGTGGGGGCGCTCTTCTGGAGTCACAAGGCACACTGGGTACTAAGGAACCAGTCTGGGGACAAGAGGTCTCATCTCCACAGACTTCAGCTCTTTTCTCCAACTTCTTTTAGCTCTGAAAGCTCTGTGATCCTTCTCTTTCTCTCTCTTTTTTTTTTTTTTGTCAGATATCTGAAATATTTTCAAGTAATTACTCCTTTACATGGCTTAAAGGCCAAATAAATAAATAGATAAAAGAATTAAGAAATTTGGTTTTGGCAAAAAGTCCATGTTTCTATAATTCAATATTAGATCTTTCTGAATCAGAACCCGACTGCCAACTTATTATTACACGGTTTTTCCTCTGCTGTGTCAAAGCCTTATAGAAGTGTAGGAGGTCTTACAAGGGGATCTCCTTGGGCTATTTTTACACAACCTGTTCCTGAGGCTCTCAGCGGACATGAGGCTGTTTTCTTTCTCTCATTTCCTTCAAACTGGGGTCACATGGCCTTTGACTGAGCTCTTGGAGGAAAATAGGATTTTATTTTATTTTATTTATTGTAAATATATTTTTTATTTATTATATTTATGAGAGAGAGAATGGGCACACCAGGGCCTCCAGCCACTGCAAACAAACTCCAGATGCATGTGCCAACATGTGCATCTGGTTTCCATGGGTTCTGGGGAATAGAACTTTGGTCCTTAAGCTTTGCATTCAAGTGCCTTAATTACTGAGCCATCTCTCCATCCCCAAAATAGGATTTTAATCTATAAGAGTGAATTGCCATTAAGCCTGATATGGTCTAGCAGAACTGTAGTCTCTCTTCCTTAGTGCCTCCTCTTCTAGAAGGCCAGCCTCGTGTAATTCACTGCAAGAAGGAAGACCCACATGCCTGGCAGGCCAGCCTCCTTCTTAATCGGTTATTTCCTCACATCCTGTGTGTGTGTGTGTGTGTGTGTGTGAAGATGGGGGGCATTGATATCAACATGCCCTGAGCCAGATCTGCTCTCAGCGTGTGCATGTGGAGAGATGGGGTGGGGAGTTTGGGATCATGAACATGCCCTGGGCCAGCTCTGCTCTCAATGTGTCTGTGTGGGGGGGATGGGGCATTGATATCAACGTGTCCTGAGCCAGCTCTGCTCTCCATGACCCTACTGTCTGAGACACTGAGGTTAAATATCCAAGGGAAGGATGTGATAACGGGCTATGTTTTTTTCATAGCGATTCTCTGAGTTCTTTTTTGATGTTTTTTTTTTTTTTTGGCAATTATTGTGTCCTTAGAATTATTTTTTGAATACTTAATTCTATTTTATTAAAAATTTCTAAAAGCTCATATACCACCAGAGCTGGTGGAAGTTTGGTTGTGTTTGATGTCAAATGTCTTGTGTTGATCTTGAACTCATTTTTGGGTGGTAGGGTGGAAACCCGTTTTTTTTCTATTGCCTTGGATTCCATGATGTGAGAGGTCATGAATAGAGGAAGGAAGACCCCATCACTCATTGTCTTCCTCCCACTCATCTCCAGGCCTATGTGATGGGTTGTGGGCAAGAAAAGGACATAATATTTCAGCCCTCTCCCACTCTACTTCCCTGAAGATACCAGCTTCCTGGCTTACCACTAGCCAGATTCAATGACCAGAAAAATGGAAGAGCTTTGTAAATTCGGAAGTGAAATAGTGACATATGCTGTCATAAATTTAAACTTCCATTAATCTTTGCTTTCTCTCCCTTTCTTTATAAACAGTAAATCTGACATTTTTTATTTCCCATTGTTCAATTCCTATATGCTTCTTTCTTATTAATTAATTACTTTATCTATTTATTCATGACAAAGTTTCTTGTAGTTCAGGCTGGTTTTGAACTGGAAGTCTGGGTGAGAATAACCTTGAATATCTGATCCTCCTGCACCCACCTTCTGAGTGCTAAGATGACAATCTGTATTTCCATGTTCAGTTTGAGTTATTCTGGGTACTGAACCAGTGCTGCCTGCATGGTAGGCAGACATTGTACACACTGAGCTGCATCCTGTGCTCTCTCATTAAAATATATATTGTAGAAAGATACATCAGTTAGTCTAACCCCTTGATCATGTCTTCAAATTTGAAGACCTATAGTGTTTTCTCTCCCAATTTTCCAAGTTTTGGATTGTTTTATGCAATTAAGAGAAACTCTGTATGAGAAGAAGCTATGTGTACCTCTCAGAACTAATTTAGGCAAATACTGAGGACTCTAAGGGAGTTTACTTAGTAACACAACAATCATTAAGATGGAATGATTTCATCATCTCTGCTGAAATGGCACTGAGAATAACTAACGACCTAACCTCCATATCCAGAAATCTTGAGGTGCACAAACACATGTCCTCTTGGGGTGCAGTTTTCCAGCCATGGTTTCTGCTTCTTGCCCACCTGGGTAGCATGGGGATTAGTTGAAAAGTTTCAATGCACACATCATACCACATGCATGCCATGTGGGAAATGCAGCATATAGAAAACCACATTTCTGCCTTTCAAAATAAACATGAAGAGATATTACACAGGGTTGCTCTGGGGAACAAGAGAGCATGGTGGGTATTAAAAGTGAGCGGGAGGGGAACTGACTGTGGGAGAATGGTGGGATATTTGTGAAGGAGGTCGTGACACGAGCTGCTTGAAGGGCACCTTCTTGTCACAGTGTTTCATGATTACATATCATGCACCCTGGATTTTAGATATCTTCATTTGTCTATTAGCACTCAAAATCTCCATAAAATATTTCTCTTTAATGCTATTATAATTTTTGCCTCTGACCCTTGTAGGAAACACCGAACGAACGAATGAGATCTTTATGAAATCTGAAGCAGCTTTGACGGTCTGACTTTGATGGAGTTGGGCCCATTTGGGTAATAGACACATAAGATCACCAGAAATTATATTTATTTTCCAAGTGGTGTTTTTTTTTTTAACATTTCTTGTAATTATGAAGATCTGGAGGAATGGAAAGTTTCTAAAACCTTTGCATTTTCTCAAAAAATATTTTACATGGCTGCAGATGGAATGCTCACTTTCCCTCACATGCCTGGCAACCCCCTCCAGTATCTGGAAAAATGAAGAGGAGATTAAAAGCAGGGGCGTGGGGGACGTGTTCTCTGGGCGTGTAGGTGATAAGTGCTTTGCCCAGGCCACTTCTGATGGCCCTGTCCCCAGGTAAACGTCCATTTTGTTGGAGGCTGGGCTTCTGTCCTTTTTGCTGGCACCTCTCTGCCGGCTGGCCAGAGCTCTTTCCTGTGCACCTGCAGGATTGCTCAAGGCAGCAATTCACAGTTGTTCTTGGACTTCCTGGAGAATTCACAACAGCCCGATTTAAAAACATGCATGCTGGAGTAATGCCTGATTGGGAAATGTTTTTAAGGTGTGAGGATATACTTAGCAGGGCCTATATTTTAGCACATAAATAAATAAAAAGTTCAAAATTGAGCTGGGAATAGGGAGAAACCAAACATTTGAAAAACAGCAATAAAAATGAAAGGTAATAGGATTCATGGGGAACCTCATCTTGGGCTGTCTTCTCTTACAATGTTCAATGAATTTACCAGAATTAGGAGAAAGTGGAGGCAGTGAGGATATGGTGGTATATCCTTAGCAGGTTTTTTTACAGTCAACTCAAAGTCTTGTAAGTGTGGTAGAAAAACAGTCCTGTGCACTGGGAAAGGCTGTGTTCTTCCAGGAAGGATGTGTGTTTGGGAGACATTAAAAAAAAATGGTATCTCCACGTAGTGAAATGTGTTCAATTAAAATGTAGAGGGCATTGCTGATCTGGGCTCCCCAACACCCACTTCACCTCTCCCTTATATCATTGCATTTGGTCTAAATAAGACTGATCCCCAATACTAGCTTCCTAGGAAGACATAGAAAAGCCTGACCCCAGAAGGATTCTGCCCTTCTTGCTGAGATGTCCAGGGTGTGAGAGCAAGCAAGTGACTGTTAGGAAGAAACATGGGCCTTCTGTTTCTTAGCTGATAGTTTTGAAGGCTCCTCTTTTCTAAATGATGCAATGCATAGATATCAGGTGGCTATAGCCATTTTGCTACCACAAAGAAAATCAGTTTTTATCTTACCTGCCTGTATCTCAGCCAACTATGAGCTGAATGTTTTTTTGTGGCCACTGGGGTTAGTTCAGAAGTGGACACATGGTTAATGTTGGTCCATTAAGGAGAAGGTGGTGACTTTTTGTTCAATGCTTAGAGGATATAAATGCTCTCTTTTGGGTGATGCAAGCACAGAAGCTGGGCTGAAGAGAAGGCAAAATGGTTAAGGCGCTTTGCCTGTGAAGCCTAAAATCCCATGTCCAACTCTCCAGATTCCATGTAAGCCAGACATGTGCATGTGGAGTTTGACTGTAGCATCCGGAGGCCCCAGCAAGCCAGTTCTCTCTTTCTGTGTGCCTCTTTCTCTTCTCTTGTTCTCTCATAAAAAAAGATAGAACAATTTTTGTTTTTAAAGAAGGAAAGAAAGATCAGAGGCTGACCTGGTTGTGGTGGCACATGCCTGTAATCCTAGCCACTCAGGAGACCGAGGCAGGAAGATTGTGAATTTGAGGACAAATTGTACTCTTAGTAAGACCCCGTCTAAAAACAACAACAAAACAACACGTAATGCGAACACTCAGGCTGGGTGTTCTGGGCTGGTCTGCTATAATGAAGGTGACCTGTACACAAGTAGCTGGTAGAGGAAGCTGACTTTGGACGACTGCAGAAAAGTGAGGCAAGGTCTTGATCAAACCTCTCTTGAAGTTTTTCTCTCTCATTTCAACTTTAAGTTTAGTGAGCCAGTGTTTTCTTTCTACAAACAAATGACTCACTTGAGTTGGAAGCAAGAGTTGATTGAAATGAGCTTGAATCAATGCTACTCCTTAAAGAGGAGCTGACGAGCCATGCTGTTGAATACCATCCTACATACAAAAGCGCACATTAATTTCTTAGAACTGTCCTGAGAGGAACATTGACATGTAAGGCACAGAGAACAATAAAACATGTAAATTTAAATCTACACCTTCACTATGTAGGTCAAATGTCACAGTCACTTAGTTTCAACTGATTTACTGGAGAAAACACAAAAGCAGATAATAAGAATCAGATGTACTACAAGTTGCATAGAACTAATTGGATTCAACAAAATCTTGGAGAAGTTTCTACTTTTTTTTTTTTTTTGAGCAGTCCAACAATTTAGTCAAAATAGAAACTGTCTTCTTTCAATTCTGAGCAACAAATAAAAAAATATACAGTCCAGCATAAGAAAACAATGCAATCTTGTTCCATTGAAACACACACACACACATACCAAGAAAACTACAAACATATATACACAAACACTGAAAAAAATTATACAATGACACACACAAATAATTTACCCAAACACAAAACTAAACTGTCTCACATGCTGAAACCCATGGGTAACAATATACAAAGAAAGAATATCTGCTCTGTTTCAGTAACTCCAACTTGCTCTAAAGTGACAACCCAAATCATGGAAACACATACTTGTTGTTCAATTTATGATAAATAATTTAATATTTGCATGCTTTTCCCTCTTTAAAAAAATCAAAGGACAAAGCCAATATTTAAGAATACTCTAGAAATAAATCAAACCCTAGTTTAAAACTAGGACATGAGAGTGTGTTGTGAGCTTTATTTTATTTTTGAAAAATATTTATTTATTTGAGAGAGAGAGGGAAAGAGGCAGAAAGAGAGAGAGAGAAAGAGAGAGAGAGAGAGAGAGGAAGAATGAGTCTACCAGGTTCCTCAGCCACTGCAAATGAACTCCAGATGCATGTGCCACCTTGTGCATCTGGGTTTTGTGGGTACTTAGGAATAGAACTTGCTTCCTTAGGCTTCACAGGTAAATGCTTTAACTGCTAATCCATCACTCTAGCACCTATATTTTTATTTTAATCTAAGATTACAAAGTGAGAGAGACAGAGGAGAAACAGATGATAGAGAGAAAGGAGAAAGAGCATTGGGTAAGAAGCCATGAAGAAGGAAGGGGAAAAGAATGATAAGAATTATGTTTCTGTTATTTAGCAAATAAATCCTGGATGACTGTGACTATCAGAACGAAATGCATGCTTCAGTTTCCAGAATCTCTAAGTGCCATCATCATTACCATTATAACCACCATCCATCCAATCCATCAGTTTAACTAGATTATGTTTATGGCAAGGGCCAATTTGCACTGGTAAGAATATATCATGACAACAATTTTGAGGTTTATCTTTGGAATGACCAGAGCAAAACCAAAGATTGTTCTGGTGATGATAAGGACAAACCCCCCCCTTTTTTTCCTTTGCCATGGCTCCCCTGAGAGAAAAAGTGTCCTGCTCCTCCACACATGAATACACATGACTTAGGCTTATGATACCCCAAGTTCACTTCAAGGCAACTGTGCAGTTTCTGCTTGATGACCAACTGGCAGATTCTTTTGTCTTTCTTAATTTCACTCTCAGAGATGGAAAATATGATTGGTTCAATTTGTCTCTGAGAGCCAGGTCATGCTCAAATTTGCTGGACAGCCTATGGCTCCGCTGCCCTGGAATCAAACACACGGATCTGGTTCATCTTCTGAGCATAGGGCCTAGATAAACAGGGAGTAAATCCTGATGACCATGTAGCAGGCGCTGCAGCCGGCTTACCACTTCTAGTCTGTCTTCTCAGACTTCTGAGTCCGAGGGACCCTTTTCATTCTTAAAAAGGATTCAGGGCTGGAGAGATGGCTTAGCAGTGAAGTGCTTCCCTGTGAAGCCTAAGTACCCTGGTTGGAGGCTCAATTCCCCAGGACCCACCTTAGCCAGATGCACAAGGGGGCGCATGCATCTGGAGTTTGTTTGCAGTGGCTGGAAGCCCTGGTGCACCCATTCTCTCTCTCTCTCTGCCTCTTTTTCTCTCTCTGTCTGTTGCTCTCAAATAAATAAAAATCAAATAAAAATTTTTTTAAATGATTCATAACCAAAATATTTTGCTTAATGTAAATCATCCCTACCAGTCTTCTTCACACCATTCATTAAAAACACGGAAGAAATTTAAATATTTTAATAAATTCATAAATAAAGCAATCACATGTCATATTAGTCATAAAAATATCACAAATGCAGCACAAATGTATCATCCCTCCATTTTGGAAGCTTTTTTCTGGTTGTTGTTGAAGATAAAGGTGTCAGTAGAGTGACTCCTTCTGAAGTTCTTGGGGAGGAATCTACCCAGGTCCTTCTCCTAGCTCCTGACTAGGAGGATGTAGCCACTGACATTCCTAGGCTGGTTACAGCATTCTCTCTCGATAGTTGGCTCTGTGTGTAAATTTCTCCCTTTCTTTTTTAAAACATTTTTTTAATTTATTTTATTTATATTTTTTTGGGAGCTACAGACAGAGACAGAGAGAGGGAGACAGAGAGAGAGAAAGAGAGAGAGGGAGAGAATGGGTGCACCAGGGCTTCCAGCCACTGCAAATGGACTCCAGACAAATGCGCCCCCTTGTGCATCTGGCTTACGTGGGTCCTGGGGAATCGAGCCTCAAACTGGGGTCCTTAGGCTTCACAGGCAAGCGCTTAACCGCTAAGCCATCTCTCCAGCCTTCCCTTTCTTTTTATAAGGACACCAGTCACACTAGATTAAGACCTGCTCTGATGACTTCATTTTATTTTATTTTTTTTAATTTTTATTAACATTTTCCATGATTATAAAATATATCCCATGGTAATTCCCTCCCTCCCCACCCTCACACTCTCCCATTTGAAATTCCATTCTCCATCATATTACCTCCCCATTACAATCATTGTAATTACATATATACAATATCAACCTATTAAGTATCCTCCTCCCTTCCTTTCTCTACCCTTTATGTCTCCTTTTTAACTTACTGGCCTCTGCTACTAAGTATTTTCATTCTCACATGATGACTTCATTTTAATTTGATCATATGTAGAGACCTTCTTCAAGTAAGAACACACTCACAGGATTAGAATTTCAACAGATTCTGGGGAACGTCACTCAACCTATAATACATATTAATATAAATCACATAATTTAATGAAGATAAGCAGACTTTTCAAAATAAAAGACAATTAGTAAGAAGGTAAACATTGTTTCACGTGTTTACAATTCTCTTTATTTTATTTTATTTATTTATTTGAGATAGAGAAAGAGGGATGGGGGAGAGAGAGAGAGAGAAAGAAAGAGAGAATGGGTGCGCCAGGGCCTCCAGCCACTGCAAACGAACTCCAGACGCATGCGCCCCCTTGTGCATCTGGCTTACGTGGGTCCTGGGGAATGGAGCCTCAAACTGGGGTCCTTAAGCTTCACAGGCAAGTGCTTAACTGCTAAACCACCTCTCCAGCCTTACAATTCTCTTTAATGTCCAGCTGGATAGAACTCCCCTAATTCAGTTCCACAGGTTGCTCGATTGTATAGCTTTGGTTGAAGTAGATTGAGACAACATACTCTTCCTAACTTGTTATGCCAGTGGCCATCTGAGCTCAGGATGACCCCATTCCCAAACCTGGTAAGAGTTTCTAAAGTTATCACAATGTGGAATGTGAAATCAGGTCAATATACTTCTCCTTTGCTGCATCAAAATTCCTTAGTATTTCTTGCAATGGAATGGGTTCCATTGCTTATGCACAATTTTGTAATATCATGCAATGGTCATTAAAAACACTGTAGATTTTTCTAAATGCATAGTAGAAAACTCCACTGTCCCTCTATAAAAGAGCAAGAAGAGGAAAAGGTATATAAGGTCTTAGAACTTATATGAGAATATGTCTTATGCATAATCTCCTTAAAAAGGCTTCAGGGACCTCTTTAAATTCCCTAGATCACACTTTCAGAACTGGTCATTTATCACTGCTTGAGGCATTTCTACCAGTGTTTGAAATTCAAGTTCCCCTCAAACCCTGCTCTCCCCATGGCATCTTAGCTGACGTCTCCATGTGGGTTGCTCCACGTGTGTCCTCACGTTATTTCACTGTTTTATGTTCAACTTGCTTTTGCAGTGATAGGGATTGAACTAGATCCTCACACATGCTAGGCAGGTCCTCGGCCACCAAACTACATCATCCGCTCTGGGTATTCACTTTATAGTACTGTCCACTTGGGATTTCCAAGGACGAGCTCCTTCTTATATTTTTATCATATTAAGTAAAGATGACAGTGCCTTGGAACAAATCCCTCCTGGTTTAAACTGAATTTGTTATGTTGGTTCCATATAGACTAGTTTCCAAAAAGTCAAGGATCTCAGCTTTACAACTGGAGTTTCTGATGTTGATCACAATGTAGGCTTTCGCATTAATTTAAAAGACAATTCTGTCTTCATTACCCAATACAGAAAAATAGCTTATAAAAATAAATAAGTAGGTCATGGTCTGGTGAGATGGCTCAGTAGGTAAAGCTGATGCTATACAAACTTAACGACTTGCATTCAGATGCTCAGAAGCGACATGAAGCTAGATATGGCGTTGCAGGAATCTGTGGTCCCCGAACACATAGGGAGCTATGGAAGCAATGAACGATGAGAGACCCTGAGTCAAAGAAACTGAAAGATGAAGATTCACTCCCAAGGTTGTCTTCTGATCTCTGCACACAACATGACCCACAAACATGTTGTCACACAATGAAAGAAAAGAAAGTAAATCTCACAGGCTTTCTTTTAATTTCCTAACTATACCTCTCAATTTTAGGAGTAATTTTCCTTCTCCCCTATATACCTGCCAAACTTCAACTTGTTTTTTATGATGCAAATCGAATGGCACTGTCCTTGACTTCCAGCCAGATACCTTTTCTCTCCTAAGGAATTTCACTTACTCTTTATTGTTCTTGAAAGTACTATGTGTTTTTGTTTTTCTTTAAATAACCCTCTTAGAGATGTTCAGAGAGGGCCATCCGTCTCACCACTGTGGCATGATTTGTAAGGGCACGAGCTATGTGCTTTTTCATTTCTGTCTAGGTGATGTAAGCACTATGTTGTGAATGGCCTTGCTACAAGAGTGATGGATTGTGCATTCTGTCAGACTCCATTGATTCCAGAGACAGGATTTTATCTCCACGTCAAGTAAAGTAGGGAAATTTATGGGGAGTGCTAGTTGTTGCAAGGGCCCCAGAACTGGAGGAACAGTGGATGCACATCCTCGGACGCAGAGGAAGCCAGGCTACCACATATGTCATCCTTCCTTCCTTGCAAGTCAACTTTGCTCTTGGCGTGAGAGATGAGCTTGTTCCCAACAGCTCCTGAGACCATATCTTACCAACATCACCATTCACAAGGAAGGGATGGTTCCTTCAGCAACGACCACATCTTCTAAGACCATTTGAATGCCCTTCTTTTAGATGACCTGCCTGGTTCCTGGAGGTATAACCAGAATGGTGGGGGAAGAGTAAAAACTTAAGTTGACCCATAGTTGATGTTAGAGCCAGGGTGATTCAGAAAAAATGGCAGCTACGCTTTGATTGTTACAGAGCAGGAACAAGGACACGGGCAGAAACACCGCCTCCAAACACAACAGGTAGTATTTTCAGGAAAGAGAATGTGGGGGATGTGTCCTACACTGACAAGTCACTAAATGTCCACTCCAATAACTGCCTGGTCTGTCTTTACAAAATTCCCTGTGAGGACATTTGAAAATACCATGTTAGCCAGCCATGGCCAATTTAATAACATTGTATGCTTTGGTGTAGTGACATCAATTAATGTCGGTGGCTGAATGAACTTAGTTATTTAATAATTGCATTTTAATATTTCAGGTTACATGCTTTCCTAGTATTGCAAATCAGGACTTTATAGGGAACTGTTTTGTTGTGTTTTTCCTATGGTGAATGATATGATGAAATTTCACGGTGCCACTGGGTGTTACGCAGAATTGGCATCCACATTCTTTTCTACCCGTTTCTCCAGGATTAGTCTGGGCCTGTCATTTTATGCGGTCTCCTGAGAGTAGCTATTGACCTGAAAAGGACTTGGTGAGGCCTGGATAAGTGACCCAGAGCAACCAGTGCAATTCAGAAGACTTAGCCCTTTGAAGCTTATCCTGGAAAACCTAGCATGGGACCTGGCGCAGCTGGTGTGGGCTGAGTGACAGCTGACAAATAAACCAACGTCTAGTTGCTTCACATACCATGACTCAGTGTTGTATAGATGCCATTTTCACTTGTTCCTCACTTGTTCAGTTTTTCACGATTGCTTCATTTGTTTTGTGACTATTATGTGTAGACAGCCTGGTTTGATACTTTCTATGCGGACATCCCTCATCTATTTCTGTCCTCTGCATTCTGAGAAGTCGGCTCTAAGATCACTAATATCGAGATTAATGTCAGACAGGCCTTTTGTTCGGCTGCAGTAGATTTCCTCTGTTAAAGCTGTCTCATACTGGGCTGGAGAGATGGCTCAGCAGCTAAAGCACTTGCCTGCAAATCCTAGGGACCCAGGTTTGATTCCCCAATACCCATGCAACGCCAGAGGCACAAAGTGGCACATGCATCTGGAGTTTGTTTACAGTGGTTGATGGCCTTGGTGCGCCTACTCTCCATCTCCCTCTGCTTGAAAATAAATGAATAAAATATTAAAAGTGCTATGTCATTCTACTCTGTTTCCTTAATACAATGCATACTTTTATCCTTCTTTGTTTATTTAATATCTTCTTTCCCTCCACAAAGACCAAGAGTTTTGTCACTGTTAACATGCCCTTCATCCAACGCAGGGCTAATAGACATATTCATACTCAGAGCTCACTTGTTCAGTGATGGGAAGCGCAAAATCGATGGTCCACGTATTTTAAGCACATTCCTCCATGAAATAAAAACGGCCTCATGTGCAACAGGTAATTCTAAGGAGTGGAGGAGGGGCGAATGACAAAAGGGATTGGCGGGCAGCCAAAATGCAAAGCTCGCAGGAGGTTTTATTCTTTAAATAGTCTCCAAAAATGGCCTCTGCCCTGTGACGCTCTTGAGCGCAGCCGGGAAATGTGGAGGACACATGTTTTATATTTGAATACTCCCAGGAGGGGCCCTCTGGCTCCCACCGTGAGCGCTCGTGGGTGGGTGGCGGTGACTGGAGACCCTTCCTCGGGCCTTCTTTCCTTCCTCCTCCCGGGGCCCAGGGGTGCCGCGGTGAGGACTCGGGCCCCAGGTTTGCCCCTTGCAAAGCGCGATGCGCGCGCTCAGGAGAGGGCGGGCAGGAGCCACTGCCCCTGAAAGCCTCGTTCTTCCTCTGAACTCCAGATGTGTTTTGCAGTTAAATTAGAATCATCTATTTTCAAAGGAGACAGAAAAGCCATATTTGTTTTTCAAACGTCGTCGTCAGCGGGGGAAGTCTTTAGCAGGCTCTGGGCTGGGTGTCGTTTGCTACTAGTGTCCCGGTCCCCCGGGGGCTGCTAATTAGCCATGTAACTCGGCCATGCTTCTTTGTTTCGTGTCACGTTTGACTTTAACTTTCTTACTTGCGAAAAAAGTAATTTTAACAAGAGGTCGGAATAGATTTGGCTCCTTTCAGGCCTAACGGTGGAGGAAGAGAAACAGGCATGGTTATCTCTCGTCAGATCCATTTGGCCTCTTAAACGCAGCAAAGCATCGCTCAAGGAAACAAAGAAACGCATGGATTTAGTTCTGCATGGGCGCCACCCTCCTGCATGGCCCGACATGTAGCCGATGCCTACGCGCCACTGCAGCTTTGACCTTAATCCAGCTCCGTCACTTCCTTGATTTGAGACATGGTTCCTCACCTCTCCACGGCTTGTCATTCCCCATCAGAGGAACAGTGGCACTGGTACCTGCGACTCTGGATTGCTGAGAGGATTAAGTAATACAACGCACAAGACAATCACAACGCATAGCAGACGTCCAGAAGCGATTAGCTCTGATTATTTGCTCAGGGCTTATTCTATGCCAGGACACTGTTGGGGGCTTAATCATAGATAATGAGCCACCGAGACATCGCTAATGTACCTTTAAACGAATGGTTCTTAAATCTGCTACCCACTAGAATCATCATCTTATAAAATTCTGGCAAGTGGGGCTGAGGGACAAGCACCAATGCTGACCCTCTGGCTACTGTGATTCCTGTAATAACAGCCCTTCATCGCTTCAACTGTGACCCAGGAGTCTCGAGGACTTTTTCCCCTAGCGTTGATGAAAGGGAGGCAGACTGACTTTTAGCATGTACAGGATAGTCTCCTATCCTTCCTTCCTAGTTCTTTTCTTTCTTCAGTGCTGAGGATTGAACCCAGCGCAAGCTCTATTCCACTGAGCTACATCTTCAAGTCATTTTCGTTACTGTTTGCTTTGACACAGGGTCTCACTAAGTTGCCCAGGCTGTATTTGTAGTTCAGGGAGGTCTTGAACTATGATCCTTCTGCCTCCACTTCTCCAGTAGCGGGAACTGCAGACCTGACCTGCCAGGCACAGTTCTCATTCTTCCCATGATCAAGATAACTATGCGTTTATAGGAAATACTAGGGGAAAGGAATGGGTTAAACAACACTCTAGGTGTATAATGAGCCAAACATGGAATTTCAGGAATTCTGCCAAATAAACGTCCACTTTCTTTAACCAATAAGTAGATGGAGAAGGGTGGGGAACTGCTCTAAGCATTGCATACTAAGGAAACAAGAGACAAATGCTGATGTAATGAAATGCATAAGCCTTGCTTTGACCATTATTCAAGAAAACACACTGTAAAGTTTTTTTTTTTCCTCTTAAGAAAAATAGGAGAAAATGAGCAAACAGGCTATTGGATAATGTTAGGAAACAGCTTATTGTGATAATGCTTTTGTGCTTGTCAATAAAAACATTTAATTACAATGGCTGGGAGAGAGTTCAGTAGGTAAAGTGATTGCCGTGCAAGCAAGCATGAGGGCCTGAATTGAACCCCCATAACTGAAATAAAAACCCAACTGTGGTGACACACAGCTCGGGGAGGCGAGTCAGCCCTGATTCCTACGCACAGGGGCGCCAAGGTCACGTGATTACGAAGTGGCAGAATGCAACTGGAATTCGTACTCAGTCCACATCCTTGACCTCCTTGCTTTCCTGGTTGGAGGCACCCAAGTCTAAAAGCAGAGTGGTCTCTGGCAGCCTGGACAACTTGATTCAGAGAAGTGGGAGTGGGGGCAGCAGTGGGTAAGGGACTGGACAGTGGCCTCTGTCTGTTGGGAGGGATTCACTATGGAGATGAAGATACAAGAAGAGAAGCAGGTTTCATTGACTGTGAGATGCCCGAGAGTCATTCAGGATACATTAAGAAGGGTTGGGTAGATGGCTTAGCAGTTAAGGTGCTTGCTTGCAAAAGCTAAGAATCCAGGTTTGATTCCCCAGTGCCAGATGCACAACGTGGTACATGTGTCTGTAGTTCATTTGCAGTGGCTAAAGGCCCTGGAACACCTGTTCTCTCTCTCTCTCTCTCACATAAATAAATAAATGAATAAATAAATAAATAAATAAAAACTTGCAATAGAAATAAAAAGAAGGGGCTTTGATCCACACATCAGGGCTTCCTACAAAGATATTACTGCCACTGACATCAGAAGTATGAATGAAACTAGAGAAGGCCAAAGAGTAGGGAAAGGAGGAGTGGACAGTATGGACTTCTGAAGAGAGCAAAGGAAGATGCTGTCCCTAGCCTTGTGTCCTCTCCCTCCCTCACGATTCACTGTTGAAGTCCTACTTCCAGGATGGGAAGTAATTAAAGTTAAGCAAGTTAAACAAGGTTGTAAGGATGGAGTACTAATCATATATATATATATATATGTATATATATATATATGTATGTATGTATGTATGTATGTATGTATGTATATATTTGCAGAGAGAGAGAGAGAGAGAGAGAGGGAGAGAGAGAGAGAATGAATGAGCACATACCAGGACCTGTTGCCACTGTAAATGAACCCTAGATGTATGTCCGCTTTGTGCATCTGGATTTGCATGGGTAATGAGGAATCGAACCTAGACTATCAGGCTTTGCAAGCAAATGCCTTTAACCCCTGAGTGCTTTCTGCAGCCCTGGAATACTGATATCATAGGAGAGATGGAGGAGTGGGATGCTCCCCTTTCCGTCGACACACACTGGGGAAGGCCATGTGTGGACACAGTGAGAAAGCAGTCATCTGCAAACGAGGAGAGAATCCTTACAATGCTCCATCCTGCCAGGCCCTAACTGGGACCTCATCCTCTGGAACAGTGGGAAGGAAATTTCTGTTGTTAAAGCCACCTACTCTGTAGTATTTTGTGTGGTAGCCTGAATAGACTAAGACAGTGTACTGCAGTAAGTTTGCAGCAGTAAGATTAAATGATCTGAGAGGGAGAAAGGAATACCAAGGTAGAATGTTCTCCTGGAAGTCAGGATTGGAGTTTCACGAAGGGGACTGTGGTTATGTTCCCCATAGCTCACACAGTTTGCCACTTATTCATTAGGAAGAGTTTGCCAGGGTGTGGCTATTATGGAGGAAGAAACAAGATGACAGTGGAGTGGGCATGATGGGAAATAGAGAAGTGGGATATGTAGAGACTTTTGGCATTGGCTCCCGCACTTCTCAACACAGACCTAATGAGTCACAATCACGTTTGATCAGGGTCCTCGGATTCATACGTAAATTAAAGTTTGAGAAGCATTGTGTTAGAGAAATTCCTCCTTAAAAAAAAATCTACTTGGGAAGAGAATGAAAGAAGATTCAGCTCTGTCCAGCAGAGAGAAGAAGTGACTCGGTTTCTCAAAGTGAAGCGCTTCACCCTCCTGTAAGTAAAGAACTTACGAAGAAAGAATCACATGAAAGAGAAATATTAAGAATAAAGGGCAAGAAAGAATAACTATAAGGCAAGGGCATCAGGGGTGGGTAGCAGTGAGAATATATATGGAGAAGTTAGCCCTGTTTGCCAGTTTGGTATGTGAGATAAATGGGGGCTATGCACTTGCAGAATTTTAGAAAGCAGTTAAAAGCTGAGGAGGGTGTGTGTAGAAATCTTTTGTTTCATGAAGTTGAAGGCCTGCGCACCTGCTGTAAGAGAAGTGGGTAGGCTAGGATAAGTGTTCGGGATGAGGAATGACGGGCTGTGGACTGCATGAAGAAGATGAGAACAGGACAGCATGAAGGAATGCCAAGAATGGTCACCTTGGGATCCGGAGTATTCATGTAGAGCCATGAGCTCCGGACCTGTCAAGGGTGGTCATGCCGGCTTAAAAATGCCAAGGGTAGAACAGTTCTGAGTAATGCCAGGGTCTTGAAGGTGACCACAGAGTGGGAGGCCGGAAAGTGGGGGAAAGGCTGTGGGAATCATGGAGATTAGGGAGAGTGAGCCAAGGGTTTCCTATGGATTGCCAGCTTAGGTGAGGATGGCGGACATCTGTGATGAGAGTGAGATGGAGACAGAGGGCTGAGTTAGGTTTGGATCCCCAAGTTCTCAGAGGGAGGTTTGTTGTGACTTCCAGGAGAAAGAGGCACAGGCTGAAGCAGGAAAGTAAATCTCAGCAGAGGACCTTCCTCTCTGCGAGAGCGGGAAACGACGGCTTGCAAGTGACAGTGGGGAGTGCTACGGCGTGGACGCGCTGCGGACCTGCGCAAGGGCCTCTGCCTCCGCGGATGGAGCACTGCGGTTCTCGGGGTGCGGTGTTCCATTGTGTGTGCGCATTTGTTTCACGTTTGCCCCTTCTGCCCTCCTGTGATGGGCGTTCTTCTCCCTCACCTTTCTGCCCTTCGGTAGCCCAGCACACAGGCCCCCATCAAATGCCTGCGCCATAGTCTTGGATCAAGTTTACGCTTTGCCTTGTCTATGGTGTGCTTTTTTTTTTTTTTAATTTATTTATTTATTTGAGAGCGACAGACACAGAGAGAAAGACAGATAGAGGGAGAGAGAGAGAATGGGCGCGCCAGGGCTTCCAGCCTCTGCAAACAAACTCCAGACACGTGCACCCCCTTGTGCATCTGGCTAACCTGGGACCTGGGGAACCGAGCCTCGAACCGGGGTCCTTAGGCTTCACAGGCAAGCGCTTAACCGCTAAGCCATCTCTCCAGCCCTGGTGTGCTTTTTTTTAACATGAGAGAGAGAATGGGCAAGCCAGGTCACCAGCTAGTACATTTGAACTCCAGATGCATGTGCCACCTAGTGGGCATATGCAGCCTTGCACTTGCCTCACCTTTCTTTGTGTGTTGAGTTTTCATAGGATCTGGAGAGTTGAACATGGATCTTGAGGCTTTGCATGCAAGGGCTGTAGCTGCCAAGCCATTTCTTCAGCCCTGGTGTTCAGTTTTTTTTTTAATTAATTAATTTATTTATTTGAGAGCGACAGACACAGAGAGAAAGACAGAGAGAGGGAGAGAGAGAGGATGGGCGCGCCAGGGCCTCTAGCCTCTGCAAACGAACTCCAGACGCGTGCGCCCCCTTGTGCATCTGGCTAACGTGGGACCTGGGGAACCGAGCCTCGAACTGGGGTCCTTAGGCTTCACAGGCAAGCGCTTAACCGCTAAACCATCTCTCCAGCCCTGGTGTTCAGTTTTAATAGCAGAAAGTGCCCTGAAATGGCAAGCAGAATGAGGCAGTGATGGTGAAGTTTGGCTGTGAGAAGGAGCGGGTGTGCCGGGAGCAGCCTGGCATGTTCCTTACTGCTCTCAGGACGCCAGCACCTGCCTGAGCTCGGCAGCCCTACGTGAAAGTGCTGCTTCTCCCCCCCCCCCACACCCCCCCCCCCCCCCCCCCCCCCCGTCCGTCATCTGTCCCCGGCTGTTCCTCCCTGGTGGTGAGGTGTCTTTTTCCATCCTGCCTCAGAATCCATGTCCTAGCTGGGATTCTTACTGGCTAATGTGGCTTCTTATTAAAAATGTTTTGATTCTCAGGGTTACATGGACTAGAAGGATGGCAGGTAGGTGAGAGAACTAGGTGGAAAGTGGTTTTCAAGGCATGTAGGGTTAAGAAAACAAGATGGGCCAGCAGTGGGGAAGAAAAGGGAAGAAGATGTGGGTTTCAGTCCTTACAAAATGATATTCAATCTTTTTTTTTTTTTCTGCAGTAACAAATTAACTGAGGTCTTCATTAGTTTCCTTCTTTTAAAATCCATTCTTCTAGTTGTTTTCTTGTTTTTCATTTCATTTAATTTATTTGCAACCAGACAGAGATTAAGAGAAGAGACAGAGAGGGAGAGAGTGGGCACTCCAGGGACTCGAGTCACTGCAAATGAACTCCAGATGCATGTGCCATCTCGTGTATCTGGATTTATGTAGGTACTGGGGAACTGAACCCAGGTTATTAGGCTTTGCAGGCAAGTGCTTTATCCACTGAGCCATCTCTCCGGCCCTGGTTGCCTTCTGTATGTGGTCCTTTTGTATGGTGCTGAAGCTGAAGATCCACATGATGTCTCACACCAGTTGTCTCATCGGCAGCTACTCATTAAAGAAATCCAGTCTGTTAATCAAGAAAGGCTATGAAGGACTTTGGGGGGTGGTCTGTGGAGATGCTCATTTAGTAAAGGGTTTGTCTCATAAGCTGTCACTCTCTACACAAAAATCTGATTTATCTATCATTTAACTTCTTGGTGAAAGTAGCTGGACCTTTCATTTGTAAAATGTAAATCATTCAGTAATTGCGCATTTTTGCAATACAAATCCTGCTGGTGTCTTAAGTCCACTTGTACTTCTGTGGGTTCTAAACAGTAAGAACTCAGTTTTCACAGCTCTGGAGACTGGAAGTCCAAGGCCAAGGTCTTGAGAGATGTGCATTCTTGTGAACACCCACTCCCTGGTTTGTTGTGTCCACACTTAACAACAGGGATGAACTCTGGGCTCTTTACCCAGTGTTGAGAGCACTACACCAATCTATATGTCCTTCAT
This sequence comes from Jaculus jaculus, assembly GCF_020740685.1. NCBI lineage: Eukaryota > Metazoa > Chordata > Mammalia > Rodentia > Dipodidae > Jaculus > Jaculus jaculus. The sequence goes on from NC_059105.1 coordinate 10,823,888, forward strand.
GTTCATGGCCAAGTAACCCTCAAAGGCCCCACCTCCCAATAACACTGCACTGGGGGCTTGGTTTCAGGGTAGGAATTTGGGGGCACACAAATACTCAGCTCACAGCAATTATCGTAACCACCTGATTATATGCCTAGGATTGTTTGGGTTCTTATAAAAACGGGGAGGAAGTCTTGCATTGCCTCCTTATGAAGATACGAGGAAGAAGTAGGACAGTGTCACTGACAGCTAAGGGTCAGAGTGACTGGCCTCTCCAGCTTTCTGATTCCATGGCAAGCTGTTTGTTCTTTTAAGCAGCACTGCTTTCATTTGTAAGATTAAATGTAAAACAGCAAGATCTGCCTCTGAGAATTGGTGGTAAGATTAAGTGAAATCATACGTGTCAAGCCTTGCCCCAATGCCTGGCATAGAGAAGGGGCTTGTTGTATCATCCTTTTCCACAGAGGTCTGCAGAATTATAGGAAGGGAAATTATTTTTATTTGCAGCACTGTATCTAGGAAATATGGAAGAACTGGATACAAGGGTCAGAAAGTTATTGTCATGGGAAGAAAGAAGGATGAATAAGATTGACAGCTATCACAGTGATGGAAATAGCATCTGTTAGAGCCTGAGGCAAATCGTCTGGGTCCTACATCACACAAGTGGCCCCAGCAAGTTGCTGGCTTTCTCTGGACCTCATCATGGAAAAGCAAAAAATCACACAAGAAGTAATGAGTGTACAAAATGCCTTGTGCTGTGAAGATGAATGGATATGTCGTGTGAGTCACTGTGTTTAGAAAGTGATGATGATGACATCGCTTGTCAAAAACCAACCATTTACTCTCTTTTAACTAAAGGTCTTTTATTATTATTATTATTATTCTATTCTGCTCTACCAGTGTGGAAACTGACACGGTCATCCAAAAGTGCAATATGTGGTATCATTCACTCAGGCTAAGACATGTGGATAAGAATGATAACATTCGCTGCTCCTTAATCTCCTGTCTCAAGTAACGTCTTCCTTCTAGCTTGTTTCCTTACCCATAATGTAAACAAGATGAGCTGTTCCATATCACAGTCATTTTGAGGATTTATCTGTAGCAAAATATCCAAAATAAATGTCTGATAAATTGGCATTTTATTCATTAGAATTGTAAATGTCATAAAAATTAAGTAAGCTAAAGAGTTAAGGTGTGTGGTCCTTCTGGTCCATCCTTTTGTGCAGAAAAACTAAGAATCTGTAAAAATAGCTATGAATGAATATTAAGTGGCTAGCAGGAAGGACACTGCCCAGCTATCTCCAGAAATTAAAAAACAAAAAGATGTAAAAAGGAGGAAACGGTCACAGTGGCTATTTTTGACGGTGGGATGGTAGGGTCATTTCTTCTTAAAAGTAAAAAGAAAAATCCTGCCTTTTTCAATCAGAAGCATGCTTTATTTAACAAGGAAAAAAAGCGTTGAAAACATTAAGAAGCTCACGCGCATTAAAGACCTGTGCACCCACTGGGCCATGTACTTGCTGATGAAGTTCTTCACTGATGCCGGTTGAATCTGAAAGTAAACTCCTAAGAACAAATGGAGGGGAGGAGAGATGTCCAAGGCCCCAGGCTCAGCCGTCTGATGATGCGCACAGGAAACGGAGATGGAGAAGCCGTGACACACGCAACCACTATGAGGTCAGCGCCTTGGAGTTGATGTTAGGAAAAGCCTGGATCCAGCTCTGGACAGATGCTGTGAAGATTTCCACTTCCTCCAGGACAGACAACCCACAGTCAAGCAGCTCTTGTCTTGTGTACCGTCAGAAGCACGTGGAGATTTAAAATGTCACTGGGATGACCTGTAACGGAGCAGCTGGCTGGCTGGAGGGGTCCCGCAAATGTCACAAGGAAACTCACAGCCATAGAGGGGAGGCAGGAGACGAAAATAATCACATTGATTCTTTACATCCACAAGGCATCTTTCATCTGAAGAAGTCAAAGTATTTTACAGATGTTATGTCCAGTATGTGGCATTATTCTCCCTGAATTACAGACGAGGAGGGGACCCTAATCCTGTCAGTCAGACTAAAACTGGAATAAACACATAATTATCTTTGAGTGGAAATCTTTCTAATGTCGCCTTCTCTTTCTGCAGTTTCCTATTGCTTCTGAGTGGGAAGGACAGGTGACCTCGTTCAGGCCTCGCGTATCTGCTGCAGGTATCCAAACACTGAAATGAGATCACCCCGCAATCTTTGTCCCAGACGAAACACATTTAACTTTTCAAGTCTTTGTTCAGAAGCCCAAGGGCCCCTTTCGCATTTGCCTGTGACCTGGAGGTGGTTTCCACGGGTGGAACTGAACCCAGGGCCCGGCGCTGAGTCTCCACCCATGAGTAGCTTCACCCGAACCCACTCACAGCCTCCGGTCTGGATGGCTACTTTGCCCTCAGTGTGCCCATGAAGACGTGTTGCTTTTGATTTGGCCACTTTTTTTCTGGTAGGGCCATGACTCTCTACGCTCAAGACGTCCTGTGTTCCTTTGTACTTTGATTTGAGCAAACTGTTTGCAGTGCTGGGAATTAAACCCAGAGCTGGGCAGATATGAGGCAAGCACTCTGCCGCTGAGTTACACCCCAAGCCCTTACTTACTTTTTTTTGAGAAAAATGCAAAAATGCAAAAAAAAAAAAAAAAAAGGACACAATTGAATAGAGGGAAAACAATTCAATGCCATCAGTTTGACATAGTGAGGATTATTGCTTTCCACAGGTCACTTTTTATTCATATATAGTGATCTTTTAGTGCCATTAGAGTACTGATGTGTGCATCATTTTATGGTCTTTTAAGCTGGATTCTGCGCGTGTGCACACATGAAAGTCCCAAAGAGCATGCAGGGTGCCCCTCTGCCGCCCCTCTGCGTCACTCCCCTAAGCTGGACTCTCACTCTAATCCTGAGGCTTCCAGTTTCTGTCAGACCAGCTGATCAGAAGCATCAGCAGTTATCTGTTCTCCACTACCGTAAGGCCTGGGGCTACAGATGTGTGTGGCCCCAGCAGCTGTTTAAGTGGGTGCTGGGGATCAAATGCAGGGCTAGCCAGGCCCTCGTGCTTGCGAAAAACGTGTTCTGGAAAGTTAGCCGTCTCCCGATCCTCATTCTGCTTTTATGATCACATCCAGCTATTATAAACATTTTTATCCATTGCTTTTTGGAAAAGAAACACAATATTTCCTGTTTAATAATGATTCCAAGTTCATATTATAATTCACTCAGCCACACTATCAGGAGATATTATAACTGTGTATCTTTTTCATGTTTTTATTACTATAAAATGTTCCTTGTTGAACATCATTGCATTTAATACAAGATTTATACAACAAATTATTTTTCTAGGGACTTAAAAATTCTATTTCTAAATAAATTGACTGATGATAAATGCTGGTGAAAATATCCCTATGATGTTTGACAATGTAGATTATTGCATACATTTAACTTAGGACCAAATCTTCTCATCTTTGAATTGGCTTACTATATTGCTTTACAAATGTAATTAGCCCCACCCTTATAATTAACAGTGTTGGTCAGTTTCCCATTTTTGTTAATAAAATATTAATTATACCCTTTCTCTCTTTTGGAGTACTTATACATTAAATAAAAAATGGCACATAAACCTAAATTAATTTAACCGAATTTTGATATGAAAATAGTAATGGGGCTCGGGAGGTGGCTCAGGGGTAAGAGCCCTGGCTGTGCACACATGGGGGTCTGAGCTTTGTGCGCCAGCACGCATGCTCATAAGCCCAGTCCTGTGGGGAACTGAGAAGAGAAAGTTGCTGGGGCTCATGAAAACTACAGTTCTGAATTAAAGAAGTATGGGAGGAAGATACAGAGCACAGTGACACAGGAGGTCTCCTGGTTTTCTTCTTGGCCTCTGCACTGTGCACATGGAAGATGTGCATTTGCACACACACATACATGAATACACCATTCACATGTGAATATACTACATACATGTGAATACAGCACACACACACACCACAGTATTACACACACACGCACACACAACACATATGTGCAAAACAAACAATGAAAGAGTAATGGTGATAAAATTCCTGCACCTCTACAGTTTCCTTCACTGTATGCATTCAGACTGCTGCTTTATGCTGTAAACTTTTCTTTTTTTATTTATTTATTTATTTGAGAGCGACAGACACAGAGAGAAAGACAGATAGAGGGAGAGAGAGAGAATGGGCGTGCCAGGGCTTCCAGCCTCTGCAAACGAACTCCAGATGCGTGCGCCCCCTTGTGCATCTGGCTAACGTGGGACCTAGGGAACCGAGCCTCGAACCGGGGTCCTTAGGCTTCACAGGCAAGCACTTAACCGCTAAGCCATCTCTCCAGCCCTGTAAACTTTTCTTGTAAGATAAATTGGGCTGGGCGTGGTGGCACACACTTTTAATCCCAGCACTTGGGAGGCAGAGGTAGGAGGATAGCAGTGAGTTCGAGGCCACCCTGAGACTACATAGTGAATTCCAGCTCAGCCTGAGCTAGTGAGACTCTACCTTGAAAAACTGAAACAGAAGAAAGAAAACAATGTTGGTGACCTGGCTAAGCCCAGGGGCTGCTGGAGTGACTGACCTGAACATTTTTTCCCCTAGGGTCTTCGTTCCCTTCTTCCTCCAGGCTTTGACCTAGCTTCATTCAAATGCTCCAGGCACTATTTCTTCTTTTTGTGTTCTTAATTAATGTATGAGTGTTCATCCTATACTCACAGGGTGCTTAAAAATTCATTCAATCCACTTGTTTGGCAAAAGGTACGGAGGAAAGCGCTTGCAAATTTAATCTGTTTTTAGAACTACAGTGATTTCCAGAGGTGTCAGAGAGTCAGACTACTTTGTGCATGTAGTCCCAACCTCAGACAGACTGTCACTGGTGATATATTTAATATTTGGATCGAATTCTGAGCTCTGTGCAACCTTAGTTGTGATTGAGAAATCTTGGCCAGAAACTAGAATGCTTCAATTTTCCTGCACATCAATTTTTCTTTTTCCTCATTCCTAAAACGTTTTTCATGAACATTTATAGGATGAGAGACCATATTTGCCATCCTATGAAACATGCAAGCTTGAAAACTAGCAGCATTATATACCAGGCTTCCTCAGGTGACCTTGGAAACAGGGTCTCTTGGTCTTATAAATTTTGCACTGGAATTATCTTTCTCTGGCCCTTAACAATTCTTGGTCTCTTTTCAGAGTAGGATTCAATTTAGGTACATAGCTGAGAGGGAATTGGTTTTTAATAACATGTAGGTCTGGAATTTGTGGAATTGAGCTGCATTTTTGGAATATGCTTAGGTATCGCAGCACAATTTTTCTGTGCTCTGCATTTCCCTGTGGAGGCTCTCCCCGCCCCCCCCCCCCCCCTTCATCATGCTTCTGTGGAGCAAAGTCAAGGAGAAATCAGTTTGGGGACATACTTGTCTTGCAAACTTAAAAAAGAAAACTTGGACTATATTCATTACTAGGAATTCTGCATATCATTAAACAATGGAGCCTTTTTAGGAGGGATAGAAAGTAATGGAAGGTGGCAGGAGGGAAGCAGGAATGCAGACAGCAAAATATCACAGGGTGACGCAGATAAGATCTCAGGGAATCTGAGACACATGGAGTTCAGGTTGGCTGTGCCCTTCACCTTTCTTCTTTGCCCGCAACTTAGTTCTGGCACTTTCCAGTAACTTGCGCTGTGAAATAGACCCTGCCCAGTTATTCCCTTTCTTTTCCGTATCTTAGCCTTCAAAGGGAAATACCTGACTCAGGCACCTTTGGTAACGTGGAAGTGATGACTGTTCTTGACGGTCCTGTTTTGACCTCCTGAGAGTAATTAAGCAGCCTCTCCTAGACTGGTTCCAAAATTATAATTTTCCTGGAACGTCTTGTAGTACTGGAATGCCTTGGCAGCTGAGGAGCCGCTGCTCACACCTGAACAAATCAGTCTGTTTTTCCCTGAAATGTAGTACATGTTCGCCTCCCGGCATATAGTCCGGTCAATGGCTGATCCAATTCTGGCTTAAGCCAACAGTGGTGAGGTCATGAACATCATCCTGAGTGCTCCATCAGGGATCGCAGGGAACCAAGGACTGTATTGATCGTCTGACTGACTGATTGATTGATTGATAGTCTACTTATGCAAACAAGTCAGTTGAAAAGGCCCAGAGAAAGAGAAGACTAGGGAGTATGGTCAGAAATGTTTAGAATATGCAAGTCTAAATCCAGCAGAGGAAATTTCCCAAAGAAGGAAAAACTTTGTAATGTGAAATAATGCTCACACGGCTTGTAACACACACTCACACGCATACTTCACTGACCATATCCTACTCCTTATGTTGAGAAATGACTGCTTTCAATCCATAGAGTCTGGCCCAGACCTTTATTTCGTTATTGTTGTTTGTCCTGTCTTTGGGCATTTGGCTAAAGTCAGTAAGTTTACATGTGTTTGTAGAATAATCTGAGAAAACAAACAAACAAACATGTGGAAACCTCAATTTAAAATAAAGGCTTAAAAAGATAAATCATTGGACTGGAGAGATGGATTAGTTGTTAAAGGCACTTGCTTTGCAAAGCCTTGCAAAACTAAGTTGGATCCCCAAGTACCCACGTAAAGCCAGATGTACAAGGTGGCACATGCGTCTGGAGTTCTGTTGCAGTGGCAGGAGGCCCCAGCACACCCTTAACCCTCTTTCCTCTCTCTATGGCTCTCAAATAAATAAATAAATAAATAAATAAATAAATAAATAAATATTTAAGAAAGACAAAATGTATCACCCATATCCAGACCCAATGGAAAAAAAGGTAAAAATTTAAAGCATTTAGGAAGACAAACATTATAGAAATAGAAGTCTTTTTTTTCTTCTTCTCACACTCTGTCTTCTGAGACTGAGTTAGTCCCTGTATTTCTTTTCACAACATGGGAACCAGCTCTCAAGAGTGCTTCAAAGAACTATTGTGACTGGAGCACCAATTGCATTCTGGGGTTGGTCCCCTCAGGGCCTGCTCAGGAGGCCGAATCTCCTGCCTTCAGTGTCTGCAGTGACTCTGGAGAATCCACAAGCCACATCTAGTGGTGAATATGTGACTGTTACTTGGGCCTTGGCTCACAGAGGGGGTGGGGGATACTGGACATGGAAGAGCAGGCTTTGTGGATCACACTTGGAGACATAGAGACCTTTATCAGGAAGCAAGTGACAGCGATGACACAAACTGCATTTCTGATCTGGCCTCATTTCATTCAGCGTAGAAATTTTCTATTTTTAAGTTAGGTCTGGTAACACAAGCCTATAATCCCAGCTGCTCAGGAGACTGAGGCAGAAGGGTCACAGCACAAGGTCAGCCTGGACCACAGAGTGAATTCATGGTCAGCCTGGATAACTTAGTGAGACCTTGACTCAAAATGAAAAGTAGAGAGGGGGCTGGGGTCGAGCTCAGTCAAACACATGTCTAAGACGCTCAAGGCCCTAAATTCAATCCCCAGTACCATCACATTTTTTGTTTTAATTTTGCCTAATTCCAGTTTATACTTTCCCCCTTCTGCCTCCTCTGGACTGTCACATATGTTTCTGCCCCAAATCGGTAGAGTGGCAACAAATATCAAGCGTGGATAGTCTCCCGAGCTTTGAGAGTTTCCTTTCATTATTCATTTTAACCTTGTCAGAAAGGAAAATCTATGTTTCATACAACGTAGTTCATGCTGACCTTGAACTTGAGCTCCTCCAGCCCCAGCCTCCAAGGGCTGCAATTTCAGGCGTGCACCACCAATCACGGTGATTTCCAAGAAGTTAGGAAGGATGTAGACAGAGATGCTGGACCCCCAAGATTCTTTTAAATAGAAATGATCCAGTAGCATATACTCATGGGTTCACTTCGTGTAATCTTGCGTGCAACATGCAAAGTTCAAAAAACTAACAGAGATAGAGTGTGTATTTTTCAGCAAGGAAATTCAACAGTAGGAGGTCTTGCATCTGGGCACGGGTCTTGATTGTGCTTCTCTTGGGGTACTACTCCGGCTGTGAACGTAATGACTGTGCTTATTTCAAGAGACAGTTTTAAAACACAGTTACATTTTATTACTCCTTTAAAAATACTTCTTACAAATCCCATATCACCAAGGAGTGCATTGGTTTAATCTTTTACTGAGTGTAGCCCTTGTCCTGTTTATGACCCAGGACGGATGCCTCAGCCCATAAATGTGGTTTCTCTGAAGCCGTGCGGGAGGGTGTGCATCTAGGTCCTGAAGCAAGGGGACAACGTTCAAAGCAGTCGGTTCGCTCCTGTCTCTCCCCGGCACCCAGATAGGCAACAGAGCTTCGCACCAAGCACGCTTTTTGCTGGAAAAGGACAGACTGTTTGAGAGAAGGTAGTTCTAATTGGTGTGAAACATCTTGAATTGCTGAAGTTCTAATGGACTGGAGAAGGCCCCTGGGGAATCAAAGGAGGAACAAAATGATGTAATGGTCTTTAAAAGATAAAATAAAAACAGAACGAAAAAAGCTTTAATTCATTTCAGAATGAGATGTCAACTCAATGTTTGTGGATCAAGTTGCCAGATAATCTTTCTCAATTCCACATCAATTTTTGGGTGGGAAGCTGGGGGCAGAATTTCAGGCGCGAAGGGAATATCGAACAATCAGCGCCATCTAGTGGTTACACAGGGCAAAGACGGAGAATGTTCACAACAACGACTCAGGCTGGCTTGAACTGAAGTCGTGGGCCTCCAGGGCTAAATTAAACCAGCTTAGACAGTATATATATATATATTATTGACAACTTCTATACTTACAGCAAACCATGGTATTTCCCTACCCTCCCCTTCCCCACTTTCTCCTTCATAACTCTGCTCTCCATCATATCCCCTCCCTCTCTCCATTAGCCTCTCTTTTAATTTGATGTCATCATCTTTTTCTCCTATTATGAGGGTCTTGTGTTGGTATTGCTAGGCACTGTGAGATCTTGGATATCGAGGCCAAATTCTGTCCAGACAGTTGTATGTAAGGAGTGGTACCCTTCCTTTGGCTCTTACATTCTTTCTCTCACCTCTTCTGCAGTGGACCCTGAGCCTTGGAGAGTGTGACATGTTTCAGTGCTGGACACTCCTCCGTCCCTTCTTCTCAGCACTATGTTGCCTTTTGGGTCATCGCAGTGGTCATCACCATCTGAAAAGAGAAGCTTCTTTAACCAGAAGTGAGAGTTGCATTAATATATGAATATGAACATTAAGTGTAGTGCTTTCAGGGCAACCTGGTGAGAGTAATATATGCATTTATCCAGACAAGAGCAGGCTTTACACTGATAAGGCTCATGACCTCTCCTGCCATGGGCTGTTGATTAGGTTTTCAGTACCAGGCAAGTATTCCTTCCCATAGAGTGGGCCTTCAGACCAATTGGAGAGCAGCTGGTTTCCCCCAGAGCAGACATGCCCCTATTGCACTTGTCCAGTCATTTGGCCTCTCTGGCCAAATTTGAGGTTTCCAGTGCAGCTTAGACAGTTTTGACAATGTAGAGGAGGGTGGTGCTCAGACACAAACTAAGCCCTTCAACCCGTTTTAAGTATGTGAATTTTGCCATGGTGTGTTGAGTTAAAAACAAGTGATTTTTTTTTAAGGCCATCCAAGCTTCACTCTTTTCAGAATATCTTGTCAATGACAGCTTCTCTTACCTGGGATCCTAAACATAGCTCAACGTGGAGTCACTTCACTGAGCTTGATTCAGAGAAACATGGCAGATTTGAGTGACCTAGAGACTTGGATGGGGAAAAGTTCAGAAATTTTTAAAATTTTATTTATTTATTTGAGAGGGCACAAGAAAGAGACACACACACACACACACACACACACACACACACACAGACACAGACACATGAGAGAGAGAGAGAGGGGGAAGAGAGAGAGAGAGAGAGTGAGAGAGAGAGAGTGAGAGAGCATGGTAGCACCAGGGCTTCCGGCCAGTGCAAACAAACTCCAGATGTGTGCACCCCCTGTGCATCTGGCTAACATTGGTCTTGGGGAATTGATCTGAGGTCCTTTGGCTTTGCAGGCAGATGTCTTAACTGCTAAGCTGTCTCTGCAGCCCAAAATTTTGAATTTTTTTCTACTGCCTTAGTCTGAAATTTTATCGTTCCAATCAAGCCAAATTAAGGTACAAATCACAAGTCTAGCAATATCTGAGACTTTTGACACCAAAATAAATCATATTTTCACATCATTATGTATACTCTTTGGTACTTCTTTTTAAATTTTTTTTGTTTATTTATTTATTTGAGAGAGCCAGAGAGAAAAAGGCGAGAGAGAGAGAGACAGAGACAGAGACAGAGAGAATGGGCCTGCCTGGGCCTCTAGCCACTGCAAATGAACTCCAAATGCATGCGCCCCCTTGTGCATCTGGCTAACGTGGGTCCTGGGGAATCAAGCCTCAAACCGGGGTCCTTAGGCTTCACAGGCAAACGCTTAACTGCTAAACCATCTCTCCAGCCTTCTTTGGTACTTCTTAATGATAGTAGTTATTAGATATTGTCACACAAGACATTGCTATTTAATGGTTAATAAAAGGCAACCAGACTACATACTGTCATGTTAGGTTTAAAAATATTTATGTAGCCGGGTGTGGTGGCACACGCCTTTAATCCCAGCACTCGGGAGGCAGAGGTAGGCAGATTGCCATGAGTTCGAGGCCACCCTGAGACTCCATAGTGAATTCCAGGTCAGCCTGGGCTAGAGTGAGACCCTACCTCAAAAAAAAAAAATTATGTAAACTGGCTGGTTCACCCCTATAATCCCAGCACTCCAGATATAGAGGCAGGAAGATCATCAAGATTTTCAGGCCAACCAGAACTATGCAGAGAGACACTCTTTCAAAAAACTTTTAAATCATTTTCAATGTAATTTGTTTTCCAGTATCCTATGACTTTTGTTTAGCGTATTTACAAGCACTCTTCTGAGAAGGAGAGGCTCTGCAGGCATCACTAGATTGACCAAGAACTTCATGGTACACGAAGTGTGAGTTAAATTGTGAAGCTGAAATATACCCAATTTAATAATTCAGAGCTCAGTGTCTGGATTCATTTCCTTGAGTTCCAAGCTTACTCCCTAGTCATGTGCTTTCCTCTGCATCTCTAAACTCAGTTTACCTCCATGGCATCTTACAGGAGTTGCTGCAAATTTAAATGAGTCCTTAGAAGTCCCCAGTATTAGCTCTTCTCTTTTATTGGCCTGATCAGATAACTAAGGACTTGAATTTGTAATGTAAACTTCTCTCAGCTTTGATGAAATAGCATGCCCTCATGAGTATTTTTCATTTAGAAAACAAATTCCACCCTTTTCATATATTTTCTTGTATGCAGATAGAAGCCCTCGCGTATCTCCCTTCACAGAGCCTCGGAGGGTTGAGTACCAGTTCAGTCGTACAGAAGTGGCTAGAATACAACTTGAAGCATTTTGGTAATTGTTCATTCATCATATCTTCAAAATTCAAAAGCTTTAGGAGTTCTCAAAGTGTACTAAATAAAGGAGTTCTTAAAAGTAGAAGAAGCCTAGATTAGGCAGACAGGACTAGTTTACAAACCTAACTAATCCAATGTAGGGGCTAATCCCGCACTGGAATGGGAGGGGAAAAGTCGACTGAGAACTCTCACAAATATGAACTCATGTGATCTTTTTTTTTAAAAAAAAATTATGTATTTGCAAGCAGAGAGAGAGAGAGACAGAGAGAGAGACAGAGAGAGAATGGGCGCACCAGGGCTTCCAGCCACTGCAAATTCCAGACCCATGTGCCCCTTGAGCATCTGGCTAATGTGGGTCCTGGGGAGTCCAGCCTCGAACCGGGGTCATATGATCTTTTATAGCAAACTTAAGCACCTTTGTTTCCTCTCTACCGAAATATCTTAGCTGCGTTCTACGTGTTAAGTCTAAAAGCAGTGAGCAAGAATACACCGGGTCTCTGCTTTCATGGAGCTGGTTTTCCAAAGGTGGCAGTGAGGAGATGGATGAGTATCCATTTTATCGATAAAGTGTCATTGAGGGTCAGGGGACAAAGTTATCATTGCAGTATAGCACAGGTTATGGTTAGATGGCTTTTAGTCATTCCAGGGAAGGGGACAGGAGCTCATTGGCTGGCCTGACCTAAAACTCACTGCAACCTACCTGCTTCAGCCTGCTGTGGGCGGGGTCTTAGGTCTGTGCTGCCGTGCATGGTGTACATAGAGTCCTAGCTGATGGTTGAACCGCTGCAATAACTATATGATCCTCTCAGCCACCTGCTGGGAAGTGGAGGCCAGGATTTTAGAGTGAAGATGTAGTATAAACAGACTGCCATGCAGCACTGTAAAAGTGAACTCGAGCTTCTGTATTTTGCTAGTCTGGGATGCAACTGGACCTTTGGGAAATTTGTATTGGAAGGTTGGGTTTAGGCTTTTTACCATTATGTAAATTAAAAAAAATTGGCATGTGTCTGTAGTGTGTTCTGATGGGGGTGTGTGTGTGTGTGTGTGTGTGTGTGTGTGTGTATGTGTGCAGATACATGCACATGGAGAGGTCTTAAGACACTGAGTATTTTGTTTTCATCTTCCTGTTTCCTTAAAGTTTCTTACTCAACCCAGAGCTCCTGTTTTGGCTTTTTTTTTCCCTCAGCAAGCCCCAGCTATTCTCCTGTCTCCAACTCCTACAGTATTGGGGAGAAAGATGTGTGTGGCCACACCCAGTGGATTACATAAGTGCTGGGAATGGAACACCTGTGGAGTTAACCAAGGTGACTGTACATTCCATGGAAGAAGCTATTAAAATTTTTTTATCTATAGTATGGAGATACTAGCCTCTACCAAGCAGGGTGTTGGTTATGGCTTCACAAGACTGTATTATGTACCTCACACGGTATCTGACACAGAACAGGCAATGGTGAGATTGTAGCATATGTGATCATTGTTGATGAGTCTCAACTGGTTGGCAGATTCATGGATTAATGGAGTTGTGTTTTCTCAGCAAGCCCTGGGGCTGTTAGGAATTAGGTGGAGTAGCAATGCTCTCCCTAAAGTATAGACTGGAGTGCATACTACTTATAAAATATGTTACAAATATGGGCTGGAGAGATGGCTTAGAAGTTAATGTGCTTACCTGCGAAACCTAGGGACCCAGGTTTGATTCCCCAGTGACCATGTAAGCCGATGCACAGTGTGGCACATATGCCTGGAATTAATTTGCAGTGGCTACAGGCTCTGGCATGCCAATTCTCTCTCAAATAAATAAATAAAATAGTTTAAACTTTTTGTTACAAATATGGATTGACAAACTTAAATAGCTTTATTATAAACATTTTTGAATATACTAATGAACAATCCATAAAAGAATACATCATAGAAGATTAGAAGCCGGGTGTGGTGGTGCATGCCTTTAATCCCAGAACTTGGGAGGCAGAGGTAGGAGGATCACTGTGAGTTCGAGGCCACCCTGAGTCATCATAGTGAATTCCAGGTCAGCCTAGACTATAGTGAGACACTACCTCAAAATACACCCCCCCCCAAAAAAAAGAAAGAAAGAAATTTCACTTTAAAGGAGGTTGTAGGGATGCAGAGATGGCTTAATTGTTCAGGGGCTTGCCTGTGAAGTCTAAGGACCCAGGTTTGATTCCCCAGAACCCACATGAACCAGATGCACAAGGTGGCACATGCATTTGGAATTTGTTTGCACTGGGTAGAGGCCCTGGCACACCCATTTTTCTCTCTCTCCACTCTCTAATGAATGGATAAAAATAAGATATTAAAAATGAGGTTGTAGCAATAGCTATTGAGTAGCTTCTCCTTAATTCACACTCCATAGGTTTTAGTTGGACCCCTCAAAAAGTATGCCTGCAGATTTCAATTTATTCTGGTTTCATACATGAATGAGAAATCAGGTATGTACCATTCATGAGGTGTGGGGTCTCCAGGGCAGGAAGCATGCTCTGGGAACTAGGCTGTTCCATGAACTTCACAACTATGTGGTCTGTGGTTCTTGCAGGACTGATATCCAGAACCAAGAGAATTTGGTGCTGTAGGCATGGGCAGATTATGGTTGAAAGGAGTTGGTTTTTAAACATTATTTAAAGGCAAGTAGGATTCAAATTTAAACACGTAGCTTCATGTCATCTTTATCAAGATTCCTAGCCATAAATCTGTGTCCAGATTCATTCCCAAACATACCATGTTGCTGTGCCAAAGGATAGAGTTGGTGATGTGGTACCAATTTTGTGTACCAATATTCCAAGCTTACGTTTCTATGAGAGATGCTTTTTCTTCTCCCAACACATACACACACACACACACACACACACACACACCCCACACACTTTTCACAGTCCCATCAACTTTTCCTATTGTAGAACAATAGGTACATTTGTTCACTGCATTCTCTGGGACAAATAGGGGTTTTCTATGCACCAGAACGAGGCCATTAGTGCACTACACTGAGCTTTTCCTTCCTTCTAATGAGATGCATTCTAGGTCTACTTCAGAAGGCTCCCTGAGAATGGAGCCTGGATGCTGGCCTCCTGGTCCCCTAACCTCTTTCTCACTGCTTCCTGGTACTCTCTCTTCTGGGATCATCTGCTTCTTTTGAGCTGATCCTTGCTTAATGAGAGCTCAGCTTGCTTCCCTCCCAGGCTCAACAGCTGGTCTGGTCTGTAATTGTGAGGCTTGGGTTCAATCTGCCTAGCAGGAAGTGGGTTGCCTGCAGAGCCCTGGGATTCTGCTGCCCTTCACTGCCCTTCAGGAGCCAAAGGTGTAAGTCAACCCCTGGGGCTTAGACCCCGTCCCAGGGGAAGCATGGAATTCGGGCTTTCAGAAGCTTATGACAGGCTTGCAGGCAGATAGGAGGAAAAAGAGAGAGGCCGATTGTAAAGATTGGAAGACTGGATTTGATTTGAATTTAAATAATTAGGTTTAAGAAAGTACGGCTTAGGTGATTTAGCATCTGGATTGAGCGGAATAATCAAGCGGCTGATGTGATTATTCAACATAGCTACATCTTCAGATCTTCATTGACTAACTAGTTGTCCAACCTGCTCCCTTTCTCTGGACCCATCTGGTGGATGGGAGCTTTTGACATACACTCAACAGCACCTTTTTGGTACCAGGCTCTTATATAAACCGGGATGCACTTTGGCTGTGGCTAGTGTGGATGACTTGGAGAGAGACGGCATCTTTCTTAGCCCATATAGCAGCTAACCAGCCAATCACAAGGGTTTGAGCTACAGTGATTCTTACACATGCATTGTATCCGTGCTCTGTATTTCCATGCACCACACAGGCCTCACACTGCAAGCCACTGCACACTCAGGTGATTTGGGTGGAGGAAGGGTTTGTAGACCTTTTGGGGTCCTTATGAAACATGCTAAGAAGTCCGATTTGTCTGTGCCATCTCCCCCCCCCCCCCCGTTCTCTTTCCTGCCCGCTACCCGCACTTTCTCTGAAGGCTTCCTGGAACCAGAACGAACGGTGGTCTATGTAGGGTGTTTGTCTCTTGGTACCCATGGAGAGCAGAGCTTCTCCAAGGTCAGTTCCACATCCACAGACCTGGGCGAGCACTCAGGCACCTCCAGGTGGTGCTGCTCAGAGAACCGCACTGTGAGCAGCGAGACCATCACATCATCTGATTAAAGGGATTTCATTTCATTAACGAGCAAATGAGTGGTAGACCTAACACAGTTGGTGGTTGTTGAATGGAATTGTGTTCTTTCCAGGAACAAGGGACAGCCGAGCGAGCTCTTCCTAACCCTGCTTTTCAGAAGCGGTGGTCGTGTGCCCACGCATAGGGGGCATGTTTGCACGGCATGCTGTTTGACAAATTCCAGGAAAACTGCAAAGGTGTTTGGGGGCTTCCCTTATATTTTCTGATCCTCTTTCTGTGTCATCTCACTCTTACCTTGTGTTTTTACCATGTCTCTTCTCTGTGAGTCAAGAACATGAAAAACCTACAAGATTTTTTTTAAATAACATTTAATGGCAAATAATTCTTTTTCATAAAAAAGATGGTTTTAAATTCTTATGGTGGATGGATTACAATATCTCAATTTTGTCACAGAATTTAGGTAAATTATTGAAGATTCTTAAAAATATTTTATTTTAATTTATTTATTTGAGAGAGAGAGAACTACAGAAATAGGCAGGTAGAAAGAGAGAAAGGAGAGAGAAAAAGGAGAGAGAGAGAGAAAAAGAAAGAGAGAGAGAGAGAGAGAATGGGTGCACCAGGGCCTCTAGCCACTACAAATGAACTCCAGATGCATGCGCTCCCTTGTGTATCTGGCTTATGTGGGTCTTGGTGAGTTGAACCTGGGTCCTTTGGCTTTGTAGGCAAGCACCTTAACCACTAAGCCATCTCTCCAGCCCTATTGAATATTTTTTGACCAAGTGATTGATAGCTATAATTAACTTCCCCAAACTAATATGACTTCATTAGCTTTAGACCAGTAAGTCTAAGTCCAGTAAAAAGGTTGATTTTTGAATGCTGGGCTCAAGTTGTAGCAAACAGAGCATTTGTGCTAATTAGATCTGTTGTACCCATGTTAGAACATTTGCCTAGCATTTACCCCATTCCTAGTTCTGAAAAAAAATACTCAATTTTAAAGTTTGTGCTATTATGAGTGAATAGTTATCTACTTAATAAATACTTTGCATTTGTGGGCAGACTAATAGATCGGACTAAGAGGCTTTACTCGGTCCCAGCTATACTGAGCTCAGTGACCTAGGGGAATAACAGTAAAAGTATACCTCAGTTTTCCCACTAGTGAAACCCATCAAACCCATTCATTAGTTCAACAAGTATTTATTGACTACTTATCATGAGGTGATATCATCAGGTAAGTATTCAGAGCATACGTATTAATTAAGCTCTTATGTTTTTTTACCCATGGGTTTCTGAAGTGCCATCCATTTGTCCCCAGGAAGTGATTCATGTCTGGGGAAGGATGGGTCTAGTTTTTGCTATGTGACTGTGGATGTGGCAGAAGGCAACCTTGCTCTTGTTTCCTGCTGCTTTCCTGATTGGGAGGTTATGTTTGGGGACCCTGGTGACTCAGCAGGCTAGTTTTTGTAGCAACTTTTTTTTTTTTTTTTTTTCTGCTGGGTGATGGCCAAGGAAGGTGTCTCATTGCACACGAATCAACTGTGTCTGGTGAGCTAAGGCTGTCGTCAGTTGGGTGGGCTCAACCATCAGGAATGCTGGCATGGTCAAGAGGAAGTGTGGAAGAAACCCAGGTCCAGATGGGAGCGGGCTGGAGAACTTTCTCAGCCGAAGGGCTCGTTCCATAGCCAACGGTGCAATCTGCAGCTTTGGAACAGTCACGTCATGGTCCTGGAGAATAAGCACATTTGGAATGGTCCCCTGTCAGCAGTTGGGAACAGAGAGAACAAACTCTGACCTTCAGGAGTGGGACAGGGGTGAGGCCACAGCAAGGTGTTGGGTGCCTGCCCAGCGGGCTATGGTGGTTCTAGGCAAAGCTCCAGACCCAAAAGTGGGCTGGGAAACTAAGCAGGAAATTGAGGCTGAAATCTGGTTAGAGAAGAGGCCTGCCGCACAATGTTCGGGGATCACCAGACACCAGGCCTGCAGTGGAAGATGAGTTCCAGACTCCAGGCACTGGCGTTAATCCTCGTCCCTGTCAGGACTGGATGACACAGAGTGGGGCAGGGTGGCGGCTGTAATTGAACAGGGAAGCCAGAGGTTGTGAGCAGGGCTTAGTGCAGGAAGTCTGCTGGCATCCTTTCTTTCTTCTGGGATTGAAGCCTCCACCCACCTCTTACCGGAGGATTGCATTGTGCCAGTGGGTAACCAGTTCTGTGATTCAGAAACGTTTTGTAAGCGCCAAGAGGAATTTCCCGAAGTGTAAGTACTTCAGTGGAACTTCCCATCGCCTTCCTGGGAGTTCTGAGCAAGTGCTTTGTGAAGAGAGACACCTGCATTTGAACAGGGGTTCTTACTCCCCTGGGGAAGAACATATAACCTGGGGAATCTGAGGGTTAGAGACGACTTACAGGGTCTGAACGTTGGTTAGGTGACTAGGGGGAGAATCTAAGGCAGGAGTGGGCTGTTCTCGAATAGCTCCTGTCAGGGACCAGGGACAAATCTGTGACTGGAGATCTTTGTCAGTCATAGCTACTGTGTGGAGCGTCTATGCAGGCCCAGGGTAAATCTATAACTGATAAAGAAACAGTGACTGAGCATATCAGCCAGGAGAGACTGGAAGTTGGCATTTTGTGGGTCTTACCATGACTTCATTTTTGTCTATTTTTATTATTCTTTTTAAAAATATTTTTGTTCAGTTTATTTATTTGAGAGTGACAGACAGATAAAGAGGCAGGTAGAGAGAAAGAGAGAAAGAATGGGCGCGCCAGGGCCTCCAGCCACTGCAAACAAACTCCAGACACGTGCACCCCCTTGTGCATCTGGCTGACGTGGGTTCTGGGGAATCGAGCCTCGAACCAGGGTCCTTAGGCTTCACGGGCAAGTGCTTAGCTACTAAGCCATCTCTCCAGCCAGATTTTTGTCTATTTTTAGATAAAATTATAAAGTGACCATGTTTGGTCTTACTATATCACAGCTGCAGAGTGGCTCTGTTTGATATCAGGATTTTTTTTTCAATAGTTTCTGTCTAACAGGAGATACCAGGGTCCATGAGTGGATTCTAGGTCAACTCCTGCCAACACCTGCACCAGGTATCCATATGTATGTATGTATGTGTGTATGTATGTATGTACATATGTATGTTTGTGCCTGACTAGTTCCCAGATGCCAGGTGATTTTTCTCTTTCGTAGTTTTCTGGTGGGTCATCTATTCCTAGCTACCATTTGGAAGCACTAGTGTGTGTGTGTGTGTGTGTGTGTGTGTGTGTGTGTGTACACGTAATGTTAGAGTTTGAGAGACAAGTACACTCATGTTTTTATGTTAATATTTGCTGCTAGTTCTTGCATTCAATATAGCAGCCAAGAGATATAGCACATTCAATTTCACTTCGTTAATCTCAGCTGTCATTTGCTACCACAAAGTTAGGAAACTTGTCACATACCTTGTGAAAAGTGAATAGGCAGAACCAGAAATCATGCATATTAGGTGTCTCCATCACAAACCAGTGGTGGGTCCCTGAAGTCAGAAGATGGCCACCTTGTGAATGATGGACACAAGTACATGGAAGGCGCAACTGCTGCTGCCGCGGGTGTTCTTCAGGGGGGAAGAGCATTGGCTTCACATTCCACTTTCCTTTACCATCAGTACTTCCATTCGTAAACATGACACAGCTCATTGGATCATCCTCTGCAACTGTTTCTTTTTAAAAAAAAATATTTTAATTTTATTTATTTATTTGAGAGAGAGAGAAGGAGAGAGATAGAGAATGGGCACACCAGGCGAGGGCCTCCAGCCACTGCAAACAAACTCCAGATGCATGCACCTCCTTGTGCATCTGGCTTACGTGGGCCCTGGAGAGTCAAACTGGGATCCTTTGGCTTTGCAGGCCAATACCTTATCCACTAAGCCATCTCTCCATCCCACAAGTGTTTCTTGAACTAACTGACAGCTGGGCACAGTTTTGTTTTAGGTAAGCAAATCCTTGAATTTATTGTCCAGTCTGTTAAGAGGTACACTCATTTCTTTCTTTCTTTCTTTCTTTCTTTCTTTCTTTCTTTCTTTCTTTCTTTCTTTCTTTCTTTCTTCTCCTTTTTTTCTTGTAGAAACTTTCTATGAACACATCATACATTAGTACCATCATTTCCCTCTTCTCTGTTCCCGTTGCGTGTATTCACTGTGGAGCTGGGGGTTATGAGATGTAAGGGCAGCAGGCAGTCATTGTAAGGGGGTGGGGCAGCCAATGAAGAGGCACACTTTTGTGATGTTTTTATTCACTTTTGTTTACTTCGGAGTATGTGGTATTTAAGGGCAAAACACTCTCATGATATTTCTGGAGTTAAATTCTTTTTTTTAAAAAATTATTTATTTATTTATTTGAGAACGACAGACACAGAGAGAAAGACAGATAGAGGGAGAGAGAGAGAATGGGCGCGCCAGGGCTTCCAGCCTCTGCAAACGAACTCCAGACGCGTGCGCCCCCTTGTGCATCTGGCTAACGTGGGACCTGGGGAACCGAGCCTCGAACCGGGGTCCTTAGGCTTCACAGGCAAGCGCTTAACCGCTAAGCCATCTCTCCAGCCCATAAACTCTCTCTTATCCCCTTTGAGGTGAGAGCTGTGTCTTTTGCGTCCACACGCCCAATTCCGCGGTTTCCATGGCACCTGGACGCACTGTTCTGGAGCTGTCGTGAGGGTAGATGCATGCCACGCACTCTGGGTTCCTCGGCAACTGCTCACTTACCATTGCCACATGGCTGCCTCAGTCACACTCAGAATGTTCCAACTTGATTTCCAGGGCCTCTCCAGAACCCTGCCAAGGAAGTCCACTTTTTCCATAGTCTATCTCTAAAAATAAAGGGTCCGTTTAGTTTTGAAGTCCCGTCAGTCACCTTGAAATCATCTTAGTTTTTTTTTTCACAATTCATATTCATTCCAATGAAATTCTGTTGAGCCTACCTCAAAATATATATCTAGAATCCAATAAGAGTCACACACTTTATTTTAACTCTAACTGTTGTTGGTTTGTGCCTGGATTATTGGTTCCACGTGAAATTCCTGGATGAGTGAATAGTTGGGTTTATGTTCTCCATCGTCTAAGTTCGACATGGAAGGCAGATCATGCTGCTCTGCTGAAAACAAGCGCACTTAGGTCCACTGTTGCACGCCAGTGACCCTCGCTGACTGGGAAGGCCTGACATGAGCTGGCTGCATGCTCTCTTCTCTGTGCGCTGAGCTCCGCCCCGCCGGCCACCTGCATCCTTCTGCCTTGGGACCTTCTCATTTCCTGTCTCTTCTGCTGGATGCTGGCCTCCAGGTACCCACATGCGTGCTTCCTTACTCCCCCAGAACATCACCCAAACACTGTCTTCTTCGCAAGTATCTCTGACAGCCCCTAGTTAAAAGTACATTCTTTTCCACATCCTCTACTTCTGAGGTTCTCCACTCCTTTTCTTTTATTGTCTCAACGCCTGGCGTATTGGATATTTACTCATGCATGTATTCTTTGTACGCTTTCCTCCATTTGATTGCCAGCTCTTTGAGGTAAGATTTTTTTTTTGGCTATTTCTGTGCTTTTTGTTGTTGTTGGTTTATTTTTTAAATAATTTTTGATTTTTAAATTTTTATTTATTTCTTTGAGAGTGACAGAGAGAAAGAGGCAGATAGACTGAGAGAGAGAAAGAGAATGGACGTGCCAGGCCCTCCAGCCACTGCAAACGAACTCCAGACGCCTGTGCCCCTTGTGCATCTGGCTAATGTGGGTCCTGGGGAATCGAGACTCAAACCGGGGTCCTTAGGCTTCACAGGCAACCACCCAACCACTAAGCCATCTCTGCAGCCCTGTTGTTGGTTTATTTTTTATTTTTATTTTTTCTGAGGTATGGTCTCACTCTAGCCCAGGCTGACCCAGTCCTCCTACTGCAGTCTCCTGAGTGCTGGGATTAAAGGCGTGTGCCACCATGCCCAGCTTCCTGTACTGTTTCATACAGAATCCACACTGCAATATTTAGCATATAGAGTGTTCATTAATGATTCAGTAATTAATGTTCATTAATTCTAAACTTAAATAATAAAATAAATATTAAATTTAAATAATAAACTAAAGTCTGGGGAGACTAAATGAATTTGCCACTTAATGAATGAATGAAACTGAAGTCTGGGGAGACTATATGCATTGAAAAATGACACCAAGGAGGATTATTTTCAAGAAAAGCCAATGTCTTAGATTTTAATGTGATCCTTATATAATAGAATCACACTAAAACTCATTCCTGGAAAATTCACATGATTTTGTAGAAATCAAACAAACAAACAAATTTCTAGACAGATTTCTAAGATGGCCTTAGAAATACTGTTTCTAAGATGGCTGGCTTCAACACAGTGATTTGAAATATTCTCAAGAGGATCATTAAGTGACTGGTGAATTCTCTAGCATCGGTGGCAGGGGTGTTTGTGACCACTAATGACGAAGGCATAGAAAAACTCCACCAGCCCTTGAAATACCTTTGTTTTTTCCATTTCTATATGATTCTTGTGTCAAAGAGCTGAAGTGATGGTCTGAGATAGGAGGACTGGTTGGAAATTTCATCCCCATCCCTCCACACAGGAGTGCTTTATAATGAGACAAAAGCTGGAGGCTGGGGCCAGGGGACAGTGCGGTGACAGAACCCTTGCTCAGCATGCCCAAGGTCCGTGTCCATCTCCAGCCTTGAAAAAGGGAAAGCAATGGGAGTTCGGAATCTGGATCACACTTGTGGGTGTGTCCCTGAATTTCAAGACCCGGAATCCCCTCACAAGAAAGCGTGAGCAAATGCCTACAATGTGTTTTTGAAGCAGGTGATTTGAGCCTACACACAAATAAAATAAGAATTCTGTCATATTCTTGTGATCAAAGATAATAGTTTTCCAGTGACTAAAATCTTACTCAGGTGTGCCAGTGTTTCAATGTGTCGTAACCCACGCTGCTTAGGTCTCTGGACCATGCGGGCTTGCTCAGTAATTACCTTACTGAAAACCAGATTGCTTATTGTCTGCATGTCAGCGCCCTGAGAGTGTGCCAAGTCCCTCAAACAACTGGGAATTACCAGCACCACTGGCCTAGTGAAGGCACCTGCTTTTGTCATGTCACACGTGAAAGCCCGGTGGGCAAACTGGCTCAGAGAAGTGAATTTGCTTCCGCGCTGCAGCAGGCCTTGGGGAGCCAGCGCTCGTCTTGTTAGGGGCGTGTAATGGACGCCTTTTTCTCTGATGGCTCCCATTAGAGCCCAGAGCAATGGCCTCACATTTGTCCTCTCAAAGTTTTCCTTTCTCGGGGAACTTCTAACGTATTATAAACATGCTAGTGTCGTAAGATTCTAGAAACTATATCTAGATTGAAAAACTTGAGCTGACTGGTGCATTCACGACCCCACAGTGACTATCGATAACCTCACCAAGGGGACGAAACGAAATATCCCACAATGGGAACACGGCCAGTATGCGGTATGTTCACACAATAAAGTCCTTAATAAAACACACCCACACAAATTTGGAATTTGAAGACAAACATGGTATCTGTTATCTATCACCTATGTTTTTGTGTGTTTTATCTGTCATTTCTCTGAAGGCATTCCACGCTGAACGGCAGTGAAAAGCAGCAGACGGGTCCTTGGGTTGGAATCTTCTTCAACCGTCTAAGTGTTATGTAAGTAACTTTTTTCTTCCTAAAAGGGGAGCAAGGTAATAATTTCCCATACCGTGAGATGAAATAAGGACAGATGCATGTATAACTCTCTGCAGGGACTCACTTCCATGACTACTAGCTAATAATTATTGAAGATTTGTTGTCGATTTTGTATAGCCATTTGACTCCATAGATTTGAGTTTCAGGTGGCAGCGCACCTTCTTATATCCCTACGCTTTCTCATGTCCCGTTGCGTTGCTTCATTTGCAAGCCCTAGCATGCAGCTTCGAACTCAGAGATCAGTGCGCATCAGTTATCACCACTGTTACTGCTCCCTGCTCTGAGGCTTAGGAGGCCAATGTCACCCACCAGATGAGCTATTATCCTCCGTGTTTAGTAAGCTGGGGGTGGAGTGAGAGGGGTGGAAGAACCTGCCACTGGGAAACTGCAGTTTAGTTGATGAAACTGTGCTTTCTAAAATGAACGTGGGCTTTAGAGATAAGTTCAAATCCAAGTCTGCCATGTGTCAGGTGATCACTTGACCTCTGGCTGCCTACCTGTGAAATGTCAGCTAACATGCTGAGGAAGGGGAGACGGCACAGTAGGTAAGAGTGCTTGCTGGACAAAATGCTTGATCCCCAGAACCCCGTAAAAGGCTGGGCGTGGCTGGACATGCCCGCAACCCCAGGGCCAGGTGGTAAAGGGAGGAAGGGATCAAATTTTGTTCAGAGAATATTCCTGGCTCTCGGTATAAGGGTAAAATTTAAATGAGTCAGTACATGGAAAGCACACAGCCTGACCTGCCGCCATCAGTAGTATTAATTAATATTCTCGTTTCACATTTGTCTTCATTAGGTATTATCAGACAACCAAAGGCAGTGGTTTTGATTGTTCATGCCATAAGTAAGAATGAAGAAAAACACTCATAATTCCACCAGCCAAGTAAGTCAATCACTTAATTTTTCAGATTCTCTGTGAAACCTATACATGTTCGTCATAATAGATACAAAAATTCAATTGAAAGTACTATGCATATTTTTAGACTACTCTCAAATGATGCAGATGTATGAAGATATCTCTGAAGTTTCACATCAGTTCTATCACCTTCAGGGAGGCTTTATGGTTATGTTTACTGTTGCATGCTTAAATCCATATTCCTCTTCTGAGTTCTGGAAGTTACAAGCATGGGAAAAATGCCAAAAGACTGCAGTGCTCCACAGTCAGGGTGCTCTGGGAGTCAGGGCACACAGAGGTGTCTGAAGAGAAATTTGGTGGTAAAGTTGGGGAGTGGTAGTGTGTCGACATCCAGGGACAGAATCCGGACATGTTGCTAAACATCCTACAATCCACAGAGAAATCTCCACGGCCATTACGTGACTGATCTGAAACCCCAGCAGTGCCGCGTGGCCTCCACATGCTCTGCACCCTAACTTTCTCGAGTGAGAGCAACAGAACATGGCCAAAGTTAAGTTACATGGAGTGTAAAGCGATGTAACTTGGTCGTTTTCCCCTCCTTTATTTTTTTGTGTCTTGTGTCTGTATCAACCCACAGTAACTCATTTTCCCTGCCTACAGTAAAACAGAAGCTACTGGAAAACCTTCCTTTGATCAGCAGGCAGACACTGTGTACTGCCTGCAGTTAACAGAGTAGCCCATTAGTATTTGGTGATAATTGCACAATTGCCAGTCACTTGATTTTTTTTAAAAAAAACTATTTTATTTTTATTGATCTATTTGACAGAAAAAGAGGGAGAGAGAAAGAGAATGGGCACGCCAGGGCAGCCACTGGAAATGAACTCCAAACACGTGTGCCCCCTTGTGCATCTGGTTAACTTGGGTCCTGGGGAATCAAACCTGGGTCCTTTGGCTTTGCAAGCAAACGCCTTGGCCACTAAGCCATCCCTGCAGCTCCACTTGGAATTTTAAACCAGAGGTAATTCACCTGTCCACAAGCTCTTCTACCTAGGGCCAGGTGATGCTTCAGGAACTTGGTTGGTTGAACACACTCGGACGAGCAAAATCTCTGCCCTTTTATTTGGCAAGATACATGCAAATTTCAGGCATGTTCAAATGTAAAAAAAGTGCTCTACCTAAAGTTGGTAACATATGCTTAGTATTGCCCACGTTATCAAATCACTTCTTTTTCCTTTTAAAATATCATTTTTTAAATTCAGATGTTACTTCTGAGTAACTTGTGATGCTCTAACAAAGTGATCAGAGTAAGTATGAATAAAAACAAAGCTCAGTAATCCAGACTGGGCATCCCTACTGCAAAAGCCAAACTCCCAATAGCTCCAAGATTGCAAAACTTTTGAGTGCCCAGCATGATGCCACAAGTGAAAAATTCCTTCCCTGACCCCATGTGAGGGGCAGCAGTCAAAACACAGCAGCACAAACTGCTGTTTAAATACCTCCAGGCTGTGTGTATGTGTGTGTGTGTGTGTGTGTGTGTGTGTGTGTGAGAGAGAGAGAGAGAGAGAGAGAGAGGGAGAGAGGTTCAAGAATTTAGTGTTTAGACTTGGGACTAATCTCCACAAGATCTCATTACACCTATGCAAATCACATCCAGAATTAAACGAAATCTGAATCAAAACCACCTGTGATCCCCAGTATTTGGAATAAGAATACTAAGTTTGTAACTGATCACCAATGTATAGTATTCTGAGTAAAGGGCACATACTTTAAAGTTTTTGTATCTGAGGAAATAGGTTTTGAAATTCCTGTAAAATTATAAAATATTATGATGTAGACATATATGTATATGAAATATAAATATGCATGCAGAAATGTGTAAATGTCTGTATGATACCATAATTTCTTCTGTTAACTGTACAGTCTTCCATCAGTCTCTATAGCTGTCTCTTCCCATGTTTATTTTTGTTTTATATTACTTTTAAAAAAAAAATTTTATTTACTTATTTCAGAGAGAGTGGGGGGGAAGATAGGCATGCCAGGGCCTTCAGCCATTGCAGATGAACTCCAGATGCATGCACCCTCTTGTGCATCTGGCTTATGTGGGTCCTGGGGAATCAGGCCTTGAACCTGGGTCCTTAGGCTTCCGAAGCAAGTGCTTAACCACTAAGCCATCTCTCCAGCCCTTATATTAATTTTTAGATTAGCATGCAGAGTAATGTTTCGTCATGGTGTCCTCGTTTCACAAGTCCTTGTGACTGTTCTCACTCATTCCTTTCCCTGCCGCCCTCCCCTCCTCCCCTGCAGCTGGTCCCCTTCCATTCTCTAGCTAGTTCCTTTTTCTTTCTTCATACATGGATTTCATTACCCTCTCTATTTCCCAACTCCGTTAAGAACTCTCTCTCCAGTCTCATGACCCCTTTCTAGTTTTGTGACCTACACACACATATACAGACGAACACATAATTTTTAATCCAGGTTCCACAGATAAGAGAACACATGTAGTATATGTCTTTCTGATTTTGGCTGATTTTGCTTTACATAGTGTTTTTCAGTTGCAACTATTTTTCTATAGTTTTAGTTTTCTTTGTGACCATGTAAAATTCCATTGTATGTATGTATCATATTTTCATTATTCAATCATCTGTTGATGGGCATCTTGGCTAGTTCCATTTCCTGACTACTGTGAATAGACCAGCAATAAACAGTAGTCCAAAATTGGAGACATTCCTAAATTTCAGCTAAAATAAGACACAGGGACTGAACTCTAGGTTCCATTTAACTTAGTCTTCATAGCCACCAGAAAGGTCACAATGGAGAGTCAGAGTTGTCAGGGCATGTGACAGGTTTTCCAGAGGTGGGCAGCCGTGGCTAGCCACTGGAAGGGGAGCTTATGCTAATTATGACTCAGCCCCCAGTGACATCTGGTAATGGAAAAGAATCTCCAGTATGAAACAGCACAGTTCCTTGTCCTGGCACTTCAGGAACCTTCCAGAACCCAGACCTACTGCCCATGACTAGAGGTTTACACATCATGTGCATTTATCTTGGATATCTTAATTTCAAATGCTTAGGGGAATACTGTTATTCTCCTAAAGTTAGTATTTGGATGAAAATATTCAAACTCAAAGACTGTGTACTGATTTGCCCTATCAAAATTGCTTCCTTCAAGTTTCTCTTTTTAAGCATGAACAAAAATATTTTTTATCATAAACTCTCGGGAGAGAGCAAAGCCATTGCGTGGTTTATCTGCCAAACTGTGGATGAAGCTTGCCACCTCCTGGGCAGCTCCGCTTTCTTTTCCTGAGAAACCAAAGATACTTCCTCTCTGTTCAGAGACTTGTGGAAAGGCAAAAATGGTGATATTTTTAAATATGCAAATACATATTTACAGCTGCTCAGCTTGAAATATGGGATGAGAAGATCAAAAAATTTCGTATGAAAAACACCAAAACTGTGGCAAGATAGTTTAGTGGAATTATGGAAAATAAGCTTGTATGAATTAATGACTAAGTCAGGGACTTAAGATTGGTAAGTGTTGAATTTCTAAATCAAAGTGAGCACTTTAAAACTCATTTTCAAGCTGTAAGAAAGCTTTCATTTATTTATTTATTTTTAATATTTTTATTTATTTATTTGAGAGCAACAGACAGAGAAAGAGGCAGATAGAGAGAAGGAGAGAGAATGGGCATGCCAGGGCCTCCAGCCACTGCAAACGAATTCCAGACATATGCGCCCCCTTGTGCATCTGGCTAACGTGGGTCCTGGGGAGTCAAACCTCGAACCGGGGTCATTAGGCTTCACAGGCAAGCACTTAACTGCTAAGCCATCTCTCCAGCCCAGAAAGTTTTTATTTTTAAATAACTTTTCATTGATAATTTTAAAAATATTTATTTTTTTTTAAATTTTTTTGTTTATTTTCATTTATTTGAAAGTGACAGAGAGACAAAGAGGCAGATAGAGAGAAAGAGAGAGAATGGGTGCGCCAGGGCTTCCAGCCACTGCATACGAACTCCAGACGCGTGTGCCCCCTTGTGCATCTGGCTAACGTGGGTCCTGGGGAACCGAGCCTCGAACCGGGGTCCTTAGGCTTCACAGGCAAGCGCTTAACCGCTAAGCCACCTCTCCAGCCCTTAAGATATTTATTTTATTTGCAAGCAGAGAGAGAGAGAGGGAGGAAGGGAGAGAGAGAAAGGAAAAGAGAGAGAGAGAGAGAGAGAGAGAGAGAGAGAGGAGGCAGTCAGAGAGATAATGGGTGCACCAGGGCCTCCAGCCACTGCAAACAAACTCCAGATGCGTGCGCCCCCTTGTGCATCTGGCTAACGTGGGTACTGGGGAATCGAACCTGGGTCCTTTGGCTCTGCCTCTGCAGGCAAGTGCCTTAACAGCTAACATGGATGATTTTTATATATGTACATAATATATTTAGATTATAACTCCCTCCCATCATCATTTTCTGTTGTTTTCCCTTCCCCGCATCCCTTCTACTGATCCCTTCCTCCTTTCAACAGTCTCTCTTTTATTTTGATTCCTTATTTCCTTCCTTCCTTCCTTCCTATCTTCCTTCCTTCCTTTGTTTGTTTCCTTCTTTCTTTCTTCCTTTGTTTCCTTCCTTTCTTCCTTCCTTCCTTCCTTCCTTCCTTCCTTCCTTCCTTCCTTCCTTTCTTTCTTTCTTTCACAGCCCCTGTGAAGTCATGAAAACAATGGCCTTGCCCTTGTGTGTCTGGAAGACGGAGTTCCCCAGCATTCCTCCCTACCCTCTGGCTCCTGTTGTCTTTCTGCCACCTCTTCTGGAATGCCCCCTGAGCCGTGGTTGGTCTGAGCTGTGTGTCTGAATGATGAATGTCATGTCCTCTCAGCACTTTGATGAGGTCTGGGTGTCCCAAGTAGCTAGTCACTGCCATCTGAGAACTTCTCCAGCCCGAGAGCAGCCAGCTCCGTGAGCACAAACATGAGTGTTTAGGGGACAGTGTGCCGAGCACATGCGTCCTCTTAGCCAGACGACAGTTAACTTCCCAGCTAGGCCATGGCCTTCCAATCCACAGCCTTTGGACTAGACGTTTAGTAAGAAGCATGAATGACCTCCTGTGAGGTGGGCCTCCGATACATCTAAGTAGAGAGGGGCAGTAAATCTAAAGACTTGTATCAGCCCTCTTGTGGAAAGTGCAGATAGTGTCAGAAATGACCATCTATGAAAAGAATTTGACATAGTTTTCAGAGTCAGAATTACTTTCTCTTACACCAAATTTATGAGTGTGTTCACTTAAAAAGAAATCACCCCAAGTGTTTGAAGTTGCAAAGTACAGAAGAGGCATGTAGAATTTGCAGCTAAGAAATCATGCGACTGAATTTTCTCTGTGCCTCTTGATAGTGCTATTGGACCTTTTGAACAAGGCTCTTACCCTGGAGAAGCCTGTTTCCATAGACACGAAGTACCATGTATTATTCTGAGAACAAAGGAGTAATAAACGCACTGAAAATTATCCTAGGTTGACCTGATAAGAGGGGTATTTTACCATCTCATTCTGATCCTAAATACTTTCCATTCTTAAAAATCTACATTTAAAATGAACTGTTATTTCTTTCTATTTGTTTTCTCTTCTGCTTTATTTTTTAAATCCTATTTATATGTGACTAGTTTACTTTCAACTTTTTACTAACTTTCATGCTATTTTTCTTTAACATTGTTTAACATTTATTTTCTTCCTCTTGTTCCTAAAGTTTCAAGAATTCAAGTCTCATCTGGTTTCAATCATCCATAGACATTTTTATATGTGTGCATAATGTACAAGTTAAGACTAGCTGCAGGCTGACTGTGTGCAGGGAGTTAGTCTGTGGATTGATGCTTCTCCTCCTGGGTCCCTTGTGACTAGCTCTGAGGTGTATCTTGTCAGACGCTTAAGAGGACCCCAGGGAAGAGAACACTGTTCACTTGTAATGTGAGCCAAACTAAAATTTTTTCTTTATCTTCCCCTCCTTTTTCTGTCTCATCTTTACTGTCCTTTATTGTTTCTGGAGAAATTCCAACAGAAACTTCTTCAAGCAGGCCTTTTTTTTTCCATGCTGGAAGTTCACATGATTTTCTTAGCATAGGCTTCTGACAACCTATCCCCTCTAGATGGACCTGGGTCCCATCATAGTGGCTTCCCGTCTCACTTTCTGAGGGGAGAGGCAGTCCACTGGAAGACGGAGCACCTATGACCAAAGACAGAGTCCCTGTCCTGGGGAAGTTGTAGTACATGGTGACAGTGTACTGGTGGGAACTAGGGAGACATTGCAGAGTCTTCGGTTCTTCGGTGGAGACTGGCTGGCTGGCGATGTGGAATTTAAACTGTGTAGGGAAGACTTTATTAACATGCAAACTCTTGGTCTTGACTTGGAGTTCAACATGTGACACAAACATCGGTGCTATTTTCAGAACACAGTGAGGAATAGCATCATCTACTTTTGTCAAATTTACATTAGAGAGAGAGAAAGAACAGAGAGAGAGAGAGAGAGAACAGATAGAGTAGGCATGCCAGGATCTCTCCAAATTACTTCCCGATGCACACATCTCTTTGTGCATCTGGCTTTTCATATGCACTGGGAAATCAAACCTGGATTGGCGCTTTGTAAGCAAGCTCCTCAGCCTGGAAACAGCTTCTGAAAGTTTAGCCAAAATAATGTCTAGGTAAGATAAGTAGGGCTGCAGGCACTGGCGTGGAGTGACAAAGAAGATGGGTCAAGAGGCTTAGTGAGGCAGAGAGCCAAGTTGGGCTTAGAGGATGTCTCCTGGACAAAGGATAGAGAGGAACTGAAGAAGCTCCCAGATGCTATGAGGCTCTTATCCCAGAGTTTTCCTCAAGGTATTTGGCTATCTCATAGGTAAGAGGTCAGGGAAGAGACTATGCAGTCTTTCCAAGACCAGCAGCCATAGAGATGATGAGTTCTTACAAATGTCAGAGAGCCTAAACCCCATCATGGCTCTCTCCTAGGGTGGAGCTTTTGGACACCAGCCTGGAGATGGATTCCGGACCAAGTCTACGTGCAGTGCAGGGCCAATGCGTATTCACTCGTGGGGTCATCTTTGTAGATGCTGGAGTCACAGAATAGTGTCAGAGAAAAAGAGGATGAAACCAGAGAAAAAGAGGGGTTGTAGCTAGGAAGTTGACTGCTGGAGGTGACAGGAGAAAGGAGGCTAATCAGACTATGGGGATGTCCCAAGCTTATTCTGGAACAAATAACTCCGGTTTGTCAGTTTATCAAGCTATAACTAAAATGTGTCCACCCCCCCCCAACTGACAGGTACTGTGAATTGTCCAGGTTTTATTGCATGCTTTGTCTCTCAAGCCAATTCTCCCATCTCATTTCCTAGGTGATTTGGTTAAACACCAGTAACCAATAGCCCTGAGAACAGAGTGCATATTCACTGGGCCTCTTCCTTGCTGTTCAGGTCAAAAGTGAAGGCTGTTCAGTCTTCCCTCTTCTCCCCTCCTGTATACCCTGGCTGCTCAAAGAGATAACGTTGTGTCACCGACTTTAAGGTCGCTGGAAGAAAGGCTGTGTCTGAATACGTGATGTCATTCTAGGTACCAGGTGATTGTGTAAGTGTTGCTTTCCCATAGCTTTTGCTTTCTGATGCTTTGTCACACTCCTAACAGATGTCACACCCAGATAGGAAGAGACTTGGCTCGTCCCATACCATGTGTTCCTTCCTTGATTTACTTTCCACATGCCCATGTCTTTCTGTCAGTCCTCACATGGGGCCTCAGGCACCAGCTCTGGATGAACCAGGCCAAATGGAAAAGCTTCTCCATGGAGTAGATTTCCACTGTATGTATAATGGTGTAAGTTATAAGCACTACACACGTTTATTCTAAACATACATTCAAATATGTAAGACCTGGATCTCTGTTACTTGCTACCTTTATGTAGCACAAGACACAAAACATGGTGGGATGCTGGAACGAACTTTCAACCAAAATGCTGATGAACCTTTGAGCTGTGGGAGCTAAGAGGTCTGTGCATGCATGCCTCTCTGTCCTGCATCTCGATGGATTCTTTCTTCTACAAGCCTTTTAACCTACCTGGGTACCATTCTCTGGCTTGCATACCAGTCTTATTTAGGCAGAGCAGCAAGCCTGCACCATAAGGTACAGACCCCAACTCTGCTCTTTCACCGTTAGCTAATCTAGGTAGGCCATTGCAGCACAGAAATATCAAAATATGTGGGTCTCCTTCAAGGCACACAAATAACTACATCAGCTATAGCTGTTTTGAAATACCCTACAGATTTGACCAAAGCAGAAAGTGCTGTAGACCCTCTTGGCCAGCGTAGTGGGCTGTGCAGCTTGGCAGAATGGGCACTGCCCGAGTCAGCCTTCCTCACAGTGGGAGGATGCAGAGGAAACCGGGCAGGAGGACACTCCCCCCGGGCTTGGTGCTGGGCTTGTGGGCTTTGGCTTGCTGAAATGTCCCCCTTTCTATGGACACTTTTCTGCTATACTAACAAACGAGCTCCTTAACCTCCAACCTAAGCTGCGGTTAAACTTTTGGGTTGTTGCCTCCCTTGGGTTTCCCTGTGAACTTCACAACATGCAAATTATAGTTTTTAGGCATTTCCCAGTAGTCCCTAGATAAAACTCACAGGAGCCAAATACAGTGGGTTTTATTTAGCCTTATGAATCTGTGAAGCCTATGCTTTTTTGCATACATTTTCTGTTAACCTTGAAGCTTTGACAATGGGACTGCTCACTTTGGAGATCCCTCACTCCCCACTTTGGGGGTCCTTGGAGTCTTACAACAGGACACTGATGGCTGTCTTGTTTCCCTGTCACCATCTTGTTTTGGCCGAGACCCATCCATGAGCACTTTCTTTTCTATATCAGTTACACTTGGAGGCTCCAAGCAGTCTCCCTGACTTCACACAAGACCCCTCTCCTTCCCTATAATTTAACATCTTCCTGTCGGTGCCAAGAGCTTGGGGCTGTCTTTCTTCTCTGGAGGAGATATTTGTGGCTGTTTGTGTCTAGATGAAAGGAATCCACCACCACCACTCTGCAATGGTAAATGGGGGCGAGGTACAGGGAGGGACTGGATCATGTGATGCTTCCAGACCCACCAAGGCTAGAGAGAAGCCCATGGCCAATGTTGTTACATGTTGTGCTCCTTCCTGCCCTGGTTCAACTTGCTGAGGCAAGTCACTTGGGTTAGGTTTTAGCCAAGTTGCTTCAGAAGCCTTATAAGTCGTGTGTGTATGTATCAGAGAGAGAGAGAGAGAGAGAGAGAGAGAGGGAACAGAGACAGAGAGATGTGAGAGCTTTTTAAAGACAGGCAAATATAAACAGATTAGGAAAACAATGGGAAAAATATGAAGAAGAGAAAACATATGAGAGATGATGATTCTCAAACCCTAAATAAAGCCACATTAAGTTAGTTGTGTTGCCCAAATTTTTCCAGTAAAGGTTGCTTGCCTTGCTTATATTTGTCTCTTTTCCTCTACTGGCCTCTCCTCAGGAGTCCCCCCTGACCTCCCTTCCCTGGTCTGATCTCCTGCTGCCTTTCTTTCTCAGATTTAACACAATCTGTTCATCTTGGCCCAGGCCACTCAACCCTGGCTCTCTGCGCTGCCACTTTCAGCTCATCTCCGCAGGCTTCAGTTTCCTTGTTTTGCAAAATCCAAGTGGATTGCTTAGGAGGTTCTCACTAGGTTGGTCTACCCTTGGATCTTCAAAACATTTCATCTCTTTGTGGCCCTTGATGGAGATTTTCCTCCTCTTGATTATGTCTGGTCTGGCCTGCATTGGGCCCACATTCCCAGGCTTGGGTTGGTTTTAGGTTGTCAGGCAGCCCGACCGCTCTGTGGCTTTGAGGGAGGTGATGTGGAAACACCGAAGGACTGAACAGACGAACAACAGTGACAGAGGTGGTGTTGGCAGACGTGGGAAGGGCCTGACCGTGGAAGCAGGGATTTTCATGTGAAAGACCTGCTTCTCCTTCAGCTGCTGTGTGTGGGAGAAGACAGGTTTCTTTGGTCAAGCTTTCCACCATCTCCACTTTCCAGGACAGCCGTGGGCAAAGGAGGTGCAGAAATTCTGATTCTCCTCTAGTCAGGAAAGAGCCAGAGCAATGGCCTGGGAAGCCACTTTGAACACCAGTGTTCAGATGCATGCAGACACATGGCAAGGGCGTGTGCCAGCCACCAGGGTCCTGGAAGAGGAGCAGAGAACAGTGCCGTTGCAGTTTGGACCTGGCAAACTGGAGCAAGGGTGGGGTGGAGGGTGGCTGCCAGGTACTTGTTCTGAGCAATAAGGAGGAGAGCGATGATATTCGTGAACAAGACCGTTCTGAGAGAAGCAGGTGTGAGCAGGGCGGGGCAGGGAGGGTGAGGCGGGGCAGGGAACGCTGTGCTTGCTGCAGCAGGTGTTGAGTGGAATGTCATTAAGGCATCCAAGTGGACATGCCAGAAAGGGCGGAGAGATGCAATAGGCCCAGGGTTCAGTAGAGAGATCAGAAGCCTGGGGGCTGCGAACATAGCACAGTGGTAGAAGGTATATGAAGGCCTGAGTTCAATTGCCAGTACCATAAGAAGCAAAGAAAAAGAAACACAGAATTAGAAACCTGGATCTTGCAGTGATCGATGTGGGGAAAGGCCTTTACCAACATCCTCTGGTGTTTGATTTCCTAACCTGGATAAGGAGAATAAAATATCCACTCTGCCACACTCATGGAATTATTGCAGTTATCCGATGACTGCCAAGAAAGAGTTTTTAACATTCTTCAGGATGCAGTGGTAATGAGACCCTGAAGATGAGCACATGATGGTGCATGCGCTTCTCTGCTCAGAGAGCCTACTGGTTAGGGATCTGGGAGAAATAGTGATGCCCCAAAAGAGTGAGAAAGGGGATTTCTTTCCTTATTTGTTTTCATAGAAGAAATGGCACATGATGAGGTCAAGGTTCTGGTAGAGAAACTGTGAAGCACTTATGTTTGGCTACTAGATGAGAAAGTGGTTTTAGAGTGGGTCGACTGTCAGAAGAAGCCTTCATCCAACCAAGTGATCTTTGTTTCTCGGGCTCTCTTCCATCATGTGGGTGGTATTCAGGATGCCATCTAAACTTGAAAAATGCCATCTTGTCAGAGACTCTGAAGCACCCTGTCAGTATCTCCCCTATAGAAGGACTGGCATCATCTGTCAGCAACACACACAAGCCTCAGTCAGGACTGCCCACCTTATAGGGGATTTGGCGTAATTACAAAACGTGAGCTTCTTGATTACTTCTGGAAAGCGTGGTTGGAGGTTCAAGCAGGGGAGCACAGGTACTTGCATACCTTGACCAAGGACTGGTCCCCCTCCATCCAGGGAATGTTGTCCTCTTGACCAAGCATGCAGCTCCAGGGGGGATGCACATGGAGTAGTGAGGGTGTAAAGGGACACCCATCTAGCCAGCCAGGCCAGCAAATCAACCCTGGACATCAATGGAGTGACAGTCGTCCTGGCCAATTGTCCTCACATCCAACTTAAGAGAAAGGCCCTTCTAACCTATGGGCTGTGCAATTGCATTAATTGCATTTTTTTAATACTTTATTTTTATTTATTTATTTGAGAGAGGGAAAGAAGGAGAGGGAGGGAGGGGGAGGAAGGGAGGGAGGGAGGGAGGGAGGGAGGGAGAGAGAGAGAGAGAGAGAGAGAGAGAGAGAGAGAGAGAGAGAGAGAGAGAGAGAGAGAGAATGGGCATGCCAGGGCTTCCATCTCTATCCCTGCAATTGCACTTCTGAAGTCTGCCATGGGGCAGCCCTTGGCTCACCAGTTCAAACAAGGGGGAGAGCTGGAGTCGTCACACCGTCAATTACATCTGTTAAGTCATACCTAGTATGAGCTGGGACAGCCAGAACTGGATGCATAGACTATGAGATTTGAGAAAATTCTTTTCCCGTGAGGAGCACATGTGCTTGTGTAATAAAATATATGATTTCTTTAAGATTTAGTTTGTTTTAATTTTTAAGATTTATCTGTATGCAAAGAGAAGAGAAACAGACAGAGATGGAGAGAGAATGGATGTGCCAGGGCCTCCGGCCACTGCAAATGATCTCCAGATGCATGTGTCACTTTGTGCACCTGGCTTTGCGTGAGTACTAAGGAATTAAACCCAGGATGTTAGGCTTTGCAGGCAAGTGCCTTCACCATTTAGCCATCTCTCCAGCCCAAGATTTAGTTTTTAAATCTGTTTTTGAGGAAGGATCTTACTGTGCAGCCCAGGCTGGTTTTGAATTTGAGTTCCTCTTGCCCCAGCCTCCTGTGGGCTGTAAATGTGAATGTATACCGCTATGCTTGGTAAGGCTCAGTTTAAATGTGAAGGGCCACATGGTTAATTTAGGTTTTTTTCTTTCTTCTGTCTTCTCATCTTCACCACATTCTTTCTTAGACATTCCTTCAAGGCTGAGCAGCTGTGGGTTGGTACAAGGTCTTCTTGTGCAGGAAGGGATGGAGGGAGAAAGTGTCTTCCCAGTAGGAGGAATTTCTACAGAACCATGCCATGATAGGTCACAGGAGCTGGTGACACTGGTCCCTGGAGGGTATACCCATACCACCAGTGGAAAATCTCAGGCCAGCTCTGAATTTGGCCCTGTGCTTGGGTTCCAAGGCTGCTAGCCACTGGGGGTTCACGTACCCACTTCCTCCTACGGGCTCCTGAAGTTTCCAGCTGTTGTGTCTCTTTTCAACTATTTTGAGAGTATGTATAAGCCACCAACTTCCAAATTTTGATTTGGATTGTTAGGGTTGCTCCTGCCCAAATGTTGATTACCAAGGAAGCTATTCCTTAACGACCTTGGGATCCTGCACATCTGGGCCTCCAGAAGAGCTCTGTGCTTTCTAACAGTGCAATCAACCTTGTTTTTCCCTTTTCAATGGACTGTTAGGAAGTAAATCCATGCTACATTAAAAAAAAAATGACAGAATTTTTGAAGGTCAAGAATCTATTGATATGTTTTGGGAGAACGATCAAAATGTATGGGACTTATTTTCATGTTAGTGGAAAACTGACCTTTCTTTTAATTTCCTTTCTTATTTTCTCCCCTTTTTTTTCTCTCTCTCTCTCCCCCACACGTGTGTGTGAGTGTGAGTGTGTGTGGGTATACACACGTGCACATTCATGAGATCAGAGGATCACCTCAGTTGTCCGTCCTTGCCTCCCACCTTGTGTTAGAAGATTCTCAACACCCCCCCCCCCTCTGCCTCTGCTTTTGCTGGGCTAGCTGGGCACGGAGCTTCTGGGGGATCCCGTCTCTGCCTAGGCGCATCGGGACCACAGTACCAGGCTTTTTGTGGATTTGGGGCAATCTGAACTCAGGTCCTCACACATGTCAGCAAGTGCTTTATACCCTGAGCCATCTGCCTGGCTCTTGATGTTCTGTTTTTATATCGTGGCACTGGCGCCATTTGCTTCTGCGAATCTTTTTTTTTTTTTTTTTTTAATGACACAGTATATGTACACATACACAATCAAATACGTACAAAGAAATGCATAAATGAATAGAAAATTAAAAAAAAAGTTTCTGGCTTGCCCTCTGGCCCCTCTCTGTTTTGTTTTCAAATCCTCCTCCCCGTTGCACCTGTTCCACAGAGCAAGGAGTACCAAGGGCCAGCACGCTGCCTGACAGGCTTTTGCCACAGAGGAAGTGAGCCGCACGCAGCAGCTCATCTAGCCCGCCTGTGACTGTGCCTCCAGCCGGGGCGGCTCGTGTCCCAGCCCGGAAGGGTCATGCATGCACGTGGAGAATTGAACACCAGGAAGGCAGGGGACATGTCTGCAGTCAAGTCCAGGCCCTACTCTGTGCCTGGGGACTGTGAAATTCAGGATAGATAATGTTAACTTTAAGGTAACTTGGTCCCAGGTCTGTAACTGGGGGCAAGGGGAGGTGGAGATGAGCCCCTGGAGTCATTTCTGCTTGGAGATTTATGGGCTGGGGATGGGGCCATGCTTGGCTGTGGATACTCTTGCGTGTGGCATTTTCCATAAATTTAAGTCTTCCTGTGAAAGCAAAATGCAGTGCAGATGCATCTCCCTCTGTGGACCTTCTCTGTTTCTGGGCATTTCCATGTAAATTGAGCCTCATACAGTAAGTGGGATCATTTAACATACAGCTGGGCAGCTCCCAGTTCAAAGGAACCCTGGAGGGAAAGCCTTTGAAAGCCAGAGATCCTCTATGACTTGAGTAATCACGTTCTAATTTATATTTTCTCTTAACTTGGATTGTAACTTAAAGAGCTTCTTTCCAAATCTTTTCTTAATATACGTAAATAAATTAGTGCATATCCTATAATATTTTCCCCAGGGGCAAAATAATCATAGAAGTGTTATACTTGTAATTATATTTTTAGTCGATGATTTAATCATAGCCGTAGGAGAAAAACGGATGTCATGGAAGGTTTCTGCTCATTAGCTGGAGTAAAATGGGGACGGCCAGGGTCTAGTTTGTTCGTCTAGCTAAGCTTTTGCCCTGGGATGTCTCAAGTTCCCAGATGAAAGGCTGCAGAGCACTGGGGGGGTATGTGGTGAGCTGAACTGGGAAGAAAGAAATTGGGTTAAATCATACCTCCACGCAGTCTATTGCCTTAAACCTGTTTGACCTTGGAAACTCCTCTTTTAAGGCTTCTGAACTTCAACTTCCTCAGGTTAAAACTGGGCTAAGATGTTACACAAAGACTTCATGATGCTGTGAGGGACAATTTTCAAAACAGACCTCATAAAATGCAGAGTATGGAGCATCAGTCCGGGAGAGAGATGGGGTTTGGTGGTTGGTTAGTTTGAAACTGACCTGTTTTGCAATACAGATCTTTCCCGGAAAAATCTGATTTGGATTTTTCTTATTGAACTTACTTTATTGTTCTCAATATTTCCTGGAAATTAGCCATGTTCCTTAAACAATAAACAAAGCAACAACCAAACATTTCTCCCTTTGAAAAGAATGATTGGGGAGACTTTTAGGGAAGGGCAAGTTCGCCCTCTAGTGCGGCTCGGGAGAAAAGCCGCTCAGTAACAAAAGCTGGCAGCTCTCGGTGGACACTTAAATCTTGTACTAGTCTGTTTCAGTCTTACTTTAACATGACAATAAATAAAAAAGAAAACAAGAAGATGGTGCATGAAATTATAAAGTGGTCATCCTGGATTTTCTGAAGAAACTGTTCTCTAAAGTGTCACATTTTTTTGTCTTTGAACAGAATCCTACTTTCTTTACTCAGTGAACGTGGCTAGTAGATATTACTCTGCTGCTAATTAAAGGAGTTATTTTTACTTTATAATATATATTTCCCTGACTTTGGAAAGCATTGAAGAAAAAATATTCAGGATTAGTGCAATTTATTCTTACTGGGTGGTATTTTTATAGTTATAGTTGTAACAGGAACACCAAATGGAATCTTGCCTTGATTTATTTTGCTCTGATTTAATTTCAAATTAAATAACCTCAATCGGGATTATGAACGAAGGGGCTGATGCCACTCCTGGTGAGCAGGGAACAGGCAGGGAAATGAAAGCTCTGTAATGTGTTCAGAACAATGGCCACATTTCATCACATCAGCACACAGTACACTACCACGTGTCCCCCCCCCCCCCGCCCCCGCCCCCAGCTGCTGACTGCTTCCAGCCTTGTCGCTGAGGATGGGCGCATCTGCACATGCGTTGAGCTTGGCGTCACAGTTCTCATCCCTTGTTTTGGACACGTCAACAAAGAAGATGTAGCTGGGCTGGAGAGATGGCTTAGCGGTTAAGCGCTTGCCTGTGAAGCCTAAGGACCCCGGTTCGAGGCTCGGTTCCCCAGGACCCACGTTAGCTAGATGCACAAGGGGGCGCACGCGTCTGGAGTTCGTTTGCAGAGGCTGGAAGCCCTGGCGCGCCCATTCTCTCTCTCTGCCTCTATCTGTCTTTCTCTCAGTGTCTGTCGCTCTCAAATAAATAAATAAATAAATAAAAATTAAAAAAAAAAAAAAGAAGAAGATGTAGCTGGTGTAAGTTACACAGGCCACACACACAGTCAGATATGCAGACAATTCACTCTCTTTATTTCCCCATTGCATATCTTTTATATCTGCCTCTTAGCGAGACAACGCAAAACAAAATTCCAAGTTACCTTCAGACATAGTCATGTATCCTAGCCTGCTGGTTCAGAGCAGCATGCTAGAACCAATTGTGACATTTTCAGATAGTTTGCAAGCTATTTTCAGAAATTAAAGGCACTCATTAAACTTATATAAATATAATCTAAATAAATTATAAAAATATAGAATACATATTGTGAAGGTGCCCGTAATTATTTGAGGTGGGCAGAAAATGTAGCACAAAGACTTTCACATAGGACGTATGCCGTGAGTTCACTCTGGGGCATGATCTTTCAGCGTCTGTCTTCCCAACTGTCTGCTGGCCAGGCCACCCACCACTACCGGTGAGTAAGTCCCAGCTTTTCCCCACAAAGAGGATGACGATGTGTCTTATGTAACCTGCCGCCGCCTTTGAGTGGTTCCTCCTCCTTCCTAACTTTGAAGGCCACACCTGAGTGAAGTGATGCGATTACTCACTTTCATCTGCCACCCACAAAATGAAGCCACCTGCTAAGATTAATCCCTGACAGCCTCTGTAGCAAGACTCTCCACATGTTCGGGTATAAGCTCGGGGAGGGTATTTGTGGGCAGAGCCTGTGAGGACCTGGAATATGGGCTCATGGAAAGCACCAGTCCTCTCTGCTCTGCTCAGCTCAGTCCCCGTCTAATGTCTAATGGCGCTGGACTCCATGGTGACCGAGTCTGCAGGGATTCGGATCTTGCTGAGCGCGATTCTAGCAGCATGGACACCTGCGACCCTGTCTCTACCAGAGCCAAGCAAGGGGGCAGG
The DNA here is from genome assembly GCF_020740685.1 of Jaculus jaculus. Classification (NCBI taxonomy): domain Eukaryota; kingdom Metazoa; phylum Chordata; class Mammalia; order Rodentia; family Dipodidae; genus Jaculus; species Jaculus jaculus. Next base: position 10,864,918 of record NC_059105.1, read on the forward strand.
GATTGTTTGTGGAAAGCGCACATCTCTATTGCAGGAGACAGGGTTGTGGTCTGGCTCCAGTGCAGAGCCGATGTGGTGAGATT